>NC_087512.1:49350297-49950297 GCF_036417665.1 Passer domesticus
TCTGTGCACGGGCAGGAAGGAACAAGGGTAGCTCAGGCTACAAAGGTCCCTGTCCTGCTGCTCCAGTTGCACAGCACTGTGGAGTTAAAGGTGGTGCTGAGCACGCTGAGGGGAACAAGGACCCTGGGTTTTAGAAAAGCCAGCTTGAGTATGCTCTTCCATGGCAAGCATCCACCAAGGGCAGAGGAGCTTGCGATGCTGGAAGTTCTCACCAAGAGCTTCCTGAAAGTACAGCAATGCTCCATGCATACACAGGGACAGGAAGAGGGTAGAACCAGAGACCATGGTGGGCTAACAGTGAGCTCTGGGTGTGACTCAAAGCAAATGAAGCAGCAGCAGAGGCGCGAGCGTCCCAGTGGCCGCAGCGCTGTCAGGCAGTGCCTGCAGGCTGGGTGCGCTTCCGGCAGCTCTGCTCTCCCCACAAGTGAGGAATTGCAGCCCCTGCCTCAGGCCCAGTCAGAAAGCCAACCAAGTGAGACCAGAGGCAGGGGACCTTCCCAGCTCTCTTGGGCATGGCTGCAAAACAGCCACTGCGTCTTCCTGTGCCCATGTTTGGGGTGTGCTGAGCCCAGAGCCGGCCAGCTTGTGCTCTGCTGTGCCAGGAGCGCTCTGGGCGGGCAGAAGTGCTGTGTGCACAGCGGAGCGTCCTGCAAGGGGCTGACCAGAGCCTCCTGCGGGAACAGGGCTCCGCTCCCTGGCTGGGAACAGCCTGCTTTTGCTGCCCTGAGCGCAGGCAGGAGTTCAGGCACGTGCAGAGGCAGCGGGCAGCTCGTGTTTGTAGGGGCCCGGGGCTGCGCGCCCAAAGCGACACGTGGGCGTGGGGAAGGAAGTGACACAGAGCTGGGGGAGGGAAGATGAGCTCGAGCTGGAGTGCCTGTGCTGCAAGGAGCAGAAGGAATTCAGCCTTGCCAGGGTTTCTGACATTTGTGTTGGTGTTCCCTGGGAAATGCTGACATTTGGGGAAGTGCCTTTGGAGGAGAGGAGCTTGATTCTCAAGGCAACTGCTTCCCCAGGAGCCCCCAGTGAGGTAGGTGCAATTACAATCTGCACCCCAGCTCATGCTCAGTATTTACTACAATCTTAAATAACAATAAAGTCAAACACAACAGATGACTGATGTTCCTACCTTCTGCTTCCCAAACACAGCCAAGGGTGGCAGCAGCTACAGCTCCATTCTCCTGAGCTCACAGCGCAGCGCAGCTGCTCCAGCCACACCAGCACGGGACTGGCCGCAGGTTGTACAGCCCGTGCCTGAGCCAGGATCAAAGCGCGTTTCCTCTCAGGTAATGGGAGCCCCGCGCTCTTCCACAGGAGAATGAATGTCAAGAATGCCAGAGCAAATTGAAGTCTCTTGAGCCTGGTGAAGGTGAAATCTGCTTCTGTCCTTGTATAGAGCTATGGGTTTGTTTACATGGCTTCTCCTTCCCTTTTCTGCCTGGCTTTCTCACCTGCAGTTTTCCATAGAAAAGTGAAGCCATAGGTGGAATAAATAGACTCCACAACCTGATGTAGTTATGAAGCGGGTCTGTATTGTCAGCACCGGGCACAAGTGAGATAGCTCTCCTGAAAACTTGTGCCCTGAGCCCTGGTTTGAGCCCCATCTTTTATTCACAAAGGTGCTCCATATACATGACATTCAACCCCTGGCCCTGCCTGTCCTCGCCTGGCATGATAATTAGATCCATGCCCTTCTGAGCATGCCTTGTTCATGGTGGGGGTGACATAGGAGTCTTTGGTGGTCTCTGAGGCTGAAGATTGTGGTCATCCGTATGGCTGAACTTTTCAACTTTTCTCCTTTGTGCGTGTGCTTTGGTCCCTCGGTGCTTATCTGAGTACGTCTCTCAGTCTTGATGAGCTTGGAGAGAGAGAGGAGCCCTTTATCTGGGTTTCTGCATCCTTGGTCTTCTCCCAGTATTGTTCTTTATGCAAGAAGCTTCTAAAATTGGCATTTTTCTATTCTATAGAAAACCTCTATAGACAGAGGTTTCTTAAGTAAATGGTTAAAATTCAACACATAATTCTGCAAGCTAAAATTTAAATGCTTAATTCATATTGCTAACTCAAGGGAGTTCCAAAAATCTCTCTTTCAAAAGCAACAAACCTTTGAAAGGTTCAACCTCAACATAACTGTGAGCCTCAATCAATACCTCCATCTTCCACTTGCTTAAACTCTCTTTGTCCTGGGCACTCTGTATGGCCTTTTTCCTGGAAGCTCTCTGGCTGTCTTGAATGCTTATGGAGTAAAACGTAATCCCTGATCTATTTTCAACTCTCTGCACAGACAGAGACTGCTGGAAGGGAGGGTAGGACTGGTATTGGGGACCTGGCAGCTTGTCCAGGAAACAAAATGATTGAAATTATGGCAATGTGGACAAGGCATGCAAGTCCAGGTGGTAAGCTCAAACATGCAAGTACTTGCAGTTTCCCCTCAGTACTTGACAGTTTAGGGGTATGGTCTCTTCTTATTTCTGTCTCTTAATCCTCAATCATTGCCACACTCCTTCAACATCTTTTGCATTGTGATCTTCCATGTTTTCTCCCTCCCTTCTTCTTTCTGTGACTTTCTGTACACGACAGACAATCTGTCATACACTGTCAGCTTGCTCAGTCACCCGAGCAGTGATAATGATGGTGTAGAAATTGTAGTGGCACAGTAGGCAAACGTGTCATGCTTCTGTGTGCCCTCTGCAGGCAAAGCTGCTTCCCAAAGCTTCAGTCAAACTTGGAACAAAGGCTTGTCACCACTGCTTTGTTGTGGTTTATGCATTGATGGAGCAACACTTCTGTCTCAGCCCGCTTAAGCCACTGCAAAGCTGGAATTGTTGCTTTAGCAGCAGATGTGATGGCAGGGTTCTTACTGCTCCATAGTAAGAACTCTGCAGTTCTTCTAGAAGAGGTTTGTGATCTTTGTGCAATAAGAACGATGCCTTAAACTGCTGCAGTGCAAGTCATGCACTCATGAGATGTGTTTTCAGACACAGGTATTTCTAGATATGCCTAGTGAGTGGCCTCCTGGGGAGCAGGGACAAACGAGGAAGGAAAGTGGGCTGATAAAACATGCTTCTGCTTCAAAAAAAAGCCATGACTTCCCTTCACAGAGAAGGATATAAAATTTTTCTTGATTGGCCTGAAGGGAATAAACAAGTCTCTCTATGTCCTGATCTTTTACTAGTCTGAAATTGTTCAGAAAGGGTGTAATTTTTTTTTTTTTTTTTTTTTTTTTTTTTTTTTTTTTTTTTTTTTTTTTTTGGGGTGGGGGGTTGGGGTCTGCATTTCAAGCCTGTTCTCCCAGCAGTCAGGGCCCTGCACAGCTGCTGTGGGTGGGGCAGGTGCTCAGGTAATTACCAACAGGTGCTTGGTAATTACTAACAGCCAGGTGAGAAGTTGGCTTGTGCCTGGTTGAGGGCTTGAGGACTGTGGTGAGAGAAGGGCCAGGGAGTGGAGTGGAAAATACTATTTACACAAGCAGGTATAGGTGGATGTCTGGGGTGTAGGTGGCATTTAACTGGTTTTGGTACTGCATTTATGAAGAATTGAACATTTAACTCTGAGATAGGACTATTTAGTTGCTACTCTAAATGCTGGGTTTACTGACATGGAATGTAGTTTCTTTGTATTTTGCTCTGAGAGTGTCTCAACAACATTGAAGTCCAATTACAGTCGTCATAAACACAAGTTAATATCTTACTTTTTGTTGCAAACAGAAGCTGAAAGGCCCAATGGATCTTGCATTCAGTAATGTACACATTTCTAAAAGAAGTGGCTCTCTCCTGTTCCTGTGGCTGGCTGGTCTCTTCAGGCTAGAAAAACATTTCTGGGAGCATTTTCTTGCTGCTCCAATATCTCTATGCCCTTGGAACCTGATGCAAATACTACATGTTTCTAAAATTATCTCTAGGCCCTTCCATTTTCTACTTTGCACCTGTCACCTAGGGGAGAAACCAGTCTGATAAGGTTTTATTTTTTGTAGGCCTCTCCAATTGCAGCCCATTGTATTTAGCTGCAAAATCCTAAATCATGCTATCAGGATACCTGAAATGGACACTGGTAGAGAGTAAAAAAACAATGCCTGATACAGATGCTATCAACTATTTTTAGTTCCTGACAGTCCAGTATTGCCCTTACCCAAGGACTGTTCTTGTTTTTTTCTCTTTTTCTCAGTTCTCAGTTCTGTGATGGCTGAGAAACAAAAATCCCAAGTAAGGGTATCCAGAGTAGATGGACATGATGAGAATTCGGGGCAAATTTGACCATACACTGATCTGTAGGATTGCCCTCCTCCATGGAAGATTGTAGTGGTGTGATTGCAATCATTTCTGCTGGTCAGTGGTTTTAGTGTTAACACAGCTCCCCAGGGAGCCAGCCAGATTTTATGACTCTCTTTGGAACTGAAGGAAAAAGAGAAGAAAATGTGTCTGTGGTGTTTTCCTGCAGCGGTTCCACATGCTATTTGTGGCATGTAACAATTAGCTTCCACACCTAGGAACTGCTTGTGCTGCAGTCTTAAGTGTGCTAGCTGTGAGAGCTGCTTCTGGAGAAAGGTGATTTCTATTACTGCTGTGTAAATTCTTCCTCCAGAATGAGAACAACCCAACAACTTCCTAGTTGCTTCCAGATGGTTGCATAAGGGTTTGTATTTGTACCCCTGTTGTTGGATGTTTGAATTCTGTAGTCAAGCTACCCAAAAGGTCCAAGAGCTGTATCCAAGCAAGGGTGTGTTTGGATGGTGGTCTGGGACAGAGAGTATTCTCCTCTGTAGTTAAAACTGGCCAAGTTTAAGCTTTTTAATTGACAGGCATTTTTAACTGGAAAAATAACAGTTTTTGAAAGAGAGAGTTTTGAAATCCCCATAGTACATAATGTAAACCTAGAGCATATTTTACAAGCTCACTTTGGGAACTGCTTGCAATTCAATGTTGCCTCCTGAGGTCTCTCAAGTTGTGGGTGTCTTAAAGAAGAAGAGAAATAGGAATTTACGAGAGTGGAAACAGAACTCCAGAACTTTTCACTACACCCGTCCTGTACCGAAGTGGCTGTTGTGAAAAATACAGCCAGCCCCATGAAACTTAGCAGTGTGAAGAGACTGCTGCACAGCATCAGCTGAACTTCAGTGTGTCTGAGCCAGTACTGCTGGCACAAATGCTGCCAGCATTATCTCTGCACCCTGGGACACTTCCCAGTTCCTGTGCCTTGACACTGCTTTCCCATGGGGCTGGGGAAGGAGTTTGGCTCTATGAACTGGCTGGTGCTGTGAAACAGGTCCATTTTTGCAGATGAGGTGATGGTGTGCACGTGTCCACATGTCTCCCTGCCTTAGTGCCCTTTGTGAGCTTCTTACTTGAGCTGGAATTTGTGGAGTGGTTAAAGCTTGCTGCCTTTTATTTCTTTGCTCCTATTCAGAGAAATGAGTTGTTGAAGTCCCTGAAATGTTCTGTTTTCATCCTTATGCAAGACAGTGAGGAATGCGTTCTTTTCATCCCTTAGGTAATTCTTTGCTTTATTATTGCATGCAGTGAGATAGGATTAGTGTGGGTTACAAGCAGTAAGAGAATATGGAATCAGACAACAATAAGCACAAGTGCAAAAGGTAAAAATAGTCTCAGGAATTAACCTAGTAGTTTGAGATTTCTGTGAATATATAAAACACTTGCAACAATGCTTAAATCTCTTTTTCTTTCTGATAAAAAATGTATTTTCAAGTATTTTGCATACGGGATTCCCCTGGGATGTAAGAACTTGAAGCATTTCAAGTCTGCAGCTTCAGGAATGAAATAAACTTTTGACTCAAGTTGTCAACCTGAATAAACTCTGAACTACCCCACAGCAATTGCAAGTTATAGCTAATAATGATGGAATAAAACCACAATTGCTCTTTTTCCTCTTAGCATTTTCTCCCTGGTCCTATAAAGATTGGGTTTGTGCCTTGTTCCTTAGTTTGGTTTCCAAACCATTCCATGTCCTCAATAGATCTGGAGAACTGCCTCATGCGTAGGTCTGAAGAATCAGTTTTGAATCTAGGAAATTAAAGGAAGAATTGCACTTCATAAGCTTGGGCTTCTGGATTGAAAGCTTCAGATCATTCAAGTAGACATTGCTGAGTGTTCAACCTGGTCTGGCAGGCTCCTCTCTCTGAAAGGTGGGCAACTGAAACCTCTGTGTTTGCACAGAAAGGCAAGTTATAGGATAGCTGGGAATTGGCTCTGGCCAGCTGGTGTCCCAGGTATTAACAAGAGGATTAGAATGACTCGATGTAGAAACTTTTCAACCTAAACTCGTAAAGCAGATTGTATTTGTTTAATCTTATAATTTAAGTGCAATGGAAATTTGGAAGAGCTGAAATTGCCACTCATTTATATCAATAGCTTACTTTGGGAGAGAATGCATTATCAGAGAGGCTTAATATTGAAACTACTTCTGAAAGTCTGAATTTCTTACATAGCATGGTCTACAAAGTATGATTTCTAATCTCTAACTTCTTTGCAAAACACTCTGGATTGTTCTGTTCAATTAGATGCATCACTGAATTCTTATCTGCATTTATATGTGCTTCCTCACTGGCAGAAGTTTGGGGTGTGGGGGAAGGGAAGGCCTGCAATGACTTCTCCCTGCATAGGGGTTGCTTTCTGTGTTGGGATATTTCTCCTGATGATTCACTGACCCTTACAAACAAGCACGACTAGTTAGAAGAATCTGAGAACCAGCAAGTGTCACAGTTTGGGGCTATGTCTGTCAATAGCACTGTTTCAAAGCGATCACTTCAGTCAAAACATTGATATTTTTAGTAAAACATGGAGCTCTGTTGCTATTCTGTTTGTTTTGTAAATCAATGACATTTTCATTGCTGTCATGCTCAGTTGTTTGATGGCTGTTACTCCTTTCCCTGTTAATTTCAGTTCCTGTGTCTCCATTAGAACTGACTGCTGCACCCAGAACTTCTCCTTGGTTGATTGGAAGAGTGCTTTGCAACATCAGTCTAGGGTACGAGGAGTGCCACTGACTTGAGTACGTGGCCACTTTGGGAAAGAGGGTCACTGTGAAATCACAACAGATTTGTGAGAGGAGCAAAGTGGAGCTTGGGTGAAGCTGCCTATGGAGGTCAGGTTAGGTGTCTCTGAAATACTTCACTGGGTGGGGTTTGCAGCTGTGGCAGCTGTAGTGATGGAGTGCTCAGAGCCACAAATGAAGCACATGGGAAACACTCCTTCTTAGTTTTGCCATCCTGTCTGTTATGGGGCACATTGACATCTTGTTTTAAACTGTGTTCTCATCCTGTGTTTCGTTCTATCAGTCCTAGCATTTTGGGTTTAGGTCTACCCATTATTTAAATCAAGAGACACTGTGAAAGCGTGAGGCAGTTTGATTCCTACTGCCTGTTTCTTTGTCTTGTTCTTGTTTCCTTCCTCAACCATGTCTTTATGAAATCTAGTAAAAATAATTATTTTATTTAAATGGAGCAAAACCCCAATAGTTTATGCTGTACACACTCCTTCATGCTCAAGGACCTGTGAGGTAGTATTTGTAGTGAGCTAACTTCAATTTTTCTGCCTTTCTAAGAGTAAAGAGAGAGTGGAATGTTTCCTGGGGAAGGGGCACAACTTGCTTCATACAGGTAAGAATAAATGGAGGTTCATGTTCACTTAGACATCCTCATACACTTCCATCCTTGAGCAAGTCACAGCTGCTGTATTGGTGCTTAGTATTCCAGTAGCTTGATGAATCTAAGAATGCTTTAGGATTCTTCCCTTGAAATTGCCTTGCTGTTATTAGTAGCAAAGAAAACCCCAAACCCAACACAAACATCAAAAAACACAAATCCCCTTAGCATAAGAACTCCCCAAGTTTTTGTTGCAGAGTTGTGCTCACCCTTCTCTTGGGATAAGCAGGAATTCTTGTACTGTAGGCACAGAATCTACCCTGTGCCTCTGGTGGATGCTCTTGTGCCAATATTCCCTCCTGAGCTTTAACTCCCATGTACCATTCAAGCCCAGAAGTGAGTGGGGGCTGAAGATAAAAAAAAAAAACCAAAAAGGCAACTGGATAGGAGCAGAGAGAGAAGAGTTTAAAACTTTTTTATGTTTTAAGATATGATAGAGTCATTGTCTTGTCTGTCTGCCCTTCTTAGATCTCTGGAGGCAGTCAGTAAAGGAGGGAAAATTATGGACTGCTGGGAGAAGGAAATGGAGGAGCACCAGACTCTGCAAGAGCTTTGCCACACTTGTCTAGTGTAACTTCTAGCATGTGGCCATCAGCTAGTAGGGGTTTTAATATTTAGTTTGAAAGGGGGCATAACAAGCAACCTCCTCAGCAGAACAGTGCTTCTTTGAAACCTTCATCTTAGGAGTCTTTGAAGTAAATTCTGTGTAAACACACAAGCAAAGCCAACTTGTAAAAATCCCTTTCCTGTGTTTTTTTTTTTTTTTTTTTTTTTTTTTTTTTTTTTTTTTTTTCTTTCCTCCCTCTTGCTGTTAAAGACTGGAATCTCAAGTGAGCTGAGATGACTATAAAGGAGCAATGTTTCCAGAGGTCCCTCTCTAGACTGAAGGGGTCTCTGAGTAGTGGCAGATTGAGGTCCATTTTCTGTGGCTGGCCATGCCAAGGGTGTGAGCTGCTGCTTTCATCTTCAACAAGCCCTGTGAAGAGTTACATCTGTTGGGGGAGTTGTTTGTTGAATGTGTTAGCTTGATGATGAAGACTGAAACTGAGCTGTAGGGTTTGGATTGTCAAGTCTTGCTATACTTTTCTGATTCATTTTGTGGGGTTTTTTTCTCTTTTGTTTCATGGTCTTTATTTGAGCCTTTTATCATTAAATTATGGACTTTCAATTTGTTGAAAATCTAGCTCTGGACCATGAATGTAGCAGTAATCTCAACAGCAGTGGCTGAAGGTGTAAAATGACTTGTTTAAAATTTGCAAAATGTGACTTTTGATCTCTTCCACAGTTTCCTCTAAAATACAAATTCCATTGATTTTCAAAAAGCCTGTTTTCACTAAGAATGGAAATAAGCATATCCCTGAACAATGACAGATGATAAAAAGTTGTAATTAATTTTTTAGTTTGAAACAGTTAAAAATATTCCAAGGCCAGGTATCCCACTTGTCATTTGAGGCAATGGTTAATTACTTGTAGCTTTTATCCAATTAGCACTTGTTTGTTCCTTGGTGCCTTGAATGAGTGGCACTGCCAGGAGATGGTTTTGACCTGCTGACAAATAACAGTAGCTTAATAATATCTCAGAACAAAATAGCTTCTTATTCTTGTTGCAGAGCTCACGTTTCCTTGGCTTACAGGAAACAAAAGCAGCTTGGGGTAAGAGAAATCTCTTTGTGATTGCATGTTTTACAGAGAGCTCAGGAGCTGGTCCTGTACAAGTAAGGGTGCACAGAACATTGATTCTGAGGTGTTACACCATCCTTCTGAAAGTTGTTTTGTTGGTTTTTTAATAACAGCTGTCTCAAGTGAAATTTTTAGTGAATTGTTAATTTTAGAAGCTAGTACATCCTGACCTCTTCCTTTCTATCTCCTTCAGTGTTGCCCTCACAGGAAGAGATCTGAGTGCAAAGCTGTTGGCTGTTTATTAGTAATGACTGTTCTTGCTCAGTGTTGTAAAGTCTGGAAAAACCCTCAGTTGCTCATGTGCCACTTGAGTTTGTTTTCCTTGGAAGCCTTGCTTCCATTGGGGTAACCTTTGATTTTACCAGGGGCAGATCAAGACTGGGTCGGAGTGTGAGTCTTTTCATTTTTCCATGTTTACTGTATGGTTCATGCTAATTGCCATCTAAGTTAAAATAGTTTGTTTGAAGTGCTTTCTTTCATCCTGACAGCTCATTAGTATCTTGTGGTGGCTTGTTTTGTGAGCTGAGAAAAATATTTCCCGTAATATTCTGTCTCTGCTTGAGAGACCACACTTGTTTCAAATTTATCCAGCAATACCTTCATCTGTTTCTGTCTGAAATGTCATCTCATCTGGGCCTGGAATATGACTGTAAGATTTAAATTGATGTAGAAATTAAATCATCCCATTCTTAGGTAATGAGATAAGGAATAATTCACCCAAATGGGAACAACAGTGATTTCTATCCTGATTCCACTTTGCAGGCCTAAATACCTTGATGGGACATGTTCCTGTGCCACCTTATTGGAGTCCCAGACATGATCACCTGGCAGAGGGCCACAAAGCCTCTGTGGAATGTCTGTGACTGGAAAGGTACATGGAATGGACGTTTTGTAAGCAGATAGATCAAAGGGTAAATCACATTTTGGAAGGCTTTCTTTTCTGTCAAATTGGCCACTTCTGTTTTTCCCCAAATTCTCAGGAAGCAGTTCTGCATCTCCAGCGTGACATTTTTGTGCTTCAATGTGAAATTTGTCTCTTTTCTCTCAGGAAGTGAAAATGTATTCACATGTCAAGTCTTTCATGTCAGGGAGAATCCAGACTGTGGACTCAAAAGCTTTTCTTGTCATGTTTCTAATTAGGTCTGTCATGTTTCTAGTTAGGCCTGTGACTCATTCTCATGAATAATATATCAAGCTGCATATTAACATCTAATCCAGCGACATCATCAATTTACAGCAAACCTTGGCTGCAGTAACTCCATTAAAAAAGTCAGAGGCTGCTACATTTTTCCATCAGCTGTTAAAACTTCTGTAGTGTCTCTGGGTACTAAACTTGCAGAGCAAGTGATAAGAATCATGTTGCACTACGGGGGGGGGGGGTGGTGAATGAATTTGATTAAAATAATAAAAGTAGATTTCTAAAGAAGACTTTGAGGTTAATGCCAAAAACCCCCTTTATCCTAGATAGAAATGTTTTTCCTTTAGGAGCGTATTTGTCTAAGTTCAGACTGAAGTGCAGTGTATGGTTAAATTAGATTGATTTTCTTCATAAGAAAATGATTTGTTTTCTAAAGGAGTGCTACAAAAAAGTACCAGCTAATGAATTATTACAGAGGTGTTTAGCCTGAAATGAAATCACTTGTCACTTGAGCTCAGTCTTGCAGGATGCTTTGAAGGATTGTCCCAGCTCCCTCATTAATATGTTGAATGGGACTGGTGGGAATGTAGCTGGTGGTTTTTGTTTGTGCTCGTGCTGACGGTTGTTGTCAAACAGCTTCACTCCATCATGTGGTGCTCATCACCAGTCATCTGACTGGTCTAATTTCTCAGTGTGGATCACTATTGTAACTGGAAAGCTTCTAAATTGATGTATTCTTGTCATAAATATTAAAAATTAGAATATGCAGGTTGCTTATGGGTCCACCAGTCTGCATTGATGTCTGACCTCCAGCACACCGTGCTTCTCCCTGTTCTGCCAATATTATTTAGAAGGCTGGCTTAATGATGGTTCACCTGAGAATCAGAGTGCTTTACATACCTGACAATGACCTCAGCATCATGGAAAGTTGAAGAGCAAGGGCAACCATTTTAAGTTAAGGATCAAATGTGGGTAACAACAAAATGTGCTGAAAAAATTACTTCTTATGTGTGGGGGAAAACAGCACAACTTTATGGCTTGTTTGCACAGACTTGAGACACCTTTAAAATTTGCCTATAACAAGGGCCAGGTGTTATGCCTTAGACAGTATGAGTTGAACTAATTAGCAAGCTGAAAGGTTTAGATTGTTCTAGCCATTGAAGACTTTGACATGGATTTATGCTCCCTTCTACTTGTAGAGCTGGAGGCAGTAGCTCTTTAGCAGGTAGCATTCTTTGCAGTAGTTTTGCAAGAGCAGGGACTGTTTCTTGAGTATCTGTAGGTACTTATAACAAAAACATTCACATTGTTAGCTTGTTGTACCTTTAAACAAAGGGTGAACCAAGTTTGTGAAGCTTGGGAAGAGAAATAACACTCCCAAGGTTGCCAGCAGTGCTGGCGATTTTAATTGATCAACAGCAAAGAAAAAAGTGCATCTCTGTGTTTGACTCCCAGGAAAAGAACAGGATACACTACCACACTGACAATTTAAACTAAAAACTGTGTGGCAGCTGAGTTTTCTATTTCAATGACATCTTAAACTGCACCATGCGTTAGACACTACACAGAAATTAGCAAATAAATTAGATTAATGTGGTGCTGAACATGAAGGCTAAGATCAGTTTATTTTGATACAGTGGTGATAACAAAGTACAAATACATACTTTCCTTTTATTTAAGTAAAACCGCCTTGAATGTACAGATTGAGAACCACATCTTTCTCTGCCTTGTTGTCATTTGGGTTCTGAAATACATTTTGCTTACATCTTGCTGATTTCTGCCTGACTCTATAGGCTGAGTTGATGCTCTATTTTTTTTAACATAACAATCTATTTTCTTTGAACTATTGTTATGTGTGCTGGGCTCTTTTCTTCCCTAATCTGTATCTGTAAGCATTTTAGTCTCTTGACTTTGAGTGGCTGATTTAAGGAAATGGAGAGATTAGGATAGCAGACAACTGAGGTGAGTTGAAGTAGCTCATCTTTGTCAGAAAAATCTTGTCCTTCTCAGATGTCCCTCTCCCAGGAAAGAGGAGAAACTGGGCAGAAATCTAAACTTCAGAGGCAAATGATAATTAGGAAGAAGCAAAGTGAGAAAGTGTCTTGAACCAAGCTGGAATAAAAGGGCACCCTTTGATCTGAATGAGGTACACAAAAGCTCCCAGTTCCATAGGGAACTGCAGCAGACTATCAGTTTACTCTGAATCCGCTCTCCTCCACAGCACCTCATACAACTCATTAATTTAAAAGCCTTATCCATCTTGGAAAGAGAAGGGAGACAAACTTCCTGGTTTAGAGACCAGAATGAAGTCAGCCATCGCACTGTGTGACCAGAGAAGAGACACAGCTGGGAGACAGCCTGGGAGGGCAGCTTGTGCAGCTTCCCTTGAGGAGCAGCAGTGACAGGAGGACATCTCAAATGCATGCAATGCAAGGAGCAAACCAAGGGAACTGGGAACCTGTGCAGAGCTGCAGAGCTCTGATTACAGAAATGTGGAGCTCTGGCTTGCCTGCAGTGCTGCCATGAAGGGACACAGGCTCTTTGGGCAATGCAGCTGTGCCTGCTGCCCAGAGGAGAGCCAAGAGGGTTTACCAAGAGATGCAGGGTTAGCAAGGCTGAGTTACAGCCACCTGAGAGTGCTGAGGGCTGGATTGTGTTCTTGGAAGGTCTTTGGAATCCTCTGGAGGTTGGAGCAGTTTCCTGAGACTAAGAAAGGCAAACATGGGATGATAGAAAAAGAGCTGAGCCAGGATCTTACAGGCAACTTCCATTCATCAATAAAATGGGAAATCCCACCAGCATATACTGAAAGTTCTTTTCACCTCAAGGGTGATCAACACTGGAAGAAGCTCCCCAGAGAGGTGGTGAATATCCATCCTTGCAGATTATCCACTGGGCAGAATCCCTGGTAGTCTGCTCTAGCTGGACCTTGCTACAGGAACCACTGGGCATCTCTCTTAACCTGAACCATTCTGTGCTTCTGTGCTGTGCAGGGGCCCAGGCAGATAAAGCTTCACCATTTCACTTTGAGTTTTGACTTCTAAATAATTACCCTGATGGTCTTGATTTGGTCTGTCATACTTGGACTCCATGCACAGCTTTTTGCAGCAGAGTATTTATGTTTCATTCTAAAGCCCTTGTTGAACAAAGAGGATTAATGTTTGGGGATTGAATATTCTCCAGTTTAGCTGAACTCAGTGAATCTGTCTCTGAGCTGACAAAGCATTTGAGTGCCAAGTATTCTGGGACAGACAGAGTAATGACAGCATGGAATCTTCTTTCTTTAATATTGCGGAAGTATTAAAGAATATAAATAGACAATGCAAAATTTTAACTGAATTATTAAAATAATTTGCTGTTGATGTGCACAACAAATATTACTCTCATGAAGTTTGGAAGCAATTTTAATGGAAGAAAAATTAATGAAGGCCATCAAGCTTTTTGACATGAGAGTAATTTTATGAACAAGATGACATAAACTTCATTAGAGAAAACAAGCACAGAAATGTTTTTATGCAGGAAAAATTTCCCCATATAGCATTTATAGTCATAAGACAAAAATGCAAAAAGTAGTAAGTTCTATCACCTTATAAATTGATTCTTCAAACTCTGCACACTAGATCCTTCAGCCACCATTGAGCTGGGGATTAACAGAGACATTCAAACGGCAGTGAGGGATCAAATACAGAATGGAGAACAAGCACAGCTGAATCTATGGCCAGCTGTGTTGTGACCGTTATTTAGAAATTATTTTGGACAGGATTTTTTATAAACTCATTACTGTAAATTTGGGGTTAACCAAGAGGTAATTCCTCTGTGGTCATTGTTATACAATTAACAGTTCCTTTGTTGACTACAGTGGGTTTAGAATGGAGTATTGTTATTGCATGTATTTCAGGGCCAAAACAAATACATGAAGGTGCAGACCATTTTACACAAGGTGGTGTTTGAAAAGCAGTTGTTTTACTTTTGTGATTAAGTTTTCTGTCAGTTTATGTGACTTGTTATGTATTTGCTTTGGTTGTGTAATGCATAATTGTAGGGTGCAGATGAATATGTTCCCATTGGGAGACCCAAACTCACACCCATGTAAGGCTTTCATTGGTTTAAAATTAGAGGAAAAGCTATTTTAAGTGTTTCTGTGACACAGCTATTTGGTTTATTTCTGCAGAGTTTGAATTGCTGGTCTTGGAGACATCAGTGGTTGCTGGTGACTGACATTAAATGCTACCCTCAGGAAATGTCTTTTATTTTTTCTTCAAAGTGTAAGGAAGATGTGTAAGAAATAATAATTACAGAGGTTCAAAAGTGCATATTTTTTCCCAATATTAAGCCATGGGGGAACAATGGCTTCATACTCTGCACAAAAAATCAGCACTCAAATGGGTAGGAAACTTTGCTATTATCTCATCTGGTGCCAATCTTGCCTAGTTTTAAAGGCTTGCTCAACAAACAATACAACTAAGTTCTTGTATTGTCTCATTAGCTCTATCTTAAAATAATCCAGGGCTGTATGAGCTTGCCGGATTTAATTGTGCAGCAGCCACACATCCTCTTACAGAAACTTAGAAATTTCTGAGGCAGGGTTTCAGACCATCACACTGACTTTTAAAAAAGGACTTGGATTCTGGTAGACTTGTAGGAATTTTGAGATCAGGAAATACAAAGTCCTGGGCCTCCCTGAACTAGATTTCCTTGTTCATTGAAATTGATAGTAAGAGCTACAAGCTGCAGACTAAATATATTGTGGTGTTATAAACCTAATGGCCATCCAATTTTGCTAAGTAAAAAATTGTACAAATAAAAGGATAATTCACACAACTGCCAAGAGCCTCATAAAATGAGTAGCAGGGAAGCTGCAAGGAAGCCAGACCAATATTAGCCAGCACAAAAAACCAGGTTGGATGCTGAATCTTTTGAGGCTTGAGGAAAGCAGTTCCCACACTCTTCCATAATCCTTCTTCACTCCCCGTGACTTTTCTGAAATTCTGCAAAAGAAAGAAAATATTATGGTAGTAAGCATGGATTTCCTTACATAGGAGATGCAGTTTTACCTGGTCTTTCAGTAAATAAATTATTTTTAATAAAACTAATTATTTTTAAATAAATTATTTTAAAATAATTAAATTATTTTTAATAGTTTAACTTCAAGACACTGTAATTGTGGTGGTTGGTCTCATCAACAGTGATAGAATTGAATTGGAAGCTCTATAATATTTCTCTGTACATTGAATTGAAGGTTCAATAGCATTAATGCAATATATCTGCAGAGATTAAATGCAACCTTTTATTATCCACAGGTGCTACAATATAATCTTTCAGAAGCGTGTGAGTGTTTACAAAGCCCCTTCTTTCTTCAGCCATTTCACTAATTATGACCATGCTGAATAAGCTTATGGCTTTTCTAGAGTTCATGTGGGAGTTAATTTTTGTGACTTGCTCTGTTTTGGCTACCTGTATTTTTATTTCCCAGCTGTTTAGTTCAGGAAATTGACTTACAGTGACAGGCAGATAAGGGAAATAAAATTCTTTTCCTCATCATGGATGAATCTGAAACTAAACAGAAATGAGGCATTTCAAATGATGTAACTTTAGGAGTTTAGGTGTCGGAACCCAGGACATCTCTCTGGATGCCCTGGATGTCTCAAAGCCCCGGCAGGGGTTCGGAGACCCTGGCAGGAAGCCAAAGACACCTGGAAATTCGACCTTAATTCATGGAGCAAATTGCCAACCTTATATGAAGAATTACAGGTCAAAAAAGTTTAAGTTGCATAGTAGTAGGAATCACAGGGTGAAGGGAAAAATTTTGGAGCACTGTACAGGGGGGTTTTGTATGTTGTACAGGGGGGTTTGAAATTCTGTACATGGGGGTCAGGGGTTCTAAGATGGAGGAATTTGGGCGTGACCTGTCCTTCTTCTTTCTTCTCCTTGGCATCCATGTTCAGGATGATGTTGGCATGTGTGAATTGGTTCATAGTGAAAGTGCACTTGCTAACAAGGGCAAAAAGTATTGGAAATTGAAGGTAAATATCTTATACATAGTTTTTATAGTAAAAGAGACAACCACCCTGTGGGCGGGAGAGAGTGCCCTTGGCTGTCTTGCTGATCAGACCTCGGCTGGACAGACAGAAAAACTTTGTAGATAAGGAACAATAAACTCAACTGAAGACCGAAAAGCAAGAGTCCAGACTCCTTCTTCGAGAGTGCGGCCTGCCCAGAACCACCTTTTCCCGTGCTGGGGCAGAGACCACTGGCAGCCGACCCCGGCATTTAGGTACTGGATAACTTTGGTTGTCTGAATGTGCCAGTGGTTGACAAGAAACAGGCAATTTTGGAGCAAGTATGATTTTAAATGTCTACTTTGCACTGGTTTCTTGTTTTCCTTTTGTTCCCTTGAGTTCCTCTTGTTTTCCTTTGCCAGTTCTGCAGTTTTCCTGGGTTTTTGCTGCCTCCAGAAGCGTCCGTGGCCGAGGGACCTAGCAGTGACATGTGCCCAGGCTGGCCTCTGTCCCCGTGCTGTCCCTGCACTCTGCCCCAGTGCCGGTGCAGCCGTGGGGCTTCACCCCACACCAAACACCTCCTGGCAGTGTGAGCTGAAGAGAAGCTGCAGCAAGCTGGGCTGTGCTCTCCTGCTGCTGAGAGAGCTGCCCCAGGCTGGAGTGGCCTGGGCTGGACAGAGCCCAGGACAGCCTGGAGACGCTGCAGGGTCTGGCCAAAGCAGAAACCCCCGTGTCCCTGAGCACCAAAGTGTCACATTTCCTGGGCTCAGCGCACAGAAGGTGCAGGACAGGGGCAGCTCGAGGCTGAAGGCACGTGGGACTCAGCAGCCTGCTGCTGTGGCAGAACCTGCTGTCCCCTGCACTCGGAACAGGCGTGGAGGGTCCCCAAGGCATCCTCAGAATGGGCTTTGCCCTCACCTTGGCTTGTGCTGCTGCAGATTTTGGAGACAATTGTGCATAAGAACGGGCACTAGAACCAGACTTGGGGCTGGCATGCTCTGCATTTCCAGGATGGCTTATGGACAGGGTAAGGTGCTATCGGTGCACTCTGGATCAAGCTGTGATTCTATGGACACTTCAGTAAGAGAGGGTTTTTTCAGGGTGATTAAACCTTCATCCTTCCTGTGCTTCCTGTGACATTTGCATCTTTATTTTGTAAAACTTCAGAAATCTGAATCATCTTTGGCCCTGTGAAATGTTACAAACATCAGCAAAAGTCATCATAGTTTGCATGTGAAAATACATAACTTTTGACATTTGGGAATTGGAAATTCTAAGAATTTAAAACTAATTTCTATTGCTGATGATACAGAAAGAGGGCAGGTTGGTGCCTTGGGGCCTATGTCTGTTAATATTGACTGAAAAATATGTCTTGCAGTAGCACAAAGATGGCCCTGGATGGCCAGAACCTCCTGGAGGTCCTGCAGGCTTGACAGGTGTTTACTACTGAGTCTTTGACCTTTTAAGCCAAATAAAAGTTACAAAATTCTTAGAACTATGTACTTATAAAAGAAAAGTATAAAGGAGAGTTATTGTACACTCTGTGTGTGTGTGTGTGTGTGTGTGTGTGTGTGTGTGTGTGTGTGTTTGTGTGTCCCACCCTTAACATACCACAGTATAATAACACACTCCTCAAACATCCATTCTTTTGTATGACCATTATCCATTAGGAAATGCCATGTAAAACTGATTTCTTTGTTCAGAAGTATCTCGCCTACTGACAACAATTAGAATTGCTTACAGGGCCTCAGTTGCAAATGCAAAACATTCAAAACTCAGACTAACTGGTTACATTAGAAAGCACATTTTGCTTTTCTTAAAGGGCTGATTGTGAGCTATTTGATGAGCTATTCATGAAAATATCCTGGGGTTGTTGACATCAAACACTGGGATTTTGTTAGCAGTAAAAGAGGGAAAGTGCACCATGTGTGGGAAAGTAATTCCTTCACAAAATATGTGCTTGGAGGCTACATAGGTCAAAAGAATTTATTTTTAATTCCATGGGCTGAAGAACACCCCACCATCTGCTTTTCCAGAAAAAGAGGGTTGGGTCTTTGGCCCCTTTCAGAGCCTTAAATGAGCAAAGCTGAAGGGATTTGCCTCAAAAAGCAAGGAGTGCTTGAGGCTCATGGCCATAGCTGTCTGCAGAAGTGAGCATGGGCCAAGGGAAGGTCCTGCTACCCAGAGCCAGCCCGAGGTGTCCCTGAGGATGTGCCACATCCTCTGCCTCATCTGGCAGTGCTGCCACAGAGCACAGCAGGAGGGATTCCAGGGATTTGTCAGCACGGGGAGGCAGAGAATGAGCTCCTGCTGATATTTCCATCCAGGGCTGGCACTTTCAGGCCAGCAGTGACAAATTCTGCAGCTCTGGCTGCACAGTTGCTGTTGGCAGAGCTGTGACAGCTTCTGCCACCAAGCCAGAGCCTCTGCAGGCGTTCCCACGATGTGCTTGGCATTTGGTTTCATCTTGGCACAATGCTCCTTCTTCCTTGATGTATCTGTTCGAGGACAGCACATGGTCTGTCTTGTTCCGGGGACAGTACATGGTCTTCAGAGTAAGTCTGTAAACTGCAGGCCACGTTGTCCAATTCCCACAGGAGGATGTCATGGCATTGTTCAGCCAGGAATCCTTCTACAGTTTAGTGGACCCATTTTCTGCATGCCCAGAGGCCTTTCCTTGTCACAAAAACAAACCCACAAAAAAACCCCAAAACAACAACAACAAAAAACACCTAAAGAATTAGCTCAAGTAATAATAAAAGAAAAACTAAGATTAGGGTTCCTTGATTCCTTTTGGAATGTCATCAGATAGAGATTCTCATTTCATAGCTGAAACTGTACAAAAGTTATGTAAAACATTCCCAGTAAAATGGGACCTACTCAGCCCATGGAGGTCATTCCCAGCAGCAAGGCTGACAGAGCAAATCAGAGTCTAAAAGCAGAAATGAGTAAAAGTTGCCAGGAAAACTCACTGAAGTGGCCACCAGTGCTTCCCCTTGCACTTTTGAGGTTCAGAATTCCAGTGGCTTCTAAAAAAAATGAGCCCATAGGAAATGCTCTATGGAAGGCACTACAAAGTTCCAATCTTTCTAGAGAAAGTCATATGATAGGAAATGATAATTTCAGTCCCTTTTTATTATGATTGTGGAAAGTGCTCTCATCTTTCCACAAGTTTCTGCTCTGACCATCCCTGGTGATGCAGGCACATCCTCATCAACCTGGGGACTGTGTCTTATGTCAGAAAGCAGAGCAACAAGCCACCTAAAGAAAAGTGGAAAGGACCATTTCAAGTGTTCCTAAGCACTCCTGCAGCAATAAAAGGGGATGGGATCAGTACATTGATACACCTGCCCCCAAGGGAAGACAGCCCCAACACATAGGAGACTTGAGGGAGAAAATATAGATGAGAATTTGAAGTCTCAATTTGTTAAAGCATGGAAATAAAACTTTCTAATGCAGTGTAGAGTGAGTTAGAAGAAATCCCATCAAGGGAAAGATATGTCATGATAGGGGTAACTATGAAAAGTCCTCAGTCTCAGCCCACCCTGGCCATCAGCACTCTGGCACGCTCTGTCAAGCAGCAGCAGACAGCAGGCCCAAGGGAGGCACCCCAGCACAATTCACCCCATGGCCCCCATGGCAGCGTCCCTGGGGCTGCTGCACTGCAGAGCTGGAGGAGCACCCCCTGAGCCAGCCAGAAATGGACACAAGTCTCAGGGTTTAGGAGGTGACATTTTCTTCAACTTGGCTTGAAGGAGAACAGAAGGGAAACAACGGCTCAGGTGTTCAATCACAAAACACCCCAAGGCCTCTCAGGTACAGGGACTCAACATCGTTGGCATGGAGACAATGGAGGAATTTGTAGAATGATCTGCAAGGAAGAAAGGGGCATTCCCAGCCACCTTTGAGTATTCCCAAATATTATCCTCCCTCAGTCAATTTCATATCTCTCCAAAAACAAGGTTATGGCATTGCTGGTAACATCTTCACCTTGTCTGCTGAATAAATAAATAAATGGCAGGAAACTTAGGAAAAGGACTAGTCTTCAATGCCCCCATAGGTCTGTGCAGGAATCAACATCTGTGTCTCTCTAGAAAGACTGGTTGTTACAGACTAGTTTTGAAAGTGCTAAAAAAGGGACAGTGTTTTCATAAGGACACTTGAACCCAACTTCTCTTTAATACCCATTGAAGGACCTTGCCTCCAACACTTGTAAATGTGTTTAACATATCACTTGCAAAAGAACCGGATATTCCTCTGCTCACTGACCAGGTGAGGCCATGATCTCCAAGCAGTCCTGAGAGCTGCTTTAGCTGACAGCTTAGAGCAGCCCATGTGCACTCCTCTGTAACCCTCCACAACAAAGTCATTTGGGGACAGGTTTGTACAAACTTCCAAGCCTTCCACCACTTTAGGTAAAGAGTTTAAATTAACAAGAATAATAAAGAATTTTATATTATCATAAAGAATTTCCATTTGCCACAATCTTTTCTTAAAATGAGCACAACTTCATAGTAGAGGTAGTGCCCTCTATTGATAAATTTATTTCAGTGGACAAACTTAGGACTTGAAGAAAACAAGTGACCAGAAGAAACCCAATCCAAATATGATACAAGCAACAATGAGAGAAGGAATTATCAATAGTGACATTTCTTTATTGTTAATATTCAATACTATCACCTTTCAACTTCTTAAACTGACTAAATTTCTTTGAACTAATCCTACATTTTTAAGAAATAATCTACTCCAAAGTGCTGACATAGCCTACGGTTCTGTACTAATTTAAATAATCCTAAAAACCTAATTTCTAGTTCAAATAAAAAATCCAGATGTCACAGATTTCACCAGGCTGAAGCAGATTTCTGGTGCCAGTACTCCACTCACTGCTGGTCAAATTCAGAAATGCAGCTCTGAATATGGGCCAGCTTCTTGTGGAGGTACTGGCACCTGCTCCTCATTTCAGAGTAGCTGGGGCTACCCTGTGAAGGAGAAAGCAAAAGAAAATCGGGGCATGCAAACACTTCTGCCTAGTTTAGAAGGTGATGTCCTTTGCTTTAAAAAAGCCTTGAGGCAGACTCAGCAGTTGCCATGGCCCTGCAGGTCTGGTGTCACACGTACCTGTTGTAACTGCTGATAATCTGCTAGGATTCAATGACGCAGCATCTTCAAGGGAGGAAAAAAAACCAACAAAACAAAAAAAAAAAGAAAAAAAAAACCAAAAAAACCCAAAAAACTCCCCCAAAAAAACCCCAAAACAAACCATGAAAAATGTTTCACTGGCACCATAAGATGCACACTTTGGTAAAACACTAAAAGCACACTCAGTCTGATTCTAGAGATTCTCTTCTCTGTGAGCCACCACTCTTCTGGGAGGTTTGCCAAACAAATCTCCATCTCCCAGCATCACCCAAGATCTGCAATTAAGCCTCTCAATAGGCAACAGCAGCACCCCATGCTCTAAGACTCTGCTTGGGACATCTCTCATAGACAACTGTTTCTTCATAGACAGCTCAAACAGAGGCTTTTGGGCAGGGTCTTGCCAAAATCAGACCCAGCCCAAACAGTGTCTGAGCACATATGCCAGTTCCACAGTTTGCCTCTGTTCACTGAGCAGCTCCAGGGAATCCAAAACACTGTTGTGATGAAGCACAGTCTTCCTGGTTTTATCCTTCTTTACCTGATAGGCTTTGGAGCCTGGAGTCACAGACTTCCATTGCTCCTGAAATTGTCTGAATTTCTTGATGGTCTTGTCAATCTTAAAATATAAATTCTGATATCCCTCATACTCTGCATTGAAGTAATCCTTGTAGCGCTGGCGTTGCTCCAAGGAGACAATGGCTCTGTATTTTCTAAAGGGAAAAATGAGACCATTTTTCTCTGAGTGAATTCTAAGAGAACATTTGAGTGTGTTTCCATTCCATAAAACACACATATAATTTGACACCATGCACAGGGTAATGTCAAACACAGATACCCAAGCTTTGAGTCAGTGGCTCTGGGACTGACAGTTTCTACTTTCAAGCTTATGTGCATTAAGAGAATGTCGTCAGGTAACTCTGGGAATCTGACACATTTCTATGTGGCCCATTTCTAGTTACTGATCGCTGACAATGTAGAGGTTTCCTTCATGAGCAGGTGGAGCACATTTAGAAATTATGTGTCCTCATTTCAAATGTCAAAGGAAAAAGAAACACAGCAGCTTCAGGAAGAGAAGAAACATAACTAAATTATAATCTCTTCCTATGCTGGAAAAACTTAACTAAATTACATATGACTGTGAAAATTCATCTGCAAAATATTTTTGTAAAGGAATGTATTAATGGAGTTGAGTGCACAAAGTTGGACTTTTGAGCTACATTCTTGCCTAAGGGCAAAGCGGAGTTAATGATAATATTTGATAGTGGACAGCAGTTACATCAGTGACCTGGGAACGGAGGCATTTCTAACACAAAAAAGGAAACAAAGCCACAAAAACAAACTCTAGACAAGTCAGAACTTACAAGAAGAAATACCCAAAGCACATCAGGTCCTAAGGAGGGCAAAACTCATTAATGCTTCAAGCCACTGATGGGAGTCAAACCTTCTTCATTCCCTTCTCCCTCAAATCAGCAGGTGTGAGGTTTATCAAGCTCATGATACAAATCCAAGATGAAGTGGCAATGAGAATAATAGATGTCAGTTGCCAACACTCTCACACCAATGCTTCTGCACCTCTGGGCCTGAAGGTCTGGTTCTTATTGGATGACAAAAACTCCCTCCACATCAGAATCAATTCCTTCAAACCACCCTGAGATTAATACTGACAAGCAGTAAATTGTTAACAAGTTGAAATTCAGCAGCAGGACAGACAACAACCTGTGCCAAGGATGCATGCCAGGCCAGATACACCTCAGTAGTGTGCAGGATAATTTTGAAAAGTAAACTGCAGATGCCTTTCCACATTTTGGGAGGTCCCGGAGCAATGTGACCTGGGGCCCTGCCGCGCCTGCTCCAAAGGCCGCAGCTGCCCCAGAGCCTCAGAGCTGCAGGAGGCCTGGCTGCCCCTGCCAACATCACTGCCCTGACACAAGCTGCGAGCAATTTCCAGGGCTTTATACCACACACACACTTCTCCCTCCTCTCCTGCAAATGCCAAGAGGGGATGCAGCAGCACTGCTGCAGCTGAGCCTGTGCAGCTGCACTGCAGGAAGGGAGGGCCCGTCTGGGCCTCACCCACCTCGGTGTTCATCTCTGCTCTGAGCCTTGGAGGCCCAACAAAACCTGCTCAAACTCATCCTTTCAGCACAGCAAAGAGACGGACACTGCACCCCACTGAGAGTGGCAAGAGTGAATTGCTATTTGACTCACCTCAAGTTGCTTGTTGCAGAGCATGTGGAGGCAATGGAAGGATCTTTTGTTCCTGCAGAAAAGCAGAATTTTGACATTCTTCATCAGGAAATCATTAAAAGGTCAAAAGATCCCCATTGGACAGTCTTGAAAAAGTCCTTCAGTACTTTCTTTTCACAATAAATTGTTCAGAAGAAGCAACAACATTTATTAATATGGCACACACAACGTTTTCCACAGTATCCTGTCCTGGGGTTGAGAAAGAGGGAATGGCCACTTTATCCTACAGGTTGTTCATTCCCACAGTGTTAGCTCCAGCTCAGCTTTTCTCAAATATAAAGCATGAGGTATCATCTGCAGAGCCATTCAATTCTTGCAACAACAGATGCAGCTTCACAAAAGACAACAGCTTGAGAGAGACCAACATCGAAGTTCTAACAAAAAATGAAGAAGAAAGCTGAGTTCTTCTCATGCCATATTTTTATCCCCACTTCCCTGCCAATTCCAGGGGCCCAAACAAATCTTGTTCAAACTCAGCCATTCTTACCAATCTTTGGGCCACCTGAGCTTTAAATCTTGAGGAAAGAGCTGTTTGTGTCACATTCCACTTGCTTTTGTTGATTTTAGTGTTCAAACTATTACATGGTATAGGAGAAGTATAAAAAGAAGTGTAAATATAGTAGTAAAACTGGACAGAAATACCAATAGTCAGAGCATGTTCAATACAACTTGCCTTTGCTGTGAGCATTTAATTTCCAAAAGTACATTTGCTCTCATGGCTCAGTCCACACAAAAGCTTCAGCCTAAACCCTACTTGAATCACAGAACAGATTTTCCTTCATCAGCTGGGCAGAATTTTGGTACTGGCTCCTGATAAAAGCTGCTCATGTGTTTATGGATTCAAGCAGAAATCCTTCAAAGGCATCCCAAGGTTTGCAGGTACCGTGTGCATGTCCAGAAGAAATGTGGGAAGACCATCTCAAAGCACCTGTCTCTACAGGCACACCAGCACTTGCAAGAGGCATCTGCACACTCTAAACCTTCCTCCACGCCAAACCCAACTTGGAATTTGCAAGGTCAACCTCCAAAAGAGATAAGCCACAGATTTAACAAAGCAACTGAACTCTACCCTACTGCCTGTGTCCCTGTCATCAGAAATCAAGTGTTCTTTATGCATTTCTGTTTAGCTTTTCAGTGTTGTTTTCAGTCTGTACCACTTCCACCACTTTTGAAGAAAGAAATTCTGCAGCTGGCATAAAGAAAAATTCACACCGTAGTTTAAAGTAGAGCTCCAGGAAATGACAGCCCAGGTTTTATAGGTTTTTGTAGCTTTTGCACTTTTGGAGTTTTCATGAAAGTGTTGAGTTCAATGAACAACCCTGGAATCACTGAGATTTGACCGACATGTTCCCATAAACTGCCAAGACTGTGGAAAATCACTGCTTCCATGGCTTCTAGCCCAAGATGTGGGGACAGTTGTGACCACCCTGTGGATACCCCAGTCTTGGACAGTAGAAAGGTGGTACCTCCAGAGAGACTTGGGAACCCCCACCACCGAGAAGACCAAGGGTGAGGAAGGACTGGCTGGATGACAGAGGGCCCATGTGGGGATGATATCTTCCTGCTGAATGTCTCTCTCTTCCCCTCACCCTGCCTCTCTTCTGTTATTTCTTTCTATCTCCCTAGTTTTGCATTTCCTGTTCAATAATATTTTTACTGTTGACTTTGGGAAAGGGTGGCACTTGCACCCTAATTTGGGTTATTAATCTTCACTTAATAACCTAATTTTACACCACAGTTATGCACACAGGAGTCAGGAAAACCAGCACATTAATACCTTCATCGAAGGTATTAATATTAATTAATATTATTGCATCCAAGGGATGCAACTGCTTCAGCCTCCCCAATTCATTTGTTTTCCGATTTGAATTGGGGATCTCCTTTTCCACCCTGGCAGGTCCTGGGATGGTAGAAAGATGAAATTTCTCTGTTTGTTGTACAATATGGGTGCAGGGGGAAACTGAGCCAACACTTGGAGACATGTCCAAAGAATAAAGAGATGTGGAAGGCAGATGGAAGGAAGAAAAGAGGCCACCAGCTGCTGCCTGGACATGACTGGGCTGGTGACCAATTCTCCTCTTCTTGCTCATCACAGGACTGGTAAAGTTGGAAGCCAGAGGCCCTTTCTGCAACAATAACAACATAATTTGTTCATGAACCTATGAGCAGGGTCAGCTTTTGCTCCCATTCTGAAAAGGCAGCATTTCTGAACTGGCCAAGGTTGAAAACACATCTTTCTTAACTAAAAAGAGCATTCCAACCAGCAAGTACTGCAGGTAAATACAGGCTCTATCTCATTCCTCCTTTCTCATCTTAGCAAGTCCTACTTCAAGTCTGGAGCTAAAATGCTTTGGGAGAAAGACACTCCCATTCAGGAGCTCCATCAAAGCTTCCCCAAAAGGGAAGGTCCTGCACATTCACATCACAGCTTTTACACCACCAGCAAGTCTGACAAAATTTACCATACAGTCCAGAAGGTTAAAAATGCACAAAATACCTTAGCAGATTTGCTGGAGTGTCTCTCTCAGAAGGTCCCAGAGATGTCGCTTGGCTGGTGTTGGTGGTGTTCTGAGATGGAGCTGATTTTCTGTATGGATGATTCAATAGTTCAAGTTAAAAAGCCTAAATATCAACTGTCAGTTCTTTCCATGCAAGGAAAACATACCTTCAGTTCAGGACTCAAGGAAACAGCATGAAGCTGAGTTGAGGGAGCTTTAGGCAGGATATCAGGAAAACATTCATGGCCCAGAGGGTGCTTGAGCACTGCAACAGGCCCGCCCAGGCCAGTGGTCACTGCAGAAAGGCTTCCAGAAATGTTTGGACAACACCCTTGGGCACAGGGTGTGATTCTTGTGGTGTCCTGTGCAGCACCAGGATCCTGGCAGGTCCCTGCTACCTCAGCATATTCTAAGAATCTTGGCTTCATTTCCAGAGCCTTTTTTTCCTTTTCTCCCAAAGACTGAACTTACCCAGAAAGTATTAACTTCAAATTCTGTCTGTCTATGTCAGTGTAGTCAGGCCAATCAGTCTGAAGGGTGTGAAATAGATGTTCCTTCCGACTGAAGGAATTCTCCTTTGGATTCCACTTGGCTACCTATGGCCAGACATTTCGGAAAAGAAATCTTCATTATGCATGCACACTACAGAAATATGATTGTTGCGCAACAGCTGTTTTTGAGCACCGAATTTGAACTCAACAATGTCTTTTTGCACAGAGCTGAATTATTCCTCTATCACATGAGTTTTAAGCCATATTAATGTTTCACTAATTGGAAACAACCAAGTATCTCCATTCATATCTAGTAAGTGTTCCTTTGAAAACAACATTTAGTGCCACAATGTGTAAGGAGAGTGGGTCAGGCCCGGAGTCACTCTTCATGTGGCAGGGCCAGGGCTCAGTCCAGCGAAATCCTGCCATGAGAAGGCCGTGCACATGCCTTGATGATTCCTTTGACAATAAATGTGGTTCATACCTTCCTCAAGAAAAATACAAAGTCTACTTATAAAGGTAAAATGATGGAGTAAAACCTCAAGAGCACTGATATCAAAAGTGCTGGTTCAGACTTCATCACCTGACACCTGCTCAGAGTTCAATAGAAAAGCCCATTGGAGAGTCTCCATCAATCTGATCCCTGCAACACGCTGAATAACTCATCTAATACACCGCCACCATCTGTGACAACTTTGACTTTTCTCCTTGAAAACATGGTAGACATTTATAATACGGGTCTGTGTTGATGTACGTTTGTTTACAGATGTAAAAACATGTAAAAGTAACAAAGATACCCAGAATCAGGGATTCACTTCCTAGAAGCAGAACTCAGGTTGTGTTGGAAGGGAGGCAAGTGTGTGTGTACCAGATCTCAGCAAGCTCACACTGCCCATTTGAGATTTTTACAACATAAACCCCCACTTGCTCTGATGTCCATAAAAGCCTGAGCACGGCATTTCAGGGTGCAGGGCTGCTCACACAGCCCTTTCAGAATGCAAACCAGGACCCGGAGGCAGTTCACACCTCATCCAACACATTGCCTCCAAGGCACTCTCCTCAAACATTGCAATGGAATAGGAGAAAATGTTTTCATCCTTTACCTTCTAAGGGGCTGGGCCTTGAAAATTTATAATCAACTTGAAATCTAAGTGGGCTACTTCAGCTGAGACGGCAGAACATGGCTCTCATAATATTGTGAATGTCTTCAGGGTGAAAAAACCCTGCCACTGCCCTGAGCAACCCAGCAACAAACTTCACAGGTTCAGGAAATGAGTTCTTAAAAGTCACTGTGGGATCAACTGAAAGTGTAGCCAATGTTGAGTTTTCCTCCCTTGATTAGGCTCCAAAACACTTTTAAATCTCCAAAAGATGGAGATTTAATCCACGTGACAGCAAAGAAACCCTTTGCTCAAAGTTTGGCTACCACCTCTATCATGGAAGATTTGTCTGGAACAATATTTCCTGGAAGGCAGTCCCCACAGATCCCAGCAGAAGCCAAGTGCCATTGATAGGCCACCAACTCTATTCAAATGAAATACTGGCCTCTGCAGTTCCTGAATTTCTCTGCTCTGGAGTTTATCCCAGGAGCTTTTAAGTGCCATGACAAACCATTTCACCCAGTCAAGGAACCCCTGTGAAGTTACTCCATGAAGCAGTTAAACAATGCATGGAAAAGACAGGGGATAAGGCATGAGGAGCAGCAGCATTACAAAGTGTTACTCATTACCAGCTATCCTAGCAAAACAACAATGCCCAAAAGGTTTGAAGTTTGCTTTCTTTTTGTCACATGGACTTGCAGCTTGAGACCTCTGGATGAACTTGATGGAAAAACTTAACAGGGAGCATTTCCTAACTTGCTTATTACTATCTAATTGAAACAGTGGAGGAACAAGTGACAATTAGGAACAAAATATTAGTGTGGTGGGAAAATTGCTGACATCAACTTCACAATCTCACCTGCTGAAGGATCTTCCCAAGGGTGCCCTTGTCCTTTTGCATGACTCCATCTCTCTGCAAGCCAGCAAGTAACTCTGGCTTCTTCTAAGTCCTCAGAGCAAGCAAATGAATCACCCTGTCCCCGAAGGGCCGGCGATAAACAGCACTGCAAGGATTCTGTTCACTCTCTGCAGGCTTCATGGGCTTTGTTCTCTTTTTCCCAGGGGCAGGACATGAAACATTTGCTTTGGCTCTTCTCACATCTTCTTCTTTTCCCAAAGGAAAGGAAAAAAGAAAAAGAAGTGTCAAGTGGGAAGCTGGGAGAAGGCAAAAAAGTTGATTTTAAATGATGATGGATATTCCGGGGGACAGAGCTGATCTTGAATATCCTTCAGTGATTCTGTTTCAACTCAGCATATTCCCTGATTCTGTGACAAAGGCCAGTCCCAAACTGGTGCTGAATGGATCATATTGCAAAGGCACCCTGTATCCTACCAGCAATCAGACATGTCCCACCTGAGATTCTCTGTGCCAGCCCAAAGCAGAAGTGGCCCCAAGTTCCACAATTGACTCACTACTGCCAGCCCTCAGACCCCAGTTACTGAATGTTAAATATTCCCTTAGGATTTACGTAGACTACCACCAAGAATCACACAAATCTTCATTCACATGTGAAACAGAATGCCTCAAATGAGAAATTTAGAAGTTTAGTTTTGTTACTCCAAAACGCCACCATGGTGCTTCCTTAAAATGCTCTGCACTAGGCTAAGGCAGAGCAAGAGCTGCACTTGCAGGGGCAGGGATGTCCCTGCAGGCAGGTGACCACAGCCACTGCCAGGTGACAGCCTGTTCTTCTCAGGGCAGCTGCCTGTACCTGGCTCAGCTCACTGCTCTAGGCAGCACCACTGAGTGCCTGCAAGGGGAATGTGCACCTGGTGTCTGCCTGGAGCCATTCTCCTTTGGGAAACAGCACTCAGAACAGATTAACAACAAATGGCAGCCCCTAAGCACATTGTGCTTTGTGGGAAGTGATGGAATCTGCTGGGAAGATGACATCAATGCCTTTCTTCCAATTTCCTTGAAAAGAACCGAACGCAGTATTGTGGCAACACTGACTTATTAATGACCAAGACAAAAAATTAAATCAAGCAGAGTTTCCCATATTGACCTTATGAAATTCTCTGTGTGACTTCCTCAAGGTCATTTTCTTTCAATTTCCAATTAAATTTAATGGATAATGGCAGTGCCTAGGTACTGCAAAATCAAAACATTAGCTACCAAGGCAGTGAAATTAGGTACATGGAGTGGGGTCCAAACCATGACATCCATGCTTCAAATTCCAGCCCATCAAGCAGTATGGGAACAAGGAAGGACTGGCAGGCTTTCTCAGGGGAAAACAAACCAGTGCCTGAATGCACTGACAAGAGACTGCAAGGCTGACCTGTAGCCAAACCACCTGCAGCTGAGAGCTCTGAACACAAGAGATCCCCTCTCCCAAGAATATGCTGCAAAAATGAATTGCAAAGTTGAAAATCTTACAGACGTTGAGCAAAATATGAAAGGCAACCATACCTCCAAGTGAGTTATACAATTTGACATCCTGTGCATTTCCATTGTGCGACGCCTCGCTGGCATTTGGCTAAAAGGAAGAAGAAATTTTCTGTAAAATCTTCAGCCTACTCTCCATTACTGTTGATTAACTAGGCCCTTCATTTTAAACAAGAGCTGCACTTGCAAAGGTTTGCTGTCCCATCACTCAAAAGGGCTGCTCTGACACAGTTCTCCCTCTGAAAGCAGCCAGCTACAAAAATGCCCTGAGAGAGCAACCCTCACTTAGCCTACAATGCAGCCAAGCCTTCAAGTAGCAAGTCATCCTTTCCCAGTTGCTGGAATTTATAGGCACAGGCTTCCCTTGAAATCAAGTGCCTGAGTACAATTGAACTGGTCAGTGCTCAGCTAACAATCCAGGTGAGAGTGGTTCACAAAAAGATTGAGAATTCAGGGCAGGACCCAGCACTGGGATTTATCTGGCACTATGGAAGTACATCCTGGAGTCAGCTCCAAGAAGAATTTCACCTGCATAAGGTGAATTTTGACTCTCAAGAGGCATGAAAACCCTTTCTCTTTTCCTCAGCTCGATGCAATTCTGCATAGTTGTGAAGTGGAAAGAGTTTCTCCTTGGTAAGTCAGATATACCAAAATTAGGGTTACTTGGCTGATCTCATAATTTAGTACAAATTGTGTCATATTCTGGTGGAGTTTAAAAATCTCTAAAATGTTTTCAGCCTAAGTACATTGTTTAATAAAAACAACTGTTGCCATCCAACTGCTTCATTCTGAAGGCACAACTGGCTGAGATAAAATCTAAAAAGGTATGATAAATGGACTGGAAAACGTGGACTAATTAGCATGAGAAAGGAGACATCAATCCCAAATAGAGGATGGCATATTACTTAATGGTATTGTACTTTAGAACCAATTAAGGTTAATTTCTATGTTTGCTAAAACTGTATCAAAGAGTAGAAAAGCTTTGAAAATGATGCGCATGTGGCTGGAGTTCTCAACTAGGCATCACAGCTGGGAATATACTAATACCTCCTCCTAATACTAGAACATACTGTTAGACAGCTTCCTTAACCCTGACATGCCCCATGAGTGCAGTACAAATGTGGAACAATGAGAAATCCATGCATTGTGGCCAAGAGCCATGCCCAGGCATGAATTTCCCAAGTGTCCCAGCATGGAGAACATGTGACTTTCACTGGCGCCTCCTCAGTTTCATCCCTGAGTGCCACATCCATCAGAGAACCTCCCACTTCCACTGGCACCTCCTGCGGGTCATCCCTGTGAGTGGCTTCTACCCAGGCAGCTGCCTCCAAGGGGCCCTGAAGCAGCAGTGGGGCCCCAGCCCTGCGCAACAGGTCCCGCGGGCTCAGCAGCACCTGACACCAACACCATGGCCAAGCCCCCACCCGCTGCTAGCCCGCAGAGCCCCACAGCTGCCCCTCACCTCTTGGTCCTGGGGCCTCTGGGTCACCCTGACAGGCACGGCAGTGCTGCTGGGGGCCCTGCAGGATGCAGCGCACGCTGGGGCCCTGCGGAACACACTGGATCCTGCCCAGGCCCGCAGCTCCGCCATCCCGCTCTGCCTCAGCTGCTCCCGCTCCCACAGACACTGATCCTGCTGCAAAGTCTGCAAAATGCAAAATCCTTCTTAGCAAAATGTGTTCCTGGATGTTTGGCCTTGGTGGCTTTCAAGGCTCATCAAGAAGAACCAAGATTACCCCCATGAAACAAGAAGCAGCCACCAAGCTCAAAGGGATGGCCAGGCCTTTGAAAGGCAGGTTACTTGTTGGCTCAATTGCCTTGGTGAGGTGTAGGGCTTGACAGCCTTCAGTGACCTCAGACACAGGGGAGGTTAGCAAGGCTTGGGAGGAAGGATGCACCTCTGATGGTGGACACAAAGAATGCAGGATTTATGGGCACAAGGACATTTGGAAAAACCCCTGAGAAAAGGAACAAACTGATAAAGCCAACACAGCAACTGTGCTGAATCAGCTGTGACAGGGTAAAAGGCCATTCCAGATGGGGCAGACCATGGCCACCCACTCAAGAAACCTCTCACTGTCAATAAGGGAGAGACTGAGCATGCAGACTATTGGGCATGAGAAGTGAGAGGAAATTACTCAACAGCAGACACAATACTAATTACGAAGAGAACTAGGAGACTTTCAATCAATGAACACTAATTCCTTTCTTTGCTCAATTGTATAAATACTAAGACACTCTGATTCTTGTGGTGCTGGCTTTGTGAATTTGCCCCTGAGCCCCGCCTTTCTGCCCAGAACTGTAAATAATTACCTCCACTCAGTGTGTGGATTGGCCTCTTGAACAATGTGTGCTGGAACCACCAAAGCTGGAACAACACTCGCTGTCGCGCTGACACCTCTGCTCTGGCTGCAGCCGCCGAAGGGTCTGAGCGGTCCTGCCGTGTGCTGGTGACAATGGCCATGTGTCCTTGGAAACGGGGTGTTCCATGTTCCAGGCTGGGCGGGATGTCACTGAGGAGCGGGACGTGACACAGTCGGGGCAGAGGGAATTCACAATGGGCACAGGTGGGGAATGCCCTGCCCTGGCCCATGACTGACTCAGCCCATTTCCAAGTGCAGAAAGGGGCACTCCACCAACCCCAGGTGCTGCAGCTGTGCAAACCAGGCCTAGTGAAGGGTTTCTGCACTAAAGTGCTGCACTTGGCTCTCTCGGAGACAAAGAAACAGCTTAACACCTCTAACCAGGGCAGCAAGGTGCAGCCCTCCCAGCACTGGGCGCTCCTGTCATGGGCTTGTCAGTCTGTGAGGCTTCCAGCACGTACACGGTCACTCAAACATCATCTCTTTGACAAAACCCCTTGACCTTTCCTCATCCCAGTCCCCTAAAAGGACAACAAGCCAGCAGCATGCCCAGGCCCCCACAGCCTCTGCAGGAGGAGCTGACATGGAACAGCCAGCTGTGGCTCTGATCACAATTACAGGCTGACATTTGTGCTGACTGCAAGTGACCATTGAAGTTATTGACACATGTAGAAAAACATTTTATTCTCAACTTATGATGGTTTTATTGTAATTTCTCCTATACCCAAGATTATTCCTGATTTCAGTCAGCTGGCACCAAAAATAAATGCCAGCAGTAAGTTGTTACAGGGAGAAGTAATAAAGCATGTTGTTTAAAATGTGTTGAATATTACCATCCAAAGCTAATTTTCAATCATATCTTGTGTCAGTTTTGAAGTCCATGTCTATATCTACCCCTGTCTGATCTCCTGGCTTCCACACTCACAAGGACAGTGTAGTGTGGGGACGCAAAGGGAGGAAGCAATTTGTCAAACACCAGAGCCCAGACCTGTAAATGAACTGAGTGTCTTTTTGGGAATGACTGGTTTGTGTTGATTATGGAGCCCCAGTTAGGGACTGTTGGAAAAACCTTTGTATGAACCATGAAAGGAATCCATGGAGCTTGTTACACTGGACTCTGGAATGTCCAACAGCCTTTCCATATCTTTTAAACGTTATTGATGACAACCCCTGCTCTGGAGTTATCAGATTTTATGAAAACCTTTGCACTGTTCATCCATGAGTGCCTTTGCCTTGCACAGTAGCCCCATATTTAGCTCAAAGAATGGGAACAAAGAAGGAACCCTGTGGTAGTTTGGGCGTATTTCTCAAGAAATAACTAAACAATATACTCAAGGCATGGTCAATGCACCTCAGGGCAGGAACCACCATGGTCCTGATTGATAAAATATACTTGAAAATAAATGGGAAAAAAAGTATCAGTTTATGTGCCACACATGGTTATGTCTGGTTCAGCACAAAAAGAGGTTACTGGTTATCACTGAACAGAACCTTAAAGTAACAGGTGATACTCCTGGAACAAAAGACATGGTGCTAAAGACAGATACTGCCTTGAACCCTGAGTAAAGGTTACAAATTGCTGGATTTGTTACCAGAATGCTGGTTGATTTGATATCCAGCAATCTGGCATATGATCAGTCAGAAAAAGGAATGTAAGAATGGGAGAAGACTAGAAGTCCCCACTCTAGGTGGGACTGGCTTTCCTCATGGCTACCAGACCTTTAAAGGCTTACAGAAGTATTTCTAACCCGTATTGGAATTGTTGCTGTTTGCATTTTTTTCTGTGTGATAATTCATTGTATTTCAGCTTTCAGGAGATGTTTTGCAAATATTTGTAATAACAAACATTCTTATCCTAGAAAAGAAAATTAGTTTTAGAAGTGAGACTTCCAAGACAAATCTCAAAAGGATCTCTGTGAGTGATTGTTGCGAATAGCTTAGGAGGAAGGAGTGGGTAATGGAACACTGAAAGCTCTGAAACCCTCTATGTCCCAAGCCAAGCCAGAGCAATACAGTTTCTTCAAGAACACATTCTGCAGCTCAGATAACCAAGATGAAAATGACTACTATATGGTAGACCACAATGAAAGGTCAACAGAAGTTCAAAAGCTCAGTGAACACCCAGGGTCTCTAAAGATCCCCAGCTAGACCCTCAGAAACTAAATGTGCAGACTCCAGCAATTTATACATTTTTAATGATTTCTGAGAAACAGAATGCCTGTGTACTGCATACTCCAGTAAAGCACAGCAAGCTCACCCCAAAGTGTGTGTGTCCCTGCGGTGCCTGTGTGCCAGCAGCAGGTGTCACTTGGGGTCTGCCCGGTGTCTGCGTCTCTCTGCTCCCCCAGGGTTTCCCTAGCTCAGGAGATCCCCCTGTTCTCCATGCTTGACTGCTCCACTCTTGGCTGTGCCTCTCAGAAACCGGGCTCCTATTGCATGAGTGAATGCTTTGAGAGCCAGCCTCTCAAACACTTTCTTTGTCCTTGCTGCACATGTGCCTAGAGCGACATGTGGGTCACCTTCCTGCCAGTTCAGGATGTGCAGAACTGTACTTAAGTGCCACTTCTGTTCAAAGTTTTCTGGAGGCAAAAAGGGAGCTGGGGCGGGGGCAGAGGGGCTGATGTCAATAAGTGAGAGGTTGTCCTCAAGTGCCTTTTGCCGGGGCAGATGCCATGGGGGTCTGTCACCCAGAGCAAGAGCCACGACCCGCAGGAAGAACCCTGTGTCCTGGATCCGACCAGGAGGGTGATCTTTGCAGCAGCTCGGAGGAGCACGGCCAGGGCCTTGGGGTAACTGGATACCACCTGCCACGTGGCAGGGGCAAATGGAAGGGTTTGTTCTTCTTCTACCTGTGTGCTGCAAGTCATGGGGTGTGCCAAGTTCTGTGTGGAGAATGATCACGTGTGACTTGTTCACCTCTTGTACACTCTCCTTTTAGTGTTGTTATTACCGTCTGTGCTCTTTTTTCACTGCTGTTTCTAGTAAATTGTTCTTATCTCAACCCGTGGTCTTTACCTATTTGTGCTCTTCTCTCCATCCTGCCAAAGGGAAAGTGGTGGGGAAGTCAGTGAGGGGCACATGCTCTGAGGTGTATCAGTGTGAGCACTCAACTAGGGAATACCATTCCTACACTGCAACAATGTGGAAAACTCAATTTCCTAAGTTACTTTCCTTGGCTAGTCCTACAGGAAAATCAGCCTGCTGAAAGGCAACCGCTGTCATTGAACTGAAAGCCTGCTAGGTAACACTTGTTTTAAAGTACAGATTTAATAAAGTTACACAAGAAGAAAAAAATTAAATATTGCCAAATAGCCACTGTAATAACATTTTCAATTATTTTAAAATCTAAGATGGGAGAAACTCCTGTGAACTTTTTCCAATCCCACAGTGACAAAGAATTCTATAAAGCAAATTACAACTGGATATTTTCAGGCCCTAAAAAAAGTTAAGCAAAAAGCAGAAAGAGTTACATTTCAGCTGCATTTCCAAAGCAGATGATTGACTTTAATGCTTAAGGCTACAGAAGGGGAAACGAGAGAATCTGTGTATTGAAAAAAAACCCAACGCATAATGGAACTGTGCCAATGCATTGTGTTCCTCCCTGAAATGAAAATTCTCATATTCAAAATATCATTGAAAGTTGAGGCCAAAATTTCAAGCGACTTGATGTCAATCAGCTGTGTTGAAACTTTGAAGAGAACATTGCTGGTCTGGCTTCAAAGGTGCCTGAATGAATGATGAACAGAAAATCTGTACATTCCAAATTATACTGTCTTGGATAAGTCAGATTTTCCAAAGATTCAGAAAACAGGTTTGGGTTTGGTTTATTTTCTCCCTCTAAAAAGAGCTAAAAGAGTTCATGCACTCGCTTAGTCAGTTCAAGGTTCTGAAGGGTCACTCGGCCAGTATTGAGGTCACAGACAGCGGATTCCAAAAAGACGTCCTTAATTTTCAGACTTTTCACAGACAAAATATCATTAAAGAAAAAATTGAAATCAATTGAATTCAGACACTGCTTTGCTCTCCATGAAACCACAAGCCCACACTCTACCCTTCTCATCAATACAAAGACAGAAACACTGGCAGCCTTGGTTGGCAGAAGATGGAAAACTGTCATTTCCAGACACTCACTGAGAGCAGGCAATGTGAAAGCCCCGCTCTGGGTTTCACAGCCACTCCCCTCCTGTGCTCATCCCTTCAGGGCAGGCCCAACATCAGGATGAGCTGTGGAAAGAGCTGGTGACAGTGGCAGGTTCCTCTGCCCAGGGCAGAAGGCACAGCACCTCTGCTCCTGGCTGGAACAGGGGCCACTTGCCCAGCTAGACCTGGTGTCCCAAAAAGAGTAGGGGCCCTAGCCCCAGGGCTCTCCCCAGCCCTGCAAGAGGCCAAGCCACCAGCAGCTCTAGCAGGGCTCTTGCAACTCTTTACTCAAGGAAAAGGAAATCAATTGTTATTTCCCTCACACACTCCCTAGACACTGGTTTCTCTCCCTCCTAATGCCCTTCCCCTTGTGCCCCACCGTGGGTGACACTCCTGTGCTGGGGGCACAGCCAAGGGCCCCTGCAGTCTGAGGGCCATGGCAGCAGTGGTGCCTCTTCCCACAGGAAATCCTGCTGCAGCTGCCACACCTGCAGCATATCAGATGCCAAAGGCAGAGCGGGCAGCAGGAGCAGCTGCTCTCTCACAGGACCATGCCCTCAATCTTCCTATCCAAACATCTGGATACACAGTGACTCCACAGCCTGAGGTAATCCAACTGGGGAACTCCCCTCTGATGTTTCAGCCCAGAAGGTAGTACTAATTTCAGTCACCTGAGCTTTGGAATTGAGTAGAGGAAAATGAGTTAACATTTGAACTGATTCATAATACACCTTTGGAGTGCTATGTGCACATGGGATTTCTGGAAAGAAAGGGACCTTTTGACCTCTCAAGGCACATCAATCAAAAATGGAAAACAAATCTCAGGTACACTTGAAAGTATCCAGAAACCAGAGGAAGTTGCCATCAGGCATTGCAGAGCACACCAAGTGGATAAGACCAAACTGGAATTGGGGAAACATTTAGCCAACGAGGCTGCAGAAAAAGACATGTTAGAAAACAAAGCTTTATCTTTAATATCCTTGCCAGAGATACCTCTCCCAGTAGAAAAAACAGAGTATAATTCTAGGGACTGTCAATTAACTGAAACTGTAGAAGTGTGATTTGATCCACAAGGCTAGGCAGTTATCCCAGCTGGGCAAAGAGTAGTCCCAGAATCACTCTTGTGTGAAAAAATGGATTGCAAACACAAAGCCACTCATTGGAGTACTGAAAAACTTCTGAAACATTTGCAAAAATCTATAATTGGGTCTGAAATGGCTCAGATTGTACAATCAAGACTCCAAAAGTGTATAGTTTGTAAAAGAGACAACTGTAGCACAGCTCACAATGTAGTGCTAAGAGCCATAAAATCTGGAGGTATTCCAAGGGAATAGTGCTTGATGGATTTCACTCAATTTCCCAGAAAATGGGGGTATAAATCCCTCCTAGTTCTGGTGGATACCTTTTCCAGGTGGCCGGAAGACTTCCCTTGTCATACCAACCAGTCTAGGGAAGTGGCTAAAATACTGTTGAATCAAATAATACCTAGATTTGGGGTATTTTGACCTTTGGGAATGTCATCAGATAGAGGTTCCCACTTTCTTGCAGAAGGGGTACAAGAGGTTAGGAAAGCCTTGGGAATAGCTTGGGGTCTTCATGCTCCTTACAGGCCCCAAGCTAGTGGAAAAGGAGAGAGAATGAATTATACAAATCCAATTGAACTTGGGTAAAATATGTCAGGAAACCTCCTTGACATGGGTCCAAGCCTTACCTGTGGCTCTGCTTTGAATTAGGATTCAGACATGGGGCACCAGCAAAATCTGGCCCTGTAAGCTGCTGGTACCCTACCACGTACCACACATTTCAGGAAACACACATGTATAAGGAGAGGTTGATTTGAATAATTACCTCATTTCTCCTAGCAAAACTTTACAGGACTTACAGTGAGCAGTGACGATCTCCAGACCAACAGGACTGGACATAGCAGTGAACAAGTTCGAACAAAGAGCTTGGGTGTACTTGAAAGGCTGGGGAAACTGCTCTGCTGCAGCCAAAGCAGGACCTTCCCAAGTTCTGTAGACAATATTGTTGCATTGAAACAGGCAGGGTAAAATCATGAATACATATCCCAGAATCAAAAGCCTCTTATCTCAAAACAACATCTCCTTGGGATTTGAAGAAAAATGGACCAAGCTTACTTCATGGTTACCCAGCTGGACTGGGTAAAACATCGGTCTGTAGCTGTTGTAATGTCTTATCCTGTAAGATGAAATTATAGCTATTAAGAAACTAGTTCCCATAAGGAACTTTGTCTCAAGAAAAGGGGGCACTTGATAAGGACCATAGAACAGAGCAGCACAGCCTTGAAGAAGTGGATGAAGGGTGTAACTTCTTCAGCAGACAGAAGTCATGCAAAACACAAGCAGGATGCCAGCTCATTTTTGCAAGGCTGACAAAGCAGAAGTTACTGTGCAAAAAATGATACTGTGCTTAGTGCAAAGTGGGGGTGAGGAACAGCCACCTAAAAAGGACATCAGATGTTGAAGACAGACCCCAAAGAATCATATGAGGACTATTGAGACGGCTTCCAGCCGGGCTGTGCCTGGTGGGCTGCCTTGGCCAGGATAGCTCAGTGGTTCTCAGCACAGCGTCCAAGTTCCCAAGCAGCTGCCAGCCGCAGGCAACCTTAGCAAGCTCAAGTGATATCAGCTCTTAGTGATTATCAGCCCTTTGAGATTTCAGCTCTTTACCTTGCTGGTGCCGCAGCAGACACTGGGAGAGAGAGGGAAAGCACTGTGTGACATTCCAAAGAATTCTTTATAGATGTCTTCTATGAAGGTTCTCAGTGACACCTCTTCTACTAGACCAGGCAGAAGTCGGGGTTTATATACCTTACAGGGGTTTTGGAAATTGTGCAATAGTAAGGGTCAAGGGAAAGTGACCTATAGGCTTACAGAGAGATACACAGGGTCCGAAAGGTGGAAGAGAGGGGCTGCTAAGGCCCAGTCATCATGACTTGGCATTTCCTAGATCAGGCTTCTGGCATCCAAGGAAGTCTTGCAGGCCCTGGGTCTGCTACACTGACATGAGGGAGTTCCCCCAGGGCAACTGGGATGCCTGAAAGAAGTGAACAGCTCACCACAGCCTGGCCCGCTCGGCTGCTTTTCCTTCTGATCCTCCTGGGGAAGAGGCTCTGAGATTTCCTCTTTCCTGATGGAAGTACAGCTGCTGCCAAGGGAAATGTCCCCATACTGACTCAGTGTTCCAGACAGATTGATGTCATTGGCAAAATTCCCTCTCTTCCAAAGGATTTTAATTTACTTTGGCTGTACTTTATATGGCTGCAGGTCACATTTCCCTTGATTTAAGGAAGAATCTTGGAAGTTCTTGAAAAAATTGCCCTTGGAGGAATTACTCAATTCTGCAGTCCTCATTATATGCCCTGTTCTAAAAAACTTTTATCCTATTTTCCCTCTCTCTGTGTTTTGACACTTGTTCAACAAGGTTTTCTTTCTAAGAATATTAATCACAATATCCCAGAGGCTTAAAGGTCTTGAGTATTTGTTCCCTAAGTATTTACAAAAGAACAATTTTTATAAACTGTATAAATGCTGGATATAAAATGCAAATAAAAAACCCCAAAAACTTCTGGATTCTCCCAAATACCATAAGAAAAAACCCCATGTACTCTATAAAAACCAGATAATTCATCTACAGAACACAAAAAGAATACAAAAAGTTCCAGAAGATAAAACTTGTACCACAGTGCTGCACAGAATTATATTATTTCAAGCTTTTTGCACTTCAGGGGCAGTATCATTCTTTGAACTGCAATGCTCTGAGCATGTTCTGCTTACCATAGCAGCTTTCTGCTCTCTCCTGGTGCAGATCATTCAGAACCCAGGGCACAGGGAATATTTCTCTGCCCGTCCTCAGAAGTCCCGATCCCCAGGAGAACACTGTTTTTAACCTTTGTCCATGGAGAAAGGTTCCAAGACTTTGGGATGAATTGGAATCTATGAGTGTGTGAAATAGATAGTTGCGTAGTTTATCACAGGGTGAAAAAGTAAGCATTTTGGGGTTTTAGTATGGAGATAGAATACAAGATGAAGGATTTGGGCGTTGTCTGATCTCCTTCTTGTTCTTCTTCTACTCCATTTTCTCCACTGTTGCAAGCACAGAGTGATTGGTTAGAAAGAGCCACCATGCAGATGTTGCATGAACAGACAAATAATTATTGATAGAAAGGTAGAAATAAAATATGTTCTGAGTGTTAATTGGACAAAATAGTTTTAAAATACCTTGGACCTGTGTGTCTTGTGATTTTTTGGTGCATCTCTCTTTGTACACTAAGTCTTGTGTGCAGAGAGCGTGCTGAACTGTTGATAAGAGAAAAAATCAACAACCTGAAGGCTGAAAACCCACAAGTCCTGTTTATCTCTCAGTCCTGGCACAGAACTTGTTAGGGGTCTCCCCATCAGGTGATCCATGGGGGAGTTTCCACAGATCATCCTCCCAGCCAAAGCTGAGTGCAGCCACCACAGCTCGCAGCACCTTCCCACACAGCAAGAACCTGAATGAGAGAGAGATGGCTTCCCCCAGCTGCTGCGTGTTCTAACACTGCCACCTCGCAGCTGCTGAAAGCCTCAATTTCTGTGCCCTTTTCTCCTTCCCAAATGTTACATTCTGCACCCCAAACCTGCAAACCATTCCTTTCATCAAGGAGGAATGTCTAGCCCACCTGTGTTTCAATGTCACCACTTGGCTCAGCCTCCTTTCCTGAGACCTACAACTTTTTTCCCAGTGTGTGAAATGCCTCCTCTTTAGAAAGGCATATTCCAGAACTTGGCAAAACAGCAGGGGTGATGGATGGATTGAGAGCAGCCCTGTGGAGAAGGACTGGGCCATCCTTGAGAAGGAAACACTGGATATGAGCTGGCACTGTGTGCTCGCAGCCCTGACACCCCTCTGTACCTGTGCCTAAACAGGGATGTCCAAGAAGTCAAGGGAGGGAATTCTGCCCCTCAGCTCGAGTGAGAGCCAGGAACAGGATGCCTGTGAATGTTGAGGATGTTACATCATTGGCAGTGTTCAGGGTCAGGTTGGATAAAGGTCTGAGGAACCTGGTCTAGTGGAAAGTGTCCCTGACCATGGCAGGGGGCTTGGACTAGATGATCTCTAAAGGTCTCTTCCATCCTCACCCCTTCTGTCATTTCATCATTTCAGGGCACATAGGACAGGAGAGAAAAAGAAATAAAATGTGATCATGGCAGCGAGTTAATGGGGGGATATTCTGGGCCACAGATGTGCAAGGAACTCCAGATGAAATCACACCTTGGGCAAGAGTCCTCTTAAAGTAGTAAATGCATCTCCTGGAGTATCTGTGGGCTTAGTTTCCCCAGGAAGGAGGGAATATCTTGGTACTCTGAAATTCGAGCTGCTGCCTGCATATTTAGACTGTTACAAGTCCAATTCCAAATGAAATGGAATACAACTGCATACTTTAAGAGGTACTTACTCAAGCAAGGAGAAAACACCCCTCCCCATAATAACACAAAGAAGTCCTGATGAACAAACATCCATCTTCTTCCACGTGGACTGTGAAGCCCCAAAGTATGGCAATGGACATCCTCCCTGTGCACAGGTTTGAAGAGAGATCTCTGCACCCTGAGGCAGAGCCACGTGGTGGTTGCACACAGCATCCTTGCCTCACACCAGCCAAACCTCAAACCAGGAGAAATTAGTTCCAAGTGAAGAAAGAACTGCTTGGGCTGATGACTCTCAGGGATGTCAACAGCCAGAGGCAAGAGGGGATGATGGCACAGCATGGCCCATGTGGTGATGGGTCCTGGGCTCTCCAGAGCCATGACAGGGTTCCTCTGGCCCTTGTTCCCCACTCTGCTGGGACAGCAACTCCAGCTCCTTCCTGAGGCTGTGGAGAGGAGCACAAAGGCACTGGATTCCAGAAATACAGGCACTTGGGAAGTGGAGAGGGACCTGGCACTGTGGGCAGGTGCCAGTGGGAGTGGATGGGGCTGGAGCAAATCATTGCTTCCTGCTTCTCACTGAAGCAGGGACACAACCCACATGGGTGGGAGGCTGTCACCCAGGGCTGGCCATCAGCACCCAGGTTCTCTAAATCAAAGCATTGCCAAGGGAAAGGCAGTGACAGGAGGAGGCATCATCCAGCCACAGGCAGTCCATGCTGACTGGTCCCACCACTCTGCTCCTCACAGAAAATCTTGGCATAGTGTCAGCAGTGGGGATGAGACACAGGGCCATGGACACAGGATGCAGGTGGCCAAGGCAGAGCAACATGGAAATGCAGAAGTTGAAGACATGACAAAAATTTTTTTTCTTCTTTCTCCTGACAACATGCACTGGTAGGGACATTGCCTGCTGATGGAGGGTGACATGACCAAGCACAGGACTGTGACATCTCACCCCTCACTGCTTAAACAGAGATGTGTGCAGAGCCAGTCAGGCTCTGGCCTGAACTCCTAGTGAGCATGACTGTGAGGTGTGGAGGATGGATCCAGGTTTCTTTGGTGCTGAGTGGTACCTGTTCTTGGCAGGTCCCAGTGCCAATCCCAGAGCAACCAGCAGGGTTTCCCCAGCCCTGCCTGGCTGGGGCAGAGCAGATTTGCAACACTGACAGGAAACATCCCCCGGTCAGACGTGGGCAGGTGACGGGACTTTAGGGAGGTGGGAGGGTGTCCTAGGGTGATGTTATGATGCTTCTATCCCCAATGGTGTGTTCGGTTTATGATGGATATTATGTTCTGTGCCTGAAAGAAGAGGGAGTGTTTTGTTTTGGTTTATCAGCCTGCTCCCCCACCACTGGTGGGACACAGAGATTGGGCAGTACATAGTGTGGCTTTTGCTTTTTGCTTTGCTCTTGCTCTTGCTTCTGCTGTGCTCCTGCTTTGCTCTTGCTTTTTGCTTCTGCTCATCAGTTAGTTTAGCTAAGCAGTCCAAATTTTTCCCTGGACTGTTTTTCCTTTCCCTTTTTGGAACCACTTGAGCCTGCTCTGGACTGGGACCTGGGAAACACCAAGAGTTTGCATCTTGTGGCAGCAGCAGCCATCCCCAGTGCCAGAGGGAACAGCAACAGAGTGACCACTCCCAGGAGAGACTCTGAATTTGTCATCCTTTTCAGATCAGTGAAAGAATACTGTTATCCAATATTGTTCATTTTGTGTGCTGGGGGTGTTTTGCCTGTTAAATAAACAGGTGCTTTCCACTTCTCTCTGAGGAACCCTTCCTGAACCGGTAGGATCATTGCAGTGAGCTGGGCCCTGGCATATGCTGATCGCACACTGCTAGATACTCTAGGGCAGCAGACAGAGGAAGGGGGGCAGGAAGATAAATCAGCAGCTATCCCAGTCACTCAGGCTGCAGCCAACACCCAGACTCGAAGCCAGCAGCTAAACCAGACAATAAGCCTCGACCAATGGCTGCTGCTACTAGCACTAGAACTGGAAAGTGCACAGACAAGGCTGATCGACCAGTGGATGATGAAGATGAGGATGGTGATGATGATGATGCAGGAGAAGGACCCTCAGCGCTTCTTGCCATAAAATCAGGCACAAGATCAGAAGCCAATATTGGGTCCTTTTCCCTGAAGGACCTTTGTGGCCTAAGGAAGGATTACACCCGACTATCTGATGAATCCATAATTAGCTGGTTAGTCCATCTTTGGGATGCTGCAGGCGAGGCTACAATTCTGGATGGCACTGAAGTGAGGCATTTGGGAACCCTGTCACAGGATCCTGTCATTAACCAAGGAATGATGAGGGCGGCTAACCCTCACAGCCTCTGGGCACATATCTTGGACGGTGTAGCACAAAGATACCTGTGTGCAGATGATCTCTGTATGTAGCAAACCCAGTGGCAGACCATAGAACAAGGGATCCAACATCTGAGAGACATGGCAGTGGCAGAGATTGTCTTCTCAGATGACATAACAACTAGGAATCCAGACCTGGTAGGTACCATATGGCAAAAACTTGTACGACTTGGGCCACACAAATATGTTTCTGCTTTAGCAGTAATGAGGTGGGATGCCAGGGATGAGACTGCGCTTGATATGGGAAAGAAGCTCCGAGCATATGCAGATGCTGTACAGGGCCCAACACATGCCAGAATCACAGCAGTGGAAACATATCTGCAGAAATTAGAGGACGAGGACAAAACAATACGCTCCTGTCAATATGCTTTTGCTCTATGTAATTAGCTAAAACTGGGTCTGAAACGGTCTTATAATATGTTACAACATTAAGTTTCCTCGGCCTTCTGTCTGGATAGCGAGCTGCTCACATCGATCCATTGCCATAGCCATGTAATGAGACTGATGCTTCTTAAATAAATAGCTCACAATGCTATTCAGGTGTGGTCCCGTTCCGTTCGTGTCTGTATATAAACGGCCGGCGTCAAATGGTGCCCCTCTGTGAGGAGGACTTTAGACTAGGATAAAAATAAAATCTTGGAAAAACTCGGGTGCCGTAGACCCAGGTTGTTAAATCCCCTCGTCGTCTACATCTGATGTCTTTGTAAGTAATCTTTTTCTAGGGGCTTCCTGGGTGACAAAATGGGAAATCATTTATCTAAAACAGAATGGGACGTTTTTTACTGCCTTGAGAAAATATTACAAGATAAAGAACGTTCAGATATCACAAAAAATTAACTGAAAGACTTATTAGTCTGGGTAAAAGCAAACACTCAAAATATAGACTTGCAGTCTGCTTTTACCTTTGTTTTTTGGGATCAAATAAACTGGAAAATCTATAATCTGTTCTCTCTCAAAAAGGACGAGACTGTAAGCAAACTCACGGCTGTTTCCAGGGCTTTGTTAGAGTGTTTCAAACAAACTGACTGTAACACAGACATTTCCAAACAACAAAAAAAAATCTTGTTCAGATGCTTTAAATCCAAGTAATACCGAGTCACTGTCCTTTTCTGTGGAAGTTTCGGGATCCCCTCAGAGTTCCTTTCCTTCCAAAGCGTCCAGTGTCATGTCTTCCGGAGACGGTGAACCAGAACAGCTTCCATCTTGGGTCGCGTCCCCTGTTTCTTCAGGGCTTATCAATGTTTCTGCAGTTGAGAGCAGTCCTTCACCCCTCCCTCTGGGAAAAAATGAACTTTTGCCGTGTCGGGAAATATGTTCAAAACTTTTGTTGCGTTCTGGGAATGAGAATGTGCGCAAGTTCTGTTCGCGGGTGGGTGCGAGCCGCGCGAAGGTGGTAGATGATAATTTGCAGAGGTTTTGTGATAATGGAATTGCATGTTCTGAAACTGTACAAGCAGGGTTGGCCGAGACGGGCTTGGGATCTGTTTTGCCTGGTCAGGGAGCTGTGGGGGTCACTCCTGCCACTGTTTCCTCTTCTCATGCAGACACCCCTTTGGGTTTGATTCAGGTGGGCAGTGTGTGTCGCCATTCGAAAAATCCTTTTCTAGTGAATTGTTCTGCTAAGTCTCTGCCAGGTTTTTCTATGGCTCGCCAAGCTTTTGGTACAGAGGATGAGCTAGCTGTAGCTGTGACGCTGCCTTCAGAGAACAGGACAGGGGGAAAGATAGAGGCAGCAGTCGACAGCCAGAGGCTTGAAAACAAAGCAGAAGATTTTCGAAAGGTCCCTGTTGAGGCGCCGACTGAGATTTTGAGGGATTTGAAATCTGTCTCATTTGTTAGTGAAGGAAAAAATAGCATTTTAAACTTGCAGTCTAATGTTGGCAACCCTCCAGCTGAGTCCTCGCTGGCAGGGAGACAGTGTGAAACATGCAGTAAGGTTTTAGAAATTATCAGAGATATAAATTCAAGGACAAGTAGCCAAGCTGAGACAAATTTTGGATTTATTCCACAATCCAGAGAACACACCTCCTCCCCGGCCCCTCTTAGGAGGGCTCCGGAGGGGGCGTGGTCCTTGGCTGAGCCTGCCTCTGTCCCTCTGGGCAGGGCTCCAAGAGAGGCGTGTTGTTCAGGTGTCTCTGATAGGAATTCGGAGGCGTGTTCTCCCGCCCATCCTGGCAGAACTTCCGGGAAAGTTCGTTGATACAGCAACGTCCCTGCCAAGAATTCGGACACTGACAGGGTTCCCGGAACAACCACTGTCAGTGAAACTGTCAATTCCAACCCTGATCCTCCTTTAAAGCTGCCGGACTGGTCTAATATTAATCAACAATTAGAAAAAGATTTGGATTCAAAGAAACAACTCCTTGCATTACCTGTAAGATATGGTCGTAATGATGTTAACCCTAGATATGAAAGTCTCTCTCACCATGACATAAAGGAATTACGTCAGGCTTTGAAAGAAAGTGGGTTCTCTTCTCCTTATTTTAATAGTGTGTTGAAAAGTACTTTTAATTCTCACGATTTGGTTCCTGCTGATTGTCAAAATATAGCTTCACTGATTTTAACCAATTCACAATACCTTCTATGGGAATTACAATGGAAAAAACTTCTTAATAAGTTGGTTGAAAAATATGTAAATACTGATTGTGCAGATTTAGATGTTGTTCAATTAGCAGGCGATCCACCTTACCACAGAGCAGAAAATCAAGCAGTAGATTTGCCTTGGTCTGTATTAGCTGATATTAAAGATGCTGCTAGGAAAGCCTTCTTTTCAGTAGAGCCAGCTGGCACACATATGAATTCTTATACCTTGATTAAACAAGGTGAAACAGAATCCTATGGTTCTTTTTTGGATAGACTAACCCAAGCAGTTGAAAGGCAATGTCCAGATGAACAAGCTTGTTCTTATATTGTTCAAAATCTTGCTTTTGTAAATGCTAATGATGAATGTAGAAAAATTATTTTAACTTTTCCTGATCAGCTTCCAACTGTTGTGCAGATGTTAACAGCATGCAGCAGAATAGATGGGCCACAACACCTTGCAAATTTACAGGTCAATGCGTTAGAAAAAACATTAGAAGGTAATATGACTAAACAAATGGATAAATTTGAAAAGCTTTTAGAAAAACAAGAAAAACTTTGGGAAAATTCTGTTAACACTGCGCAGTTGGACTCTGGTAAAAAGCCTTGTTGCTTTGCTTGTGGTAAACCAGGTCATGTTAAAAAGGATTGTCCTGCGAAAACATTTCCACCAAAACAACTTTCTACCTCCCCTTAATGCCAAAAAGGAAGGCATCTTGCTAAGCATTGTCACTCTCTTTTTGATATCGATGGCAAGCCTCTGTCGTTAAACTTCAAAAACAGCGCGCATTCCCACCGCGCTCAGACACAAGTAGTGGTACCCCCTGGCAACCAGGTACCCACTGAAATGGTGATGGTACCTCAGTCATTTGTGCCTCAGTCAACCAATCCACAAACAATTCCAGCTCAATATCCTCAAACACAAGGATCAAATTGGCCTCCTCAAAACTAATTCCTCTATTAAATAGTTTATGCTGGGTGAACATTCTTACTGGAATTGTCAGTCCTTTTCAGCAAAGGTATTAGGTTCTGTTTTGTCGGGCCAGGGTTTTATGAGCCTTCAAGAGGGAACCCCAAGGATAGCTTGGCTATTACCTTTGGAGGCGAAGAATGAGCAGGATGGCTTCTGCTGCAGTGTTTGAAACAAAAAGGTTTAATAAAAGACAAAATAACAAACAGAAAATCCGAGCCAGGTACAGAAGTCTGCTCCTGGTAGCAACACGTTCACAAAAGCCCCTTGGTCCTTTTGTTCTCTTCTTTTCTACCTTATGGCCCAGGCGGGACTTTTTGGCTTCTATCCAATTAGGTGACCCCAAGGTTTTAGTGAAATCTCTGGGGTCCTATAAGGTGGCTTTTCACCTGATCGTTGGGAGAAACTTCTGGGCTTCTTTCCTTTTTTGGGGGACAAAGGCTAGCTTTGCCACTCTGTCATTAGGGGGCAGTCTCCTACACTCCTACACAAAGGCAAGATTTTTTGATTCTAGGCAAAGTCAATAACAAATTTCTTGGACTCTCAATTCTTCCTACTGTTGTCTCAGTAAACTCTAATGAAGAGCTAAAGATTTTAGCTCTTGCACTTGAAGTTCCTATGGTAATTCCTCCAAAAACACCTATTGCTATTGCATTTCTGTTTCCTATGAATACCCACAAGCAAAACAACTTCCCAAAGAATTCAGTTGTGTCTGTACCTTCTAGTACCTCAGGTCCAGAGGTCTTTTGGGTGCAATGTTTGGACTGTGACCGACCTCAATTGACTTGTAACCTGACTCACTCTGGTAAAACAATTTATGTTACAGGCATGCCGGATACTGGTGCAGATGGCACTGTAATTTCTCACATGTTTTGCCCGAATGATTGGAATTTGGTAATCCTTCAGGTTCCCTCACTGGAATTGGAGATGCTACTGTGTGTCTGCAAAGTGCATCCATGATTAACATTACAGGTCCTGAAGGAAAGACTGCAGCAGTGCGTCCTTTTGTTGTTCAGAAGCCTCTTATCATCTGGGGCAGAGACGTCCTTTCCCAGTGGGGAGCCAAACTGGAAGTGGGCCTGTGGTGACAACCACGTCGAAACCTGCCACTTTAAAGATTACCTGGAAAACTGATCATCCTATATGAATTGATCAATGGCCTCTGACAGAGAAAAAATTAAATATCCTTAATAAATTGGTAAAGGAACAATTACATCAGGGTCACATCATCCCAACAAACAGTCCCTGGAATTCACCAGTTCCCTTCGTCATCCACAAGAAGACTTCAGACTCCTGGAGGTTGCTTCATGACCTGAGGAAGGTCAATGAGGTGATCGAAGACATGGGACCCCTTCAACCTGGACTGCCTTCTTTACCAATGATCCCGAGACACTGGCCTCTCATCGTCATTGATTTAAAGAACTGTTTTTTCCACATTCCACTTCATCCTGATGATGCTCCAAGATTTGCTTTTTTAGTTCCTGTCATCAATCGAACAGAACCTGTGCAGAGATATCACTGGAAATCACTGCCACAAGGGATGAAGAACTCGCCTATAATTTGTCAATATTTCGTTGCCCAAGCTTTGTCTCCTGCTCGACAGAAATTTCCAAAATCCATGATTCTACACTACATGGATGATTTACTCATCGCAGCTTCAACGCAGGAAGAGATGGAGCAAACCTGTGCTTGTGTTGTCGCTGAAATCCAAAAAGCTGGACTTGAAATTTCTACAACAAAAATCCAGGAAGTTCCACCCTGGAAGTATCTGGGATGGAAGATGACTGAAACGACAATAACACTGCAGAAGATACAGATCCAGTGTCAACAACCTGCAAGACTTGCAACAATTCTTGGGAGAAATCAATTGGGTCAGACCTGTTTTGGGAATCACCAACGATGAACTGAGTCCACTTCTCGATTTGCTGAGAGGAAGCTGCGCCATCACTTCCCCAAGAACCTTAACCCCTGAAGCTCATGCTGTGCTCGACAAGATCACAGAAGCTCTCCCAAGAAGACAAGCTCATTGCTCCATTCCTGAAAAACCTTTCTTTTTTGCAGTTTTAAGAGAAAAAATGCAACTTTGTGTCTCATTTTTCAGTGGGACCCTTCTGAGCCAGATCCTTTGTTGATCATAGAATGGATTTTTCTTCCCTACAGGTCTCCAAAGACAATTTTGACACTCTTAGAAATGATTACACAAATTGTAATTAAGGCCAGAACCAGATTGTTAACTTTAGCAGGCCAAGAATTTGCGGTTATCTATTTGCCATTGAAAAAAGACTATCTTAATTGGGCAATGCAAAATTCTGATGATTTACAGTATGCTTTTTTGGGCTTCCCAGGTGCTTGTTCTGTTCACTACCCATCTCACAAACTATTGCAGGCAAAATTGAGTTTTAGAGAAAAACCTAAATTAAGTGAAGAACCTTTAAATGCAGTCACTGTCTTCACTGATGGCTCTGGCAAAAGTCACAAATCGGTTGTAACTTGGTTGAACCAAAAAACTAATGCTTGGGAATCAGACATTCAAATAGTAGAAGGGTCTCCTTAGATTGTTGAGCTTGCTGCTGTGGTTCGAGCTTTTCAGCTCTTTCCTCAACCTCTTAACTTGATCACAGATTCCACTTATGTTGCTAATGTAGTTAGGAGATTAGAAGGGTCAATTTTAAAAGATGTTAGTAATGATACTTTATATCGTTGGCTTTCATGTCTTTATACAACTTTGCAATATAGAACTAATCCATATTTTGTTTCTCACATCAGGGCTCATTCTTCGCTTCCTGGATTTTTAGTGGAAGGAAATGCGAGAGCGGACAAACTGACGATGGTCATTTCAAGCACTTTGCCAAACATTTTTGAACAAGCAAAACTGAGTCATGCCTTTTTTCACCAAAATGCACAAGCACTTGTGCGAATGTTTCAAATTACTAAAAGTCAAGCTAAAGCTATCATCAATACTTGCCCTGACTGTCAGCTTGTGCAGCCTCCTGTTTCCACAGGAGCGGTCAATCCACGAGGTTTGCAAAGCCTGCAGTTATGGCAAACAGATATCACTAAATACCCTTCCTTTGGCAAATTTAAAAATACTCATGTTTCAGTACACACGTTCTCTGGTGCAATGTTTGCTTCTCTTCACACAGGTGAAACAGGCAATCACGCCTGTCATCATTTTCTGCAAGCTTTTGCTTCATTGGGTGTGCCCCAAGAAGTAAAAACTGACAGTGGTCCCGCATACATATCTCAAAAATTGGCCGCATTTCTAAAAGAATGGGGTGTTCATCACATCTTTGGTATTCCTCACTCTCCCACAAGCCAAGCAATTATTGAAAGGGCACATCAAACATTAAAGCACAATTTAGATCAACAGAGAGGAGGAGCGGAGGTCACACCTCAGATGAGAACAAAGCTTTGTATGTTTTTAATTTCCTAAACAGTTCATTTGCAGAACCTGATCCACCTATTTTTAGGCATTTTTCAAATAACACTCAGGCAAAACTGAAAGAAAATCCACCTGTTTTAATTAGAAACCCTGAATCTGGACAAATTGAAGGTCCTTTCCAATTAATAACCTGGGGCAAAGGGTATGCTTCTGTCTCTACAGGTGCTGGAATTAGGTGGGTCCCAGCCAAGAACGTCAAACCATATTGCACCCCAGAACGTGTTGACGAGTCCAGAACCGAGGAAGCAAGTACGCAGACGTGAGCCGAGCAGAGAGATCCCGGGTCACGCCTGACGTTCCTTGTGCATCGGTGGAACCTGCAAATTCTGACTTTGTGTTAATGTTATTTATAAGTGTGTCAATTGTATGTCAAATGTTTGTTTTGTAGAGCTGACTTTTGGCAAAAGTTTGGGTTTTTGTTTTTGTTGAAAGCAATATTTAAAAAATTGATATATATGTAAGGATTCTGCCAAAACTTAGCTCATGGATAAGATGAAGCAAATGCAAGTTGTATGTTGGTATTAGTGGGTTTTAATTATTTTTTGTCATGCAGATTTGCCTGTGCAACAACCAAAACCAAATGTTTGGGTGACCTTAGCCAAGGCAGCCAGCTCAGATACCATATGTTTGTCTAATTCGGAACCAGAAAAACCTTTCTCAACCTGTCTGGTTGGTGTGCCAGTAAAAGAGTTGCCTTTAGTCAAAAAACAATCCAATAATAAGCCAGGTGAAATTGACAATGTAAACAATCCCACATTGAATTGGAACATTTGGGCCAAAAAACTTCCTAGGGCAGCTTCTGAACCCCAAGAATTGGAAATCCTTGGTTCTTTAACAATGGATTTTTGCTTTACCTTCATAGCTAGTGCTTGGTGAAAAGGTGATCCTCCAAAGTTTAATGTTACTCCCCATTATTTTGCATACAAAAATTTGAGGTTTTTTGGTGTAATTTTTCAAACAGTTGGGATGTGCTTCCTGAGGCTGACCTATATCCATGGCAATTGCCTAAGGGATATTGGATCATTTGTGGAGACAGGGCTTGGCAAGGCATTCCGGCGCACCTTGAAGGTGGCCCTTGTAGCATTGGGATGCTCACTGTAATCGCACCCTCAGCTAAAGCGGTCATGAAAAGAAAACAAAGGAAAACAAGATCTGCTCATCATTACGATGAGAACTGTCAGAGTGATTTCATGCCTTGGAAAGCTGCAAGAAGAGTTTCAGCAAGTATATTTTTACCCCAATTGACTTCAGCAGTGGCTTTGAAACAATTAGATTGAGTTGGGTGTTGGCTGAGCAAGCAAACTAATGCCACATCCTCTGCCATTAGTGATATGTTGACCGATGTTGATAGTGTTAGACATGCTACCCTTCAAAATAGAGCAGCAATTGACTTTCTTTTACTGGCACAAGGGCATGGTTGTGAGGAATTTGAAGGACTGTGTTGTATGAACCTGTCCGATCATTCGGAATCTATTCACAAAAGCCTACAAAAACTGAAAGATTTGACAGCCCAAATTAAAGAGGATGGTGAATCCTGGTTGGATGATCTTTTCCAAGAATGGAGCTTTGCACCTTGGCTGAGGCAACTTTGCAAGATAGGTCTCTATATATTGGGTGTTTTGGTAACGATTTTGATAGTAATCCCCTGCATACTTCAGTGTGTGCGACGGATGATGAACAGAACAGTCAGGGAAGTTTTTGTCATACGAGAGAGAAGTAGGAAGTAGAAGCACAGAGAGTGTTTGAAATCTCACAGAAATGATGGTGAAGGTATAGAAATGGAGGAGGGTTTTGAGTTAAGACCCTGGAATCGACAAGAGTTTTTTGAACAATGACTTATAACTATTGTCAGACATGATTCATATCTTTTCACTGACTGGGCCTTCACAGCATTAAATTGCTGTGCTGTAACATAGCGATGATTAGAGTCTGAAAGAATAGGCCTCAAGCAGATAGTAAGCAAAAGTGTTATAGTAAGGCTATGAAACGCAAGTAGTGGACAACATGGTTTTGAAGATTTCTTTTTGGGTCAACAGAGGGGGGGAAGTGTGGGAATCCAGGGGATTAGAGGATTTTAGGAAAGCTGGGAAAAAGAAAGGCCGCAGAGACAGTAAGGATAGTGAAATGCTTAAGCAGCAGAAAAGAGATATCGGCAGTAGCGAAGACATGAGAAATAGAACAATAAAGCTATGTAGTTTGGCTTTCTAAGTTGCAAAAGGGTATATCTTAGTAAATATTTAGAAGGTTAAATATGAATATGGCTCTGTGCTTTGTCTTTTATAAACGAACCATTGTATGTGAGAAAAAACTGCTATTGTTTTAACGAAAGCTATGTGTGCTTCATATGGTTGGATAAAACTACTGTCAATATGCTTTTGCTCTATGTAATTGGCTGAAACTGGGTCTGAAACTATCTTATAATATGTTGCAACATTGAGTTTCCTCGGCCTTCTGACTGGATAGCGAGCTGCTCCATCAATCCATTGCCATAGCCATGTAATGAGACTGATGCTTCTTAAATAAACAGCTCACGACGCTGTTCAGGTGTGGTCCCATTCCGTTCGTGCCTGTATATAAAAGGCCGGCGTCAATACCCAAGCATTTTAAAATCCTTTGGGATATTGTGATTCACATTCTTAGAAAGGAAACCTTGCTGAGCAAGTGTGAAAACACCAAGAGAGGGAAAATAGCATAAAAGTATTTTAAAACAAGTCATACAAAGAGGACAGCAGAACTGGGTAATTCCTCCAAGGGGGGAATTAGCAAGGTATATTACCAAGGATAACTGCCAAGATACTTCCTGAAATCAAGGGAAATGTGACCTGCAGCCATACAAAGTACAGCCAAAGCAAATGAAAACCCTTTGGAAAAGGGGAAATTTGACATCAATCTGCCTGGATAACTGAGGGATGCCTATTATCCTTGCACTGCATTCCTCAGTATCTGCAGTGTGTTTTCTCCCAATTTCTGTCAAGAGAACAAGCAGCTGTCGTGGTTTTACCATTATCTTCAGTTCTTAGGAGAATTAGCAAGCACCATAAATGTTTTTTGTAGCTGAGCAAAAAAAAATTTGGGGACATGAGTTTCCCAAAATCTCCTACAAAGCAGAAGGAAACCATACAGTTACTTCTGTTGATGTTACTAAAGGGTTTCATGAAAGCAGGTGTATGAGAGCATTGCATTCTGAAACTTCCACATTCAAGAAAACAGGAGTGCACTTAGAATAAAACATACGAGGCTAGCATAACAACAGAACAGGGTAAAATGAAATTACTAGACAGGAAGTGATGTATCAGAAATAAAATGTACAATTTCTGATACATCTGCTTGCATTTGCAAGCTAAAACAAAAAAAGAATGGCAGAGATAAAAAGGAAGGAAAGTTTTAAAATTGCACTATGCAGAAGAGACACACAAACCATCACTGTAAACAGAGCTGAGAGATTCAGCATGGAGTTGTATTAGAGTGGAATCCATTCACTGAAGTTGTCTGGTGCACAAGTGCACCAGACTGAGGAAAAAAGGAGCAAAGTTTAATTTCTGAAAGTCATTTATATTCCTCGGAGCATTATCCTGAGATCTAAAAAGCTAAAGTTTCAAAGAATCTGAACCTAAAACATCCCCAAATGGATTGATAAGGTATGGTGGGCACACCTCTGCTGTTTTCAGAGTCAATGAAACTGACAAGGATTGTCTGGAAATTAGGAATGCCAACCCAGATTTTATCTCCATTACTCTAAGAACACTTTAATAAAACACATTAGGAACTGAACACTAACATTCTCACCCTGCTCTATTTACATTTGAATACAGGCTGGTAGAAGGAGAGATCTGGCTTTAATTTCTCCCCAAGTTACCTGTTGCACTTTTAGGTTAGGAGTACTTTTAAAATGCAGCTAATCACTCTCTCTATCCACTGGTGAACTGACATGTAGAAACATCTTTCTTCTCTTTGTACCTTCCTAAGTGGTGCCCTAATGGAGACTTGCAGAAATCACACAGAAAATCACCAAAATTGCTGAAATTAACACTCAATTCCATGATAAAAGCTTCTGAGAAAAGACTTGACAGGATCTCTGAACAAACTCAAGCTTTGAAGAGAAACATTCATTTTAGCACTGATCAAGGGGAAAAAAAAAAAAAAGCTGCCAAAATTCCAAGTGGAAGATAAGGAGAAAGCCAGGCAGCACAGGAAGAACAAGGCCCTGTCAGATGAGCTGTGGAAGGTAACTTTGTGCCCCAGCTCTGTCAGAGGATGTTCCCTGTCATTGGTGCAAGCAGCTGGAGACAGAAATACTGCTTGATTTGGGGGCCACAGTCTTAGTAAGTGCAGAGGTGGTTCAATAACATGACATGAGGGAGTTCCCCCAGAGCAACTGGGATGCCTGAAAAAAGTGAACAGCTCATCACAGCCCGGCCCGCTCAGCTGCTTTTCCTTCTGACCCTCCTGGGGAGGCTCTGACATTTCCTCTTCCCTGATGGAAGTGCAGCTGCTGCCAAGGGAAACGTCCCCATACTGACTCAGTGTTCCCTTTGCTTCCTAGATGTCCCATCTGCTGTCCCTGTCCAGGAGAGCTGCTCTGCCCAGGAGGAAGAGACCGAGGGAGAGCCTGGGAACATGGGGGGCTGCAATCCCTCCTGATCTAGTTCTGTTTGTGGATGGGTACAGTTAGACTTGGATAGTTACAAGTGTAGGGATATTTACATACATTGACTGATATTTGTGTAGGGATATTATGAATGTGTACCTAGTTGCATTTTTAGATGTATGTGATATATATACATGTGTGTATATATATATATATATATATATATACACATTTAAATATATATAAAAAGACAGATAGGTATGCAGTTGCATATATGTGTGCCTATGTATGTAGTTATATTTATATGTCTGTGTTCACTTTACATCCCTGCTTTATTATATTCACATGTGTACAGTTGTACAGCTCTATAGTTCCACTGCTAAAGTTAGATCGATTTTTATATTGGTACATTGATATTTGTTTTTATAGATAGGATTATTATGTAAATGTTTACATATGTCTTATTATATGTCATATGTAACACTTAATATATATTCACACTGCACATTGTTATGGTGGTGTACTTTCTTCTATTGAAATGCATATGGATTTGTACAGTTCTGAAATTGTATTCATTTAATTCTAAGCCTAGGGTTATTTAGAGAGGAATATTGATATTTCTGTGTTTGTATGTGGACTGTATATTTGTAGTAATATGTAGTAAACTTAATTGTTAAACTTCAATTGATATTTGTTTATAGTGAGTGTAGAGGTTTTCAGTACATTAGTTTTTTAAACTGTATTCGATATTTGGAAATATTTACGTTGCATAATAGTAACAATAAATTTGGTTTGTAACCTTGATATTTGTATGTTGGTAGGGCCAGTGCAGCAATTTATAAAAAAATTCATTTTTTAAACTTAAGTTGATTTTTGTATATTTGTTTAGTGTTGCAGCTCTGCAGGGTGGTAGAAATACTGCAACCTTCTTTGAGGCATCTCCTTCAGAAGCTGCTCAGAGGAAGGCCACGAGAACAGCCATTTCCAGTCCATGCACACGCACACGCCACAGACAGCTCAGCGCAGGAAAGACAGGAAGGGTCTTTGCATGGCATAGTCCAGCAAGGGTTTTACTGCATCCAGCACGCCAGAGGGACCAGAGACAAAAGACCAAACATGTGGTCTGCAGGACTTCAGTGTGGGGTCAGTGACCGATGACCTGAGGGCACAGGGGCAGGCAAAGGGCAGGGCCAAGGGCAGCAACCTCTAGGGGGGATGAGGGATGAATAATTGGGGTGGGCGGTGTCAGCTGGCCAGTGGGGGAGGCAATCTGATGTGGATTGGCAGAAGTGCTGCAGAGTGTCAGGGGTTAAGTCTTCTCTAGCAGCCTAGGTGGGGAAAACTCTGTGATCTAATCTTCTTTGAGGGGGAGGAGTCAGAGGATTCCACAACTCCCCTGTTATTGCTTACTATGAAGACTTCCCCAGTGGACCTCTGCAGACACTTAACAGGGAAACATGAGTAAAAACAATGATTACAATCCAAAAAATTCCTCTAGGAAATGATGAAACCTATCCTGTCAGTCCCCATTGTCCAAAAAGTTCATTGATGCCATCTGAGTTCTTCTCAACTTCTAAGTCCTTTACTTGCTCCCTCAGCTCTGGATGTTTACATGGATGGATGCTGGGTGTGAAGAAATTTGAAGCAGTACATCTTTTCAAAGTCATGGCAGCTGTGTCCATGGTGAGCAGTGAAAAGTCTGTTGCTGCTGGTTTTAGAGTGTTCCATGCTTGGTGTTATTAGCATTTGGTAGCAGCTCACTCGGGGCATAGGAGGTAGCACTGGTTTGCTTACTGAGCGAGCACTTTCGATTGTCTTAGCATTTTTTTTTAAGTTTTTGCAGCATTAACCCCAGGGACCAACACTGAGGCTTCTACTTTCTTTTTTTCTGCCTCAAAAATCCATGTTGTTTCTGCAGCCAGATTTAAACTGATGGACAAATCTGTTGTGCTTAATTTTTTTGGTCACGAGTTATGGTAATGTTAGGTGCTAGCAGAGCAGGCTTTCCCAAGTCACAGGGTGTTTTGGCCATGGAACCATTTATTTCCTGGTGGGAAGTAATGTTTCCAAGAGGCTGCATGGGCAAGCAGGGCTCCCTTGGAGGTAATTTCTCAGAGAACAACCTGTAAATAGAATACATTGGCAAGAAAAAATTAAATTGTGATAGGCTGCAAGATTTAGTAAAGACTGAGTATTTGCAAATTTCAATTCACAGATTTGTTACGTCTACAGTATATAGAGAGATAAGACTGTATGTAGTTACACATCCTTTTAGTAAGGCTGTTAAGAGGGTTTTACCTCTCTGCTTTCCAATGGCTTTAAAGACTTGTTATTCTTAAGACAAATTTACTTGGATCTTCTAACTACCCTCATAAAAAGGAGACACAGTTCTTCTGTTAGAATATAACAGAATTTTGAAAACTGAAAGCATTCTTAAAAGCTCACAAGAAATAGCTATAAAAGAAGCTATGCTTTTTTAATAAAAAATTATTAATTTTTATCAGATGACCTTTGTGTTTTTGAGCAATTGAACATTGGTATATATCTTTACATGAAATTCACACATATAGAAGAAAAAGTCTTACACACTTCTGAAGATGCAGCAGCTGAGGTTTGGGTTCATCTGGAACACAGTCAGGGGTGGTGAGCACTGGAAGATCCAGCTGCAGACCCCATCCATGTCCCTTTCAGTGATGGCTTGAGGGTGTCTCAGCCTGGATCCAGAGCGCCCTGGGGGGCTCCTGGGGCTGGCTTTGCACTCAGGGTGAGGATGGCCAGGAGCCACTGAGGCCGGCAGTGGGGACCAAGGCTGGGGCTCGTGGCCTGGCAGGTGTGGCTCTGGGGGCTGGGACATGCCAGGGCAGGGGTCACAGTGGGAGCTGTGAGCAGGGACACGGCCAGCTTGGCAGCTCAGTGACATGGTTCTGCTGGCTGTGACATCACAGAGGACAGGTCATGCAGGCATCTGTGTCCAGGAGCAGTTCTGGGCAGTTGGATTCTGGCAGGCAGTGAGTGCACATGCAGGGGAAATGCTGGGCTGGATGGGGGCTGGGAAAGATGCCCTGGGGATTTAAAGCCAGAGTGAGAGCTGGGACCCCCAGGACAGGGCACTGTCCTCAGGGCTGAGGGAAGTGGGGCTTGGGGCTCTCAATGTGGCAGGTGCCCAGAGAGGTTCTGGTGACATTCCAGGTGTCACCAGCCCCCCTGGTCCTCCTAGCCAGACATGCTGAATCCCCTTTCTCCCACCAGGCCATGTCTCCAACACCGGCCTTCATCCTGGCCCTGTTATTCACCCCCAGTGAGTTGAAAGCGGACATGAAAATTGATAAGGATGCGGTCAGGCGGATGCGGGAGCACGAGGAATTTCTGCATCAGGAGATGACTCGGCTCCTGCAGGAGGTGGATGACAACAATTCCATCGTGGAAAGCCTGTTCCAGCAGTTGCTGTGGCTGCCTTGGCTCACCAAGGCTGGGCAGAAGGGGAATCCAACAATTGAAAAGAATGAAGCTAAACGCATGCAGGAGCACCAGGAGTATCTGCTGCAGGAAATGATTCAGCTCCTGCAGGAGATTGATGGCAACAATTCCATTGTGGAAAGCCTTTTCCTTTCTCTATGGCATCTGCTGTGGCTGCCTCTGCTCTCTCTGACCTTTTGGCTTGTCACAAGATGGAAGTGTGGCTCTGCCAGGCAAAGCATGCAGGAGGAATCCAGCAGCAAGACGAATATTGTGAGGGTGAAGTTCAGTAGCAAGGAGAAGGTGAGTGAGCATGAGAAGGACAAGGGTGCAGACAGGGGTGACAGCATTTTGGCTGTGCCCAGCCCGTCACCAATGGGCACATCTGGGATGAGGCTGGAGCAACCTGATCTCCTTGGGAATGTCCCTCCTCATTGCTGTGGGTCACCCTGGACGGTCCTTAAAGGTCACTGCCAAGGCCAGCTGTTCTGTGATTCTGTCATTCTGCAGCAGGGCCTGCCCAGCACGAAGGTGCTGCAGGAGCTGGTGGATGAGCTCCTCGGTGTCTGCCGAGTGCTCTCCCGGAGGAGCTTCATGCCGGAGCTGCACCCAGCTGCCGGGACGGACGCCAGCCCTGCAGCCTGCAGCGTCCAGGACAGCAGCAGCACCTACCGCATGCTGGTCATCCTGCGGCCACCCCCCGGCCACTCCTTCAGCCTGGAGAGCACCAAGTGGCCGCCAGCCAGGCGCATCCGTGTGGCGCTGGAGTGCCTGTGCTCCGGGGAGCAGCTGCTGGGGCACACGTGCTTCCTGCACGCCGCTGGTGGCCAGCTGCCCACGGATCAGGAATGGTACCTGCTGGACACCCTCTGCACGGGCTCCTACTTGGACCTGCAGAAAGTCACCCGCTGGGTGCAGATGTTGGTGCTGTCGGCCTGGCTGCTTCTGCCGCAGTCCCGCCACTGCCAGCTCACGGCGCTGCCCTCCGGCAAGTCCTGCAGCTTCCAGCTGAGTGGCGCCTCTGGCCTGCACTGCAGCATTGAGATGGCTCTGGCCGTGCAGCTCAGCAGCTCAGGGGCCTGCCTGAGCCTTGAGTAGGCAGCAGCCGGCTCTGCCAGCAGCACCGTGTGGGCCAGAGAGCTGCCACCTCTCAGACTCATTGCTGTGATGGCACTGCTGGTGGGGTGACAGCATTGCAGGCAAAAAGGAGTTGAGGAAGGTGAAGGGAACCATTCCTCATGGGACATTTTTTGTTTTCTGTTAGGATTCTTTAGTTCCTTATTATGAAATCTGGAAAACGTTGCCAGACCATAATAATTCTAAAACATCCCAAGGCAGAGCTGGGAAGGGTAACATGATTTCAAATATGTAGAAATTTATGTTGAGAAAAATTAGACATCTATAGGAGTTTTCCTACACCACTTTTTTTTTTTCATTAAAAAAATAAAATTAAGTTCTTTGATTCATATTTGGTCTCCCAACATGTCACTTGTGATCAGAATGCAGACAATTCACCAACATTAGTAACTTGTCAATAGAAACAATTATGGTGGCAATTCAAAATTGCATTGGTTCTCCCACAGCTCCATCTCAACTCTAGGAAAAAGGAAGAAAAAAATTTGTCCCACTATATACCCATTATGAAAAGGAAGGAAAGCCTCTTGTATCTAAGCCAAAGGTGACAGAGTCTAGGTGAAAAATGATCATCACATCTCAATTTAAAACTGCTGGCAGCTGCCCCGCTCCCAGACTGATTCTGCTGATCTTCAGCCGGGAAGTGGGAGCGTTCCTACAAAAAGAAAACAACACAAACTTCCTGGGCAAAACCAACGTTTGAAACTGTATCAACTCTGGTGTCTTTTGGGCTGGGTCCTAACTTGTAATGTGTGAAGTGCTTGCTGCACTGCTCTTAATAACTACTATTACATTAATTGCAAGCATAACTTAGCAGGATAAGTTATAACCAGGCAAGAACCTCCTCTTTGTCTTCCTTCTGGGTTAGAACAAAACAAATTTGAAGAGGAATAGTCCCTGAAAATTTGTTCCTCTAGAACTCCAAGTTGATCCATACCAATTCTGTCTAAGAGACAGCAAGAGACTATAAACACTTCCAGAAGCTCTTCCGTGGTCATGGCTGAGGCAGCTTTACCTGCAGCCCTGGAAAGGGCTCCAGGGGCCCTTGGCTGAGGATGGGGATCAGGGCTCAGGGAAAAGAACCAAAGGGCTCAAGGCAAAGGCTGAGAGGGCAGAAGGGCAGAGCTGCCACAGTGTGGCACAGAAAGAGCCTCATCTTTTTTTTTTTTTTTTTTTTTTTTTTTTTCTGTGAGGGAATGAAACCAAAGAAATTGGTCTCAGCATGCCTTCTGGGACTGCAGTGATCCCCACACATCAAACCCTAAGTGAACCTTTACCCTTACTGATTAGACAAATCTTGCATGTATCCCTCACTTACAAACTGTCTGAAAACTGAGGCAAAGGCTTAGGGATGCCAGATGAGAGTAACGGCCTCGTTCTAGTGACTGCATCTCTGTGCACTTTGCAAACTTGCAGAATTATTCCAGAAAACTTAAACAATGAAACAGATTTTTGTCTCTCCTATCTCCTCCCACAAAATCCCTGATGTTTCATTTTGTTCAGTGTCTTTTCTTTATGGTAGGGACAAGAGCATGCCTAATCAACAGCATATTGCTATGGTGTTTTTGCAACAGACAAAAGTATTCCTGTCTTCTGCTCACAGATTCTAAAGAAGAAAGATAATCAGAAAAAATAGAGCTTTTTATAGGTGTTAGGAGGAAAAACAAATTTGTGAGAATACAAACTCTGTCTTAGCACTTGATGGTACGTGGGTTTTGCCAGTCCATCTGCTTAGAGAAAGATTCACTTTGGGAGGTGGTTTTCAAAAGTATCCCTTGAAATTGAGGGGCACAATGTCACAATGCATCCCCCTGTGATGTCACAGTCCATTGCTCTCTGACACCAGCCTCCAACCCCTGTGACAGCACAAAAGGCATTGAAATTCCTTGGAACCCCAAGATAAGCAGGGAGAGAAGGTGAGGTCACAATCCAGCAATGCCTGATGTCACCATCCACAGGTTGGTGACATCAGAGTCCTCTACCCTGTTGTCAGAGATGAGGTAATATTTTGCTAAACCCAAAAGGTTATTAGGTAAAAAAATGAAAGTTGTTGGTTCTGTGTGTTGTTACTTCTGGTTTGGATTTGCTCCAGTTAATTTGTTGGGTGTTGCTGTGAGCTGGGAAAGAAGCCAGGTTAAAGACCTGACCAAAAAGGAAGTAGTGAAATAGAAATTTTAGAAATTCACTTGAATTAACAAAATGAATTAAGTATTTAAAACTATATGTTGAATTTTAACCTTTTACTTTAAGAAACATCTGCCATAGTATAAAGGGCACAGGAAATGCAGATTTCTGAAGCTTCTTGCATAAAGAACAATACCAGAGGAGACCAAGGGATACAAAGAACCCAGATAAAGGGGCTCCTCTGTCTCCAAGATGGTCAGAACTGACAGATGAACTCAGATAAGCACCAAAAGACCTAAAGCACATGCACAAAGGAGAACAGTTCAAAAGTTCAGTCATGAGGAAGACCACAACCTTCAGCCTCAAAGACCACCAAAAAGACCCCATGCGACCACCACAGCAAACCGCGCATGCCCAGAAGGGCGTGGACCTATTTGGCATACGAGGCGAGGACAGGCAGGGCCAGGGGTTGAATATGCATGAAAAAGTTGTGCAATGTATTGCATATGGAACACCTTTATGAATAAAGATGTAGGTCAGACTGCAGCTCAGGGCACAAGTTTTCACGAGAGCTATCTCTTGTACCGGGCGCTGACATACATACCCACTTCATACTACATCAGATTGTGGAGTCTATTTTTTCCGCATATCACTTCAGTACAATCAGAGGAGTGGGGAGAGAAAAGTAGGTAGTGAGGAGAGAATAGAAGTTCCCAAATACCCAGGCAATGGAAAAGGGGACAGGGATCGCCCCTGCCCAGGAAAGGCAATAAAATGTAGTCCTTTTTTGGAGGGTGTGTGTGTGTGTTTGGCTCTTGAGGGAAAGAGGGCATACCTGCAGCTCAGGTGAATTGTTACTAATAAACAGACTTCTTTTGCCTCCACAACTTTGTCTCTCTCATTTAATTGTATCTAAAGTTTATTTCTAACACTATGATGACACAGCAGGCCTTCCACCCCTGCAGGCACATGTTGTCAGAGAACAAAGGAAATCCTGTTTCCTAATTTCAATTTCTACATCTCCATGATGCTCTCCCTCATCCATCTGCATCACATCTCCCTGGCCCTGTCTCTAATGCCTGCTCCTGACACCTTGCCATGGCTTCCTGGGAACAGTCCTGGTCTCTACTCACAGCGCCTCTGGTCTCTCTCCCTGGGAGAGGCCATCACATCCAGGCCTTCCAGGCCAGGCCCTGTACAAGGTTTTGTCCCTTTTGGTTTAAAGGTCAGAGTTTGTCCTCTCTGCAGCCCTGCTGGATCGAGGGTGATGGGCACAAGGACACTTTGCAGCTGTGTTTAGGGCTGTGGGACTGTTCAGCCTTGCTTGTTCAGTAGAATGGATCCTGTCCAGGGGGGCCCCAAATCCAGGAAGGAATTCCGTCTGCCTTTTGTTTTGGCAGCAGTTCTTTCATTTGCACAATGACAAGGCCAGGCCTCCATCCTGGGAGCACTCCTGAGGTGACAAGGACACACTGCAAATGACAACATGTGGGCCCCTGAAGAAAGGATATCTGCAAATACACAGATGGTGCCCTAGGGGTGCAGCACGACTTTTCTCCTCCTGCCTGTGCTGAGTTGTCCTCCCCACCTGAATCCTGAAGCTTGGGAAGGGCACTGTGCCAGCAAGGTGCAGTCTGGCATTTCACTGCTGACCAAACAAGGGCCCCTTCCCATTGTTCAAGCTGCACAACTGTGGGAAGAAAGGAAAATGTGTGTGAATCAGGGCAGCCAGGCTGCCAGAAGGGTTTCGTGGGCCTCCCTGTGTTGTTGTGGGACGCCTCATGGGAAGTGACCAAGTGAGAGACAGCTGGAAGCTCGGCTGGAGGAGAAGGCTGGGATTTTTCAAAGATTGGGATGTTGCAGTTAAATGTCCCAATTCAAGGCTGCTGCTGATCTCAAACTGGGAGGGGCTGTTGACTCACTTGAGGGACAAGACGCCATGCAGAGAGATCCAGAGAGACTGGAGCCTTGGATTTCCTGTGGGAAAAGGTGCTGCCCCCATGGCCCTGGGCCTAAGGCTGTGCCCCTGTGGTGGGGCACAAGGGGAAGGCTGAGGAAGCAGAGCCCAGAGACTCTGTGGGGGAAATAACAACAATTTCTTTCTTTTCTCCAAAATAAGTGCCTGAAGGAGCCTTGCTGGTGTTACTGGCAGGGGGGGGCTCTGGCAGGGGTGGGGAGACTCCTCAGGGTCTGGGGCCTTTCTCTTTAGGGACCACCGGGGCTGCCCAGGTGAGCAGCGCCCACCGTGGGTGGGAGCAGAGGGTCTGGGGCTGGTGCCCTGGACAGAGGGACCTGGCTCCTCCTGGGGCTGGTCCTGCTCTGGGGACACCGGCACAGCTGGGGGGTGGCTTTGGCCCCTGGTGGGAGTGATCTCAGGAAGGAGCTGGAGTTGCTGTCCCAGCAGAGTGGGGTACAAGGGCCAGAGGAACCCTGTCATGACTCTGGAGAGCCCAGGACCCATCACCACGTGGGCCATGTTGTGCCATCATCCCCTCTTGCCTCTGGCTGTTGTCATCCCTGAGAGTCACCAGCCCAAGCAGTTCTTTCTTCACTTGGAACTAATTTCTCCTGGTTTGAGGCTTGGCTGGTGTGAGGCAAGGATGCTGTGTGCAACCACCACGTGGCTCTGCCTCAGGGTGCAGAGATCTCTCTTCAAACCTGTGCACAGGGAGGATGTCCATTGACATACTTTGGTGCTTCACAGTCCACATGGAAAAAGATGGAAGTTTGTTCATCAGGACTTCTTTTTCATTTTATTGGGTGGGATGTTTCTCCTTGCTTGAGTAAGTGCCTCCTGAAATAGACAGTAATATTCCATTTCATTTGGAATTGGACTTGTAACAGTCTAAATATGCAGGCAGCAGCTGGAATTTCAGAGTACCAAGATATTCCCTTTTTCCTGGGGAAACTAAGGCCACAGATACTCCAGGAGATGCATTTACTGCTTTAAGGGGACTCTTGGCCAAGGTGCTGATTTCATCTGGAGTTCCTTGCATATCAGTGCCCCAGAACTCCCCCCATTGAAATGTTGCCATGGACATATTTAATTTCTTTTTCTCTCCTATACCATGTACCCTGAAATGATGAAATGATAGAAAGGGTGAGATGGTGTTGTGAATTATTTAAACACGTGAGAGGTCATGGTGTTACCCCACGAATGTGCATTTACACACAGGAAACATGAAAGTTAAAAACTCACTTTGGTGAGTGCCAGAAAGTAGAACTGTTAATTCTTATTTATTAATATTTCTCCACTCATCTCCAACGGATGACAAGAGAGTGCATCTTGTCTGCATGAGTCTTCCCTGGCACACATAGTTTGGAATTATTCAAAAATTATTCAAAACCTGAATCAGCTTTATCTTACTAAGTCAATACCCATGAAGTTCACTGCCTCCACAGTTTTTCAGAATTGATTTTAATTGATTTTTTAATGTTTCTTCAATGCTGATGAGCCATCCTAAGTGGATTTCCCTTAGATCCTTGCCCCTCTTTGCCATTGCTATGCATGCCAGGAAGACTAGGTGCATATTTCCAGACGCACCATGCCTGACAGGTTTTTTATCTGGGCTGTTGCTAAACTGAAATTTCGCTTGCTGGCCATCTAAGCCATCTCCTTTTTCACAGCTGTGCCTTTCTCCTTGAGACTGCACAGACTGCAAACAATGCACAGCCTAGAGGGAATGTCTATTCCTTTGATTCTCTCCTAGTCACAAAGGGACTTGGAAACAAGAAACCTGGAAGGAAAATATCAGTGTAGCCATGCATGTTTATCCTCATGCCCTGGTTTCTGTCTTTCAGCTACCTTCTGGGTGAGCAACTCTGGCTGGTTATGGAGTACATGGACTCAGGAGGCACCCTGAGTGATGTCATCAGCAAGAGCTACCTGTCTGAAGAGGAGATGGCAGCCACCAGTCGGGAGGTCAGCAATCCCATCTGTGCTGCCGAGGGCTTGGGCAGGATTGTCTGGGAAACAGGGCCTCAGAACAGGAGAGGTTTCATGTGCCAAGCTCTGTTTGTGGGTTGCTGCTATGCTATGGGCAAGTAGAAGCATCTCAAGTGAAATGCCTGCCAGTGCTCCTGCACTCACTGAACTCAGTTCTTGTACTCTTATCTCCTGCAGTTGTGTTCTCGCTCTGCCTCTTGTATTTGCTCTTCTCCATCTTGCCTCCCACTGAAGACAATGCCTGTCTTCAGTGAAATCCTTGCCTGTAAAAGCAAAGGTGCTGGTGGCAGGATTTGAAAGGAACAGCAAAGGAAAAGAGAGAGAGACTCGTTTCTCTCAGTCCTCAGCTAAAAAGGATAGGAGTGCAGCCAAAGCACTGTTTGCTTCTGAGCACATCCTCTGCAGCAACAGTCATCCTGGCTGGTATGCAGGGGACAATCCATAAGAGCAGGTGCTGTTGATCTTTCAAAAGCTGACATGCCTTTCCTTAGAAATGTCCTGCTCTGCAAGTGTTGCAGCAGCAAGCTCTTCCTCTCAGTGGCACTGTCTTCTGCCATTATTCCCCATTCCCCTGAATAGAGAGTCTTTTTGATTCCTTGTGTCCTTTCTTTTGTGATGAAATCACATCACTTAGTTTTGCCCTCCTGTTTCTGTTTCCTCTCTCAGTGCCTGCAAGGACTGGATTTTCTTCACTCCAACCACGTGATCCACCGAGATGTGAAGAGCAGCAACATCCTTCTCAGAACCGATGGCTCTGTCAAGCTGGGTCAGTATATTCTTGGTCAGGTGCAGCATTCCAGGGATGTGGGTGTGGGGCTGCTTGGAGTGACTGCCAGCTCCCCAGAAATGGTGCTGGTGGCAGTGCAGGGACACCTGCAGTGAGCTGGTGACATGGCTGCAACATGTACAGAGGCATGACAAGGAACCACAAGCAGTCAAGAGTGGTGTTGCTCTGTGTGTGTCCCTTCCAGAGGGAGGGAGCTACAGGTCTAAAGTTTCCAATGAACAGCACCCACTGTTGGGGGTAGTGTAAAAAATGTGGGGATTTTTAATGTCACCAATGCCATATTTCCTTGGCTAAAGACCTGAGAAAACAGAGCAGAGACAGTTGTCCAGGAGATACAAAACAGCACATTCTCAAACTTCTACTGGGGAATTCTTTTGCTTGCTTTCCTAATTGCACAGAATTAAAATAAAAACAGTTATTTTGCTTTCTCCTCAGCTGATTTTGGCCTCTCTACTGAGTTCACTCCTGAGCAGAGTGGAGGGTGCTGGGTAGCTGGGACTCCTTGGTGGATGGCACCTGAAGTGGTGACAGGTCAACCATATGGCCCCAAAGTGGACATATGGTCTTTTGGAATTGTGGGATTTGAAATGGTAGATGGAGAACCCCCTTACTGGAACCAAAGTCCTGCCTTGGTAAGGAGCAAATACTCACTGATCCTGCTGTCTTTCTCAACTGTCCCATGTTCTGTGTGCCATTGGACAAAATCCCATTGCCATCTGCTGGAACTACTTCCAGCACAGTGCCTTCCAAAAAATGTCCCTGCAACACATCAGCATCTGCTGTAGCTTTGGTTGCATCAGTGGGGGAACTCAAGCCTTACCACATGCAAACAGTCTCCATTCTCAGGCAACTCTTGCCTTTGTGTAATAAGTGGTTCCAGTTCTTTTGTCTGAGTAGATGGCCCCAATAACAGGAAGCAAGCATCTTAGAACTGCTGCTATCCTTCCAGAAAGGAAGGAAGGAAACCCAAACCCATGAAACTTTCTAAAACTGTGGTTTTTAGATAGGAACCTAACCCACTGTGCAGTTTCTTCTCACTGGGAAGCTTGTCTGAAACCTGGGCAGGAGGGTGTAGAGGCCACAGAGTCTCTTCTGCTTCTTGTGCAGTGCTGCTGAAACACTCAGTGACCATGTTTGTCTCATAGCCCAAGCCACGTTCTCCACATCACCAAGGCCAGAGCCTGGTGATGTGGCGAGTCTGCCAAAACCTCCCGTTTGTTTCCTGGCACTTTCTGGGATGGGCCTACCATTAATGCATTGACTTGAGTATCCAAATGAGCAGAGGGTGAACATAGGGATGGCACCTCTCCTTCTTTTGGCTATGAAAAGTTTTTCTTTTGCTGCATAAAGGAAGCTGAAATTTTCAGACAGCTGAGAGACAGAGCTGCAGGTGGCTCCTGTGTGCCCAGACAGGCATTTTTATCCCAATACATTTGTGCTGGCATCTTAATGTGTCTGTGTGGAATATGAGATTGTAGATGTCAGTTTCCTTACCTGGGGATTAACTGATGGATTTCCTTTATTTTCTTCCAATTACCATTGTTTTCAAGAACAAAGCAAAAAGCTTGATGAGTTTTGTTCCATGGCAGCTGTGCTTAATGGACCAACAAGCACTGCAGAGATGCCTTTCATGTACTAATCCTTTGAATTAGGTGGTATAGCAAAGTTCGCCTTCCAAAAAGCCTTCTAAGCTGGTGTGAATCCTCAGAGAAGCAAACATGCTTTTATTGATGTAGTTCCCACTGAGTAGGTCAGTCAATGAAATCAGCTGCCAAGGCAAGATCTATGGGATGTTGGAAAAGCTGTGACTGCATCGGGGTTTGGGTTTTTTGTTGCTGAAGGCAAGGCATCTCTGGGTCTCTGCCAGGACAGTAACTGCCACTGAAGAACAGGGGTTAACAATGGAATCTGGGAGAGCAGTTAGAGATGTGAAACCAGCAGATGGAGCCTCGTGTTTCCTTTTTCTCCAGGTTAAACACCTGATAGCCTCAATAGGGACCCCACAGCTGCTGCATCCCAAACTCCTCTCGGCTTGCCTGTGTGACTTCCTGAGCTGCTGCCTGCAGGCAGACGAGGAGCAGCGCTGGTCTGTCAAGGATCTCCTGCAGGTAAAATGCAAAGGGGCTGCAGGTGAAACAGGGTGAAAGGGATGGGCTCCTCCTCCACGGAAGTCCAAGGCATCAGATGAGCCCTCTTCCTCCTCACCTCCACTCTTGGTGCTCTTCAAATGAAAATGGTGAGGAGTCCTCGACTGGGCTGGGCTGGCAGGGCCCTGCAAAGGTCATCTGGTGCAAGTGTCCTGCAATGAGCAGGGACATCTTTAAAGAGATCAGGTTGCTCAGAGCCCTTTACTACCTGACCTGGAATGGTTCCATGGATGGGACACCTACAAGCTCTTGGGGCAACCTGTGCCAGGGTGGAACCATGCTGCAGGGAAACAATTTCTTCCTTCCACCTACTCTGACTTGATGCCCTTTGTGGTTAAAATTATTTGCCCACATCCTATTTTAATTGATCCTGTTAAAAAAAGGTGTCCCCAACTTTCTTCAAAGCCACGCTGAAGTCTTGGAAAGTGGCAATAAGTGGCTCCCTGGGGCCTTTTTTCACTCAGTTGAATAACTCCACCTCTCTCTGTTTTTCCTGAGAGGACAGGTACTCTGTCCTCTGCCTGTTTCTGTTGCCCTGTTTTGTAATTTGGTGGTGTGTTCTGTGTTATCTAATGGCAAAAGAATTGTAATAGAGCAATGCAGGGTACAGAGACATGAAAAGGTGGTGCCGGAACCCAAGGAAGCCAGGCCTGGCCGAGTGGTCAGAGATTTGGCTGTGGGCAGGAGGGGCTGTGGGGGGCTCACTGTGAGCCTCTGACCTATGTGAGTCATTGCAGTTTCCTGAAAGGAGGAAACCCCAGTGACAGAAAGCACTGTTTCTAGAACACTAGCAGGGCAAAAATCCCAGCAAGATGAAGACATCACAATAAACAGATGAGTGGGATTCTGGACCACATTTGCTTGTGATGGCAAGGTCCTGCACATGATGACTGAGGAACAGATGGTGCCATCGTTCTGCCTTCTGAGTCTTTCTAGGAACTAGAGGAATCCTCACGGAGCCTGTGAAGCACTAACCGTAGAAAGTCATGGTTCACTGTTCTTTGTTTTTTTGGTTTTTTTTTTCCTGTGGACAGCATCCATTTGTAGTATCAGCCAAGCCAGCATCCATCCTGGCACCACTTATTGTCTCAGTGAAGAAGAAGAGGAAGTAGGAGACGAGAAGGTAACAATTATGTCCAGGATGTTAGGACTGGAATTAAATAAAGTTTCTGAAACATCAACTCATTTGGAAGACTCCCCTCCTTCTGACCCCTTCAGAAAACTCAACATTTCCTTCTTGTTTTTTATTGGTGCTAAGACACACTTATGGCTTCTTTTGTATGGTTTGTAAGGGGGGAAGGATCTTCGTTCATCCCCTCCAGACCACACTGCCTTTGCAATGTGACCCACTGGCCCCTTTTTGCCCAGCTGTGGTATTTCTAGTGGAGGCAGAAAGGGCAATGGCATTTGCAGGAAAAAACAAAGGAGTGGGACAGCCAAGACATCCAGTGCAGATCCGGGCCTGCAGCTATGACTCGAGAACATTTGGGTTCCTGCCACTAGGATTTGTATCCCCAAGTGCAATCTCTTTGGCGGAAGGAGAGCCTTGCTCAAGTGAGAAAGCAGAAGGATCAGAGAGGAGGCTCTGAAAGGTCTCCTCTGGTGCAGAGCTGCCAGCGAGTGTGAGGTGAGAGCAGAGGCCTGGCAGAGCCCGGAGCAGCCTGAGCCTGGGCAGAGGCAGGCTGGAAGGAGGCCCTGGGAGCTGCAAGAGGCAGCAGCCGGGCCCTGGGTGCCTATTCCTGGCAGCGGGCAAATCCTCCGCTCTCAGAGCCCAGGTGGCAGCTGGCTGCTCCCGAGGGGAAGCGTAGCCGTGCTGGGCACAGCCCAGACTGGAGGCATTGGCCGTCTGGAGTCTGCCCAGGAGCAGAGAAAGGCCAGGGGCAGCCGAGGGCCGGTGGCCTGGCTGAGGATTCCTACTCTTCTGCCGGCTGCCCTGTGACTCCTGGCAAAGGGCAGCAGTGTGTGCAGCACTCTGGGCACCGCGCAGGGAGCCGGGCTGCTGGGCAGGCTGGAGCACAGGGCAGCGTCCTTCAGGCACGGCGCTTCTGCCAGGGCAACCCAGGCCAGCCTGAGGCACTGACAGCTTGGCAGCTCACATCCGCAGGAGCCAGAGCCTCCCACAGCTCTGCCAGGAAGCACCTGCAGCCTGGAGTTCTGCCCTGAGCCACAGCAAAGGTGTGAAATGCAGAGTGTTCTGCAGAAATATTCAGGGCCACCAGGCCAGCCTGCTTTGTGCTCTCTGGAGCACAGCAAGCGCTGTGCAATGCCGCTCTGAGCTGCTGGGAGAGAGGGAATCGGGGATGTGCCTGAGGGTTTGTGCTTGACTAGTGTACTGATTTGGAAGAGAGCAGAATAATTTGAGTAGGCAATCTGTCTTTTCCTGATTAATTTCTGAAAGAAAGTCACCATGTGTTGCCCACAGATAAGGGTATTAGAAAAGAAAGGCCTTATAAAATCAGGCCTTGCTCTGCTCAATTACCAGCTGGCCTGTTATGTCTTCTATGTGCAGCTAGCTAACTTCCCATGTGAAAAATCACAAGAATGAGTGCAGTTAGCACAGCAAGCTGTTGTGGTAGGAAAACAGTTTGCATCTGTAATAAACAAGAAATCTGTCCCATGAGAAGGAAAATTGTAAAACACCTGCGTAATAGAGAAGGTAATAGTAATAGAGAAAGTAATAGTAAAAGAGTATGTCTTAGCATGTACACACAAAAACACCTTCTAAGCAATGAATGGTGTGGCAAGGAAACTACCAGCCTGTGAAAACCGCATAAAAATTTGTTACATGAATGAAGAATTGGCTTTCCCTGAATGAAGTAACGGAGTCCCAGCTGCTTTATTGACACGGCAATGTGGTTTCACTCAGCAAGAGCACTTGCAGGGTGTATTAATGAAATGTTTGTGTTTGGTTTCCAGAAAAGAAAGGAGAGGCATTAAGTGTAACAAATAGTGCTTAGTCTTGTGAATTCCTTTCGCTTTAATGGGCAGTGCTGAACTCTTTATTCCCCCATTGCAGTGATTAATGTGTGCAAGTGTCTATCTTAGCCTTGAGAATAAAGAGAAAGGTCCTGCTAAGAAGGCAGCTGGAATACATTGAAAGGGAAGAAAGTGTTCTTAGGAGGCTCTTGACCACCAAAGGAGAATTTGAGGAATGGGATCTTTCCCAAAAGACTGTGTCAGGAACTGGAGTCATGTCGTGGGTGCTGCCATATTTGATCCATGTTTGAGCAGGTTGACAAGACAATGAAGAAAAGTGTATTGTTTAAAAGGGGGAACTTGACCCTTAAAAGAGAAAGAATGTATTGGTCAGTGGGTGGGCAGTTCAGCTTGGAAAGGGGAACAATGCATCATGGAGCCCTTGTTGGCAGGAAGTCATGGAGTATGGTGAGCCATGGTGGCCCCATCTCACATGCTGGCCATGAGTAAGCTGATGCTGTAACTGGGAAAATTCCACTCTGAGCAGGAGATAGAAGGCCTGGTTCTGGGGTGGAGGGGTGAGAAGGATGAGATGCACACCGTTTTGATCCAGGGGATGTCCTGGAAGTGCACTGCCTACCTGCGCCTCCTACCAAGCACCATTCTCCTGTTCCCTCTCCTGCTCAGCGGATTTTTGGGAATCCAGGGGGTGGTATGTATTATTTGCTACTGCAAATGGAATGAATTTGCTTTGCCAGCCCAGTTGTGTCTTAGGTTCTTTTGTGCATGGGTCTCCTCCTGAACCTGTGGCAACGACCACCAGGGACCTACAGGACACTCCTACTCTGATGTCAATAAATTCTGAGAAGAGGTTTAAATATGTCAAATAATTTGGGGTAATGTTTACCCTGTGGGTTTCAGCAAAGTATTGACTATGTCTTAGTTCCACGGGTACAAACTAGTAGGTGAGATTGCTGAGTGTGCATGTGTTAGGGAAGTGATTCCCTACACACCCAGCACTGAAATACAGTTTTGCCTCCTTTCTAACCCTAAGCTGGCAGAAAGGATCAGGCCCTGCATGGTAACCTTTCATTTTGGCAAATTCTGTTAGCAGTTAAGAAAGGTCCAAATGAAACCTCTTCCAGCTGTTTCCCTCTGGTTTCTCTTTTTAGGCTCCAGAGCTCTTTGCTGCAGGTGTGCTGAGTGTGTGCAGAGCAGAGGAGCCCCACAGAGCCCTTGGTTTCCCACAAGTTGTCCTGCCTTGTTCCCAGGTGTGCCCAGCTCTGGCAGGAGAAAGAGTCCACAGCGCAGAGGGCACCATGCCCTGCCCAGCCGGGGCTCCCTGGCACAGAGCAGCAGCAGCGCCAGCACCGTTCAGCCCCTCCTGCCTTGCCTTCTCCTGGCACACAGAAGCCTCTGGAAATCAGCACCTCCAGTCACATTCCCAGCTTGGAGCAGCTGCTGCTGCTGGGCAGATGCTGCCAGTGTGACTGCTTCCAAAGGGGACTAAATGCAGAGATGTACATGCACAGGAGCCCTGGGCATGTCTGATAAACGTGCAAATATATGGGGAGATTTTTAGCAATTATTTCAGCTGTTATGCCAATAGTGCCTTCTCTCCTGGTTCTGTGCAATGCTTTGGGCCATTTTCTTGGTCTGGTTTCCATTGCTTGGGTCCCATCTGAGTGCTCAGTTGGGGTACAGGCTGTAGGTGCTTGGGGCACTCTTAGAGTTACTCTTGGATCCCTTGAACAACAGGGTTTGGCTCAGGAGGGCAATTTGTGCTGTTTTGTGACAGAGGAGAACTTCCCAGGCTATTTTGTGTTTGCTGTGGGGAGGTTGGTTATTGCTTTGCATAAACTCACAGACCAACATGGAGCGTTTGCTTTGTGATGTCAGGGCATGGTTGCCACATCATAGTGGTGACATGAGAAGGTTGCCTTGGTGCACGGAAGGCCTCAGTGTCAGAGCAGCCCTAGGGCTTGCTCAGACCAGGAGCATCCTCCTGGCTGAGACATTTGTCAGTGGGCAGCTCTATACTGACAAATGCCTTGTTTGTTCTAGTGTTGGAGCACAGCCTGCAAACTTGCATGGCGGTGCTACAATGAGTAAGGAAATTTCTGCTGCAGTTATCGCTGCTTATACTGTTTATTATTCCGGCTATTACCTGAGTCACCTGGCACGTAAGTAGAGGTTTTCCTTGGGTGTAACATAACCTGGCTTTTGTATGTCTTCCTGCTCCTTCTTAGTGACTGAGTTGATTCAGAAACAGAAAGAGCATTAGGATGCCACTGGTTTGGTAAAGCTCCTGTCAAGATGTTCAGCTAAAAAGGGGGTGTCTATAGCCACAGGGGCAGCATCTGCAAGGGAACCTGCAGGGATTCTCTTCCCTCCATGGGAGAGTCTGTGGCAGCAGGGTCTGTCATTCCCTCAGTTTGCTGGGACAAGCAAGACAGCATTGAAAATGTAGACTGGGAGACCTTAACGGACGGCCTTCTAAAAACTCTGCAGTTGTTCCCAGAATTCAGGGAATTCTTTCTTTCTAAATTTTGTCATGAAAGGCTTTGATTGTCTAACTTGACCCTTTACTGAGTGCTAAAAGAGTGATTCCCTTTGCAATGAAATGCAAACTCCAAACTAGCAAATGTGTGCTCCTGAACCCTGGAGGTGCTGCTGTGCTGTTTCACAACAGAACTGCTACAGCTCAGTGGGATTTTGAGGAAGCTTTTCTGGGCTACTGTTTTCAGAACTGTTTTCAACTGTTTTCATTTAATGACAATTAGAGCATGTAACTTATTTTTTAAGAACATTACCTGAGGGAGAGAATTAAAAAAGCAGCTTTATGTGTTTGGTAGAACAGGAGAACCAAGTGTTAAATAATAATTTGCATTCTCTTGGTCATGTTTGTATTCATTTACTGGCAAAACAGGCCAAAGTGTAGGCACAGCCAAGACTATTGTCCTGATCTCTTGCTGGCTGTGTGAATGAAATGTGTTTCCTGGGGGGATGCTGTGAAATGGAAAATACTCTCTGTTTGCGTTGATGTGTTCTGTGGGATTCACCAGCCCAGGCAGTTTTCTAAAGATATCTGGTTCATTTTCCCTTCCCCACTACAGGTCATCTGATCCGTGCAGTCAGAGGTGCTGATCATGAGGTGAGTGAGAAAGGAACATGTCCTGTTCCTGGTGTTTGGCAATTGCAGAGCAAGTGGTGAGCTTAGCCAGCTTAGCCAGTGTAGAAGGCCAGCTGGGTAGGACAAAAAAAAATTATTTTTGACCAGTCCAGTAGTAAAAACAAAGCTAATCACTGGCTAATTCCCGCTTTTCCATTTCACAGCTTTCAAGAACTAAAAGCTCAGTTTCACAAAAAGAACATTGCTACATGATAATAGACATGGTGGAATATTTAAATCAGAGCAATTTCAATTGCAGTTGAATTAGCAAATTATAATTCAGTCAATGCAACATAGAGTCCACTTCCTATCAAAGTATCTGATTTCTTCTTGGAAGATGTGATGACAGATCTGAAAAGAAATAAGATTCTCAAAGACAGATAGCGACCTGTCCCTCATACTTCTCTCTTTCCACAGAGCACAGAAACAACAGCCATCTCTCCCCTGGCCCCCACTACTCCTGGAGAAGAAGCCAAAGAGGAGCAAAGTGAGGGATATGACCACAAGCATCCATCACTGGTCACACCAGAGGCTGAATATTCCGAGCCTGTAAGTTCCAGTTGTGGATGCTGCTGTCTTTAGTGCAAGGCAGAGGTGCAAATTTCAGGCCAGCCAGCACTTGCTGTTGCTGGCTGAGGATGTTGAGTGCTGGAGTCCTGCCAGGACCTAGCCATTTCCTTCAGGTAGCGACAGCTCAAAATTGGCCTTTGACCTGTCCTGTTGAGGCACCAATGGGCTGGTGCTTCCTCCAGTTGAGCATCTTCCTGCCTGGTTCAGTGAAGCTCTATCTCTTGGCTCCTGCAGTGCTAGAGCCAAGGGCACACATGGCAGTGCTGGAGGACCCAGAGCTTTGTTTGTTTGTTTGTTTGGTCCCTCATGAGGGACCTTCCAGCAGACTTCCATCAATCGCTACATGACAGAGCTCAGCACAAGGGCTGTTTCCCTGTCAAACACGCCCTCACTGCATCCAAGTGTTTTGGACACTGGAGTGTCCAAAGTGGGTGACACTTCCAGCATGTGCATTCTGGATTTGTTGCCATGTTGGTTTGATAGAAGAGTAAGACCAATTCATTTTCTCCTTCTCCAGCAAGCAAAGCTCTCTCAGCACAACATTCCCTGTACTTTTCTGGCACTGGTAAGATTGTGATCCAGTTGCAATTTTCCACGTCTGCAGCAGCAATACCAAAGGCATTACTGTCGCTTTCCTACATATTCATGTCAGAGTTTTCAAGAACTAAAAGCTCTGTTTGTCAGAGAAAATGTTGCTTGCTGAGAGCAGCCAGGGAGGAATATCAACTTCACAAACATACAGTGCTCGATTGAATTGGCCCATTATAATTTGATCAGTGTGCCTTAGAATTCCATCTCTATGAAATATTAATATTTCTCCAAAGGAGAGGTGGTGGCAAACCTGAAAAGAAATGAGGTTCTAAATTATAAGTATAGGCCTGTCCCTCATGCTTCTCAACTGTTATAGGTAACTGAACAAACAGCCATCTCAACCCTGACCACCCCGACTCCTGGAGAAGAAGACAAAGAGGAGCAAAGGAAGCAGGACAGCTGCAAGCGTCAATCTGTGGTCCCAGCACAGCCTGATCATCTCAAGAGAGTAAGTGCCAGTTGTGGGTGCTGCTGTCCTTAGTGCAAGGCAGAGGTGCAAGTTTGTGAGCAGGCAGCACTTGCTGTTGCTGGCCGAGGAGGCTGAGTGCTGGAGTCCTGCAGGACGTAGCCATTTCCTGCAGGCAGTGCCAGCTGGAAATTGGCCTTTGCCCTGTCCTGTTGAGGCACCGAAGAGCTGGGGGCTCCGGGTGACCTTTTGGCTGCCTGGCTCAGTGAAGCTCTGTCTCTGGGCTTCTGCAGTGCTTTGGCCAAGGGCACACGTGGCAGTGCTGGAGGTCCCAGGGCTTTGATGGTTTTTGTTTCTGCCTAGTAGAAAGGTGTGTTTATCTTGTGGAAGGGTTCTGCAGTTTTCTTGAGGAGTTCTTCACTCGTACAGACTCTTTTGGCCCAGCTGTCTTTTGCCTTTTGAGAAGCTGCAAGGAGATGACTGTGCTGCCCGTGAAGCCTTGGGGGGCCTTTCCTGTCCCCTGTGGCCAAGGAAAGAAACCGTGTAGTTGTGAAGACTTCTGGTGAGGCAAAAGGCAGAAGGGGCGAGTTCCTGGGGATGTGTTTTGCGTGGTAGTCTTCAGCTTTGGAAAGGGCATTGGAGCCTGGAGTGGGGGTGAAGCTGCAAGTCCTTGAGTGCTGTCTTGTGTTGCTCAGAGCAGGAAGGAGATATTGAAACCGAGGATGCAGTGTTTGAAGTCAGATGGGCAACATTGTGTCTAGGGAGCTGCGTGGGCCAAAAGGAGCCAGGGCTTCTGCCGGTCCAGAGCAGCGGCAGGTGAGGCAGCGTGTGGGCAGGCGGCCAAGAAGGCCAAGGGCATGGTGGGCTGTGTCAGCAGCAGAGGGGCAGCAGGAGCAGGGCAGCGAGCGTCGACCTGTGCTGCTGGGCAGCGCTGCGGCCGCAGCTGCAGCGAGTGCTGTGTGCAGTTGTGAGCCCCTGTGAAGCAGCAAGTCCTTGAGGGGCTGGAGCGTGTGCCCAGAAGGAGACGGGAGCCGGGCAAGGGTGTGGAGCACAAGGCCAGTGAGGAGGCGCTGAGGGAGCTTGAGCCTGGACAACGGGAGGCTGGTGAGGGATCTTCAGGCAGACTTGCATAGATGCCCAGGTGACAGCGCTCAGCAAAAAGGGCTGTTGCCCTGCCAAACCTGCCCTCAGTGCATGCCAGTGCTTTAGGCACTGGAGTAGCTGACACTTCCATCCTGGGGCTTGTAGGTGATTTGGTATGCTAAGAGGAGGAGCCCCGTTCTTTTTCTCTTTTACCAGCCAGCAAAGGGGCTTCTGCACAACATTTCCTGCCCTCTTCCAGCTCTGGATGGGATTGTGATCCACTTGCAGTTTTCCCTGTCTGCAGCAGCAAGAGCAAAGGCGTTGCTGGCTCTTTCCTGCTTGTCCATTTCAGAGCGTGCAAGAAAGAAAAGCTCCATTCTGCTGAGACAACGTTGCTTGCTGCTAGCAGCCAAGGAGGAATATCCAATTCGTAGCCATATAGTGTTCTGTTGAATTGGCCCAATTTAATCGGGTTGGAGAGACTTGGAATCCCATTGCTAGCAGAGTTGATGAGTTCTCCTTAGAAGCTGTGGTTGTCGATGCCAGGAGAAACGAGGTTTGTAATGCTAGGTAACGGGCTGTCCTTCATGCTTCCTTCTTGCCACAGGTGACAAAAGCAACAGCCGTCTCTCCCCTGGCTCCCTCTGCTTCTGGAGAAGAAGACAAAGAGGAGCAAAGGAAGCAGGACAGCCACAAGCGTCAATCTGTGGTCCCAGCACAGCCTGATCATCCCAAGAGAGTAAGTGCCAGTTGTGGGTGCTGCTGTCCTTAGTGCAAGGCAGAGGTGCAAGTTTGTGAGCAGGCAGCACTTGCTGTTGCAGGCCGAGGAGGCGGAGTGCTGGAGTCCTGCAGGACGTAGCCATTTCCTGCAGGCAGTGCCAGCTGGAAATTGGCCTTTGCCCTGTCCTGTTGAGGCACAAAAGTGCTGGGGGCTCCGGGTGACCTTTTGGCTGCCTGGCTCAGTGAAGCTCTGTCTCTGGGCTTCTGCAGTGCTTTGGCCAAGGGCACACGTGGCAGTGCTGGAGGTCCCAGGGCTTTGATGGTTTTTGTTTCTCCCTAGTAGAAAGGCGAGTTTATCTTGTGGAAGGGTTCTGCAGTTTTCTTGAGGAGTTCTTCACTCGTACAGACTCTTTTGGCCCAGCTGTCTTTTGCCTTTTGAGAAGCTGCAAGGAGATGACTGTGCTGCCCGTGAAGCCTTGGGGGGCCTTTCCTGTCCCCTGTGGCCAAGGAAAGAAACCGTGTAGTTGTGAAGACTTCTGGTGAGGCAAAAGGCAGAAGGGGCGAGTTCCTGGGGATGTGTTTTGCGTGGTAGTCTTCAGCTTTGGAAAGGGCATTGGAGCCTGGAGTGGGGGTGAAGCTGCAAGTCCTTGAGTGCTGTCTTGTGTTGCTCAGAGCAGGAAGGAGATGTTGAAACCGAGGATGCAGTGTTTGAAGTCAGATGGGCAACATTGTGTCTAGGGAGCTGCGTGGGCCAAAAGGAGCCAGGGCTTCTGCCGGTCCAGAGCAGCGGCAGGTGAGGCAGCGTGTGGGCAGGCGGCCAAGAAGGCCAAGGGCAGGGTGGGCTGTGTCAGCAGCAGAGGGGCAGCAGGAGCAGGGCAGTGAGCGTCGACCTGTGCTGCTGGGTAGCGCTGCGGCCGCAGCTGCAGCGAGTGCTGTGTGCAGTTGTGAGCCCCTGTGAAGCAGCAAGTCCTTGAGGGGCTGGAGCGTGTGCCCAGAAGGAGACGGGAGCCGGGCAAGAGTGTGGAGCACAAGGCCAGTGAGGAGGCGCTGAGGGAGCTTGAGCCTGGACAACGGGAGGCTGGTGAGGGATCTTCAGCCAGACTTGCATAGATGCCCAGGTGACAGCGCTCAGCACAAAGGGCTGTTGCCCTGCCAAACCTGCCCTCAGTGCATGCCAGTGCTTTAGGCACTGGAGTAGCTGACACTTCCATCCTGGGGCTTGTAGGTGATTTGGTATGCTAAGAGGAGGAGCCCCGTTCTTTTTCTCTTTTACCAGCCAGCAAAGGGGCTTCTGCACAACATTTCCTGCCCTCTTCCAGCTCTGGATGGGATTGTGATCCACTTGCAGTTTTTCCTGTCTGCAGCAGCAAGAGCAAAGGCGTTGCTGGCTCTTTCCTGCTTGTCCATTTCAGAGCGTGCAAGAAAGAAAAGCTCCATTCTGCTGAGACAACGTTGCTTGCTGCTAGCAGCCAAGGAGGAATATCCAATTCGTAGCCATATAGTGTTCTGTTGAATTGGCCCAATTTAATCGGGTTGGAGAGACTTGGAATCCCATTGCTAGCAGAGTTGATGAGTTCTCCTTAGAAGCTGTGGTTGTCGATGCCAGGAGAAACGAGGTTTGTAATGCTAGGTAACGGGCTGTCCTTCATGCTTCCTTCTTGCCACAGGTGACAAAAGCAACAGCCGTCTCTCCCCTGGCTCCCTCTGCTCCTGGAGAAGAAGACAAAGAGGAGCAAAGGAAGCAGGACAGCCGCAAGCGTCAATCTGTGGTCCCAGCACAGCCTGATCATCCCAAGAGAGTAAGTGCCAGTTGTGGGTGCTGCTGTCCTTAGTGCAAGGCAGAGGTGCAAGTTTGTGAGCAGGCAGCACTTGCTGTTGCAGGCCGAGGAGGCGGAGTGCTGGAGTCCTGCAGGACGTAGCCATTTCCTGCAGGCAGTGCCAGCTGGAAATTGGCCTTTGCCCTGTCCTGTTGAGGCACAAAAGTGCTGGGGGCTCCGGGTGACCTTTTGGCTGCCTGGCTCAGTGAAGCTCTGTCTCTGGGCTTCTGCAGTGCTTTGGCCAAGGGCACACGTGGCAGTGCTGGAGGTCCCAGGGCTTTGATGGTTTTTGTTTCTCCCTAGTAGAAAGGCGTGTTTATCTTGTGGAAGGGTTCTGCAGTTTTCTTGAGGAGTTCTTCACTCGTACAGACTCTTTTGGCCCAGCTGTCTTTTGCCTTTTGAGAAGCTGCAAGGAGATGAGTGTGCTGCCCGTGAAGCCTTGGGGGGCCTTTCCTGTCCCCTGTGGCCAAGGAAAGAAACCGTGTAGTTGTGAAGACTTCTGGTGAGGCAAAAGGCAGAAGGGGCGAGTTCCTGGGGATGTGTTTTGCGTGGTAGTCTTCAGCTTTGGAAAGGGCATTGGAGCCTGGAGTGGGGGTGAAGCTGCAAGTCCTTGAGTGCTGTCTTGTGTTGCTCAGAGCAGGAAGGAGATGTTGAAACCGAGGATGCAGTGTTTGAAGTCAGATGGGCAACATTGTGTCTAGGGAGCTGCGTGGGCCAAAAGGAGCCAGGGCTTCCGCCGGTCCAGAGCAGCGGCAGGTGAGGCAGCGTGTGGGCAGGCGGCCAAGAAGGCCAAGGGCAGGGTGGGCTGTGTCAGCAGCAGAGGGGCAGCAGGAGCAGGGCAGTGAGCGTCGACCTGTGCTGCTGGGCAGCGCTGCGGCCGCAGCTGCAGCGAGTGCTGTGTGCAGTTGTGAGCCCCTGTGAAGCAGCAAGTCCTTGAGGGGCTGGAGCGTGTGCCCAGAAGGAGACGGGAGCTGGGCAAGGGTGTGGAGCACAAGGCCAGTGAGGAGGCGCTGAGGGAGCTTGAGCCTGGACAACGGGAGGCTGGTGAGGGATCTTCAGGCAGACTTGCATAGATGCCCAGGTGACAGCGCTCAGCACAAAGGGCTGTTGCCCTGCCAAACCTGCCCTCAGTGCATGCCAGTGCTTTAGGCACTGGAGTAGCTGACACTTCCATCCTGGGGCTTGTAGGTGATTTGGTATGCTAAGAGGAGGAGCCCCGTTTTTTTTCTCTTTTACCAGCCAGCAAAGGGGCTTCTGCACAACATTTCCTGCCCTCTTCCAGCTCTGGATGGGATTGTGATCCACTTGTAGTTTTTCCTGTCTGCAGCAGCAATAGCAAAGGCGTTGCTGGCTCTTTCCTGCTTGTCCATTTCAGAGCGTGCAAGAAAGAAAAGCTCCATTCTGCTGAGACAACGTTGCTTGCTGCTAGCAGCCAAGGAGGAATATCCAATTCGTAGCCATATAGTGTTCTGTTGAATTGGCCCAATTTAATCGGGTTGGAGAGACTTGGAATCCCATTGCTAGCAGAGTTGATGAGTTCTCCTTAGAAGCTGTGGTTGTCGATGCCAGGAGAAACGAGGTTTGTAATGCTAGGTAACGGGCTGTCCTTCATGCTTCCTTCTTGCCACAGGTGACAAAAGCAACAGCCGTCTCTCCCCTGGCTCCCTCTGCTCCTGGAGAAGAAGACAAAGAGGAGCAAAGGAAGCAGGACAGCCGCAAGCGTCAATCTGTGGTCCCAGCACAGCCTGATCATCCCAAGAGAGTAAGTGCCAGTTGTGGGTGCTGCTGTCCTTAGTGCAAGGCAGAGGTGCAAGTTTGTGAGCAGGCAGCACTTGCTGTTGCAGGCCGAGGAGGCGGAGTGCTGGAGTCCTGCAGGACGTAGCCATTTCCTGCAGGCAGTGCCAGCTGGAAATTGGCCTTTGCCCTGTCCTGTTGAGGCACAAAAGTGCTGGGGGCTCCGGGTGACCTTTTGGCTGCCTGGCTCAGTGAAGCTCTGTCTCTGGGCTTCTGCAGTGCTTTGGCCAAGGGCACACGTGGCAGTGCTGGAGGTCCCAGGGCTTTGATGGTTTTTGTTTCTCCCTAGTAGAAAGGCGTGTTTATCTTGTGGAAGGGTTCTGCAGTTTTCTTGAGGAGTTCTTCACTCGTACAGACTCTTTTGGCCCAGCTGTCTTTTGCCTTTTGAGAAGCTGCAAGGAGATGAGTGTGCTGCCCGTGAAGCCTTGGGGGGCCTTTCCTGTCCCCTGTGGCCAAGGAAAGAAACCGTGTAGTTGTGAAGACTTCTGGTGAGGCAAAAGGCAGAAGGGGCGAGTTCCTGGGGATGTGTTTTGCGTGGTAGTCTTCAGCTTTGGAAAGGGCATTGGAGCCTGGAGTGGGGGTGAAGCTGCAAGTCCTTGAGTGCTGTCTTGTGTTGCTCAGAGCAGGAAGGAGATGTTGAAACCGAGGATGCAGTGTTTGAAGTCAGATGGGCAACATTGTGTCTAGGGAGATGCGTGGGCCAAAAGGAGCCAGGGCTTCTGCCGGTCCAGAGCAGCGGCAGGTGAGGCAGCGTGTGGGCAGGCGGCCAAGAAGGCCAAGGGCAGTGTGGGCTGTGTCAGCAGCAGAGGGGCAGCAGGAGCAGGGCAGTGAGCGTCGACCTGTGCTGCTGGGCAGCGCTGCGGCCGCAGCTGCAGCGAGTGCTGTGTGCAGTTGTGAGCCCCTGTGAAGCAGCAAGTCCTTGAGGGGCTGGAGCGTGTGCCCAGAAGGAGACGGGAGCTGGGCAAGGGTGTGGAGCACAAGGCCAGTGAGGAGGCGCTGAGGGAGCTTGAGCCTGGACAACGGGAGGCTGGTGAGGGATCTTCAGCCAGACTTGCATAGATGCCCAGGTGACAGCGCTCAGCACAAAGGGCTGTTGCCCTGCCAAACCTGCCCTCAGTGCATGCCAGTGCTTTAGGCACTGGAGTAGCTGACACTTCCATCCTGGGGCTTGTAGGTGATTTGGTATGCTAAGAGGAGGAGCCCCGTTCTTTTTCTCTTTTACCAGCCAGCAAAGGGGCTTCTGCACAACATTTCCTGCCCTCTTCCAGCTCTGGATGGGATTGTGATCCACTTGTAGTTTTTCCTGTCTGCAGCAGCAATAGCAAAGGCGTTGCTGGCTCTTTCCTGCTTGTCCATTTCAGAGCGTGCAAGAAAGAAAAGCTCCATTCTGCTGAGACAACGTTGCTTGCTGCTAGCAGCCAAGGAGGAATATCCAATTCGTAGCCATATAGTGTTCTGTTGAATTGGCCCAATTTAATCGGGTTGGAGAGACTTGGAATCCCATTGCTAGCAGAGTTGATGAGTTCTCCTTAGAAGCTGTGGTTGTCGATGCCAGGAGAAACGAGGTTTGTAATGCTAGGTAACGGGCTGTCCTTCATGCTTCCTTCTTGCCACAGGTGACAAAAGCAACAGCCGTCTCTCCCCTGGCTCCCTCTGCTCCTGGAGAAGAAGACAAAGAGGAGCAAAGGAAGCAGGACAGCCACAAGCGTCAATCTGTGGTCCCAGCACAGCCTGATCATCCCAAGAGAGTAAGTGCCAGTTGTGGGTGCTGCTGTCCTTAGTGCAAGGCAGAGGTGCAAGTTTGTGAGCAGGCAGCACTTGCTGTTGCAGGCCGAGGAGGCGGAGTGCTGGAGTCCTGCAGGACGTAGCCATTTCCTGCAGGCAGTGCCAGCTGGAAATTGGCCTTTGCCCTGTCCTGTTGAGGCACAAAAGTGCTGGGGGCTCCGGGTGACCTTTTGGCTGCCTGGCTCAGTGAAGCTCTGTCTCTGGGCTTCTGCAGTGCTTTGGCCAAGGGCACACGTGGCAGTGCTGGAGGTCCCAGGGCTTTGATGGTTTTTGTTTCTGCCTAGTAGAAAGGTGTGTTTATCTTGTGGAAGGGTTCTGCAGTTTTCTTGAGGAGTTCTTCACTCGTACAGACTCTTTTGGCCCGGCTGTCTTTTGCCTTTTGAGAAGCTGCAAGGAGATGACTGTGCTGCCCGTGAAGCCTTGGGGGGCCTTTCCTGTCCCCTGTGGCCAAGGAAAGAAACCGTGTAGTTGTGAAGACTTCTGGTGAGGCAAAAGGCAGAAGGGGCGAGTTCCTGGGGATGTGTTTTGCGTGGTAGTCTTCAGCTTTGGAAAGGGCATTGGAGCCTGGAGTGGGGGTGAAGCTGCAAGTCCTTGAGTGCTGTCTTGTGTTGCTCAGAGCAGGAAGGAGATGTTGAAACCGAGGATGCAGTGTTTGAAGTCAGATGGGCAACATTGTGTCTAGGAAGCTGCGTGGGCCAAAAGGAGCCAGGGCTTCTGCCGGTCCAGAGCAGCGGCAGGTGAGGCAGCGTGTGGGCAGGCGGCCAAGAAGGCCAAGGGCATGGTGGGCTGTGTCAGCAGCAGAGGGGCAGCAGGAGCAGGGCAGCGAGCGTCGACCTGTGCTGCTGGGCAGCGCTGCGGCCGCAGCTGCAGCGAGTGCTGTGTGCAGTTGTGAGCCCCTGTGAAGCAGAAAGTCCTTGAGGGGCTGGAGCGTGTGCCCAGAAGGAGACGGGAGCCGGGCAAGGGTGTGGAGCACAAGGCCAGTGAGGAGGCGCTGAGGGAGCTTGAGCCTGGACAACGGGAGGCTGGTGAGGGATCTTCAGGCAGACTTGCATAGATGCCCAGGTGACAGCGCTCAGCACAAAGGGCTGTTGCCCTGCCAAACCTGCCCTCAGTGCATGCCAGTGCTTTAGGCACTGGAGTAGCTGACACTTCCATCCTGGGGCTTGTAGGTGATTTGGTATGCTAAGAGGAGGAGCCCCGTTCTTTTTCTCTTTTACCAGCCAGCAAAGGGGCTTCTGCACAACATTTCCTGCCCTCTTCCAGCTCTGGATGGGATTGTGATCCACTTGCAGTTTTCCCTGTCTGCAGCAGCAAGAGCAAAGGCGTTGCTGGCTCTTTCCTGCTTGTCCATTTCAGAGCGTGCAAGAAAGAAAAGCTCCATTCTGCTGAGACAACGTTGCTTGCTGCTAGCAGCCAAGGAGGAATATCCAATTCGTAGCCATATAGTGTTCTGTTGAATTGGCCCAATTTAATCGGGTTGGAGAGACTTGGAATCCCATTGCTAGCAGAGTTGATGAGTTCTCCTTAGAAGCTGTGGTTGTCGATGCCAGGAGAAACGAGGTTTGTAATGCTAGGTAACGGGCTGTCCTTCATGCTTCCTTCTTGCCACAGGTGACAAAAGCAACAGCCGTCTCTCCCCTGGCTCCCTCTGCTCCTGGAGAAGAAGACAAAGAGGAGCAAAGGAAGCAGGACAGCCGCAAGCGTCAATCTGTGGTCCCAGCACAGCCTGATCATCCCAAGAGAGTAAGTGCCAGTTGTGGGTGCTGCTGTCCTTAGTGCAAGGCAGAGGTGCAAGTTTGTGAGCAGGCAGCACTTGCTGTTGCAGGCCGAGGAGGCGGAGTGCTGGAGTCCTGCAGGACGTAGCCATTTCCTGCAGGCAGTGCCAGCTGGAAATTGGCCTTTGCCCTGTCCTGTTGAGGCACAAAAGTGCTGGGGGCTCCGGGTGACCTTTTGGCTGCCTGGCTCAGTGAAGCTCTGTCTCTGGGCTTCTGCAGTGCTTTGGCCAAGGGCACACGTGGCAGTGCTGGAGGTCCCAGGGCTTTGATGGTTTTTGTTTCTCCCTAGTAGAAAGGCGTGTTTATCTTGTGGAAGGGTTCTGCAGTTTTCTTGAGGAGTTCTTCACTCGTACAGACTCTTTTGGCCCGGCTGTCTTTTGCCTTTTGAGAAGCTGCAAGGAGATGACTGTGCTGCCCGTGAAGCCTTGGGGGGCCTTTCCTGTCCCCTGTGGCCAAGGAAAGAAACCGTGTAGTTGTGAAGACTTCTGGTGAGGCAAAAGGCAGAAGGGGCGAGTTCCTGGGGATGTGTTTTGCGTGGTAGTCTTCAGCTTTGGAAAGGGCATTGGAGCCTGGAGTGGGGGTGAAGCTGCAAGTCCTTGAGTGCTGTCTTGTGTTGCTCAGAGCAGGAAGGAGATGTTGAAACCGAGGATGCAGTGTTTGAAGTCAGATGGGCAACATTGTGTCTAGGGAGCTGCGTGGGCCAAAAGGAGCCAGGGCTTCTGCCGGTCCAGAGCAGCGGCAGGTGAGGCAGCGTGTGGGCAGGCGGCCAAGAAGGCCAAGGGCATGGTGGGCTGTGTCAGCAGCAGAGGGGCAGCAGGAGCAGGGCAGCGAGCGTCGACCTGTGCTGCTGGGCAGCGCTGCGGCCGCAGCTGCAGCGAGTGCTGTGTGCAGTTGTGAGCCCCTGTGAAGCAGCAAGTCCTTGAGGGGCTGGAGCGTGTGCCCAGAAGGAGACGGGAGCCGGGCAAGGGTGTGGAGCACAAGGCCAGTGAGGAGGCGCTGAGGGAGCTTGAGCCTGGACAACGGGAGGCTGGTGAGGGATCTTCAGGCAGACTTGCATAGATGCCCAGGTGACAGCGCTCAGCACAAAGGGCTGTTGCCCTGCCAAACCTGCCCTCAGTGCATGCCAGTGCTTTAGGCACTGGAGTAGCTGACACTTCCATCCTGGGGCTTGTAGGTGATTTGGTATGCTAAGAGGAGGAGCCCCGTTCTTTTTCTCTTTTACCAGCCAGCAAAGGGGCTTCTGCACAACATTTCCTGCCCTCTTCCAGCTCTGGATGGGATTGTGATCCACTTGCAGTTTTCCCTGTCTGCAGCAGCAAGAGCAAAGGCGTTGCTGGCTCTTTCCTGCTTGTCCATTTCAGAGCGTGCAAGAAAGAAAAGCTCCATTCTGCTGAGACAACGTTGCTTGCTGCTAGCAGCCAAGGAGGAATATCCAATTCGTAGCCATATAGTGTTCTGTTGAATTGGCCCAATTTAATCGGGTTGGAGAGACTTGGAATCCCATTGCTAGCAGAGTTGATGAGTTCTCCTTAGAAGCTGTGGTTGTCGATGCCAGGAGAAACGAGGTTTGTAATGCTAGGTAACGGGCTGTCCTTCATGCTTCCTTCTTGCCACAGGTGACAAAAGCAACAGCCGTCTCTCCCCTGGCTCCCTCTGCTTCTGGAGAAGAAGACAAAGAGGAGCAAAGGAAGCAGGACAGCCACAAGCGTCAATCTGTGGTCCCAGCACAGCCTGATCATCCCAAGAGAGTAAGTGCCAGTTGTGGGTGCTGCTGTCCTTAGTGCAAGGCAGAGGTGCAAGTTTGTGAGCAGGCAGCACTTGCTGTTGCAGGCCGAGGAGGCGGAGTGCTGGAGTCCTGCAGGACGTAGCCATTTCCTGCAGGCAGTGCCAGCTGGAAATTGGCCTTTGCCCTGTCCTGTTGAGGCACAAAAGTGCTGGGGGCTCCGGGTGACCTTTTGGCTGCCTGGCTCAGTGAAGCTCTGTCTCTGGGCTTCTGCAGTGCTTTGGCCAAGGGCACACGTGGCAGTGCTGGAGGTCCCAGGGCTTTGATGGTTTTTGTTTCTCCCTAGTAGAAAGGCGAGTTTATCTTGTGGAAGGGTTCTGCAGTTTTCTTGAGGAGTTCTTCACTCGTACAGACTCTTTTGGCCCAGCTGTCTTTTGCCTTTTGAGAAGCTGCAAGGAGATGACTGTGCTGCCCGTGAAGCCTTGGGGGGCCTTTCCTGTCCCCTGTGGCCAAGGAAAGAAACCGTGTAGTTGTGAAGACTTCTGGTGAGGCAAAAGGCAGAAGGGGCGAGTTCCTGGGGATGTGTTTTGCGTGGTAGTCTTCAGCTTTGGAAAGGGCATTGGAGCCTGGAGTGGGGGTGAAGCTGCAAGTCCTTGAGTGCTGTCTTGTGTTGCTCAGAGCAGGAAGGAGATGTTGAAACCGAGGATGCAGTGTTTGAAGTCAGATGGGCAACATTGTGTCTAGGGAGCTGCGTGGGCCAAAAGGAGCCAGGGCTTCTGCCGGTCCAGAGCAGCGGCAGGTGAGGCAGCGTGTGGGCAGGCGGCCAAGAAGGCCAAGGGCAGGGTGGGCTGTGTCAGCAGCAGAGGGGCAGCAGGAGCAGGGCAGTGAGCGTCGACCTGTGCTGCTGGGTAGCGCTGCGGCCGCAGCTGCAGCGAGTGCTGTGTGCAGTTGTGAGCCCCTGTGAAGCAGCAAGTCCTTGAGGGGCTGGAGCGTGTGCCCAGAAGGAGACGGGAGCCGGGCAAGAGTGTGGAGCACAAGGCCAGTGAGGAGGCGCTGAGGGAGCTTGAGCCTGGACAACGGGAGGCTGGTGAGGGATCTTCAGCCAGACTTGCATAGATGCCCAGGTGACAGCGCTCAGCACAAAGGGCTGTTGCCCTGCCAAACCTGCCCTCAGTGCATGCCAGTGCTTTAGGCACTGGAGTAGCTGACACTTCCATCCTGGGGCTTGTAGGTGATTTGGTATGCTAAGAGGAGGAGCCCCGTTCTTTTTCTCTTTTACCAGCCAGCAAAGGGGCTTCTGCACAACATTTCCTGCCCTCTTCCAGCTCTGGATGGGATTGTGATCCACTTGCAGTTTTTCCTGTCTGCAGCAGCAAGAGCAAAGGCGTTGCTGGCTCTTTCCTGCTTGTCCATTTCAGAGCGTGCAAGAAAGAAAAGCTCCATTCTGCTGAGACAACGTTGCTTGCTGCTAGCAGCCAAGGAGGAATATCCAATTCGTAGCCATATAGTGTTCTGTTGAATTGGCCCAATTTAATCGGGTTGGAGAGACTTGGAATCCCATTGCTAGCAGAGTTGATGAGTTCTCCTTAGAAGCTGTGGTTGTCGATGCCAGGAGAAACGAGGTTTGTAATGCTAGGTAACGGGCTGTCCTTCATGCTTCCTTCTTGCCACAGGTGACAAAAGCAACAGCCGTCTCTCCCCTGGCTCCCTCTGCTCCTGGAGAAGAAGACAAAGAGGAGCAAAGGAAGCAGGACAGCCGCAAGCGTCAATCTGTGGTCCCAGCACAGCCTGATCATCCCAAGAGAGTAAGTGCCAGTTGTGGGTGCTGCTGTCCTTAGTGCAAGGCAGAGGTGCAAGTTTGTGAGCAGGCAGCACTTGCTGTTGCAGGCCGAGGAGGCGGAGTGCTGGAGTCCTGCAGGACGTAGCCATTTCCTGCAGGCAGTGCCAGCTGGAAATTGGCCTTTGCCCTGTCCTGTTGAGGCACAAAAGTGCTGGGGGCTCCGGGTGACCTTTTGGCTGCCTGGCTCAGTGAAGCTCTGTCTCTGGGCTTCTGCAGTGCTTTGGCCAAGGGCACACGTGGCAGTGCTGGAGGTCCCAGGGCTTTGATGGTTTTTGTTTCTCCCTAGTAGAAAGGCGTGTTTATCTTGTGGAAGGGTTCTGCAGTTTTCTTGAGGAGTTCTTCACTCGTACAGACTCTTTTGGCCCAGCTGTCTTTTGCCTTTTGAGAAGCTGCAAGGAGATGACTGTGCTGCCCGTGAAGCCTTGGGGGGCCTTTCCTGTCCCCTGTGGCCAAGGAAAGAAACCGTGTAGTTGTGAAGACTTCTGGTGAGGCAAAAGGCAGAAGGGGCGAGTTCCTGGGGATGTGTTTTGCGTGGTAGTCTTCAGCTTTGGAAAGGGCATTGGAGCCTGGAGTGGGGGTGAAGCTGCAAGTCCTTGAGTGCTGTCTTGTGTTGCTCAGAGCAGGAAGGAGATGTTGAAACCGAGGATGCAGTGTTTGAAGTCAGATGGGCAACATTGTGTCTAGGGAGATGCGTGGGCCAAAAGGAGCCAGGGCTTCTGCCGGTCCAGAGCAGCGGCAGGTGAGGCAGCGTGTGGGCAGGCGGCCAAGAAGGCCAAGGGCAGTGTGGGCTGTGTCAGCAGCAGAGGGGCAGCAGGAGCAGGGCAGTGAGCGTCGACCTGTGCTGCTGGGCAGCGCTGCGGCCGCAGCTGCAGCGAGTGCTGTGTGCAGTTGTGAGCCCCTGTGAAGCAGCAAGTCCTTGAGGGGCTGGAGCGTGTGCCCAGAAGGAGACGGGAGCTGGGCAAGGGTGTGGAGCACAAGGCCAGTGAGGAGGCGCTGAGGGAGCTTGAGCCTGGACAACGGGAGGCTGGTGAGGGATCTTCAGCCAGACTTGCATAGATGCCCAGGTGACAGCGCTCAGCACAAAGGGCTGTTGCCCTGCCAAACCTGCCCTCAGTGCATGCCAGTGCTTTAGGCACTGGAGTAGCTGACACTTCCATCCTGGGGCTTGTAGGTGATTTGGTATGCTAAGAGGAGGAGCCCCGTTCTTTTTCTCTTTTACCAGCCAGCAAAGGGGCTTCTGCACAACATTTCCTGCCCTCTTCCAGCTCTGGATGGGATTGTGATCCACTTGTAGTTTTTCCTGTCTGCAGCAGCAATAGCAAAGGCGTTGCTGGCTCTTTCCTGCTTGTCCATTTCAGAGCGTGCAAGAAAGAAAAGCTCCATTCTGCTGAGACAACGTTGCTTGCTGCTAGCAGCCAAGGAGGAATATCCAATTCGTAGCCATATAGTGTTCTGTTGAATTGGCCCAATTTAATCGGGTTGGAGAGACTTGGAATCCCATTGCTAGCAGAGTTGATGAGTTCTCCTTAGAAGCTGTGGTTGTCGATGCCAGGAGAAACGAGGTTTGTAATGCTAGGTAACGGGCTGTCCTTCATGCTTCCTTCTTGCCACAGGTGACAAAAGCAACAGCCGTCTCTCCCCTGGCTCCCTCTGCTCCTGGAGAAGAAGACAAAGAGGAGCAAAGGAAGCAGGACAGCCACAAGCGTCAATCTGTGGTCCCAGCACAGCCTGATCATCCCAAGAGAGTAAGTGCCAGTTGTGGGTGCTGCTGTCCTTAGTGCAAGGCAGAGGTGCAAGTTTGTGAGCAGGCAGCACTTGCTGTTGCAGGCCGAGGAGGCGGAGTGCTGGAGTCCTGCAGGACGTAGCCATTTCCTGCAGGCAGTGCCAGCTGGAAATTGGCCTTTGCCCTGTCCTGTTGAGGCACAAAAGTGCTGGGGGCTCCGGGTGACCTTTTGGCTGCCTGGCTCAGTGAAGCTCTGTCTCTGGGCTTCTGCAGTGCTTTGGCCAAGGGCACACGTGGCAGTGCTGGAGGTCCCAGGGCTTTGATGGTTTTTGTTTCTGCCTAGTAGAAAGGTGTGTTTATCTTGTGGAAGGGTTCTGCAGTTTTCTTGAGGAGTTCTTCACTCGTACAGACTCTTTTGGCCCGGCTGTCTTTTGCCTTTTGAGAAGCTGCAAGGAGATGACTGTGCTGCCCGTGAAGCCTTGGGGGGCCTTTCCTGTCCCCTGTGGCCAAGGAAAGAAACCGTGTAGTTGTGAAGACTTCTGGTGAGGCAAAAGGCAGAAGGGGCGAGTTCCTGGGGATGTGTTTTGCGTGGTAGTCTTCAGCTTTGGAAAGGGCATTGGAGCCTGGAGTGGGGGTGAAGCTGCAAGTCCTTGAGTGCTGTCTTGTGTTGCTCAGAGCAGGAAGGAGATGTTGAAACCGAGGATGCAGTGTTTGAAGTCAGATGGGCAACATTGTGTCTAGGAAGCTGCGTGGGCCAAAAGGAGCCAGGGCTTCTGCCGGTCCAGAGCAGCGGCAGGTGAGGCAGCGTGTGGGCAGGCGGCCAAGAAGGCCAAGGGCATGGTGGGCTGTGTCAGCAGCAGAGGGGCAGCAGGAGCAGGGCAGCGAGCGTCGACCTGTGCTGCTGGGCAGCGCTGCGGCCGCAGCTGCAGCGAGTGCTGTGTGCAGTTGTGAGCCCCTGTGAAGCAGCAAGTCCTTGAGGGGCTGGAGCGTGTGCCCAGAAGGAGACGGGAGCCGGGCAAGGGTGTGGAGCACAAGGCCAGTGAGGAGGCGCTGAGGGAGCTTGAGCCTGGACAACGGGAGGCTGGTGAGGGATCTTCAGGCAGACTTGCATAGATGCCCAGGTGACAGCGCTCAGCACAAAGGGCTGTTGCCCTGCCAAACCTGCCCTCAGTGCATGCCAGTGCTTTAGGCACTGGAGTAGCTGACACTTCCATCCTGGGGCTTGTAGGTGATTTGGTATGCTAAGAGGAGGAGCCCCGTTCTTTTTCTCTTTTACCAGCCAGCAAAGGGGCTTCTGCACAACATTTCCTGCCCTCTTCCAGCTCTGGATGGGATTGTGATCCACTTGTAGTTTTTCCTGTCTGCAGCAGCAATAGCAAAGGCGTTGCTGGCTCTTTCCTGCTTGTCCATTTCAGAGCGTGCAAGAAAGAAAAGCTCCATTCTGCTGAGACAACGTTGCTTGCTGCTAGCAGCCAAGGAGGAATATCCAATTCGTAGCCATATAGTGTTCTGTTGAATTGGCCCAATTTAATCGGGTTGGAGAGACTTGGAATCCCATTGCTAGCAGAGTTGATGAGTTCTCCTTAGAAGCTGTGGTTGTCGATGCCAGGAGAAACGAGGTTTGTAATGCTAGGTAACGGGCTGTCCTTCATGCTTCCTTCTTGCCACAGGTGACAAAAGCAACAGCCGTCTCTCCCCTGGCTCCCTCTGCTCCTGGAGAAGAAGACAAAGAGGAGCAAAGGAAGCAGGACAGCCACAAGCGTCAATCTGTGGTCCCAGCACAGCCTGATCATCCCAAGAGAGTAAGTGCCAGTTGTGGGTGCTGCTGTCCTTAGTGCAAGGCAGAGGTGCAAGTTTGTGAGCAGGCAGCACTTGCTGTTGCAGGCCGAGGAGGCGGAGTGCTGGAGTCCTGCAGGACGTAGCCATTTCCTGCAGGCAGTGCCAGCTGGAAATTGGCCTTTGCCCTGTCCTGTTGAGGCACAAAAGTGCTGGGGGCTCCGGGTGACCTTTTGGCTGCCTGGCTCAGTGAAGCTCTGTCTCTGGGCTTCTGCAGTGCTTTGGCCAAGGGCACACGTGGCAGTGCTGGAGGTCCCAGGGCTTTGATGGTTTTTGTTTCTGCCTAGTAGAAAGGTGTGTTTATCTTGTGGAAGGGTTCTGCAGTTTTCTTGAGGAGTTCTTCACTCGTACAGACTCTTTTGGCCCGGCTGTCTTTTGCCTTTTGAGAAGCTGCAAGGAGATGACTGTGCTGCCCGTGAAGCCTTGGGGGGCCTTTCCTGTCCCCTGTGGCCAAGGAAAGAAACCGTGTAGTTGTGAAGACTTCTGGTGAGGCAAAAGGCAGAAGGGGCGAGTTCCTGGGGATGTGTTTTGCGTGGTAGTCTTCAGCTTTGGAAAGGGCATTGGAGCCTGGAGTGGGGGTGAAGCTGCAAGTCCTTGAGTGCTGTCTTGTGTTGCTCAGAGCAGGAAGGAGATGTTGAAACCGAGGATGCAGTGTTTGAAGTCAGATGGGCAACATTGTGTCTAGGAAGCTGCGTGGGCCAAAAGGAGCCAGGGCTTCTGCCGGTCCAGAGCAGCGGCAGGTGAGGCAGCGTGTGGGCAGGCGGCCAAGAAGGCCAAGGGCATGGTGGGCTGTGTCAGCAGCAGAGGGGCAGCAGGAGCAGGGCAGCGAGCGTCGACCTGTGCTGCTGGGCAGCGCTGCGGCCGCAGCTGCAGCGAGTGCTGTGTGCAGTTGTGAGCCCCTGTGAAGCAGCAAGTCCTTGAGGGGCTGGAGCGTGTGCCCAGAAGGAGACGGGAGCCGGGCAAGGGTGTGGAGCACAAGGCCAGTGAGGAGGCGCTGAGGGAGCTTGAGCCTGGACAACGGGAGGCTGGTGAGGGATCTTCAGGCAGACTTGCATAGATGCCCAGGTGACAGCGCTCAGCACAAAGGGCTGTTGCCCTGCCAAACCTGCCCTCAGTGCATGCCAGTGCTTTAGGCACTGGAGTAGCTGACACTTCCATCCTGGGGCTTGTAGGTGATTTGGTATGCTAAGAGGAGGAGCCCCGTTCTTTTTCTCTTTTACCAGCCAGCAAAGGGGCTTCTGCACAACATTTCCTGCCCTCTTCCAGCTCTGGATGGGATTGTGATCCACTTGCAGTTTTTCCTGTCTGCAGCAGCAAGAGCAAAGGCGTTGCTGGCTCTTTCCTGCTTGTCCATTTCAGAGCGTGCAAGAAAGAAAAGCTCCATTCTGCTGAGACAACGTTGCTTGCTGCTAGCAGCCAAGGAGGAATATCCAATTCGTAGCCATATAGTGTTCTGTTGAATTGGCCCAATTTAATCGGGTTGGAGAGACTTGGAATCCCATTGCTAGCAGAGTTGATGAGTTCTCCTTAGAAGCTGTGGTTGTCGATGCCAGGAGAAACGAGGTTTGTAATGCTAGGTAACGGGCTGTCCTTCATGCTTCCTTCTTGCCACAGGTGACAAAAGCAACAGCCGTCTCTCCCCTGGCTCCCTCTGCTCCTGGAGAAGAAGACAAAGAGGAGCAAAGGAAGCAGGACAGCCACAAGCGTCAATCTGTGGTCCCAGCACAGCCTGATCATCCCAAGAGAGTAAGTGCCAGTTGTGGGTGCTGCTGTCCTTAGTGCAAGGCAGAGGTGCAAGTTTGTGAGCAGGCAGCACTTGCTGTTGCAGGCCGAGGAGGCGGAGTGCTGGAGTCCTGCAGGACGTAGCCATTTCCTGCAGGCAGTGCCAGCTGGAAATTGGCCTTTGCCCTGTCCTGTTGAGGCACAAAAGTGCTGGGGGCTCCGGGTGACCTTTTGGCTGCCTGGCTCAGTGAAGCTCTGTCTCTGGGCTTCTGCAGTGCTTTGGCCAAGGGCACACGTGGCAGTGCTGGAGGTCCCAGGGCTTTGATGGTTTTTGTTTCTGCCTAGTAGAAAGGTGTGTTTATCTTGTGGAAGGGTTCTGCAGTTTTCTTGAGGAGTTCTTCACTCGTACAGACTCTTTTGGCCCGGCTGTCTTTTGCCTTTTGAGAAGCTGCAAGGAGATGACTGTGCTGCCCGTGAAGCCTTGGGGGGCCTTTCCTGTCCCCTGTGGCCAAGGAAAGAAACCGTGTAGTTGTGAAGACTTCTGGTGAGGCAAAAGGCAGAAGGGGCGAGTTCCTGGGGATGTGTTTTGCGTGGTAGTCTTCAGCTTTGGAAAGGGCATTGGAGCCTGGAGTGGGGGTGAAGCTGCAAGTCCTTGAGTGCTGTCTTGTGTTGCTCAGAGCAGGAAGGAGATGTTGAAACCGAGGATGCAGTGTTTGAAGTCAGATGGGCAACATTGTGTCTAGGAAGCTGCGTGGGCCAAAAGGAGCCAGGGCTTCTGCCGGTCCAGAGCAGCGGCAGGTGAGGCAGCGTGTGGGCAGGCGGCCAAGAAGGCCAAGGGCAGGGTGGGCTGTGTCAGCAGCAGAGGGGCAGCAGGAGCAGGGCAGTGAGCGTCGACCTGTGCTGCTGGGTAGCGCTGCGGCCGCAGCTGCAGCGAGTGCTGTGTGCAGTTGTGAGCCCCTGTGAAGCAGCAAGTCCTTGAGGGGCTGGAGCGTGTGCCCAGAAGGAGACGGGAGCCGGGCAAGAGTGTGGAGCACAAGGCCAGTGAGGAGGCGCTGAGGGAGCTTGAGCCTGGACAACGGGAGGCTGGTGAGGGATCTTCAGCCAGACTTGCATAGATGCCCAGGTGACAGCGCTCAGCACAAAGGGCTGTTGCCCTGCCAAACCTGCCCTCAGTGCATGCCAGTGCTTTAGGCACTGGAGTAGCTGACACTTCCATCCTGGGGCTTGTAGGTGATTTGGTATGCTAAGAGGAGGAGCCCCGTTCTTTTTCTCTTTTACCAGCCAGCAAAGGGGCTTCTGCACAACATTTCCTGCCCTCTTCCAGCTCTGGATGGGATTGTGATCCACTTGCAGTTTTTCCTGTCTGCAGCAGCAAGAGCAAAGGCGTTGCTGGCTCTTTCCTGCTTGTCCATTTCAGAGCGTGCAAGAAAGAAAAGCTCCATTCTGCTGAGACAACGTTGCTTGCTGCTAGCAGCCAAGGAGGAATATCCAATTCGTAGCCATATAGTGTTCTGTTGAATTGGCCCAATTTAATCGGGTTGGAGAGACTTGGAATCCCATTGCTAGCAGAGTTGATGAGTTCTCCTTAGAAGCTGTGGTTGTCGATGCCAGGAGAAACGAGGTTTGTAATGCTAGGTAACGGGCTGTCCTTCATGCTTCCTTCTTGCCACAGGTGACAAAAGCAACAGCCGTCTCTCCCCTGGCTCCCTCTGCTCCTGGAGAAGAAGACAAAGAGGAGCAAAGGAAGCAGGACAGCCGCAAGCGTCAATCTGTGGTCCCAGCACAGCCTGATCATCCCAAGAGAGTAAGTGCCAGTTGTGGGTGCTGCTGTCCTTAGTGCAAGGCAGAGGTGCAAGTTTGTGAGCAGGCAGCACTTGCTGTTGCAGGCCGAGGAGGCGGAGTGCTGGAGTCCTGCAGGACGTAGCCATTTCCTGCAGGCAGTGCCAGCTGGAAATTGGCCTTTGCCCTGTCCTGTTGAGGCACAAAAGTGCTGGGGGCTCCGGGTGACCTTTTGGCTGCCTGGCTCAGTGAAGCTCTGTCTCTGGGCTTCTGCAGTGCTTTGGCCAAGGGCACACGTGGCAGTGCTGGAGGTCCCAGGGCTTTGATGGTTTTTGTTTCTCCCTAGTAGAAAGGCGTGTTTATCTTGTGGAAGGGTTCTGCAGTTTTCTTGAGGAGTTCTTCACTCGTACAGACTCTTTTGGCCCAGCTGTCTTTTGCCTTTTGAGAAGCTGCAAGGAGATGACTGTGCTGCCCGTGAAGCCTTGGGGGGCCTTTCCTGTCCCCTGTGGCCAAGGAAAGAAACCGTGTAGTTGTGAAGACTTCTGGTGAGGCAAAAGGCAGAAGGGGCGAGTTCCTGGGGATGTGTTTTGCGTGGTAGTCTTCAGCTTTGGAAAGGGCATTGGAGCCTGGAGTGGGGGTGAAGCTGCAAGTCCTTGAGTGCTGTCTTGTGTTGCTCAGAGCAGGAAGGAGATGTTGAAACCGAGGATGCAGTGTTTGAAGTCAGATGGGCAACATTGTGTCTAGGGAGATGCGTGGGCCAAAAGGAGCCAGGGCTTCTGCCGGTCCAGAGCAGCGGCAGGTGAGGCAGCGTGTGGGCAGGCGGCCAAGAAGGCCAAGGGCAGTGTGGGCTGTGTCAGCAGCAGAGGGGCAGCAGGAGCAGGGCAGTGAGCGTCGACCTGTGCTGCTGGGCAGCGCTGCGGCCGCAGCTGCAGCGAGTGCTGTGTGCAGTTGTGAGCCCCTGTGAAGCAGCAAGTCCTTGAGGGGCTGGAGCGTGTGCCCAGAAGGAGACGGGAGCTGGGCAAGGGTGTGGAGCACAAGGCCAGTGAGGAGGCGCTGAGGGAGCTTGAGCCTGGACAACGGGAGGCTGGTGAGGGATCTTCAGCCAGACTTGCATAGATGCCCAGGTGACAGCGCTCAGCACAAAGGGCTGTTGCCCTGCCAAACCTGCCCTCAGTGCATGCCAGTGCTTTAGGCACTGGAGTAGCTGACACTTCCATCCTGGGGCTTGTAGGTGATTTGGTATGCTAAGAGGAGGAGCCCCGTTCTTTTTCTCTTTTACCAGCCAGCAAAGGGGCTTCTGCACAACATTTCCTGCCCTCTTCCAGCTCTGGATGGGATTGTGATCCACTTGTAGTTTTTCCTGTCTGCAGCAGCAATAGCAAAGGCGTTGCTGGCTCTTTCCTGCTTGTCCATTTCAGAGCGTGCAAGAAAGAAAAGCTCCATTCTGCTGAGACAACGTTGCTTGCTGCTAGCAGCCAAGGAGGAATATCCAATTCGTAGCCATATAGTGTTCTGTTGAATTGGCCCAATTTAATCGGGTTGGAGAGACTTGGAATCCCATTGCTAGCAGAGTTGATGAGTTCTCCTTAGAAGCTGTGGTTGTCGATGCCAGGAGAAACGAGGTTTGTAATGCTAGGTAACGGGCTGTCCTTCATGCTTCCTTCTTGCCACAGGTGACAAAAGCAACAGCCGTCTCTCCCCTGGCTCCCTCTGCTCCTGGAGAAGAAGACAAAGAGGAGCAAAGGAAGCAGGACAGCCACAAGCGTCAATCTGTGGTCCCAGCACAGCCTGATCATCCCAAGAGAGTAAGTGCCAGTTGTGGGTGCTGCTGTCCTTAGTGCAAGGCAGAGGTGCAAGTTTGTGAGCAGGCAGCACTTGCTGTTGCAGGCCGAGGAGGCGGAGTGCTGGAGTCCTGCAGGACGTAGCCATTTCCTGCAGGCAGTGCCAGCTGGAAATTGGCCTTTGCCCTGTCCTGTTGAGGCACAAAAGTGCTGGGGGCTCCGGGTGACCTTTTGGCTGCCTGGCTCAGTGAAGCTCTGTCTCTGGGCTTCTGCAGTGCTTTGGCCAAGGGCACACGTGGCAGTGCTGGAGGTCCCAGGGCTTTGATGGTTTTTGTTTCTGCCTAGTAGAAAGGTGTGTTTATCTTGTGGAAGGGTTCTGCAGTTTTCTTGAGGAGTTCTTCACTCGTACAGACTCTTTTGGCCCGGCTGTCTTTTGCCTTTTGAGAAGCTGCAAGGAGATGACTGTGCTGCCCGTGAAGCCTTGGGGGGCCTTTCCTGTCCCCTGTGGCCAAGGAAAGAAACCGTGTAGTTGTGAAGACTTCTGGTGAGGCAAAAGGCAGAAGGGGCGAGTTCCTGGGGATGTGTTTTGCGTGGTAGTCTTCAGCTTTGGAAAGGGCATTGGAGCCTGGAGTGGGGGTGAAGCTGCAAGTCCTTGAGTGCTGTCTTGTGTTGCTCAGAGCAGGAAGGAGATGTTGAAACCGAGGATGCAGTGTTTGAAGTCAGATGGGCAACATTGTGTCTAGGAAGCTGCGTGGGCCAAAAGGAGCCAGGGCTTCTGCCGGTCCAGAGCAGCGGCAGGTGAGGCAGCGTGTGGGCAGGCGGCCAAGAAGGCCAAGGGCATGGTGGGCTGTGTCAGCAGCAGAGGGGCAGCAGGAGCAGGGCAGCGAGCGTCGACCTGTGCTGCTGGGCAGCGCTGCGGCCGCAGCTGCAGCGAGTGCTGTGTGCAGTTGTGAGCCCCTGTGAAGCAGCAAGTCCTTGAGGGGCTGGAGCGTGTGCCCAGAAGGAGACGGGAGCCGGGCAAGGGTGTGGAGCACAAGGCCAGTGAGGAGGCGCTGAGGGAGCTTGAGCCTGGACAACGGGAGGCTGGTGAGGGATCTTCAGGCAGACTTGCATAGATGCCCAGGTGACAGCGCTCAGCACAAAGGGCTGTTGCCCTGCCAAACCTGCCCTCAGTGCATGCCAGTGCTTTAGGCACTGGAGTAGCTGACACTTCCATCCTGGGGCTTGTAGGTGATTTGGTATGCTAAGAGGAGGAGCCCCGTTCTTTTTCTCTTTTACCAGCCAGCAAAGGGGCTTCTGCACAACATTTCCTGCCCTCTTCCAGCTCTGGATGGGATTGTGATCCACTTGCAGTTTTTCCTGTCTGCAGCAGCAAGAGCAAAGGCGTTGCTGGCTCTTTCCTGCTTGTCCATTTCAGAGCGTGCAAGAAAGAAAAGCTCCATTCTGCTGAGACAACGTTGCTTGCTGCTAGCAGCCAAGGAGGAATATCCAATTCGTAGCCATATAGTGTTCTGTTGAATTGGCCCAATTTAATCGGGTTGGAGAGACTTGGAATCCCATTGCTAGCAGAGTTGATGAGTTCTCCTTAGAAGCTGTGGTTGTCGATGCCAGGAGAAACGAGGTTTGTAATGCTAGGTAACGGGCTGTCCTTCATGCTTCCTTCTTGCCACAGGTGACAAAAGCAACAGCCGTCTCTCCCCTGGCTCCCTCTGCTCCTGGAGAAGAAGACAAAGAGGAGCAAAGGAAGCAGGACAGCCACAAGCGTCAATCTGTGGTCCCAGCACAGCCTGATCATCCCAAGAGAGTAAGTGCCAGTTGTGGGTGCTGCTGTCCTTAGTGCAAGGCAGAGGTGCAAGTTTGTGAGCAGGCAGCACTTGCTGTTGCAGGCCGAGGAGGCGGAGTGCTGGAGTCCTGCAGGACGTAGCCATTTCCTGCAGGCAGTGCCAGCTGGAAATTGGCCTTTGCCCTGTCCTGTTGAGGCACAAAAGTGCTGGGGGCTCCGGGTGACCTTTTGGCTGCCTGGCTCAGTGAAGCTCTGTCTCTGGGCTTCTGCAGTGCTTTGGCCAAGGGCACACGTGGCAGTGCTGGAGGTCCCAGGGCTTTGATGGTTTTTGTTTCTGCCTAGTAGAAAGGTGTGTTTATCTTGTGGAAGGGTTCTGCAGTTTTCTTGAGGAGTTCTTCACTCGTACAGACTCTTTTGGCCCGGCTGTCTTTTGCCTTTTGAGAAGCTGCAAGGAGATGACTGTGCTGCCCGTGAAGCCTTGGGGGGCCTTTCCTGTCCCCTGTGGCCAAGGAAAGAAACCGTGTAGTTGTGAAGACTTCTGGTGAGGCAAAAGGCAGAAGGGGCGAGTTCCTGGGGATGTGTTTTGCGTGGTAGTCTTCAGCTTTGGAAAGGGCATTGGAGCCTGGAGTGGGGGTGAAGCTGCAAGTCCTTGAGTGCTGTCTTGTGTTGCTCAGAGCAGGAAGGAGATGTTGAAACCGAGGATGCAGTGTTTGAAGTCAGATGGGCAACATTGTGTCTAGGAAGCTGCGTGGGCCAAAAGGAGCCAGGGCTTCTGCCGGTCCAGAGCAGCGGCAGGTGAGGCAGCGTGTGGGCAGGCGGCCAAGAAGGCCAAGGGCATGGTGGGCTGTGTCAGCAGCAGAGGGGCAGCAGGAGCAGGGCAGCGAGCGTCGACCTGTGCTGCTGGGCAGCGCTGCGGCCGCAGCTGCAGCGAGTGCTGTGTGCAGTTGTGAGCCCCTGTGAAGCAGCAAGTCCTTGAGGGGCTGGAGCGTGTGCCCAGAAGGAGACGGGAGCCGGGCAAGGGTGTGGAGCACAAGGCCAGTGAGGAGGCGCTGAGGGAGCTTGAGCCTGGACAACGGGAGGCTGGTGAGGGATCTTCAGGCAGACTTGCATAGATGCCCAGGTGACAGCGCTCAGCACAAAGGGCTGTTGCCCTGCCAAACCTGCCCTCAGTGCATGCCAGTGCTTTAGGCACTGGAGTAGCTGACACTTCCATCCTGGGGCTTGTAGGTGATTTGGTATGCTAAGAGGAGGAGCCCCGTTCTTTTTCTCTTTTACCAGCCAGCAAAGGGGCTTCTGCACAACATTTCCTGCCCTCTTCCAGCTCTGGATGGGATTGTGATCCACTTGCAGTTTTTCCTGTCTGCAGCAGCAAGAGCAAAGGCGTTGCTGGCTCTTTCCTGCTTGTCCATTTCAGAGCGTGCAAGAAAGAAAAGCTCCATTCTGCTGAGACAACGTTGCTTGCTGCTAGCAGCCAAGGAGGAATATCCAATTCGTAGCCATATAGTGTTCTGTTGAATTGGCCCAATTTAATCGGGTTGGAGAGACTTGGAATCCCATTGCTAGCAGAGTTGATGAGTTCTCCTTAGAAGCTGTGGTTGTCGATGCCAGGAGAAACGAGGTTTGTAATGCTAGGTAACGGGCTGTCCTTCATGCTTCCTTCTTGCCACAGGTGACAAAAGCAACAGCCGTCTCTCCCCTGGCTCCCTCTGCTCCTGGAGAAGAAGACAAAGAGGAGCAAAGGAAGCAGGACAGCCGCAAGCGTCAATCTGTGGTCCCAGCACAGCCTGATCATCCCAAGAGAGTAAGTGCCAGTTGTGGGTGCTGCTGTCCTTAGTGCAAGGCAGAGGTGCAAGTTTGTGAGCAGGCAGCACTTGCTGTTGCAGGCCGAGGAGGCGGAGTGCTGGAGTCCTGCAGGACGTAGCCATTTCCTGCAGGCAGTGCCAGCTGGAAATTGGCCTTTGCCCTGTCCTGTTGAGGCACAAAAGTGCTGGGGGCTCCGGGTGACCTTTTGGCTGCCTGGCTCAGTGAAGCTCTGTCTCTGGGCTTCTGCAGTGCTTTGGCCAAGGGCACACGTGGCAGTGCTGGAGGTCCCAGGGCTTTGATGGTTTTTGTTTCTCCCTAGTAGAAAGGCGTGTTTATCTTGTGGAAGGGTTCTGCAGTTTTCTTGAGGAGTTCTTCACTCGTACAGACTCTTTTGGCCCAGCTGTCTTTTGCCTTTTGAGAAGCTGCAAGGAGATGACTGTGCTGCCCGTGAAGCCTTGGGGGGCCTTTCCTGTCCCCTGTGGCCAAGGAAAGAAACCGTGTAGTTGTGAAGACTTCTGGTGAGGCAAAAGGCAGAAGGGGCGAGTTCCTGGGGATGTGTTTTGTGTGGTAGTCTTCAGCTTTGGAAAGGGCATTGGAGCCTGGAGTGGGGGTGAAGCTGCAAGTCCTTGAGTGCTGTCTTGTGTTGCTCAGAGCAGGAAGGAGATGTTGAAACCGAGGATGCAGTGTTTGAAGTCAGATGGGCAACATTGTGTCTAGGGAGCTGCGTGGGCCAAAAGGAGCCAGGGCTTCCACCGGTCCAGAGCAGCGGCAGGTGAGGCAGCGTGTGGGCAGGCGGCCAAGAAGGCCAAGGGCAGGGTGGGCTGTGTCAGCAGCAGAGGGGCAGCAGGAGCAGGGCAGTGAGCGTCGACCTGTGCTGCTGGGCAGCGCTGCGGCCGCAGCTGCAGCGAGTGCTGTGTGCAGTTGTGAGCCCCTGTGAAGCAGCAAGTCCTTGAGGGGCTGGAGCGTGTGCCCAGAAGGAGACGGGAGCTGGGCAAGGGTGTGGAGCACAAGGCCAGTGAGGAGGCGCTGAGGGAGCTTGAGCCTGGACAACGGGAGGCTGGTGAGGGATCTTCAGGCAGACTTGCATAGATGCCCAGGTGACAGCGCTCAGCACAAAGGGCTGTTGCCCTGCCAAACCTGCCCTCAGTGCATGCCAGTGCTTTAGGCACTGGAGTAGCTGACACTTCCATCCTGGGGCTTGTAGGTGATTTGGTATGCTAAGAGGAGGAGCCCCGTTTTTTTTCTCTTTTACCAGCCAGCAAAGGGGCTTCTGCACAACATTTCCTGCCCTCTTCCAGCTCTGGATGGGATTGTGATCCACTTGTAGTTTTTCCTGTCTGCAGCAGCAAGAGCAAAGGCGTTGCTGGCTCTTTCCTGCTTGTCCATTTCAGAGCGTGCAAGAAAGAAAAGCTCCATTCTGCTGAGACAACGTTGCTTGCTGCTAGCAGCCAAGGAGGAATATCCAATTCGTAGCCATATAGTGTTCTGTTGAATTGGCCCAATTTAATCGGGTTGGAGAGACTTGGAATCCCATTGCTAGCAGAGTTGATGAGTTCTCCTTAGAAGCTGTGGTTGTCGATGCCAGGAGAAACGAGGTTTGTAATGCTAGGTAACGGGCTGTCCTTCATGCTTCCTTCTTGCCACAGGTGACAAAAGCAACAGCCGTCTCTCCCCTGGCTCCCTCTGCTCCTGGAGAAGAAGACAAAGAGGAGCAAAGGAAGCAGGACAGCCACAAGCGTCAATCTGTGGTCCCAGCACAGCCTGATCATCCCAAGAGAGTAAGTGCCAGTTGTGGGTGCTGCTGTCCTTAGTGCAAGGCAGAGGTGCAAGTTTGTGAGCAGGCAGCACTTGCTGTTGCAGGCCGAGGAGGCGGAGTGCTGGAGTCCTGCAGGACGTAGCCATTTCCTGCAGGCAGTGCCAGCTGGAAATTGGCCTTTGCCCTGTCCTGTTGAGGCACAAAAGTGCTGGGGGCTCCGGGTGACCTTTTGGCTGCCTGGCTCAGTGAAGCTCTGTCTCTGGGCTTCTGCAGTGCTTTGGCCAAGGGCACACGTGGCAGTGCTGGAGGTCCCAGGGCTTTGATGGTTTTTGTTTCTCCCTAGTAGAAAGGCGTGTTTATCTTGTGGAAGGGTTCTGCAGTTTTCTTGAGGAGTTCTTCACTCGTACAGACTCTTTTGGCCCAGCTGTCTTTTGCCTTTTGAGAAGCTGCAAGGAGATGACTGTGCTGCCCGTGAAGCCTTGGGGGGCCTTTCCTGTCCCCTGTGGCCAAGGAAAGAAACCGTGTAGTTGTGAAGACTTCTGGTGAGGCAAAAGGCAGAAGGGGCGAGTTCCTGGGGATGTGTTTTGTGTGGTAGTCTTCAGCTTTGGAAAGGGCATTGGAGCCTGGAGTGGGGGTGAAGCTGCAAGTCCTTGAGTGCTGTCTTGTGTTGCTCAGAGCAGGAAGGAGATGTTGAAACCGAGGATGCAGTGTTTGAAGTCAGATGGGCAACATTGTGTCTAGGGAGCTGCGTGGGCCAAAAGGAGCCAGGGCTTCCACCGGTCCAGAGCAGCGGCAGGTGAGGCAGCGTGTGGGCAGGCGGCCAAGAAGGCCAAGGGCAGGGTGGGCTGTGTCAGCAGCAGAGGGGCAGCAGGAGCAGGGCAGTGAGCGTCGACCTGTGCTGCTGGGCAGCGCTGCGGCCGCAGCTGCAGCGAGTGCTGTGTGCAGTTGTGAGCCCCTGTGAAGCAGCAAGTCCTTGAGGGGCTGGAGCGTGTGCCCAGAAGGAGACGGGAGCTGGGCAAGGGTGTGGAGCACAAGGCCAGTGAGGAGGCGCTGAGGGAGCTTGAGCCTGGACAACGGGAGGCTGGTGAGGGATCTTCAGGCAGACTTGCATAGATGCCCAGGTGACAGCGCTCAGCACAAAGGGCTGTTGCCCTGCCAAACCTGCCCTCAGTGCATGCCAGTGCTTTAGGCACTGGAGTAGCTGACACTTCCATCCTGGGGCTTGTAGGTGATTTGGTATGCTAAGAGGAGGAGCCCCGTTCTTTTTCTCTTTTACCAGCCAGCAAAGGGGCTTCTGCACAACATTTCCTGCCCTCTTCCAGCTCTGGATGGGATTGTGATCCACTTGCAGTTTTTCCTGTCTGCAGCAGCAAGAGCAAAGGCGTTGCTGGCTCTTTCCTGCTTGTCCATTTCAGAGCGTGCAAGAAAGAAAAGCTCCATTCTGCTGAGACAACGTTGCTTGCTGCTAGCAGCCAAGGAGGAATATCCAATTCGTAGCCATATAGTGTTCTGTTGAATTGGCCCAATTTAATCGGGTTGGAGAGACTTGGAATCCCATTGCTAGCAGAGTTGATGAGTTCTCCTTAGAAGCTGTGGTTGTCGATGCCAGGAGAAACGAGGTTTGTAATGCTAGGTAACGGGCTGTCCTTCATGCTTCCTTCTTGCCACAGGTGACAAAAGCAACAGCCGTCTCTCCCCTGGCTCCCTCTGCTCCTGGAGAAGAAGACAAAGAGGAGCAAAGGAAGCAGGACAGCCACAAGCGTCAATCTGTGGTCCCAGCACAGCCTGATCATCCCAAGAGAGTAAGTGCCAGTTGTGGGTGCTGCTGTCCTTAGTGCAAGGCAGAGGTGCAAGTTTGTGAGCAGGCAGCACTTGCTGTTGCAGGCCGAGGAGGCGGAGTGCTGGAGTCCTGCAGGACGTAGCCATTTCCTGCAGGCAGTGCCAGCTGGAAATTGGCCTTTGCCCTGTCCTGTTGAGGCACAAAAGTGCTGGGGGCTCCGGGTGACCTTTTGGCTGCCTGGCTCAGTGAAGCTCTGTCTCTGGGCTTCTGCAGTGCTTTGGCCAAGGGCACACGTGGCAGTGCTGGAGGTCCCAGGGCTTTGATGGTTTTTGTTTCTGCCTAGTAGAAAGGTGTGTTTATCTTGTGGAAGGGTTCTGCAGTTTTCTTGAGGAGTTCTTCACTCGTACAGACTCTTTTGGCCCGGCTGTCTTTTGCCTTTTGAGAAGCTGCAAGGAGATGACTGTGCTGCCCGTGAAGCCTTGGGGGGCCTTTCCTGTCCCCTGTGGCCAAGGAAAGAAACCGTGTAGTTGTGAAGACTTCTGGTGAGGCAAAAGGCAGAAGGGGCGAGTTCCTGGGGATGTGTTTTGCGTGGTAGTCTTCAGCTTTGGAAAGGGCATTGGAGCCTGGAGTGGGGGTGAAGCTGCAAGTCCTTGAGTGCTGTCTTGTGTTGCTCAGAGCAGGAAGGAGATGTTGAAACCGAGGATGCAGTGTTTGAAGTCAGATGGGCAACATTGTGTCTAGGGAGCTGCGTGGGCCAAAAGGAGCCAGGGCTTCCACCGGTCCAGAGCAGCGGCAGGTGAGGCAGCGTGTGGGCAGGCGGCCAAGAAGGCCAAGGGCAGGGTGGGCTGTGTCAGCAGCAGAGGGGCAGCAGGAGCAGGGCAGTGAGCGTCGACCTGTGCTGCTGGGCAGCGCTGCGGCCGCAGCTGCAGCGAGTGCTGTGTGCAGTTGTGAGCCCCTGTGAAGCAGCAAGTCCTTGAGGGGCTGGAGCGTGTGCCCAGAAGGAGACGGGAGCTGGGCAAGGGTGTGGAGCACAAGGCCAGTGAGGAGGCGCTGAGGGAGCTTGAGCCTGGACAACGGGAGGCTGGTGAGGGATCTTCAGGCAGACTTGCATAGATGCCCAGGTGACAGCGCTCAGCACAAAGGGCTGTTGCCCTGCCAAACCTGCCCTCAGTGCATGCCAGTGCTTTAGGCACTGGAGTAGCTGACACTTCCATCCTGGGGCTTGTAGGTGATTTGGTATGCTAAGAGGAGGAGCCCCGTTTTTTTTCTCTTTTACCAGCCAGCAAAGGGGCTTCTGCACAACATTTCCTGCCCTCTTCCAGCTCTGGATGGGATTGTGATCCACTTGTAGTTTTTCCTGTCTGCAGCAGCAAGAGCAAAGGCGTTGCTGGCTCTTTCCTGCTTGTCCATTTCAGAGCGTGCAAGAAAGAAAAGCTCCATTCTGCTGAGACAACGTTGCTTGCTGCTAGCAGCCAAGGAGGAATATCCAATTCGTAGCCATATAGTGTTCTGTTGAATTGGCCCAATTTAATCGGGTTGGAGAGACTTGGAATCCCATTGCTAGCAGAGTTGATGAGTTCTCCTTAGAAGCTGTGGTTGTCGATGCCAGGAGAAACGAGGTTTGTAATGCTAGGTAACGGGCTGTCCTTCATGCTTCCTTCTTGCCACAGGTGACAAAAGCAACAGCCGTCTCTCCCCTGGCTCCCTCTGCTTCTGGAGAAGAAGACAAAGAGGAGCAAAGGAAGCAGGACAGCCACAAGCGTCAATCTGTGGTCCCAGCACAGCCTGATCATCCCAAGAGAGTAAGTGCCAGTTGTGGGTGCTGCTGTCCTTAGTGCAAGGCAGAGGTGCAAGTTTGTGAGCAGGCAGCACTTGCTGTTGCAGGCCGAGGAGGCGGAGTGCTGGAGTCCTGCAGGACGTAGCCATTTCCTGCAGGCAGTGCCAGCTGGAAATTGGCCTTTGCCCTGTCCTGTTGAGGCACAAAAGTGCTGGGGGCTCCGGGTGACCTTTTGGCTGCCTGGCTCAGTGAAGCTCTGTCTCTGGGCTTCTGCAGTGCTTTGGCCAAGGGCACACGTGGCAGTGCTGGAGGTCCCAGGGCTTTGATGGTTTTTGTTTCTGCCTAGTAGAAAGGTGTGTTTATCTTGTGGAAGGGTTCTGCAGTTTTCTTGAGGAGTTCTTCACTCGTACAGACTCTTTTGGCCCGGCTGTCTTTTGCCTTTTGAGAAGCTGCAAGGAGATGACTGTGCTGCCCGTGAAGCCTTGGGGGGCCTTTCCTGTCCCCTGTGGCCAAGGAAAGAAACCGTGTAGTTGTGAAGACTTCTGGTGAGGCAAAAGGCAGAAGGGGCGAGTTCCTGGGGATGTGTTTTGCGTGGTAGTCTTCAGCTTTGGAAAGGGCATTGGAGCCTGGAGTGGGGGTGAAGCTGCAAGTCCTTGAGTGCTGTCTTGTGTTGCTCAGAGCAGGAAGGAGATGTTGAAACCGAGGATGCAGTGTTTGAAGTCAGATGGGCAACATTGTGTCTAGGGAGCTGCGTGGGCCAAAAGGAGCCAGGGCTTCCACCGGTCCAGAGCAGCGGCAGGTGAGGCAGCGTGTGGGCAGGCGGCCAAGAAGGCCAAGGGCAGGGTGGGCTGTGTCAGCAGCAGAGGGGCAGCAGGAGCAGGGCAGTGAGCGTCGACCTGTGCTGCTGGGCAGCGCTGCGGCCGCAGCTGCAGCGAGTGCTGTGTGCAGTTGTGAGCCCCTGTGAAGCAGCAAGTCCTTGAGGGGCTGGAGCGTGTGCCCAGAAGGAGACGGGAGCTGGGCAAGGGTGTGGAGCACAAGGCCAGTGAGGAGGCGCTGAGGGAGCTTGAGCCTGGACAACGGGAGGCTGGTGAGGGATCTTCAGGCAGACTTGCATAGATGCCCAGGTGACAGCGCTCAGCACAAAGGGCTGTTGCCCTGCCAAACCTGCCCTCAGTGCATGCCAGTGCTTTAGGCACTGGAGTAGCTGACACTTCCATCCTGGGGCTTGTAGGTGATTTGGTATGCTAAGAGGAGGAGCCCCGTTCTTTTTCTCTTTTACCAGCCAGCAAAGGGGCTTCTGCACAACATTTCCTGCCCTCTTCCAGCTCTGGATGGGATTGTGATCCACTTGCAGTTTTCCCTGTCTGCAGCAGCAAGAGCAAAGGCGTTGCTGGCTCTTTCCTGCTTGTCCATTTCAGAGCGTGCAAGAAAGAAAAGCTCCATTCTGCTGAGACAACGTTGCTTGCTGCTAGCAGCCAAGGAGGAATATCCAATTCGTAGCCATATAGTGTTCTGTTGAATTGGCCCAATTTAATCGGGTTGGAGAGACTTGGAATCCCATTGCTAGCAGAGTTGATGAGTTCTCCTTAGAAGCTGTGGTTGTCGATGCCAGGAGAAACGAGGTTTGTAATGCTAGGTAACGGGCTGTCCTTCATGCTTCCTTCTTGCCACAGGTGACAAAAGCAACAGCCGTCTCTCCCCTGGCTCCCTCTGCTCCTGGAGAAGAAGACAAAGAGGAGCAAAGGAAGCAGGACAGCCACAAGCGTCAATCTGTGGTCCCAGCACAGCCTGATCATCCCAAGAGAGTAAGTGCCAGTTGTGGGTGCTGCTGTCCTTAGTGCAAGGCAGAGGTGCAAGTTTGTGAGCAGGCAGCACTTGCTGTTGCAGGCCGAGGAGGCGGAGTGCTGGAGTCCTGCAGGACGTAGCCATTTCCTGCAGGCAGTGCCAGCTGGAAGTTGGCCTTTGCCCTGTCCTGTTGAGGCACAAAAGTGCTGGGGGCTCCGGGTGACCTTTTGGCTGCCTGGCTCAGTGAAGCTCTGTCTCTGGGCTTCTGCAGTGCTTTGGCCAAGGGCACACGTGGCAGTGCTGGAGGTCCCAGGGCTTTGATGGTTTTTGTTTCTCCCTAGTAGAAAGGCGTGTTTATCTTGTGGAAGGGTTCTGCAGTTTTCTTGAGGAGTTCTTCACTCGTACAGACTCTTTTGGCCCAGCTGTCTTTTGCCTTTTGAGAAGCTGCAAGGAGATGACTGTGCTGCCCGTGAAGCCTTGGGGGGCCTTTCCTGTCCCCTGTGGCCAAGGAAAGAAACCGTGTAGTTGTGAAGACTTCTGGTGAGGCAAAAGGCAGAAGGGGCGAGTTCCTGGGGATGTGTTTTGTGTGGTAGTCTTCAGCTTTGGAAAGGGCATTGGAGCCTGGAGTGGGGGTGAAGCTGCAAGTCCTTGAGTGCTGTCTTGTGTTGCTCAGAGCAGGAAGGAGATGTTGAAACCGAGGATGCAGTGTTTGAAGTCAGATGGGCAACATTGTGTCTAGGGAGCTGCGTGGGCCAAAAGGAGCCAGGGCTTCCGCCGGTCCAGAGCAGCGGCAGGTGAGGCAGCGTGTGGGCAGGCGGCCAAGAAGGCCAAGGGCAGGGTGGGCTGTGTCAGCAGCAGAGGGGCAGCAGGAGCAGGGCAGTGAGCGTCGACCTGTGCTGGGCAGCGCTGCGGCCGCAGCTGCAGCGAGTGCTGTGTGCAGTTGTGAGCCCCTGTGAAGCAGCAAGTCCTTGAGGGGCTGGAGCGTGTGCCCAGAAGGAGACGGGAGCCGGGCAAGGGTGTGGAGCACAAGGCCAGTGAGGAGGCGCTGAGGGAGCTTGAGCCTGGACAACGGGAGGCTGGTGAGGGATCTTCAGGCAGACTTGCATAGATGCCCAGGTGACAGCGCTCAGCACAAAGGGCTGTTGCCCTGCCAAACCTGCCCTCAGTGCATGCCAGTGCTTTAGGCACTGGAGTAGCTGACACTTCCATCCTGGGGCTTGTAGGTGATTTGGTATGCTAAGAGGAGGAGCCCCGTTCTTTTTCTCTTTTACCAGCCAGCAAAGGGGCTTCTGCACAACATTTCCTGCCCTCTTCCAGCTCTGGATGGGATTGTGATCCACTTGCAGTTTTCCCTGTCTGCAGCAGCAAGAGCAAAGGCGTTGCTGGCTCTTTCCTGCTTGTCCATTTCAGAGCGTGCAAGAAAGAAAAGCTCCATTCTGCTGAGACAACGTTGCTTGCTGCTAGCAGCCAAGGAGGAATATCCAATTCGTAGCCATATAGTGTTCTGTTGAATTGGCCCAATTTAATCGGGTTGGAGAGACTTGGAATCCCATTGCTAGCAGAGTTGATGAGTTCTCCTTAGAAGTTGTGGTTGTCGATGCCAGGAGAAACGAGGTTTGTAATGCTAGGTAACGGGCTGTCCTTCATGCTTCCTTCTTGCCACAGGTGACAAAAGCAACAGCCGTCTCTCCCCTGGCTCCCTCTGCTCCTGGAGAAGAAGACAAAGAGGAGCAAAGGAAGCAGGACAGCCGCAAGCGTCAATCTGTGGTCCCAGCACAGCCTGATCATCCCAAGAGAGTAAGTGCCAGTTGTGGGTGCTGCTGTCCTTAGTGCAAGGCAGAGGTGCAAGTTTGTGAGCAGGCAGCACTTGCTGTTGCAGGCCGAGGAGGCGGAGTGCTGGAGTCCTGCAGGACGTAGCCATTTCCTGCAGGCAGTGCCAGCTGGAAATTGGCCTTTGCCCTGTCCTGTTGAGGCACCGAAGAGCTGGGGGCTCCGGGTGACCTTTTGGCTGCCTGGCTCAGTGAAGCTCTGTCTCTGGGCTTCTGCAGTGCTTTGGCCAAGGGCACACGTGGCAGTGCTGGAGGTCCCAGGGCTTTGATGGTTTTTGTTTCTCCCTAGTAGAAAGGCGTGTTTATCTTGTGGAAGGGTTCTGCAGTTTTCTTGAGGAGTTCTTCACTCGTACAGACTCTTTTGGCCCAGCTGTCTTTTGCCTTTTGAGAAGCTGCAAGGAGATGACTGTGCTGCCCGTGAAGCCTTGGGGGGCCTTTCCTGTCCCCTGTGGCCAAGGAAAGAAACCGTGTAGTTGTGAAGACTTCTGGTGAGGCAAAAGGCAGAAGGGGCGAGTTCCTGGGGATGTGTTTTGCGTGGTAGTCTTCAGCTTTGGAAAGGGCATTGGAGCCTGGAGTGGGGGTGAAGCTGCAAGTCCTTGAGTGCTGTCTTGTGTTGCTCAGAGCAGGAAGGAGATGTTGAAACCGAGGATGCAGTGTTTGAAGTCAGATGGGCAACTTTGTGTCTAGGGAGCTGCGTGGGCCAAAAGGAGCCAGGGCTTCTGCCGGTCCAGAGCAGCGGCAGGTGAGGCAGCGTGTGGGCAGGCGGCCAAGAAGGCCAAGGGCATGGTGGGCTGTGTCAGCAGCAGAGGGGCAGCAGGTGCAGGGCAGTGAGCGCCGGCCTGTGCTGGGCAGCGCTGCGGCCGCAGCTGCAGCGAGTGCTGTGTGCAGTTGTGGGCCCCTGTGAAGCAGCAAGTCCTTGAGGGGCTGGAGCGTGTGTCCAGAAGGAGACGGGAGCCGGGCAAGGGTGTGGAGCACAAGGCCAGTGAGGAGGCGCTGAGGGAGATTTATTCTGGGGTATGTGGTTTTCAGTTCGGATCTTCAGCATCCAAATATTTTATCCCCTTTTGGAAGTGACTTTTTCTCCTTTTTTTATTTTTTTGCTCTCCCTGAAATTTGAGCGTTTTGAATTTTCTTTTTCTGTGAACTAAGGTGCTTAATCTCATTATTTGCTGTTCTTTTGTAGTACTAGGACTGGGTCTTCTATAATTCTAATTTCCAAGTTGGAAACTTTGAAGAATACTTATTTTTGCCTGAGAAGATAGGATTCAGTGCAGGGTCCTTGTTGCAGAAGATGCTGTTGTGGTTCCGGGCCAGTCAGTATGGCATTACGAAACTGAGGTTATCAGTGCCTGTGCCTTTTTGCATCTCATGCAATCAGTGTCTTTTGTGTTTGGGAATTGAGCAGGTTATCAATGTCTTTGCATTCCAGCTGGTCCTGAGAGAGGAGCTGGGAGGGGCTGGGCTTTATGTCTTATTACATCCTCTTTAGAATTGTCAATTCCTTCGAGTCCAAGAGAAGAACTTGCTCAGCACAGATGTACAAAGAGTGCAGTTCGCAGTGCAATGTTCTGGATCAGATAACTTTCCATAAGGACCTACATGCTCCAGATTCCCCAAGAGTGTGATTTATTGAAGCAACAGACCAGCAATCTCATGATTGCTGCTGACCAGGGCACTGGCTACCAAGTGTTGATGTGTGCAACAACAGATAGGACAGTAAAGAGAGATTATAGTAGTGAGATCTATCTATCTATCTATCTATCTATCTATCTATCTATCTATCTATCTATCTATCCATCCATCTATCTATCTATAACATTTAAATAATTTAACCTTCCCATCTCTTGTCCAAGAATGTTGGAGTTAAAAAGCTCACCTAAAGTAACCCTTTTGGGAGAGGATTAGTGACATGTTCTGTCGACTGATTCTCAGCAGGCAGAGATGGTTCCCCCTCCAGATATGGAGTTTTTTCCCCTCAGAGCTGTTTTTCTCCTCTGACCTGTTCTGGCCTGAAGTTCCCACTTAATTCTTCAAATTTCTGCCTGTCCTAGAGAGGTGGAACAATTCCATGGTTCAGTGGTGTTTGGTGACTCTGCTCATACATGCATTACATGACACATGCTTTCCTTCACTGGCATCCCCAGGGGTGTGTAAGTGCATTCATTAATGGGGCCTTATGAGAGTCTCTGTTACTGCTGGTCAGAATTCTCAGCTGACAAAAGAGGGAGAAGAAACACCTTGGTCTTCTTCCATATACTGAGGTGGCCATAGAGGCTCTGTGACGTTCGTCAGAGGATCTTTGCATGCATCCTTATCTCCTGAATGACCAGGATTTCTAACAAGAGTTAGAAAGATGTCTGAAAGGCAGGAATGCTGGTGCAGGCCTGAGGATAATGTTAACTGTAGAAGTGTCTCTCCCAAGGGGTGAGCTCAGCCAGGAGGCCACCTGCAGAGCCAGGATGGAGCTGTGGGACAGGGCCGGGTGTCAGTCACTACTGAAAGACAAAGAGGACATGGCAGAAGCAGAGGGAGGCCCTCACCAGAGCCTTGAGAAATGCCACACATTCCCTGTCAGCTGCCTGACAGGCTGTTGGAGCTTCAGTGCCAGATGGCCCCTGATTGTAGTGCCAGGGTCACTTTGGAATCTGTGCCTCCCCTCGGGCAGAGAATGACCCAAGAGAGCAGCAGCACAGAATTTTGGGAATGTGTGAGCCCATCAGCCTTTGAGTCTTGGCTCACAAATGTTGTATGGCAAGTTGAAACACATCTTCTCTTGCTTTTTGTGCAGGTCCTTGTAAAGAATGAGCAGGAACAGACGGCTTTATCAGAGATGCCATGCCAAGCTCAGGGAGAGCTGTTCCCAGCCCGAGAGCAGGAAGAGCAGCTCAGGCAGCAGGTGGAAGAGCCACAGCAGAATGGCCAGGTAAGCCTGACTGGCCAGGTGACAGAGGGAAGGGCAGGAAGAGGGGCATAAAACAGAGCTCTTGGGCCTGAGGAGGCCAGGAGTCCCACAAGCACTGAAAGCACAGAGCTTTGGAATCTGCAGAGATCAGCACTGGGACAGGAGGGTTACATTGGAAGCAGAGGTGGGTAGGGAAGCAGAAAGAAGTGGCTGAATAGATGTGCTTTTGAGGCTGCCAGAGGAAAAGGCTGAGCCTGAAGGCAGCTCCCAGTCACTTGCTGTGCATTTGTATGTACAGGACATTAAGGCAGAGCCACAAGCAGAGCTGCCCGAAGTTCAGAGTGCCATCATGGCAGTGAAGAGGAGGAACAAAGAAGACATGAGAAGAATTCAAGAGGAGACAAATCTCTATCACCACAGGAGCGATCAACAAAACCAGGTAAGTGAGAGAGTGGAAGCCACTCCACTCATGAAACTTCCTGTCTATTGTCTCCAGACCATCGAGGAAGAGGTGCAGGAAGAGCTGCAGAAAACTGAAGCTAGGATCAAGGTTTTGGAGAAGAGGCAGGAGGAAGAAATGAAAATCATCAGAGAGAAAGTTAATTCCCTCCCTCAGGCTCTACAAAAGCAAGTGAGTGAAGGAGGGACAGCCAGTGCAGTCACCAAACTGGTGCTTTCTGCCCTTCTTGCCTTTCTACTGCAGAGCAGCAGGGAGTGGGGCCGTGCCTCTGAGTGCCATCCTGCTCTAGTGTGTATCACAGTCACTCTGAAGGTCATTTCCTGCTGTGCTGAATCTCAGCTGCTGCCCTGGAAAGTGGGACTTATTCTTTGGCCTTTTGGCCAGCAGTCATCCAAATTGATTCCTGCTGGCCTGTTCCTGCTCTCTTTCTTGAGATGTTTTATAGTGAAACACGGTGACCCAGACTGAAACAAGTTTCTGTATCCCTTGTAAATCAGTTCCTTCCCTTTCCTCACAGTCGATGACCCTGAGCTGACAGGGACAAACTGTAGTCTCTGACTGCTTTGTTCTGTTTCACTTGAGGTGGAAGTGTTGCTATCTCACCTGGCAGCCTGTGAAGACTTCCGGCAAACAACTGGCAATGAAGGGCCCCAAGGCTGGCGTGAGGCACAGGCACTGTCCCCACCAGAAGTGCTAGAGGTTCAGCACATGGGCTCTGGCAGTAAACCTGCAGCTGCTGCAGCATTACCCCCAGGAACCCATTCCGTCAAACCTGGGAACTCAATCTTGGGCAGTTCCTTCATGTCTTTAACACAGAAGATTGAGAAGGGGTACCTGGAGATGCTGGGTATGTCTGGTGTATTTCTTGTCTGAGGGACAGTGTACTCTGTGCAGGCGTCAGCACAGCTGTACCAAATGCTTCTCCTGACTTTGGTGTCCCACTGGGGACATTCAGGACTCCCCAGAGGAAGTGCTGTGCTCCGAGGCAGCGAGAGAGCACTCTGGGTGTTCCTGCTGCCTCTGAGGGCAGCTTAGACTGGTTTGGCTTTGCCTGAGCTTCCCTCTCTGCTAAAGGCTGAAGCAGGGATTATTTGTGAACCAGCAGAAAGCTTTGAGCTAACAAATCATCTGGAAAAGTCCTGTGTGCTAGTGGCCAAACTGAACTGAATTTTTAGCTTCCTAAATTCTCCTTAGACTCCTGACTTCCAACCAGTCATCAGAGCAAAAAAACTTCACAGAAATTCACTGGTTTTGGAGTTTTGTCTTTTTGGTTGGGGAATTTTTTTTTGGGGGGGGGAGTGTTTTCATGTTGTTTATTTTTTGTTGGGGTTTTTTTGTCTGTTTTTTGCCGTTGTGGGGTTTTTTGTTTTGTTTTGTCTTTTTTTGTTGTTGGTTTGTAGGGTATTTTTGGTGGAGTTGGTTTTTCTCCATCCTGAAGGAGGCCTTCTGCTCCACATCTTACTGATGTCATTTTTATGACCATTACTGTTACCACTACTACATCTGCATTTTATTTTCATGAGAATGCTATAATTTTGTCAATAAGAGAATGCTGTATTTTTTGTCAATAAAATCTACTCTGAAAGAACATCACGTTACAGACAAACAGAGAGCAGGAGGTGTTTTCCATGTGCCCCCGAAGAAAAAACAGATACTTTTATGACAACCTTTATTTAATATTCTGGTTTTGTGCTTATAAAGATGTGTCCAAGACACACATCCGAGTGGCGAGATCAGATAAAACTGTACTGCAGCCATTTCTCAGGAGAGAGCCTCCAGCCCACCTATGGTATATTCCTCAGATCCATGGCACTTTTTCATACCTGTTTCCCACCCTTTCCCATGACGCTTAGAATCCTACCCATTGGCCCAAGCCCTGCTCCGATCAGTCACTCGAAAACACATCAAGTCCTTTGTGATTCTGCAGCACAACCTAATCAATCTGCTTCTTGCCCATAACAGCTGCCAGTGCTGTGCTCTCAGATAAGACCTGGTGGGGCTGAGAGCAGAGCCCAGTGGATTTTGGGTCTGCCATCACCTGTTGGGACAAGAAGAGCATTGATCTGCACCTCGCTGTGTCTGATCTCAAAGCCCATCCTGTTGTGTCCTGAATGGGGGCAACAGCTTGTACGGGGCTCAGGCTGCCTGTGGCTTCTTCCCACTGCTTGTCAGTGCTCCTGCTTGGGCTTTGCCAGCCTTGTTGTGGTAGCTGTCCTGTCCCTAAGGGCTGGTGGGACCACAGAGGCTGGAGCCTTCCTTAGCTGGGTGAGGGGCATATTTGAGCTCAGCCTGCTCACAAATGGTGAGGGTCCTGATGCTGAAAGCCCCGTCAGGATTGGTTATAGCTTGAGCTGCTGTGGTTTACAAACAGAAAGGCATTCTTCTGGCAAACTGCTGAAAGGGGGAGAAGATGTCTTCCTCTCCTGGGAATGCATCTCCCTGTGCTTTGTTTTCCTGTCAAGAGAACTCTTCAAAGGAGTGGACAAAATCAGTCTCTGTGCCAGCCATCTGCACTGCAGGGCTGCCTGTCCTGTTGCTGTTGTGGGGTTGTTGTTATTGTTACCCAGCTGACCACAAAGGACTCAGAGCCCCAGACAGTGGGGCTGCCTTTTGTATCTCCTGGAAGCTGGCATCTCTGCTTTAAAGTGAGCATCTTGCACTTTGTTTCCCTCAGGGAGAATGGTGACCATGGGAAATCCCACGATTAAATACACTGAACTGGAACACATTGGCAGCGGGTGAGTCCAACCGCAGTTACTTCTGCACAGCCACGGGCCAGGAGTTTTTCTGGTGGAATGTCTATCCAGCATGAAGTCAGGCCAGCTGCAAACATGTTCAGACCCTGGGGATAGATTGTCCCATCTCTCAGTGCTAGTCAGAATTTGTGAGAGTGCTCAGAAGGCTTTGTCAGCATCTCCATGCTGCTGAGGTCTTGCCTGCATCAAGGAACTGGACCTGGAAGATTTCCTTGTCTTGCAAGTGTGGGACAGCTCTGTGTTAATTTTTTTAGCATTTTGTATGTCTCAAAATCATACTGACACACTAATGAACAAAGAAGAATCTTGCTTGCCTGAAAGAGCAACCTACCCTCTATCAAAGCTGTCAGGTAACAGTTCTCAGGAACATTCCTTTCCTATGGTTTGCGGAAGGGAATACTCTGTGGTTAGGATAGGAACCACACAGTTTAGAAACTGAAGCCCAAGATGAAAGAACAAACTCCCTTTAGAAGTTGAACCCCAGTGCTTCAGGAACAGGTCCAGTGCCCATGCACTTGAGAGGAAAATGTATCATCTGCCTTCTGGCAGAGCCCTCCTGCATCCTGCAGGTTTTAGCACTTAACATCAGAGATCTCCTTTGTGGGCTGGCTTTCACTCCAAGAGCTAAACAGCTTCTCTTTTCTCTGCTTCTGTTTTGTTTCTAGATCTTTTGGAAATGTGGTTAGAGCAGTGGACAATGCCACAGGGGGAGAGGTAAATGTCAACAGCCCCCACAGAGTCTGCTGCACTCGAGGACTTTCCCCTCTGCTGTGAGCTGGGGCTGGAGCTTTGGGTAGAGCTGTGCTGAAAAGGCACAAGAAGTACAGACTGGTGCCAGCCTGCAAAATACATTTGGGGCTTTGTCCTTGTCAGCTGCCAGAAGGAAGGCACGGAGGGCAGCGGTTCCTTTCAGAGAAGGACGCGCCCCCTCGCTCTCCATTGCTAAAACAAAGGTGGTGCCTTAGAGCACCTCACTGCCCTTTGCGGCTACAGCTTCGGAGTCCTGAATTCTCATTTCTGGCTGCCAGCAAATACATCTAAAAGTTCCTGGTAATTCCGTAGCCACCTGCAGTGCTGCACTTGGGAACTGCACGTAGGGAGAGATCTGCAAGGTGTCCCTAAAACCCTAAGCCCTGCCCATAGCCCAGGATGTACCCACAGATTACTTCTTCTGGATTACTTCTTCTGAATCCCACACAAAGCAGCAGAGAGTGTGGTCAGATCTTTGTGGCTGATAGTTGACACACCACTGTTACCAAGTGGACAAGGCAAAACATCAGTGGCCCCATGTGTGCTGAAACTGCCCCCCAAGGGAGCAGAGAAGTGGGCTGTTGGAATGTCAGTTCCTAATTACTGCAGTGCCTAATCACAAGGCAGTTTGGCACAGCTCAGCTGTGTCATTGCAAAATCACTGGCTCCATGTCTGTTGTGGTCTTGTGCCACCAACTTTTCAAGTTACTGATTTTCAATGTCATTTTAGGTGGCCATAAAGAAAATAAATATTCAAGAAATGAAGAGGAAGCAACTAACCTTTCATGAAATCATGATCATGAAGAGGCATAGGAGTCCCAGTGTTGTGAATTATTTAGACAGGTGAGAGGTCATTCATCTTCAGTGGATGAGAAGAGAGTGCATCTGGTCTACATGAGTCTTCTCTGGCACATGTAGTTTGGAAATTATTCAAAAAATTTTCAAAAGCTGGATCAGCTGTATGTTACTAAGTCAATACCCCCGAAGTTCACTGCCTCCACAGTTTGTTGAGATTGATTTTTTAAAGTTTCTGAAATGATGATGAACCGTCCTAAAGTGGATTTCCCTTAGATCCTTGCCCCTCTTTGCCATTGCTATGCATGCCAGGAAGATCAGGTGCTTATTTCCAGAAGCACCATGCCTGACAGGTTTTTTATCTGGGCTGTTACTAAACTGAAATTTCGCTTGCTGGCCATCTAAGCCATCTCCTTTTTCACAGCTGTGCCTTTCTCCTTGAGACTGCACAGACTGCAAACAATGCACAGCCTAGAGGGAATGTCTATTCCTTTGATTCTCTCCTAGTCACAAAGGGACTTGGAAACAAGAAACCTGGAAGGAAAATATCAACATAGCCATGCATGTTTATCCTCATGCCCTGGTTTCCTTCTTTCAGCTACCTCCTGGGTGAGCAACTCTGGCTGGTTATGGAGTACATGGACGGAGGCGCCCTGTGTGATGTCATCAGCAAGTGCTACCTGTCTGAAGAGGAGATGGCAGCCATCAGTCGGGAGGTCAGCAATCCCATCTATGCAGCTGAGGGCTTGGGCAGGATTGTCTGGGAAACAGGGGCTCAGAACAGGAGAGGTTTCATGTGCCAAGCTTTGTTTGTGTGTTGCTGCTATGCTATGGGCAAGTAGAAGCATCTCAAGTGAAATGCCTGCCAGTGCTCCTGCACTCACTGAACTCAGTTCTTGTACTCTTATCTCCTGCTGTTGTGTTCTCGCTCTGCCTCTTGTATTTGCTCTTCTCCATCTTGCTTCTCTAAACTTATGCCTGTCTTCACTGCATTCCTTGCCTGTAAAAGCAAAGGTGCTGGTGGCAGGATTTGAAAGGAACAGCAAAGGAAAAGAGAGAGACTCGTTTCTCTCAGTCCTCAGCTAAAAAGGATAGGAGTGTAGCCAAAGCACTGTTTGCTTCTGAGCACATCCCCTGCAGCAGCAGTCATCCTGGCTGGTTTGCAGGGGACAGTCTACAACAGCAGGTGCTGTTGCTCTTTCAAAAGCTGACATGCCTTTGGTTAGAAAGGTCCTACTCTGGAAGTGTTACAGCAGCAAGCTCTTCCTCTCAGTGGCACTGTCTTCTGCCATTATTCCCCATTCCCCTGAACAGAGAGTCTTTTTGATTCCTTGTGTCCTTTCTTTTGTGATGAAATCACATCACTTAGTTTTGCCCTCCTGTTTCTGTTTCCTCTCTCAGTGCCTGCAAGGACTGGATTTTCTTCACTCCAACCACGTGATCCACCGAGATGTGAAGAGCAGCAACATCCTTCTCAGAACCGATGGCTCTGTCAAGCTGGGTCAGTATATTCTTGGTCAGGTGCAGCATTCCAAGGATGTGGGTGTGGGGCTGCTTGGAGTGACTGCCAGCTCCCCAGAAATGGTGCTGGTGGCAGTGCAGGGACACCTGCAGTGAGCTGGTGACATGGCTGCAACATGTACAGAGGCATGACAAGGAACCACAAGCAGTCAAGAGTGGTGTTGCTCTGTGTGTGTCCCTTCCAGAGGGAGGGAGCTACAGGTCTAAAGTTTCCAATGAACAGCACCCACTGTTGGGGGTAGTGTAAAAAATGTGGGGATTTTTAATGTCACCAATGCCATATTTCCTTGGCTAAAGACCTGAGAAAACAGAGCAGAGACAGTTGTCCAGGAGATACAAAACAGCACATTCTCAAACTTCTACTGGGGAATTCTTTTGCTTGCTTTCCTAATTGCACAGAATTAAAATAAAAACAGTTATTTTGCTTTCTCCTCAGCTGATTTTGGCCTCTCTACTGAGTTCACTCCTGAGCAGAGTGGAGGGTGCTGGGTAGCTGGGACTCCTTGGTGGATGGCACCTGAAGTGGTGACAGGTCAACCATATGGCCCCAAAGTGGACATATGGTCTTTTGGAATTGTGGGATTTGAAATGGTAGATGGAGAACCCCCTTACTGGAACCAAAGTCCTGCCTTGGTAAGGAGCAAATACTCACTGATCCTGCTGTCTTTCTCAACTGTCCCATGTTCTGTGTGCCATTGGACAAAATCCCATTGCCATCTGCTGGAACTACTTCCAGCACAGTGCCTTCCAAAAAATGTCCCTGCAACACATCAGCATCTGCTGTAGCTTTGGTTGCATCAGTGGGGGAACTCAAGCCTTACCACATGCAAACAGTCTCCATTCTCAGGCAACTCTTGCCTTTGTGTAATAAGTGGTTCCAGTTCTTTTGTCTGAGTAGATGGCCCCAATAACAGGAAGCAAGCATCTTAGAACTGCTGCTATCCTTCCAGAAAGGAAGGAAGGAAACCCAAACCCATGAAACTTTCTAAAACTGTGGTTTTTAGATAGGAACCTAACCCACTGTGCAGTTTCTTCTCACTGGGAAGCTTGTCTGAAACCTGGGCAGGAGGGTGTAGAGGCCACAGAGTCTCTTCTGCTTCTTGTGCAGTGCTGCTGAAACACCCAGTGACCATGTTTGTCTCATAGCCCAAGCCACGTTCTCCACATCACCAAGGCCAGAGCCTGGTGATGTGGCGAGTCTGCCAAAACCTCCCGTTTGTTTCCTGGCACTTTCTGGGATGGGCCTACCATTAATGCATTGACTTGAGTATCCAAATGAGCAGAGGGTGAACATAGGGATGGCACCTCTCCTTCTTTTGGCTATGAAAAGTTTTTCTTTTGCTGCATAAAGGAAGCTGAAATTTTCAGACAGCTGAGAGACAGAGCTGCAGGTGGCTCCTGTGTGCCCAGACAGGCATTTTTATCCCAATACATTTGTGCTGGCATCTTAATGTGTCTGTGTGGAATATGAGATTGTAGATGTCAGTTTCCTTACCTGGGGATTAACTGATGGATTTCCTTTATTTTCTTCCAATTACCATTGTTTTCAAGAACAAAGCAAAAAGCTTGATGAGTTTTGTTCCATGGCAGCTGTGCTTAATGGACCAACAAGCACTGCAGAGATGCCTTTCATGTACTAATCCTTTGAATTAGGTGGTATAGCAAAGTTCGCCTTCCAAAAAGCCTTCTAAGCTGGTGTGAATCCTCAGAGAAGCAAACATGCTTTTATTGATGTAGTTCCCACTGAGTAGGTCAGTCAATGAAATCAGCTGCCAAGGCAAGATCTATGGGATGTTGGAAAAGCTGTGGCTGCATTGGGGTTTGGGTTTTTTGTTGGTGAAGGAAAGTCATCTCTGGGTCTCTGCCAGGACAGTAACTGCCACTGAAGAACAGGGGTTAACAATGGAATCTGGGAGAGCAGTTAGAGATGTGAAACCAGCAGATGGAGCCTCGTGTTTCCTTTTTCTCCAGGTTAAACACCTGATAGCCTCAATAGGGACCCCACAGCTGCGGCAGCCCAACCTGTTTTCACTTTGTCTGCGTGACTTCCTGAGCTGCTGCCTGCAGACAGATGAGGCACGGCGCTGGTCTGCCAAGGATCTCCTGCAGGTAAAATGCAAAGGGGCTGCAGGTGAAACAGGGTGCAAGGGATGGGCTCCTCCTCTCAAGTCCAAGGCATCAGATGAGTCCCCTTCCTCCTCACCTCCTCTCTTGGTGCTCTTCAAATGAAAACGGTGAGGAGTCCTAGACTGGGCTGGGCTGGCAGGGCCCTGTAAAGGTGCAAGTGTCCTGCAATGAGCAGGGACATCTTTAAAGAGATCAGGTTGCTCAGAGCCCTTTGCTACCTGACCTGGAATGGTTCCATGGATGGGGCACCTACAAGCTCTTGGGGCAACCCTTGCCATGAGTAAACTGTTTCTGCCATCTACCTACTCTGATTAGATTCCCTGTGTCTTTAAAAATATTTGCCCACATCCTATTGTAACTGGCCCTGTTCAAAAAGGTATCCCCCACTTTCTTGAAAGCCACGCTGAAGTCTTGGAAAGTGGCAATAAGTGGCTCCCTGGGGCCTGTTTTTAACACAACTGAATAACTCCACCTCTCTCTGTTTTTCCTGAGAGGACAGGTACTTTGTCCTCTGCCTGTTTCTGTTGCCCTTTTTTGTAATTTGGTGGTGTGTTCTGTGTTATCTAATGGCAAAAGAATTGTAGTAGAGCAATGCAGGGTACAGAGACATGAAAAGATGGTGCAGGAACCCAAGGAAGCCAGGCCTGGCTGAGTGGGCAGAGATTTGGCTGTGGGCAGGAGGGGCTGTGGGGGGCTCACTGTGAGCCTCTGAGGGGCCCTGGTTTGTGCCTCCACCCCACCCTTAGAGGTTTCTGGCACGCAAACAGGGAGAGCTGAGAGGGACTTGTCCCAGCCCCATCTGCTGCCTGGCACGCTCAAGCAGACAGGAACTGGCCCAGGGTTACTGCCAGGTTGTGTGGCAGAGAGGGAAGTGCAGCACCCAGTGCCACTGGGCTGTTCCTGCTGGGAAGGAAGGTGCCATCCAGCACAGGAGGGGCAGGGCATGGAAAGGTAGACACTGCTCTGTCTCCCTGTGGGAATCAGCACAGTGCCTGTCCTTCAGAGGCAGGCACCTATGTGAGTCATTGCAGTTTCCTGAAAGGAGGAAACCCCAGTGACAGAAAGCACTATTTCTAGAGCACTGGCAGGGCAAAAATCCCAGCAAGATGAAGACATCACAATAAACAGATGAGTGGGACTCTGGACCACGTTTGCTTGTGATGGCAAGGTCCTGCACATGATGACTGAGGAACAGATGGTGCCATCGTTCTGCCTTCTGAGTCTTTCTAGGAACTAGAGGAATCCTCACGGAGCCTGTGAAGCACTAACCGTGGAAAGTCATGGTTCACTGTTCTTTGTTTTTTTGGTTTTTTTTTCCTGTGGACAGCATCCATTTGTAGTATCAGCCAAGCCAACATCCATCCTGGCACCACTTATTGTCTCAGTGAAGAAGAAGAGGAAGTAGGAGACGAGAAGGTAACAATTATGTCCAGGATGTTAGGACTGGAATTAAATAAAGTTTCTGAAACATCAACTCATTTGGAAGACTCCCCTCCTTCTGACCCCTTCAGAAAACTCAACATTTCCTTCTTGTTTTTTATTGGTGCTAAGACACACTTATGGCTTCTTTTGTATGGTTTGTAAGGGGGGAAGGATCTTCGTTCATCCTCTCCAGACCACACTGCCTTTGCAATGTGACCCACTGGCCCCTTTTTGCCCAGCTGTGGTATTTCTAGTGGAGGCAGAAAGGGCAATGGCATTTGCAGGAAAAAACAAAGGAGTGGGACAGCCAAGACATCCAGTGCAGATCCGGGCCTGCAGCTGTGACTCGAGAACATTTGGGTTCCTGCCACTAGGATTTGTATCCCCAAGTGCAATCTCTTTGGCGGAAGGAGAGCCTTGCTCAAGTGAGAAAGCAGAAGGATCAGAGAGGAGGCTCTGAAAGGTCTCCTCTGGTGCAGAGCTGCCAGCGAGTGTGAGGTGAGAGCAGAGGCCTGGCAGAGCCCGGAGCAGCCTGAGCCTGGGCAGAGGCAGGCTGGAAGGAGGCCCTGGGAGCTGCAAGAGGCAGCAGCCAGGCCCTGGGTGCCTCTTCCTGGCAGCGGGCGAATCCTCCGCTCTCAGAGCCCAGGTGGCAGCTGGCTGCTCCCGAGGGGAAGCGTAGCCGTGCTGGGCACAGCCCAGACTGGAGGCATTGGCCGTCTGGAGTCTGCCCAGGAGCAGAGAAAGGCCAGGGGCAGCCGAGGGCCGGTGGCCTGGCTGAGGATTCCTACTCTTCTGCCGGCTGCCCTGTGACTCCTGGCAAAGGGCAGCAGTGTGTGCAGCACTCTGGGCACCGCGCAGGGAGCCGGGCTGCTGGGCAGGCTGGAGCACAGGGCAGCGTCCTTCAGGCACGGCGCTTCTGCCAGGGCAACCCAGGCCAGCCTGAGGCACTGACAGCTTGGCAGCTCACATCTGCAGGAGCCAGAGCCTCCCACAGCTCTGCCAGGAAGCACCTGCAGCCTGGAGTTCTGCCCTGAGCCACAGCAAAGGTGTGAAATGCAGAGTGTTTTGAGAAATATTCAGGGCCACCAGGCCAGCCTGCTTTGTGCTCTCTGGCACACAGCAAGTGCTGTGCAATGCCGCTCTGAGCTGCTGGGAGAGAGGGAATCGGGGATGTGCCTGAGGGTTGTACTTGAGTAGTGTACTGATTTGGAAGAGAGCAGAATAATTTGAGTAGGCAATCTGTCTTTTCCTGATTAATTTCTGAAAGAAAGTCACCATGTGTTGCCCACAGATAAGGGTATTAGAAAAGAAAGGTCCTATAAAATCAGGCCTTGCGCTGCATAATTACCAACTGGTCTTTTATAGGTTCTATGTGCAGCTAGCTAACTTCCCATGTGAAAAATCACAAGAATGAGTGCAGTTAGCACAGCAAGATATTTTGGTAGGCAAAGTGCATGTGCAATAAACAAGAAATGTGTCCCATGAGAGTCCACAAAGGAAAAATGTAAACACCTGAGTAAAAGTGAGAGTCTTAGCATGTACACACAAAAACACTTTCTAAGCAATGAATGGTGTGGCAAGAATGTACCAGCCAGTTGGCGTTGAACACGAGGCCTGTAAATATGGTATAAGAATTTGTTATATGAATAAAGAATTGGCCTTCCCTGCATGAAGAAACGGAGTCCCAGCTGCTTTAGTGACACAGCAATGTGACTTCACTCAGCAAGAGCACTTGCAGGGTGTATTAATGAAATGTTTGTGTTTGGTTCCCAGAAAAGAAAGGAGAGGCGTTAAGTGTAACAAATAGGGCTTAGTCTTGTGAATTCCTTTAGCTTTAAGAGGCACTGCTGAACCCTGTATTCCCCCATTGCAATGATTAATGTGTGCAAGTGTCTATCTTAACCTTGAGAATAAAAAGAGTGGTCCCGCTAAGAAGGCAGCTGGAATGCATGCAAAGGAAAGAATGTGTTCTTAGAAGGCTCTTGACCACCAAAGGAGAATTTGAGGAATGGGTATTTCCCAAACCACTGTGTCAGTAACCAGAGTTGTATCTGAGGTGTTGCCATATTTGAACCATGTTTGAGCAGGTTGACAAGACAATGAAGAAAAGTGTATTGTTTAAAGGGGGGAACTTGACCCTTGAAAGAGAAACAATGTACTGGTCAGTGGGTGGGCAGTTCAGCTTGGAAAGGGGAACAATGCATCATGGAGCCCTTGTTGGCAGGAAGTCATGGAGTATGGTGAGCCATGGTGGCCCCATCTCACATGCTGGCCATGAGTAAGCTGATGCTGTAACTGGGAAAATTCCACTCTGAGCAGGAGATAGACAGCCTGGTTCTGGGGTGGAGGGGTGAGAAGGATGAGATGCACGCCGTTTTGATCCAGGGGATGTCCTGGAAGTGCACTGCCTACCTGCGCCTCCTACCAAGCACCATGCTCCTGTTCCCTCTCCCGCTCAGCAGATTTTTGGGAATCCAGGGGGTGGTATGTATTATTTGCTACTGCAAATGGAATGAATTTGCTTTGCCAGCCCAGTTGTGTCTTAGGTTCTTTTGTGCATGGGTCTCCTCCTGAACCTGTGGCAACGACCACCAGGGACCTACAGGACACTCCTACTCTGATGTCAATAAATTCTGAGAAGAGGTTTAAATATGTCAAATAATTTGGGGTAATGTTTACCCTGTGGGTTTCAGCAAAGTATTGACTATGTCTTAGTTCCACGGGTACAAACTAGTAGGTGAGATTGCTGAGTGTGCATGTGTTAGGGAAGTGATTCCCTACACACCCAGCACTGAAATACAGTTTTGCCTCCTTTCTAACCCTAAGCTGGCAGAAAGGATCAGGCCCTGCATGGTAACCTTTCATTTTGGCAAATTCTGTTAGCAGTGAAGAAAGGTCCAAATGAAACCTCTTCCAGCTGTTTCCCTCTGGTTTCTCTTTTTAGGCTCCAGAGCTCTTTGCTGCAGGTGTGCTGAGTGTGTGCAGAGCAGAGGAGCCCCACAGAGCCCTTGGTTTCCCACAAGTTGTCCTGCTTTGTTCCCAGGTGTGCCCAGCTCTGGCAGGAGGAAGAGCCCGCAGCGCAGAGGGCACCATGCCCTGCCCAGCCGGGGCTCCCTGGCACAGAGCAGCAGCAGCGCCAGCACCGTTCAGCCCCTCCTGCCTTGCCTTCTCCTGGCACACAGAAGCCTCTGGAAATCAGCACCTCCAGTCACGTTCCCAGCTTGGAGCAGCTGCTGCTGCTGGGCAGATGCTGCCAGTGTGACTGCTTCCAAAAAGGACTAAAGGCAGAGATGTACATGCACAGGAGCCCTGGGCATGTCCGAAAACGTGCAAATATGTGGGGAGATTTTTAGCAATTATTTCAGCTGTTCTGCCAACAGTGGCTTCTCTCCTGGCTCTGTGTGTTACAGATGAGTAATGTAATGGTTGGCTCTCACAATTAAGAGGTAGATGTTATGTCGATGTAAAAATGTAAAGTGATGTTACTCTTAATATATCCTTCCATATTCCTCTTCCCCCTTGTAATAACCTTAGTATTCAAGGCATTTGGGGAGGACTGGCTTGTGACCAGGAGGCGAGGTGTAAAACACCTGACCTCCAATTGAGATGTAAGAAAATAATCTCCAGCAATGGCCAGCCGAGAAAGACTTGACTGACCAAACTTTTGGAGGGGCTAAGGGTATCGAAGGCAGAGTATCTCTTTTGTAGATGAGGATGTGGCTGCAAGCCACACAGACCGCCAGTGCTGAAATTTTTTCCTTGTTAATTCCTTTGTTAAGGTTTAATAAACCTTTAAAATTTTAAAAGTGAGCATCATTTCTCACATGTGCGATGCTGTGGGCATCTTGATCTGGTTTCCTTTGCTTGGGTCCCATCTGAGTGCTCAGTTGGGGTACAGGCTGTAGGTGCTTGGAGCACTCTTGGAGTTGCTCTTGGATCCCTTGAACAACAGGGTTTGGCCCAGGGGGGGAATTTGTGCTGTTTTGTGACAGAGGAGAACTTCCCAGGCTATTTTGTGTTTGTTATAGGGAAGGTTGGTTATTGCTTTGCATAAAGTCACAGACCAACATGGAGCGTTTGCTTTGTGATGTCAGGGCATGGTTGCCACGTCATAGTGGTGACATGAGAAGGTTGCCTTGGTGCACGGAAGGCCTCAGTGTCAGAGCAGTCCTAGGGCTTGCTCAGAGCAGGAGCATCCTGCGTGTTGAGGCATTTGTCAGTGGGCAGCCGCACACTGACAGGAGCCTTGTTTGTTCTAGTGTTGGAGCACAGCGTGCAAACTTGCACAGCAGTGCTACAATGATTCAGCAGCTTGCTGCTGCAGTGGTTAATGTTTATGGCGTTACTTATTTCGTCTATTTTCTGACTCACGTGGCACGTAAGTAGAGATTTCCCCACTACTTAGGTAAGAGTGTAAAGTAACCTGGCTTTTGTATGTCTTCCTGCTCCTTCTTAGTGACTGAGTCAATTTAGAAACAGAAAGAGCGTTAGGATGCCACTGGTTTAATAAAGTTCCTGTCAAGACGTTCAGCTAAAAAGGGGGTATCTGAAGCCACAGGGTCACATTGCAAGGGAACCTGCAGGGATTCTCTTCCCTCCACGGGAGAGCCTGTGGCAAGAGGGTCTGTCATTTCCTCAGTTTGCTGGGACAAGCAAGACAGCTTTGAAAATATAAACTGGGAGAACTTCTCAGAAGGCCTTCTAAAAACTCTGTTGTTCCCAGTTGCAGTTGTTCCCAGAATTCAGGGAAAGCTTCTTTCTTTCTAAATTTTGTCATGAAAGGATTTGATTGTCTAACTTGACCCTCTACCTAGTGCTAAAAGAGTGATTCCCTTTGCAATGAAGTGCAAACTCCAAACCAGTGAGTATCTCCTCCTGAACCCTGCAGCTGCTGCTGTGCTGTTTCACAATAGAACTGCCACAGCTCAGTAGAATTTTGGGGAACCTTTTCAGGGGAACTGTTTACAGCAAGTTAATGAGAATTAGTGCATGCAACTGATTTTTTTTTTAAAGTACCTGAAGGAGAGGATTTTAGAAGCTATTTTATGTGTTTACTAGAACAGAAGTCTTGAGTGTTAATGAAGAATTTGTATTTTCTTGATCATGTGTGTATTCTTTTGCTGGCTAAAGGGGTCGAAGTGTAGGAACAAGCAGGAATATTGTCCTGATCTCTTGGTGGCTGCATGAATGAAATATGTCTCCTGGAGGGATGTTGTAAAAGGGAAAATAATCTCTGTTTGGGTTGACCTCTTGTGTGGGATCCACCAGCTCAGGAACTTTTCTCACAGCATCTAGTTCATTTTCCCTGCCCACTACAGGTCACATAAAACATGTATTCAGCAGAGCTGATCCTGAGGTGAGTGAGAAAGGAAGATTTCATGTTCGTCCTATTTAAAAATTCTAGTGAGCTGTCACCTTGGCTAGTTGCAGTAGAATATAGAGGGCCAGAAAGGACGGCCAAAATAAAACCAGCCAGAAAAGCCCAAAGAAAATAATTCTCATGTCTTCGGGGAAAAAAAAAAAAAAAAGGAATAAGTGGATATTTCCTAATTTCAATCTCAGAGACCTGAAGAAGGAAAACTGAAGAATTTGCATAGATGCCCATATGGCAGCCTTCAGCACAAAGGGCTGTTGCCCTGCCAAACCTGCCGTCAGTGCATCCAAGTGCTTTAGGCACTGGAGCAGCTGCCACTTCCATCCTGGGGCTTGTAGGTGATTTGGTATGCTAAGAGGAGGAGCCCCGTTCTTTTTCTCTTTTACCAGCCAGCAAAGGGGCTTCTGCACAATATTTCCTGCCCTCTTCCAGCACTGGATGGGATTGTGATCCACTTGTAGTTTTCCCTGTCTGCAGCAGCAATAGCAAAGGCGTTGCTGGCTCTTTCCTGCTTGTCCATTTCAGAGCGTGCAAGAAAGAAAAGCTCCATTCTGCTGAGACAACGTTGCTTGCTGCTAGCAGCCAAGGAGGAATATCCAATTCGTAGCCATATAGTGTTCTGTTGAATTGGCCCAATTTAATCGGGTTGGAGAGACTTGGAATCCCATTGCTAGCAGAGTTGATGAGTTCTCCTTAGAAGCTGTGGTTGTCGATGCCAGGAGAAACGAGGTTTGTAATGCTAGGTAACGGGCTGTCCTTCATGCTTCCTTCTTGCCACAGGTGACCAGAGCAACAGCCGTCTCTCCCCTGGCTCCCTCTGCTCCTGGAGAAGAAGACAAAGAGGAGCAAAGGAAGCAGGACAGCCGCAAGCGTCAATCTGTGGTCCCAGCACAGCCTGATCATCCCAAGAGAGTAAGTGCCAGTTGTGGGTGCTGCTGTCCTTAGTGCAAGGCAGAGGTGCAAGTTTGTGAGCAGGCAGCACTTGCTGTTGCAGGCCGAGGAGGCGGAGTGCTGGAGTCCTGCAGGACGTAGCCATTTCCTGCAGGCGGTGCCAGCTGGAAATTGGCCTTTGCCCTGTCCTGTTGAGGCACAGAAGTGCTGGGGGCTCCGGGTGACCTTTTGGCTGCCTGGCTCAGTGAAGCTCTGTCTCTGGGCTTCTGCAGTGCTTTGGCCAAGGGCACACGTGGCAGTGCTGGAGGTCCCAGGGCTTTGATGGTTTTTGTTTCTGCCTAGTAGAAAGGTGTGTTTATCTTGTGGAAGGGTTCTGCAGTTTTCTTGAGGAGTTCTTCACTCGTACAGACTCTTTTGGCCCGGCTGTCTTTTGCCTTTTGAGAAGCTGCAAGGAGATGACTGTGCTGCCCGTGAAGCCGTGGGGGGCCATTCTTGTGCCGTGTGGCCAAGGAAAGAAACCGCGTAGTTGTGAAGCCTTCTGGTGAGGCAAAAGGCAGAAGGGGCGAGTTCCTGGGGATGTGTTTTGCGTGGTAGTCTTCAGCTTTGGAAAGGGCATTGGAGCCTGGAGTGGGGGTGAAGCTGCAAGTCCTTGAGTGCTGTCTTGTGTTGCTCAGAGCAGGAAGGAGATGTTGAAACCGAGGATGCAGTATTTGAAGTCAGATGGGCAACTTTGTGTCTAGGGAGCTGCGTGGGCCAAAAGGAGGCAGGGCTGCTGGTGGTGAAGAGCAGCGGCACGTGAGGCAGCGTGTGGGCAGGCGGCCAAGAAGGCCAAGGGCAGGGTGGGCTGTGTCAGCAGCAGAGGGGCAGCAGGAGCAGGGCAGTGAGCGCCGGCCTGTGCTGGGCAGCGCTGCGGCCGCAGCTGCAGTGAGTGCTGTGTGCAGTTGTGGGCCCCTGTGAAGCAGCAAGTCCTTGAGGGGCTGGAGCGTGTGCCCAGAAGGAGACGGGAGCTGGGCAAGGGTGTGGAGCACAAGGCCAGTGAGGAGGCACTGAAGGAACTTTAGGCTGGACAATGGGAGGTTTATGAGGGTACTTCAACTTTCCCTCAATGCATCCAAATGTTTTAATCACTTTTAGGTGTAACTTTTTCCTGGTTTTGTTTATTTCTTTTTTTTTTTGTTTGTTTTGCTTGGCATATATTTCTCCCATCTATGGCTCTTTTCCTCATTATTTCTTGCCCTTTTATAGTGGACCCTTCGTCCACCATTTGTGTGAGATTTCGAGAATTCTCTATGAATCCATTTCCTACCTCTCTCTCTTGTATGATAAAAAGTTTGATAATTTTGTCCATCATTTGTCACACACACAGAAGTGGCAATTGCCAGTTTGTCTGCTCTCACATTTTCTTCCACTAAAAATCCAGGAAGTGAAGAATGAACCCTGATGTGAGAAACAAAATATGGATTAGTTCTATATTGCAAAGTTGTACAAAGACATGAAAGCCAAAACTATAAATTATCATTACTAACATCCTTTAGAACTGATCCTTCTAATCTTTTAACCACATTAACAACATAAGCAGAATCTGTGATTAAATCAAAAGATTTTGGAAAGAGCTGAAAAGTCTGAACCACAGTGGCAAATTCAAAAATCTGAGGAGATCCTTCTACTACTTGAAAATCTGATTCCCCAGCCTTAGTTGTTTGGTTCAACCAAGTTACAACTGATCTGTGGCTTTTGCCAGATCTATCAGTGAAGAGAGTTATTGCATTTAAAGGTTCTTCACTTAACATAGGTTTCTCTCTAAAACTCAATTTTGCTTGCAATAATTTGTGAGCTGGGTAATGAACAGAACATCCACCTGGAAAATTTACCAATGCTTGTTGCAAATCATCAGAATTTTGCATTGCCCAATCAAGATAATCTTTTTTCAAAGGTAAGCAGATAACGGCAAATTCTTGACCTGCTAAACTTAACAGTCTTGTTCTGGCCTTAATTACAATTTGTGCCATCATCTCTAAAACAGTAAAAATAGTCTTTGGAAATCTGTAGGGAAGAAAAACCCATTGTATTATTAACAAAGGATCTCTCTCAGAAAAGTCCCCTTGAAAAATGAGACCCCAACATTGCATTTCTTTCTCCTAAAATTCAAAAAAATAATGGCTTTTCTGGAAAAGAGGGATGAGCTTGTCATCTTTGGAGAACGTCCATGACCTTGTGTAGGGCTGCACGAGCTTCAGGTGTTAGAGTTCTAGGAGAGCTGATGTCACAGCTTCCTCTCAGTAAATTGAAAAGTGGATCCAGTTCATTGTTGGTGATTCCCAAAAGAGGTTTGCCCAATTGATTTCTCCTAGAAGCTGTTGCAAACCTTGCAGGTTGCTGAAACTGGTCCAGAGCTGTATCTTCTGTGGTATAATTGTTTCTTCAGTCATCTTCCATCCCAGATACTTCCAGGGTGGAATTTCTTGAATTTTGGTTATAAGCATTTCAAGTCCAGCCTTTTGGATTTCAGTAACAACACTAGCATGGGTTTGCTCCACCTCCATCTGCATTGGTGCTGCGATGAGCAAATCATCCATGCAGTGTAGAATCATGGATTTTGGATGTTTCTGTCGAACTGGAGACAAAACTTGTGTGACAAAATATTGGCAAATTATAGGCAAGTTCTTCATTCCCTGAGGCAATGATTCCCACTGCCATCTCTGCATGGGATCTCTTTGATGGATGGCTGGAAATGAAAAGGCAAATCTTGAAGCATCATCAAGATGAAGTGGGATGTGGAAAAAACAGTCCTTTAAATCAGTGACAACAAGATCCCAGTGTTTTGGGATCATTGGTAAAGAAGGAAGTGCAGGCTGAAGAGGTCCTATGTCTTCAATCACTTCATTGATCTTCTTCAGTTCATGAAGCAACCTCCAGGAGTCCGATGTCTTCTTGTGGATGACAAACACTGGGGAATTCCAAGGGCTATTCATGGGTGTGATGTGACCTTCTTGTAATTGCTCCTTTACCAGTCTCTTAAGGATATTTAATTTTTTCTCTGTTAAAGGCCATTGATCAATCCATATAGGATGATCAGTTTTCCACTTCAGTTTTCAAGTGGCAGGTTACAACATGGTTTCCATCATAGGCCCACTTCCAGTTTTGATCCCCACCACGACAGGATGTCTCTTCGCCAGACAATGAGAGGCTTCTGAACAACAAAAGGACAAACTGTCGCTGTCTTTCCTTGAGGACCTGTAATGTTAATCATGGATGCACTTTGCAAACACACAGTAGCACCTCCAATCCCTGTGAGGGAACCTGCAGGAGCTACCAAATGCCAATTGCTGGGCCAAAACATGTGAGAAATTACAGTGACATCTGCACCAGTATCCGGCATTCCTGTAATGTAAATTGTTTTACCACGGTGAGTCAGGCTGCAAGTCAGTTTTGGTTGATTGTGGTCTAAATATTGCACCCAAAAGACCTCAGGACCTGAGGTATCAAATGGCACAGACATAACTGAATTCTCTTGAAAGTTGTTTTGCTTGGGTGTATTGATGGGTGAAAGAAATGCAATAACTATAGGTGGTTTTGATGAAATTACTATCGGAACATTAAATGCAAGAGCTAAAATTATTAGCTCTTTGTTACAATTTACTGGAAGAGACAACAGCTGGAAGGACTGAAAGTCTGAAAATTTTGTTGCTGGCCTTGCCTATAATCACAAGATCTTGTCTATGTTGAAAAACCCCAATAATTCCAGTAGGAATGCTTTCATAACAAAAATTAGGTAAAAGTTGTATCGATTTTGAGGAGGCCAGTTTGACCCTTGTACCTGAGGGTATTGAGCTGGGACCATTTGAGGAATGGTTGACTGATAGATAAGTGACTGAGGTACCAATACCATTTCACTGGGTAATTGGCTGTAAGGAGGTACCAGTACTTGTGTCGAGGCGCGGTGCTAATCCGCGCTCTTTTCTGAGTTTAACGACAAAGGTTTGCCATCGATGTCAAGTTGAGAATGACAGTGCTTAGCAAGATGCCTCCCTTTCTGACATTGATGGCAAATAGAAAGTTTTTAGGTTGGGTTGTTGTTGTAGGACAATCCCTTTCCATGTGTCCTGGTTTACTACAAGCAAAGCAGCAAGCCCTTTTATCAAAGTCCAACTATACAGTACCAACAGATTTTTCAAAAATGTTTGTTGGTGCTTCAAAGGCCTTTTCAAGCTTTTCCATTTCTTGTCCCAGATTTTCTCCCAAAACCTTTCCCAAATTATCTCCCATTTCTTTTCCCTAACTTCTCTTCTGCAATTCTGCAATTTGCTTTCCGAAAGCATTGACTTGCACATTAGCAATATGCTGTGGAGACGTGAGCTTACTGCAAGCTGTTAGCATCTGTGTTACAGTTGGAGGCTGACCAGGTAAAATTATAATAATTTTTTTACATTCTTTCTATAAGTTCTTTGATATTATGGTGAGAAAGAGTTTCGTATTGTGGATTTACATCATTACGACCATATCTTACAGGTAAGGCAAGGAATTGTTTATTTGAATCCAAATTTTTTCCTGAATTTTGAATGATATTAGACCAATTAGGTAGCTGAAATGGAAGGTTTACCTCTGATTTAGACAATGTTTTGTTATTCCTTTTCATACTCCTGCATCTGATACAGAATAATAGCTAGTGTTGTCACAGCACTCTGCTGTCCCAGGAACGTTGCCAAGAAGCTCCAAGTTCTTGGCACTAGTGTCGCCACAGCAACAAACTTTCCTGGGAGCCCTGCCAGGAAGGGCTGGGGCGGAGAGCTCTGAGTTCTTGGTGACAGGAAGAAAGCCAGAGCCTGCTAACTTGATTCACTAAATTTGATCTTTTTCTATTCATACAAATTGGGCTGCTCTTGAGCTGCAGATCCCGAATTTGTATTCGTGACACTTTCCAGTGGACTGTTACAGGTTCCACACTGTATTCTTGTCCACAGGGATACAGCAGCTGGAAAACTCTCACGTCCGAGCTGCGATCTCAGCATGCTTTTTCCCTCCCCAGCAGTGAATGAGACAGGCTTCAAGGCTTCTCAATGAACTGTCTGTATCTCCACAGCAACTTTCCTGAGCTCTCCCTCCTGCATCCCCATCCATCTCTCTGGGCAGAGCCATCCCTGCCCTGCTCAACCCCTGGCTGCCACCTGCTGCCTCTGTCCGCCCCCCTGCCCGCTCTCCCAAAGGCAGAGCCAAATCCAAAGCCCCCCCACCTGCTGTAATCTGAGGCTGGGGAGCCAAAAGCAGCGAAAATCCTGGAAGAGGCTTGGCAGAGGAATCTGTATGAAAAGAGTCCTCAGAGCTGCAAACTGTCTGCCTGAGCCTGATCCGAGGCGGTGACATCCTGGGAAGGGAAACAGTGGCAGGGATGACCCCCACAGCCCCTCGGCCAGGCAGAGCGGATCCAGAGCCCCCTCGGCAGAGCCCGCCTGCAGAACTTCAGAACAAGATCCAGACACATCTTGTTCAGAAGAGGAGCAGGGCACAGAAACAGCAGCTCCTGTTTTGCAATGTTTCCCCATACTCTCATCTGCTGGATCCGTTCTACTCCCAACCTCTCCAGAACATGACACCTGACCCCCCAAATTTTCGGAACGCAATTAAAATCCTAATTGCTTCCTGGGAATTCTGGTGGTGGATGATTTCATGGAGAATGGGAGGACATCCTGTTGAAGCACCAGTGACATAGGGAACCCTGGAAGAAACAGAGGACACGACCGAAATTGGAAGCTGATCTGATTCCCCCTTCCCAGGGTTTGGGATGCTGTCCACACTGCCTGGGGAAACCCCGAACACACCAGGAGAAGGGAAGGAACCCCAAACAAACCCTGAGATCTCCCAGAGGAGGATGAAGGCCCAGCACGACTCAGAATTAATGTGTCAGAACCAGGAGCTCTGTTTTGGTGTCTGAGAAAGTCTCTGTCATGGTCATTTTGTTCAAAGCTCTCCATTAAAGCTCTGGAGACAGGCATTTGTTTGACCAAAGTCTCTTCCTTTTTGCGAGAGACTAGACTGTAAATTTTCCATTTAATCTGGTCCCAGAAATCAAAGGTAAAAGCAGACTTCAAGTCCATATTTTGAGTATTTCCTTTTACCTGATTAAGAAATCTTTTAGTTCATGTTTTGAGATGTCTGAACGTCCTTTGTCCTGTAAAATTGTCTCAAGCCAGTAAAAGATGTCCCATTCAGTTTTAGAGAGATGGTTTCCCATCTCATTGCCCAGGAGCCCCTAAAGTTGCTACTTATTACTTACAAGGATGTCAGCTACAGAAAACAAAGGGGATGATCCATTCCTCCTTTTAACAGCCTGGGCCTCCAGCAGTGGCACTTTCCACAGTCTTCTTTTTGTTTTTAAACTCCTCTAGGCTCACTGAGGAGCAGCTTTCCCAAAACTCTCTGATTTTAAGGATTCCCACAATATACTACATAATATATACTTTAATAAACAGAATATATAAAATACATACTTGATCTTTTTCCAAGTCAGCAGGCCTTTGCAGCGAGTTCTGAGCCAACGTGTGGCTCTGCTGCCATCCCAAACCTGCGCTTCCCGTGCCCAGCCTGAGTGCAGGTGGGGCATGTGCTGGGCATGGCCAGAGATTTCCATGGCCCAAATCCTGCAGCATTTAGATCTGCTTATGTCTTTGGGCAGCACAAATTACAGACACCCATCTCAGCTGACAAATGGCATTTCTTGCAAATTCCTACACCAGCGCTAACATCATATAACTACAGATTTCAAAGTTAAAAAAAGGTAATTTTTTTGGTTTTTACACCACACTATTTAAAAACAAACAACTATCAACTTCTGTTAGCAAAAATTAATTTATTGCAAACCTCTACAAACACTCACCATACACAAAAATCAATGGAAAATTAACAACTTAGTTTATTGCATATTATGACAAGCATACAGCCCATATATAAATACAAAAAATATCAGTATCTTTAATACCAAGAACTTAACAAATAGAATTACACCATTATACAACTCCATACACATTTAAATAGAAGTGCATACATATATAACCACCACAATATACAGATGTGAATATAGATTAAATGTTACATATTAGATGCAAGAAACAGATACATAAAACAAACCCATCAGTTTTAGCAGTAGCAATCTAAATATCTGTAAAACTGCATCTATACAAATATACAGCTATACATCTGGATATATATGTAAATGAAATGTATAGAAATAGATCAATATACATCTAAAAATATAAAATCAAACATATATACTGATACAAATACCAATGTACTTATTCAAAAAGGCATATACCAAAAACTACAATAAAAACCAATACAAATAGATACCTACACAACTGTATACATATGGGAATCTAAACACAGATATTACAATATACATGAAGAACTAGATAGATATACACACAAATATGTAACTGCAAACCTGTATGTATGCAGGTATCTATATGTACATAAATACATAATAAATTCATAAATATAATACTATACGGACAGAAATGCACCTGTACAAATAGCAGGCTACATGTATCCATATCCATATAATAATTCCTGTCCACATGCAAGTCCATGTATCTTTAAACAGAACTCCAAGCAGAGGAATCCCAGCTGCCCCATCTTCAAAGCCTCTCCCTTGGTCCCTTCCTCCCGTGCAGAGCAGCTTTCCTGGGCAGGGACATCAGATGGGACATCTGGGAAGCAAAAGGAACACTGAGTCAGTACGGGGACTTTTCCCTTGGCTGCACTTCCATCAGGGAAGAGGAAATGTCAGAGCCTCCCCAGGAGGGTTAGAAAGAGAAAGCAGCCAAGCGGGCCAGGCTGTTATGAATTTGGTTCAATTGGGTTTGGGAAAAATAGGGAGTTGTTTGTTGTAAGGGGGAGCGGGTCCAGGATTTGGTGGAGGCAATGGACAGACGAGGTGAAGGGTGATTGGACCAAGGCAAAAATCAATCATTCGACACCCTGAAGAAATGATTGGCCCAGAATGAACATCGCTAAGGGCCAATCAGAGCACCGAGATTCCACCAATCAGTGCGTGGATCCAAATCCCAGCAATCCTGGACCTAAGGGGTGTTAGAAAAAGGGGAGTTTTCATTTGGGTGGGGTTTTTTGTGTCCTGTGGGCAGTTGGATCAGTTAGCAGGAGAGAAAACCCTCCATGTTCATAACACGCTGATATCTTTTAGCTGTTGTGAGGGGGTTCAAACTTATCTTGGACCCTCCATTCCTCAGGGCTTATTTTCAAATAAACGAAAGCCTTTTTCATTTTTCCTCGAAATCTGGCCTCGTTCATTCATAACAACTTTGGGGACTCATCCAGGATAGGCCACGCCCCTGAAACAGTCTGGGGTAGCCCAGGAGCCAAGGGACGCATCCAGCCACATTTTTTTTTGGCTGCCGGATTTTGGATTACATTGGACCGTGGAAGGGATTGCACCTATATCCGAGGCTGCGGGGAACACAGCAACTCAAAAGGTGAGAACACTCCGAGAGGGAGTGGGGCTCATGTTGCCTCTGAGTAACGTGAGTGGGGTTTAAGGTAATAGGGGGTGTGAAGTGCATGTGTGTGACTGAGACGGGGGCTGTGAGTACAGACCCCCGAAGTGAGTGCAGACCTCCTAGTACCATGGTTCCGGACTCCCCTGAGGGGGGCTGGCCGGGAGCAGAGGGAAGCAAGTGTTGTAGAGTGTGTGCACCCCTATGGACTCCTGGGAATAGAGGAGATGGGGAGTGCCTACCCATAGCTGCCCTGACTCACTCAGGCTCCCATTCCTCCGGTGATTGGAGGCTCCTAGGGGTGGTTTGAGCCATTAGCCCGAGTTGCACCCTTCAAACTAGGATCCCATTGGGGGGTCATAGAGGGGGACATACTCTGTACCCCAAGCCAGGATCCCATTGAGGGGGAGTCGTAGGGGTATCCAAGGAGGGTTAGTGGGGGCGGACTTGCCCACTGAGGGGTAAAGCTCCGACCACTAGCTCAAACCACCTGGAGGGCTGTTCCTCAGGGATAGACCAGGGGAGTCTAGTCTCTGAGGAACTAGGACCTTGGGGGTGGGAGAAAATACTCCTATACAGAGATCACCTAAGAAAGTGGCCACCGTGTAGAGGAGTGCCCCTTTTGAAGTCTGGGGAAGGGGAGGGTGTCCATGCCAAGGGGAGTAGGGCCCCCTCGAACGAGGACCCAGTGGAAGGGGGTCATAGAGGGGAAGTAGGCTCACCCTGAGCTAAAGGGGGTCGTGGGGGTGGCTGAAACAGACTTTGCAGGGGTGGTGACCCACGGGGGGAGGTGGGCAGCTGGCAGTGGAAGGGCCCTTTCAGTCACTAGGACTGAAGGGGAGATTAGAACCAGCTCATGTTAGGAAAAGAGTTTCTTTTTTTGTGTGATGGAAACCGGGACCCTTGAGGAGTGAGGTTCAGAGGTGAGGGGAACCAAAAGTCCTTTGCCCGCTCCTAAGGGATTTTTTTTTTTTTTTTAAATATCTTTTGTGGCAGGCCGAGTAGTGGCCATTTTAGATTTGTTGTGTGGCAGTCTGAGAAGCAGCCATTTTAGGTTTCTTGTGTGGCGAGCTGAGAAGCGGCCATTTTAGATTTCTTGTGCAGCAGGCCAAGAAGCAGCCATTTTTGAATTCCTTGTATGATCGGCTGGGAGGCAGCCATTTTAAGTTTATAGCATGACGTTTTGAGTAGGAGGTTGCAGCTAGTTGTTGACCAGCCATCCTGTTAAACAACATATACTTAGGGTTAAAATCATATTTTTATTAGTACTAGTAGGTATAAGTGTTGAGAGCTTTGTAACAAGCTAGCTCCGAGCTAAAGCTCACAGTGAGATTAATTTGACCAAGATAGAAAATGAGGGAGTTGCTATCCCAATTAAACTGTGTCCTTGGTGATATAAAAATGGGCAGGAGATCTTTCTCCTTTTCAGTGCCTTTATTAAAGGATCAGCTCTGGGTGGGGGCCCGAGGGGTCGCGCACACCGCCACTGCTCCCGGTAGCGACGCAGAGGAGGAGGTGACGCAGTTTTGCTGCACAGCAGAACTGGGGCTTCCGTCCTCACGAGCGTGCCCAGGAAGACATCTGTCTGGCTCGAAGTCTAGGGTCCTCACTTCATCTCTGTTCTGTTGAAATTACAGTGAGTTCTAAAACCTCACTAATTGAATAAGAGTACCTTTTGCAAGCAGAACCATTCACTTAGTTTCTTAAATTTTAGTTTAGTTTGTTGGTTTCAGGGTCTTTAGTTAGATTCTCTTGACTTCCTCTTGATTTGCATATTTCCCAGGGAGGTTTCCTCGGCGCCATTTTAGAGAGCAGTGGAGGCAGCACTTGACGGAGGTAACAAGGGTGGGTGTGAACTGCAGGGACTAACAGGTTCAACCTTGTAACAACAACTTTGCTTATTACAACTTCAAATCAACAGTAACATTAGAAGTTTTACATTTTAACAACAACATAATTAACACACTTAACTTATTGAAACTTCACATTTAACAGTAACACTTTCAATGGCCTTAACTTATAGGATTGTCCATTACACTTGGCCCACGGATGAAGTAATGCACAGACACAGGTGGTGGAGCAAATAGCCTGGGAAAGTGGAATAGTTATACTAAAAACAGCACGTAGTTAGCTGATAGCTAGTTAGCCAATGGTGAGCTGGGATTTTGCACTATGCATGAGCTAATTAAAAGGTGTATAATAATCGGTGATTCGGGAATAAAGACGAGACTTGTCGATCATCATATGGTGAGCAAGTCTTCCTTCTCCATCAAATGGCTGACCCCGACGTCGACCCGTAAGACGACTACGAACGGACACGGCTGCCACGGATGGGGAAGTAGGAGTGGGTCTCTCTGAAGCAAGGCGGGGGACGGCAAACGACCACCGTGAGGTCGCGGCCCTAGGAGCTGTATAGACAGTCCTAGCCTACGTGCTGCCGAAGTCTGTAAGCCTTGCAACAGCGCTGATTAAAAATGGAAAGGCAAGCAGCATATGATTTATTTATTTGCTTTTTAAAAAAGCAGCAGATTAAGGACATAGACTTGCAGAGAGAGCTCCCACAGTTGTTAGATTACGGGTACGCTACAGGGTTGTTTCTCAACCCCCATACGGTCCATGAGCTAACAGAGTGGCGTAAGTTCGGGACCAGGAGGGCGGTTACGCGTGCCGCGGGAGAGCCCGGGGCAGACGCGGCGGCGGAAACGCGTATGGTGGCGGCGGTGCCAGCGGTGCGGCGGCGGAGCGGACCGAGTGCTGCGGCGGCAGCATGCTCGGTGCCGGCGGCGGTTACGCGCACCGCGGGTCCAGTGACACGCACGGTGACAAAAACTCGCACGGCAGCTGTCCGTAGGGAAAGCGCACAGATTGCTGGGACTGGGCCAGCCAAAGCGAGACGCGGGGGCCGAATACACGGCAGCGATAAGCGCAGTGCCAATGGTAGCGGCGGCGGACGCGCACCAGTAATGCGAAACCCGAAAGCTGGAACTAGGAGGGCTTTTTCACTTTTTGCAAGCGCACAAAAGCACCAGCGGTGTGGGATATGCTCCCGCTGGCTGCGGGTGTTGGCGCAGAGCCAGGGGGAACCAGCCCGAGTGGAGATCCAGGCGGAGCGGAGCCCAAAGGAGATCGGGGCTACGCGGGTTCGGGCGAGGGCGTTCCTTTCCGCACCCCCGGGATAGCGCAGACTGAGGCTGCCGGAGCAGGCGGAGACGGGCGCGAGCAGACATTCCTCAAAGCACCGCCCTGTCACAGCTGCCTGGCAACCACAGCAGACAGCCCATCGCAACAATTCAAACAAGTGTCTGAGAAAAAACAAGTCAGGAATTTTCTTCAAGGTCAGGATAGAAAACTTCTGAAACTTCACACAGTACATCATACAGCAGATGTTATACAAGGCATTTCACCCAACTGTTCCACAGACTTTACAATTAGTTTACCAGTTTTTTTTGTAAATGTGTTTGCTTTTCTAAAAGTGATCGAGTATTTGGGTTTGATGGCTTTAAGTTTGATGACTTTATTACCTTTCCCTTGCCTGAGGCAGGAAGAACCTTTTAGGGGGGCAGAGTCTAAGTAAACTTCCTAGTTTCTGTTTGGACTACATATAAGAAGATTTAAACTCTAAGATTTCTGTATACTATGGTCTTTATGGTTTTTGCTCTCTTCTATTCATTAAGAGATGGCATTAGATAAATTGATATAAATGTGCTAATTGTTTTTGTACTGTCCTTATTTTAAGTGAAATTATTTGTGTTTAAGATTATCTGTCATCTTTCTCAGTTTTGTTTTAAAATATTTATCCAAGATTCGGGGTTTTAAGAATTATTGATATTGGGTTTGTAGTCTTTGTTATTTTTGGTTTTTGTAAGTAATGCTGATAGATAGTGATTGTTGTTAATACTAGATGAATACTTTGAGAAAGTTGTTTTAACCCCTTCAAGCACTTCTTGTTAAGGAGTTTTCAGATTTTTGTGATAAGAATTATTATTAAGATATTGTTGTAGTATTTACAGCCAGCTTTCATGTGTTTTTCTATTTTTTTTTTTGTGTGATCACCTGCAAGACACATGTCTCTTCAGGATCCTGTCTTTTTATTTCCTAACTATTTAGATGTTTCTGAGGGTTTTTATCCAAATTGCCAGTTTTGTAGTTCTTTTAATTATTATTACAGGAATACTCCAGCAGAGAATTCAAGAAGTTTGCTGTGTTTGGAAAATCTTTGTCTTGACAGAAACTTCAGAAGGATCCAATTATTTGCTAGTTTAATTAGTTTGTAACCCTAAGGTTTCTTGTTTATAACAGTTGTTTTTAAAAGTCCTGTTTAAAAGGTATGTTAAGTGATACTCACCAATTAGAGTTCGAGCTCTGGCCAAGCTCTAGCTCTATTTGGATGGAGTGACTGACAATCAACCCAGATGTTTTCTGCATCAAAAAGTATTCAAGTCCTTTTGACTTGGCAATTTGACCATCTATGACAGCTGAGCCATTTTCAGAGGTGATTTGGAGAAACATGAATCCGGACATGATTTCTCCAATTCTCTGTCATTTTAAGGTTTGTCAGCTGTCGCAGACTCTGGGATAAGAGTTCAGTGTTATAGTGTTTAGTAATTTTTGATCTTGTATGTGTTGTTGATTGTGTGTATTATCTAAATTAATTCCTAATTACTCTTAACATTTCTTTATGTAACATTGCAAGATGAAACCAGGACCCATTCTTCACCTCCAGGATTTTGAGAAGATTCTTTAGTCCTGCAGGGATGTGGGATTTGTTTGTGTTTTGACAGGTGCCCTGTCTCAGCTTGAAAAGAAAACGGGGGAGCTCAGGGTATTGGAGTGGCTCTCTCCACCGCTACAGCAACAGAGAACTGTGAGACTGAAAATTGAAATGATTGCATCCCTCATAAAGAAAGGACGTCTTAGAGCAATCCAAGTTACAGGAGCAGAGCCTTCCACAATACGATTGCCCATTAAAAAGGACACGCTTGACTGGTATTTGGTGAACTCTGGGGAGCTCCAGGAAGCCCTTTTAGGAGCTGGAGCTGTCATGGAGACTGGGAAACTGCATCCTAGTCCCCTCCAGTGGATGACAGAATGGGACTGGATAACAAAGCCCATTCGGAGTTTGTCACCATTAAGGGGGGTTATCACGGCCTTTACGGACGCTGGTAAAAAGTCCAGGAGAGCAGCCGTGACATGGAAACAGCAAGGACAGTAGCGACAACATTTGTTGGATGCAGATGCCAGGGACAGTCTACAGACATTGGAACTTTTAGCTGTAGTATGGGCAATGATGAATTTAAAAAGTCCTTTGAATATTGTGACTGACTCCCTTTATGTAGCAGGAGTAGCTGCCAGGGTACTATACTGGGGGAGGGGATATCTTTGTGTTTCCTCTCCAACAGGACCCTTGTGGATCCCCGCAAAGTGGACTCTAGCTGTACCAGACGTTCAGGACCGTCGCGGCCTTGTCACCGGAGGACAAAGAGAGGGTGCACAACAAACTGACGCTGATATTTGCAACACCTCCAGCCCTACTCTAACAACGCGCGACGTGCCTGCGTTCATCTTCCTGACGATTGGATCGAGTGGTGTCAGGACCTTACGGTAGAAGTAAAAGCTCCTCAATCACAGCCATGCCTGGACTGTGGGGACAATAAATGCGCTGCATGGATCGCGCTAGACTGTAGAGGCTGTAATAAGGTGTTTTGGTTGGAGCAATCGACCGTTCGGGAAACTGGTGCCCAAGCTGCCGATTCTCCTGGAACTTGCAGAACTCATGGCAGCGAGCACTAAGGGATTTTACAGAGCTTGATTTGGGAAGATCGTTAGGCTTATATGAAGCCCCGGAGCAAATTATTTTGGCATATGTTACTTGGCAACTTAAGACCTTGTGTGAGCGAGCTGAAACAGGTAGTAGTAGCCACACTTTTACCTGGAGGGGCAGCTAATAAGGCCATGAATTTGGCCAAGCAATTAGGCTGCTGGGCCAAAGACGAACTGAACGCCACCTCCCAGGTATTGGACATGCTGTCTTAAGATGTGCAAAGTGTAAATCACGCAGTATTGCAAAATAGAGCAGCAGTCGATTTCTTATTATTAGCTCAAAGCCATAGTTGTGAAGAATTTGAGAGTATGTGTTGTATGAATTTATCAGATCATTTTGTATCAATATGCTATAGAGATATTGTGTAACAGTATTGCTAATGCTTGTATTACCATGCTTGCTTAATTGTATACAAAGAATGGCGAGTCAGATGATGGAAAGGGCTTGGAAAACAACACTTCTAGCCCAAAAAGAAAACGGGGGAAATGTTGAGAGCTTTGTAACAAGCTAGCTCCGAGCTAAAGCTCACAGTGAGATTAATTTGACCAAGATAGAAAATGAGGGAGTTGCTATCCCAATTAAACTGTGTCCTTGGCCCACGGATGAAGTAATGCACAGACACAGGTGGTGGAGCAAATAGCCTGGGAAAGTGGAATAGTTATACTAAAAACAGCATGTAGTTAGCTGATAGCTAGTTAGCCAATGGTGAGCTGGGATTTTGCACTATGCATGAGCTAATTAAAAGGTGTATAATAATCGGTGATTCGGGAATAAAGACGAGACTTGTCGATCATCATATGGTGAGCAAGTCTTCCTTCTCCATCATATAAGTGAAAGTCTTTTTATTTCTTGGAATCACCATCATTATTTAGTTTTCTAATTACTATTTCTCCATTTTCTCCCTAGTATTTTTAACTCTCTATTTTTTTTTTAAATTATTGGTATTATCACTTCATATTTTAAAATCCATCCTTAAACCACCCCATTAAAGTCGCCATATTTATTTCATTTCTTTAAGTCGCCATCTTTATTTTGGTTTCCTATTTCTTTAAGTCACTATCTTTATTCTGTTTTCCACATGAAAGTCACTGCCATATTTATTTCATTCCTTTAAGTTGCCATCTCTATTCTGTTTCCCACATTGAAAACTGCCATATTCATTTTATTTCCCATGCTAAATATTTTCTCTAAATCATCACTTTTTTAACACCTACTTCCTTTTAATAATTACTTTAATAATTAATATTACCTAGGCAATTCCATTCCTGGAACTTTATTATTTAAATCAGTAAATAAATTAATTCAGTGCTATCTAAAATCTGAAATATGGGGCAGTGTGCAGGGACGAGTGCCTGCAAAGGGAAGAAAGGAAAGGAATCATTTAAGAATATTCCTCCTAGTAGCCCTCTAGGTGAAATGTTAAATGGATGGGATAACAGCAAGGAGGAAAAAACCTGAGATAGGATAAAGATAATAAAGTATTGTACGGAAGTCTGGCCAAAGGAAAGTATAGGGAAAGGACCTGTCTACTGGCCCTGGTATGGCACAAGGGAAAAGTGGTTATGTGTAGCTTTGAATAGACATGTTAACAACCGAGGGGAACCTTGTAATGAGGAGATCCAATGTGCTAAATATTGGCTAGAGAAAGAGGAACAAGATGAAGAAGTAAGAGTATATAAAATGACATGGCAAACAGATAAAAAGGAGGCTAAATTACCAGAGAGGAGGTGGGATCCTTTAGATTACCTTCCTCCACCTCCCCCTCCCAATCCCTTAGACCACCTTCTACTACCTCCTACTCCTACTCCATCTACTGACCACCTCCCTCTTCCTCCTCCTCTTGTACTGTCTCCCTCAGTACAACATCCTGAATGGATTCCAGTTTTGACTCCTGTAAGTGTTTCACAGCCACCTCAACCCTTTACTTCAAGCTGTCCAGCACCTGCTACCTCTTCTTGTGTCGTACTCTACCTCAAATCAACGGCAGATGCCAGCTTCTGGTGTCATAAATCCAACTGTTATAAATATTCCTACCCCTATCCTGGCTCCTAAAACCTTCCAAAGCACCCCCCTTTATTTTTCCCCTATCCTACAACCTATTATCCCAAACACCTCTTCTCCAATTACTGTTCCTGGATCTTGTCAGAATATTTCTCTCTGTTTATCAACCTGCAGAGGATCAGGAACAGAAGGAGAGTGTACAAGCAAAAGATCAGGCAGTAGAAAAGATCTGTTGCTGTAATAGCCTGGAAGGTAAAAGGTTAGCGGAATTAGACAAGCAGGGAAAAGTTCATCAGTATAATATGAGGTTTCAAGCAGGGAAGACTCAGACTGATGTAGGAAAGATGGGAAAATTGTTTCCGTTAAGAGAAGTGCCTATGTGAGGAGCCGGGGGTGGCATTGGTTTTGTAAACGCACCACTGACTGCCTCTGAAGTTAGAAATTGTAAGAAAGAAATTAAAGCTTTATTAAAAGATCCCATAGGCATCTCCCTACAATGAGACCAATTCCTAGGGCCAAACATCTTTACGTGGGAAGAATTAAATTCGATCCTAGAAATATTGTTCTCTTCCGAAGAAATACAAATGATCCGTACTGCTGCTATGAGGATTTGGGAAAAAGAAAATAGAGGGGGTCCTAGAGGGGAAGATAAGATACCCATTATTAACCCACCTAATTGGGATCCAAACCAGGAGGAGGGAAGAGTGAGTATGAGGCAATATAGGACATTAATTAGAAGAGGGATAAGAGAGGCTGTCCCTAGAATGAATAACACAAAATTGGCATTTGATAGTCAACAGGAAAGAGATGAATCACCCAGCGCTTGGTTAGAAAGATTAAAAAGAAACTTTCAATTGTATTCTAGTGTGGATCCGGGTAGTCCAGAAGGACAAATTTTAGTTAAAATTCAATTTGTAACTAAGGCCTGGGTAGATATATGGAGAAAATTGGAAAAGGTAGATGATTGGCAAAAAAGAGGAATGAATGAGTTATTGAGAGAGGCACAGAAAGGATATCTAAGAAGGGATGAGGAAAAGACCAGGACAAAAGCAAAATTTATGGTAGCAGTGGCTAGGGAGAGTGCTCGGTTTGGAAATAGCCAGTCACCAGGAAATGGAAAAGGTGAGTATATAGATCCTAGAATAAGTGGGTTTAAAGATCAGCCAAGTAGAAGTATGAGCCAGTCAGAGATAAGAAGTCACCTTGGCCAGAGAGAAGACCACCTTGGGCAGATATCATATGCTTTTATTGTGGTGAGAAGGGACACACCAGGAATTTTTATAGAAAAAGATGGATAGATGAAGCTATTGCACAGGAACAAGGCACCTTAGAGAGAAGGCTAAGAGAAGAGGAGTGTCGGGCTCTATGCTCTGAGGGATGATATTGGTCACCAAAAATATAAACTGATATTAAACAAAAGTGAAAATATAGAATTGGCTACAACAAGGATTCAAAATCCTGCACAATTTTTATATGCAGAACCAAAAGAAGAATTGGAACATCACTTTCTTGAAACCATAGATTTGCAGATAAAAGTTAGGGAAGACTTATTAGAACTACCTTTAACTGAAGGAGATATACTTTTTATAGATGGTTCATCACAGGTAGTAGATGGTAAGCGAATATCAGGGTATGCTGTCGTGAATGGACATATGATGACAGCTACAGAAAAAGGAAAGCTTCCCAATACTTGGTCTGCACAATGCTGTAAATATATGCTTTATTAAAAGGGCTAAAATGGCTTGGTCAAAAGAGTGGTACCATATACACCAATTCTAAATATGCTTATGGCGTAGTACATACTTTTGGGAAAATCTGGGCAGAGAGAGGATTTGTCAAACACAAAGGGAAAAACCCTAATTCATGAGGGCCTCATAAGGGCAGTTTAGAAGCCTTAAAAGGATTTAAAGAAATTGCAGTGGTACATACAAAGGGACATCAAAAAGGCGATTCCAGAGAAATAAGAGGAAACAATCTAGCAGATAGACCTGCAAAAAGGGCTGCTATAGAAAATTCAGAAAAGATCTTCAAGTTAAAGGAAATGGGAAATGAGGATGATGAAGATAAGGGAAGGGAAGAGATTCCTATATTTAATGAAAAGTACATTTAATTACAAATTACTATATTTAATTACAAAAACAAGGTGCAACCCAGAATGAAAAAGGGGAATGGAGAATGCCAGATGGTAGGCAAGTATTAAACAAAGCCTTAACCAGGCAGATATCAGAGGATTTACATGCCTCAACCCATTGGGGTACTCAGGCTCTGCATGATCACTTTACAAGAACTTATGTATGTATTGGTATATGGGAAATTCTACAACTAATAACCAGAGATTGTATGATAGGCCAGAGAATAAATAGAAAAGTAATGAGAAAATTACCTCAGGGAGGGAGAGACTTCACAAAAAGACATTTCAAAATATACAAGTAGACTTTACAGAATTGCCACAAGTACAGAGGTATAAGCATTTACTTGTAATAATAGACCATCTAACTCACTGGGTAGAGGCACATCCAACAAGAAGAGCAACTGCAGAAGCAGTGAGCAAGACTTTATTAGAACAGATAATACCCCAATACGGGATAATTAACACCATTGATCCGATAGGGGTCCACATTTTACGGCAAAAATATTACAACAACTCACAGATGCTCTACATGTCGCTTGGAAGTTTCATAGCCCATGGAGACCTCAAAGCTCCAGAAGACTAGAGAGAATGAATCAGGCTCTTAAGATAACTCTCACAAAATTAACAGAAGAAACAAAAATGAATTGGTTAAGATGTCTCCCTCTGGCATTAATGAGAATAAGGATTAAACCAAGGGCAGATATAGGGGTTTCTCCATGTGAGATGATGTTCGGCTTACCTTTCTTAACACCTCCAGGTAATACGGGAACATAAGAGGGAGAGTGGGCTGTAAGAAAATCTATAAAGACCACAGTCTGTACCTTAAAAGAATTAAGGAATAAAGGGTACCTTCCTCAGACTACTCCCATGGATTTTAAAATCCATAAATTATTCCAACCTGGTGACTGGGTGTTAATAAAAGTCTGGAAAGAGCAGCTGCTAATCCCAAAGTGGGAAGGTCCATTTCAAGTGCTGTTGATCACCAAGACTGCAGTTCGAACACAAGAACGAGGATGCACTCTTATTCCTTGAGTAAAAGGGCCAGTTACTGCACCTGAGGAACCATTGCCTACTACAACCAAATGACACCATCTGAAAATTTAATTAACAAATTATGACAGGACTTTGTTAAACATACTGTAGGATATTGAATCAATACGTCATACTAGAACTTTGTTAGCCTATAAGAGTAAAATTATATGAATTGTTAATGTCAAAAATGGAGAAAGTGTGTTTAACTTTTAGTGTGTATTGTCAAAAATATGTAATAGCCTCTGGTATTTCTTATTCCAGATTCTGAGGAAAGATAGCACATCCTCCCATGCACCTGGTAATTAGGCCCTAAAAGGTGGAAGAAACGGGTTGATACAAAAGGGGTTGGTAGACTCCTGCAACAGTAACCAGTAACTAGTAAGAACAAGATGGTGAAAAGTGAAAAAGGAGTGGATCAGGTTACACTCTTGCCACGGGAAGTTGCTGATCCTCTGTAGAGGGGAGACATGGCTGGGAGAGTGGTCTGTACAGACCCCCATTTCTGTTAATCCTCCTGCTTATGAATGCTACTAAAGAGGAAACAAACACCACCCTGTGAGAAATGTTGCTATCCTCTATATGCAGGAGACTCTCGGACTGCTGTCCTCCGAACTCACACCAATCCGAGCCCTAATTTTATCAACTTTTTATCACTAACAACCTATAAAGAGGACGGTAAAATATATTGGCTATTTAAAAATATAGGGAATTTTAAACAAAAATTGTTGGGACAATGCCCTATGGAAGAAAAATGGATACGCTCACAAAAGAAACCTATTGTGGGAAGAGTAAGATATGGGACTTATGAAACAGATTTAGCCAAAGAAAAAGAGATCAAAGGAGTAATCAAGAAGAGGGCAGAGATCCAGATTCTAGGAGAGAAAAATCTATTCCTAGGTTTAGCGGAGAAAATAAATAATGAGTTTAACATATCTAATTGTTGGATTTGTGGGGACACTTGTATGGTAGAAGTTTGGTCATGGGAAGGGATCCCTTTGAGTTCACAGAATGTACTTAGAATTCTAGACAGGGAAGGACTTGGACCAGATAATAGACCGGAAGAAGAGATATGGAACCTGAGATCTGAAATAATCGGAGAGCAATGCCTCTGGAGAAAAAGTTCTGAACACCATTTATTTGGGCGAAATCTATTGCAAGGGTCATCATGAAAAGAGCGCTCACCTACCTCGAACTTAGCCTGAAGGCTGGAGACAAGAACAGAAAAGCAAAGAACATCCTACTATTACCAGAGCATGAAGTAGAAACTGCCCAATATCCAGAGACTACAGAGGCAGCTGCTGAAATGTATAAGAAATACCAGACACTGAGACGACCATACACGATTGAAAAGGAAACTTGTTAAAGAATGGATTAAAAGAAATAACTGCCAAGAGACTGTTAAGATGTTGATGCGGGCTAAAGCCCAGCCTCAGCCCCACCCTGCCTCCCCGGCCCTGGGGCCTCACCCGGGCTCTCTCCAGGCTGGCAGCAGCAGGGCCCCGCTCACTGCTCCTGCTGCTGGCCCTCGGCTTCTCCCTGCTGGCTCCTGGCAGTCTCTGCCTTTTCTCAAGGTCTTCCTTGCAGCTGTGGCAAAAGTGGAGGCTCTGGAATTGGTTCCAAGGCCTGGCAGAGCTGCAGTCCCGGAGCCCTCTGTGCTCCCTGCTGGCCCCTCCATCCCCTCAGCCCCGCCATGCTCTCACCAAACCCCCAGCTCCCTTCAGCTTCTCCAGCCCCTCACAGTCCTCTCACCCCTCTCAGTCCCTTCTGACCCATCCCGTCCCCTTAGACCCGCCACCCCCTCAGCCTGTGCCACTTGCCTGTCACCTCAGTGCCACCATGGCCCTGGGCTGCCCCACAGCCCTCAGCCCCAGCAGCAGCTCAGGGTCACCATCCCTTCAGCGCCACCGCCCCCTCAGCCCCCTCAGCCCCCTCAGTCTCACCGTCCTTCAGCAGCTCCTCAGGGGACAGTGCCTGGGGCCACCGGCAGCTCCCACTGCTCCAGGGACATCCGGGGCTGGAACTGCTGCTGCGCCCGGCCCGGCCGCCAGCTCGGACCCAGCCCAGGGAGAGGGGACACAGGGGGCACAGGGGGAAAAGCCAGAGGTGAGCGAGGAAGCAGAACAGGGCAAGAGGTTAAAAAGAGGTGTATACAGATACCAATATATGTGTCTAAACCCCCATATAAAAATTAAATAGGCATTTACATATGTATATATGTAAATGTAACTATACATAGGTATAAGTGCAACTGTGCACATCTATAACTATAACAACATATCTAAAGCCATAACAATAAACCTCTAAAACCAAAAAAAAAAAAAAAGAAATTTAACAGTACAGATCTCTATCTATATAGATAAATATAATCACATAAATCTATAAATACACTACCTAGATAAATAAACATAACTATATACATCTATAAATATAACTAGAGACAGAGGAATTTTACCTGCCCGATGTTCCAGGCTCTCCCTCTGTCTCTTCCTGCCACACAGGCTAGCCCTCCTGGAGAGGTCGGTCACATGGGATCTGGGAAGCAAAGGGAACACTGAGTCAATATTGGCCCTTGTGCAAATGTTCCTTGAGCACCAATTGTCCTTCTACAAGGGACTGTCAAAGATGGCCTGAAAGGCAAACTCTCACTTGGCAATTTGAAGCCTGCTCTTAAAAGAACAGGGATTCTTCCAAGGGTTTCAAAACTGAACTGTGTAAAGTGTTTAAGTATCCTGATAAAGTCTCAGCAAAGTCTTGAGCTTGAAACAGTCTCAGTGACAGAGAGACCTCAGTCCCCACTGAAATGGCTGAAGCTGAAGGCTGGTGGGGCTGAGTTATGAACCAAACTGGGACATCCAGCTTGGTGACACAACTCCCACAAGGTCAGCTTTATTCCCTGCTCCCTTGCCACAGCAGAGGACTCAGTGTCAGAGCCTCTGGAGAAGTGTGGAGGGCAGGGCTCGGGGAGGTTGTGCCCGTGCAGGATTTGAACTAAAGGCACCAGGAAGCACCAGCCCTGCAGACAGGAGCTCAACTCTGCTCATCTCCCTTGCTGCCAGAGGCAGGCTCGGAGCAGCCATCTCACACCTCTCGAAACCAAGGGGGGCTCTGTCCTTACCAGGCTCCTCGGGCTCTGGGGAACTGTTCCTGCAGCTCTCGGTGCCAGATGAGGCCTCCTCTGCTGCAGCTCTGTCCACAGGACCGCCTCCTAAAGACTCAGGCACAGCATTAATATTGCCCTTGAAAGAACAATGGAAAGAAAGAAAACTAAAGTTCATTCAGTATTTTTTTGGAATCACGTCACAGGAATACAGTTACGCTCCTTCTCCATGTAATAACCTTCATAAGCTCTAAGCCCAGCCTCTTGCCTTCCCCTCCAATGGGCTTACCTGAGCAGAGGGAGACCTTTCAGGCAGGGATCTCCTGACCTTTCAGTTAATTTTCTCTACGGCAAAGCCAAGATCCACTGCTGGTGACTGCTCTTCCTCAGGTGTGTTCTGGGCTGAGCTGGAGGTCGTCGATGCTGCACAAGCAGCACTGCCAGCTGGAGCACTGGGTGCGGAAGTGCTGGGGTGGCTGCAAGAATCCAAACACATTGGTCAGGCTCCACAATGTGGCTCTGGGACACAGATCTCTACTGCTGCCTTGGATCAACCATCATAGGAAGCATGCAGGAAAACCAGGCAAGAATCTTTTGGCTTTCTAGGTTCCCCTTCCTAATAGGCTTTACAACTTCTGGCTGAGAATGACAGAGCCTTGTGGAAAAATACTTCAAACGGTCACTTTTAATTATGTTTTGGAAAAGCAAGGCTACAACTCTTTTCCTACCTCGGGGTCGAAGTCCAGGGGCTGCTGCTCCCTGTGCAGCTGCTGGAAGCTGCAGGGCTGGAGCCGGAGCACCTCCCGGTCGAGAGGAGGCAGCTGCCCCCCGTACAGCTCCTGCAAGCGGCTGGGGGGTCCCTCCCGCCCGAGCGGCAGCAGCGGCTCCCCGTGGAGCCCGAGCAAGTGGCAGGGCGGGATCCCCAGCACCTCCCGCTGGGCGGGCGGCGGTTGCTCCCCGTACAGCTCCTGGAAGCGGCTCGGCCCCTCCCGCCCGTCCGGCAGCGTCCGCTCCCGCTGCAGCAGCAGGAAGCCGCTGGGCGGGCGCCCGGGCGGCAGCGGCGGCCGCTCCCGGGGCAGCGGCTGGAAGCGGCCGCACCCGTGCCGCCCGTCCGGAAGCGGCCGCGCCCCGGGGAGCTGCCGGGAGCCGCAGGGCGGGCGCCTGCGGCCCTCCCGGCCCGCCGCCGGCCGCCGCCTGTCGGCCGCGCTCCAGCACCTGAGGCGGAGCAGAAGGTCGGGGCGGTCGCGGCGGAAGCAGGGGCTGCTGAAGTGCAGCCAGCCCCCGGCATCGCCCGGTGCAGCCGCGCCGAGCCAGCCCGGCACCCTGCAGAAGCCGTAGCGGTAGAGCTGCCGGACGAAGCTGCTGAACTGCGTGGCCCTGAAGGGGCGCGGCACCGGCCCCGCCCCAGCGCCACCGCCCCCGGGGGCGGGCCCCGGGCTGAGCAGCTCCCGCTCAAAGAGCGAGCGGTCGACGAGCAGCCCCTGGGCACGGCTGTCCCAGCGCACGGAGCGGACGCGGGGGCTGTTCACCAGGCGCCACAGCTTGGCGGGGAAGGCGCTGGCGCTGAGCCCGGCGGGCAGCGGCAGCTCCGCCATGGCTCCGATCGCCGCCTGTGGCCGCAACGCCCGCGGCGCAACGGCCGCGGCTGCGCCGGCGGCGCGCGGCCGGAGGGGGGCGCTGCGCTCGCGCCCAGCGCGGCCCCGGCGCGGGCCGGACTTGGCGGGGACAAGCGCGGCAGAGCCGGGGCCGCGGGCACAGCGCGGGCGGGGGGGCTCCCGGCGCTGGCCGGGCTCCGCACGGCACGGCACGGAAGGGCAGCGCCCGGCACGGCATTTCAGGGCAATGGAAGCCCGTGGCGAAGGCACTGGGAGCAGTTGCGGGCTCTGTCCCCACTGTGCATCCCGTGCCTGGGTCACCATCGGTGACAGAGAGGAAGGACATTGCTCTGGCTTGGCTGGGGAAAGGATGAGAAGGGGGCATTAGAAAACATTCATTTGGTCTCCTTCTCAGCAGACTGGCTCTTTTTATCTCACCGTGTCTGCCTGTCTTTGGCAGAGTTGGCACATTTCTCGTGATTTAGAGTCAGCTACAGCAGCAGGAAGGGGCAGCAGGTTTGTCAGATTGATTTCAAAACTAAAGTGCTGCCCCATGGATGGATGCTGCTTTATTCAAGGGATTTCTGGCCTGGAGTTGTAGTGAACTCATGCTGGTGTTTTCCCAAACAGTGTTGCCTTTTTCTTTCCTCAGGAATCCCCTCTTCTTCCCCCCATCTGGGGAGAGTTCCAATGCAAATGCCTCCTGCAGCCAGCTCTTGTCACTGTAGACTGACAAAGGAGATTTCACAATGGAGAGAGACTCCCTAGAGCTGCTGTGGAGAGCTGAAGGGGGAAACTTTGTCCCTCAGCCTTGAAGTCTTGTTGGAGAACTGCTTGTGCTCTGGGGGACGCACAGCTTTTCCAAGCCCTGCAGGTTCATTCCTGAGCTTCCTGACACGCCACAGACTTTGGGGCTGTCATGTTGGAGCACAAATTTCAGTCTGGGAACTTTTGTGACACAGGGAACAGGATTAGCCCTGCAAGGCCAGGCTAGGGCCAAGAGCAGAAGGCCAGCAGTCTGCATTTGCCCCCAGGGAGCCCTCCAGAGCAAGAAGCCACTCCTGGCCAGGGGCTGAGGTGCCCGAAGCTGCCTCCCCGCTGTGCAGCTCTGCAGAGCTCACTCAGCGCCGGGTCCTGGGCAGCTGGGACAGCCCGGCTGCCCTGGAGCACAAGGAGTGTCCCAGAGAGAAGCTGCTGCCCTTTGCTTTGCAACTGTTTCACAGAGTCCTGTCATGAATCCACAGAGTCTGACATGTTTTTCTTTCTTCTCAAAAATGTTACCCAGCTTTTTGAGAAAATTGAGTGATGTAGCTTCTGCTGGTGGTGGTGCTTTTGTCTGCAGGTGAGGGCAGGTGATTTGAACCAAGGACGGAGTCCACTGTTGACATCCTAGCTTTGCCAAGTCAAGAAAATCATTCACAATTGAGCTACTGGTGCTGAGCAGTAGGATTTTTTCCTAGTTTTTGGAAAACTACAACCTTAAGAAACCCAACAGATTTTCCTCCATGAGGATACCAGCAGTAGCATGATACCAGTTTTTTCACCTCTTTTCTGTGTCTTTGGTGCTTTTGAGAGTTCCTCAGTGCCCAGCAGGAATGAAAGGACATGTGATAATGTGATTTAAGAGCTCTGTGTTGTTCCTTGCCACATGAGTGTTCATGACAAGCTGGACAGCCCACTTGTGGCTCTGTCGAGTTAAATTCATCCCAGTTCTGTGCAAACAGCAGCCCTGAAGTGCTGAGGAGAGCAAGGACAGTGGGTGGGTGTGCATGCACACAGCCGGGGCTGACTGCTGTGTGGGCAGAAGGTTTTGGACTGCTGTACATCTTCACTCTCCAGGCTGGAGGAATATATCAAAACTATATGAAATAAAAATATTTATCAAAACATATCAAAATGTATCACACAACACATATGAATTTATGATAAATGTAATTCATCATCTATATACTACATATTATATATTTTAATATAGATACTATAATAAACAGAAGATATAAAATATAGACTTGGTCTTTTTCTAAGCCATTGCCTGTGGGTCATACAGACCATCTCCTGGTGTTACTGCATTTGTGTCTTCTGGTACTACTTATTATAGCATCCGTGTCCTTGGGAGTTCCTTCAGGGAACTTCACACAAGGGGTTTCCATCGTTTCAGTGCCTTCAGAACTTGTTCCTTCCCAGTTCTCCAGCCTCCTTCTGGATTTTGGAGCATCTCAGCACTTGTGTCCATGGCCCTTCCCTCATCCCCAGCCTGCAGCAGTCCCAGTCACTGCTGCCTCCCCCTTGCTGCAGCTCATTTGCCCAAGTGCTGCCAAAGGCAGCGGAGCTGGCTCAGGATCCCTGTTGGCTTCTGGGCTCTGGGATGAGCTTCAGGGGGACACTTGGAGCTCTTCCTAAAGAGCTGCCCGTGGGATGGGGGGTGGATTTGTCCTCTCCAGGTGGCTCCTGCTTGGAGTTCTTCTCTCAGTGGAGTCCCGGAGTTTTCTCAGCAGGCCTTGGCAGCCAGTGCTGAGCCAACGTGTGGCTCTGCTGCCATCCCAAACCTGCGCTGCCCGTGCCCAGCCTGAGTGCAGGTGGGGCATGTGCTGGCCATGGCCCAATCCTGCAGCATTTCCATCTGCTCGTGGCTTTGGGCAGCACAAATCTACACTTCTTTCAATAGAAACACTGCATGTCTTGCAAATAGTTACACCTGCACTAGTAATGTACAAATATGCAAAAAACCTTAAGTTTAAAAATGAAATTTGTTTTAAATTGCTACACTTGTGCTGCCAATGTATAAACATGCAAATATCAATTTCAGTTTAAAATGTAATTTTTTGCGAGAATTGTGCTTTGTAAATATATACAAATACCAACTTCAGTTAAAAAAAAATATTTTATTGCAACTCTGTACAACTCACTGTACACAAATATGAATTGAAGTATAACAATTACATTTTTTACCTATTACTACAATTGTACAACCCATATACAAATACAGAAACATCAATATCCCTCTCTAAAGAATTTCAGATCCAGAACTAAATAAATACAATTTTAGAACTATGCAACTCCATATATATTTAAGTAGAAGTAAATACATATCTATCCATAAGAATATATAGATGTAGATATGTATTACATATTTCATTACATATATGACATATATAATATACACATATCAAACCTATCTATAAATATACAAATATCAGTGGACCAATAAAAAAATCCATACAACCCCAGCAATAAAACTACACAGCTACACAACTGTACAAGTATGTAAATATAACTACAGATGTAAACAGATCAACTTACATGCATCAATATAACAATACACATAGACAGATGTCTACACAAATATCAGTCAATGTATGTAAATATCCCTACACTTGTAACTATCCAAGTCTAATTGTACCCATCCACAAACAGAACTAGATCAGGAGGGATTGCAGCCCCCCATGTTCCCAGGCTCTCCCTCGGTCTCTTCCTCCTGGGCAGAGCAGCTCTCCTGGACAGGGACAGCAGATGGGACATTGGGAAGCAAAGGGAACACTGAGTCAGTATGGGGACGTTTCCCTTGGCAGCAGCTGCACTTCCATCAGGGAAGAGGAAATGTCAGAGCCTCCCCAGGAGGGTCAGAAGGAAAAGCAGCTGAGGGGCCAGGCTGTGGTGAGCTGTTCACTTCTTTCAGGCATCCCAGTTGCTCTGGGGGAACTCCCTCATGTCACGTTATTGAACCACTTCTGCACTTCCCAAGACTGTGGCCCCCAAATCAAGCAGTATTTCTGTCTCCAGCTGCTTGCACCAATGACGGGGAACGTCCTCTGACAGAGCTGGGGCACAAAGTTACCTTCCACAGCTCATCTGACAGGGCCTTGTTCTTCCTGTGCTTCCTGGCTTTCTCCTTATCTTCCACTTGGAAATTTTACAGCATTTCTTTTTCTTTCCCTTTGATCAGTGCTAAAATGCATGTTTCTCTTCCGAGTTTCAGTTTGTTCAGTGATCCTGTCAAGCGTTTTCTCAGAAGCTTTTATCATGGAATTGAGTGTTAATTTCAAAAGTTTTGGTGATTTTCTGTGTGATTTACACAAATCTCCTGCTAGTTAAGACACCACTTGGGAAGGTACAAAGAGGAAAAAGGATGTTTCTGTGTGTCAGTTCAGCAGTGGAACATTCATGGATAGATGGAGTGATTAGCTGCATTTTACATGTACTCCTAACCTGAAAGTGCAACAGGTAACTTGGGGAGAAATTAAAGTCAGATCTCTTCTCCTACCAGCCTGTATTCAAATGCAAAGTAAATAGAGAAGAGTGAAAATGTTAGTGCTCAGTTCCTGAAGTGCCTCATTAAGGTGTTCTTAGAGTAATGGAGATAAAATCTGGGCTGGCATTCCTAATTCCCAGACATTCATTGTCAGTTTCATTGACTCTGAAAACAGCAGAGGTGTGCCCACCATACCTTATCAATCCATTTGGGGATGGTGTAGGTTCAGGTTTTCTGAGGCTTTAGCTTTATAGATCTCTAGACAAGGCTTCCAGGACTCTAAATGGCTTTCAGAAATTAAACTTTTCTCCCTTTTTCCTCAATCTTTGCACCAGAAACCTTCAGTGAATGGATTCCACTCTAATACAACTCGAAGCTGAATCTCTCAGCTGTGTTTACAGTGGTGTCCGTGTGTCTCTTCTGCACAGTGCAATTTAAAAATCTTCATTCCCTTTTTTTTTTCTGTTTTAGCTTACAAATACATGCAGATGTATCAAAAATGTCTTTTTTTTCTCCTACATCACTTCCTATCTAGTAATTTCTTTTTATCCTGTTCTGATGCTTTGCTATTTTCATGTTTTATTCTAAGTGCACTTGTGTTTTCTTGAATGTGGAAGTTTTAGGATGCAATGCTCTCATACACCTGCTTTCATGAAACCCTTCATTAACATCAGCAGAAGTAACTGTGTGCTTCCTTTCTGCTTGGTAGAAGATTGGGGAAACTCAAGACATGCTTAGCTACAAAAAACATTTATGGTGTTTGGTGTTTCTCTAAGAGCTTAAGTTGATGGTAAAGCAACTGCAGCTGCTTGTTCACATCACAGAAATTGGAAGAAAGCACACTGTAGATACTGAGGAATGCAGTGCAAGGAGGATGGGTATCCCTTAATTATACCGGCAATTGATATCACTGGCAAAATTCCCTCTTTTCCGAAGGGTTTTCATTTGCTTTGGCTGTACTTTGCATGGCTGCAGGTCACATTTCACTTGATTTAAGGAAGTATCTTGACAGTTCTTGAAGAACTCACCCTCGGAGGAATTACTCATTTCTGCAGTCCTTGTTATATGCCCTGTTTTAAAAGACTTCTATGCTATTTTCCCCCTCTCTGTGTTTTCACACTTGTTCAACAAGTTTTTTTTTCCTAAGAATATTAATCACAATATTCCAAAGGAGTAAAAAAATTATTGGATATTTGTTCCCTAAATATTTCAAAAAAGAGTAATAAAAAAATCTGTATAAATGCAAATAAAAATAAACTTGAGAGTTCTCCCACAAACCTCAAGAAAAATCCCCATGTATTCTATAAAAAACCAGACAATTAATCTGCAGAATACAAAAAGGGCATGTTCTAGAAGAGAAAATTTGTACCACAGTGCACTTGCATGGAATTATATGCTTTCAAGCTTTTTGCACTTCAGGGGCAGTATCATTCTCTGCATTGCAGTGTTCTGAGCATGTTTTGCTCACCGTGGCAGCTTTCTGCTCTCCCCTGGTGCAGATCATCCTCCCAGCCAAGGCTGAGTGCAGCCACCACAGCTCGCAGCACCTTCCCACACAGCAAGAACCTGAATGAGAGAGAGATGGCTTCCCCCAGCTGCTGCGTGTTCTAACACTGCCACCTCGCAGCTGCTGAAAGCCTCAATTTCTGAGCCCTTTTCTCCTTCCCAAATGTTATATTCTGAACCCCAAACCTGCAAACCATTCCTCTCATCAAGGAGGAATGTCTAGCCCACCTGTATTTCAATGCCACCACTTGGCTCAGCCTCCTTTCCTTAGACCTGTAACTTTTTTTCCCAGTGTGTGAAATTCCTCCTCTTTAGAAAGGCATATTCCAGAACTTGGCAAAACAACAGAGGTGATGGATGGATTGAGAGCAGCCCTGTGGAGAAGGACTGGGCCATCCTTGAGAAGGAAACACTGGATATGAGCTGGCACTGTGTGCTTGCAGCCCTGACACCCCTCTGTACCTGTGCCTAAACAGGGATGTCCCACAAGTCAGGGGAGGGAATTCTGCCCCTCAGCTCGAGTGAGAGCCAGGAACAGGATGCCTGTGAATGTTGAGGATGTTACATCATTGGCAGTGTTCAGGGTCAGGTTGGATAAAGGTCTGAGGAACCTGGTCTAGTGGAAAGTGTCCCTGACCATGGCAGGGGGCTTGGACTAGATGATCTCTAAAGGTCCCTTCCATCCTCACCCTTTCTGTCATTTCATCATTTCAGGGCACATGGGACAGGAGAGAAAAAGAAATGAAATGTGATCATGGCAGCGAGTTAATGGGGGGATATTCTGGGCCACAGATGTGCAAGGAACTCCAGATGAAATCACACCTTGGGCAAGAGTCCTCTTAAAGCATGAAATGCATCTCCTGGAGTATCTGTGGGCTTAGTTTCCCCAGGAAGGAGGGAATATCTTGGTACTCTGGAATTCCAGCTGTTGCCTGCATATTTACACCGTTACAAGCCCAATTCCAAATGAAATGGAATATAACTGCATTTTTTAAGAGGTACTTACTCAAGCAAGGAGAAAACACCCCTCCCCATAACAACACAAAGAAGTCCTGATGAACAAACATTCATCTTCTTCCACATGGACTGTGAAGCACCAAAGTATGTCAATGGACATCCTCCCTGTGCACAGGTTTGAAGAGAGATCTCTGCACCCTGAGGCAGAGCCACGTGGTGGTTGCACACAGCATCCTTGCCTCACACCAGCCAAGCCTCAAACCAGGAGAAATTAGTTCCAAGTGAAGAAAGAACTGCTTGGGCTGATGACTCTCAGGGATGTCAACAGCCAGAGGCAAGAGGGGATGATGGCACAGCATGGCCCACGTGGTGATGGGTCCTGGGCTGTCCAGACCCATGACAGGGTTCCTCTGGCCCTTGTACCCTACTCTGCAGGGACAGCAACTCCAGCTCCTTCCTGAGGTTCCTTCCTCCTGCTGGAGAGGAGCACAAAGGCACTGGATTCCAGGAACTTTAGCAAACTTGTAGCACAGATTCATTACTTTCAACATGAGGAAATGCCAGAATTTGTTTGATCTTTTGCTTTTTTATGTGGTGTTTCTGATTCCCACATTTTTATATGCATATGTATCTTTTTTTAGGATCATGGTCACAGACTCCGTTTTCCTTCAGATCCCAACATGATCAGTGCCCAGAACTGCCAATGAACAACTAATCAATATTCTTTTTCATCTCTTTTGTTTAATAATAAACTCAGACACCATTGATCTTTTGGGAATCCAGGACAATACTTGTGTGCAAAGTTTGCAGGGTAGATTTAAGTATCAAGCCCTGTGAATTTTCTCTTCTCTCTTTTCCGTTCCCTTTTTCCTTCATCTCTTGCCTGACCTCAGGGCCCCTTCCCTCCTGTCAGGCCCTCTGTTTGTTGCACTCCAGTGAAGCTCTCAGCTGTGGGTTCCCCAGCGTGGCAGCTCCAGTCTTCAAGCAGCAGAACCCAGCTGAGGCTGGCAGCTCAGGCACCCCCTCGGCCAGCTGGGCTTTCAGCTGCCAGGGCAGCACGGAGGGAAAGGGGCCGAGAGAGAGCTGAGGACGCTGCCAGAGCAGCCCTTGGGCAGTGCAGGGGGAGGGTGGCTTGAGCTGCTGCTGAGCCCACTGCAGGTGCACAGGAGGCTGCTCCGCACGGCCGGGGTGTGCCGTCCATCCACACAGAAAGGCAGGGCCAGCAGGCTCTCATAGGGGGACAGTAGGCTCCATCCATACCAAAACTTCGTCAGGCCTGCTAAACCCTCCCTTTGTCCTTCTGTCTGAACGTTGGCAGTGGTTTAGCTTACAGAACGGAGGTTTCACGAGACAATTGATTATAACTTGTAAACACATTTCCATGGGTTCTTGTTTTGCGTGGGGCTTTTTGGTTTGTTGTGGTGTTTTACTTTAGTTTGGGGGTTTTGCAAGTGTGTGAGGCTGAACTGTGTCCCAAAGTTCTTGTGCATTCATGAAGCTGTAGAGTGCCCTCCATGGGAATCTCCTCGGCTACGTACAAGCCCAGAGACCAGCACGTGGCACCTCAGGCCGAGCACAAAAGAGCACAGGACGATCTACAGAGTGCTCTGTAACAATAGGCGCTTTGAGCTGCTGTCCAGTGTGCAAGAACTACATCCCCTCTTCTCCAGATTCTCCTAAAAATGCACACTGTTCTTGTTTTGTATGATGCAGCTCTCTTAAACCCCTACTACAGGGTATCTGCACCAGCATTCACACAGATGTTTGCTAAGACAATTCTGTTGCAGCTGAAAAGATCCAGGTACACTGCGCCCTGAGCAATAGCAGTAGATAAATGGACATAGAGAGACTTCAGGAGCAGAAGCAGCATTAAATCCATGACAATATGTAGGTGTGGAAATAGAGAAATCCACCCATCGTTGTGCAGCCCACGCATCTCCACTGGGTTCTGTAGAATGGCAGCAAATAATGCACAGGTATCGAGACCATGACTGACCCAAGAAGAGCAGGGAACAAGTTGGAAATGAGTAGGGGAAAAGAGTTTTGTAGAAGGAAATCATGCTGTATAGGCATTTGTGTTCTTTCCACAGCATGTAGAACTTAGAGCATGAATATACATCAGATTTAACTATTCCTGTAAAGCCTTAGAAACATTCCTTTACATGTGGTTATTTACACAAACATACCTGTGAACAAATAAAAAAAATCCACAACTACATGTATCATTAAGCTGGATCCTCTGTAGATTCTCACATTAACGCTTGCAAAATTACATGATACTTCCAAACATCTAAAGACTTTTGTCCTCCGTTTGCTTCTTTAAAGCTCACAAAATGTAATGAAATTCTCTTTAAAACTGCAGAGAATGCTGCATGGCTAAGCAAGCCATTATTTGTGTGCTCACAACTATCTCTTCCTTGTCTGTCAGAGTCACTGACACATTAATTGCTTATCCAAACTCCAAACAGTTAATGAGTCACTCTGAAGATGAAATAAATATTAATGAGCCAATTTGAATGGAATTCATGTTCTCTGCCTCTTAAAGCTGAAGGTCTGTATTTATTCCATGTCAGAATTAAGTCTTGATACCTAATAAATGGGAAAACATGAAATATGCCGACTAGGGCACCATGTTTCAAAGGATGATTGCATTTTAGTCTTGTTGGACCAAATCGGTGATCAAAGAGAGAAAGGACTGGTCAATTAGAACCGAGAAAGCAGGTGAAAGAGCTGTCTAGGTCTGGTGCAGCTGGAGTTAAAAATGGAGTGTGTGGGTTTTGAAGTTGGGCAGGGATTCCAGAGCAGATGATTTTAACATAACATTACTAAATGCGTGATCTTCAAACAAACGCCTTGGCAGCAAATATCATGACATCCTTGCATTGAGCAAAGGAAGGGGAGAAGGAAGGCATGGAGTTTTCAGGGGTATCCAAATAAATCCACTTTATTCTGGATCAATATGGAATTTTCATGAAGCCAAACCATGAAGTGGAGGGTTCTTCAGCCATTCAATTTTTTAGTAAAATTCAGTGAAAGATACTATTTTGGAGTGTAAAAACTTTCATGTTGAAAACAGGAGTGTGCTGAGAGATCCTGAAGTCTGAGCCAATGGCAATTCACTGTTGAAAATCCAAGTCGAAAACTTTTCAAATGAAATGACCCAGGATGAAGTAGAAAACAGAAGTCCTTACCTTGAATCTTTTATGTGCCTCTTCTAACTCATTCCTGAAAGTGGCAGGCAAAGAGGATCCCACAGAAATCAAAGGAGCATCAGGGTATATCCCCGAAAGGCAACTGTAGGTGTGAAACGACTTGGGAGTTAGAGAGACATCAGTGAGCCACTTGTGAGTCAAACTGTTAGTGAAGAGCCCTTCTCCAAAGAAATGAGAGCTTCTCTCTGTAGCCATGATATTTTATGAAAAACCCTTTGCTAGGATTTTTCTCCTATTCTAGCTGAGAAGCCTCAGAAAAGAAATGTAAACAATTAACTATCTGATGTCTGTGGAATGTGGTCTGGACATTGTTTACCAACAGGTGCATCTGTGATTGGTGCATGTTGGTTGTTTCTAATTAATGGCCAGTCACAGGTGCAGCTGGCTCGTACTCTCTGAGAGTCGTGAGCTTTTGTTATTCATTCCATTGCTGTCCGTTCTAGCCTTCTGATGAATCCTTTTCTCTCTATTCTTTTCGTATAGTTTTAGTATATCATTTTAATGTAATATATATCATAACATAGTAAATCAACCTTCTGAAACATGGAGTCAAGATTCGCAGCTCCTCACACAAAGCAGCAACCATGTCTCTGGAGGAAGCTGAGCAGCAGGATATTACGGCTCATGTAGCTGGCAGGTATAAAGCAGATAAAGCAGGGAATTTGTGGAAATGAACCCTGGTATTCACTGGTCTCAGAAGGATGAAGAACCCATTTTATCAGACTCTGGGTCTTAGTAAGAAAGGAAGAGACCTCTATTTATTATATCAGGCCCAGCTGTTCATGGTCAGAGGTCGTATCAGCTGCTCAGCAGAAGGCACAGCTTTAACTCCAGCTCATCACACCTGGAGGCAGCCCTGGAAGTGCTCCTGCACCTCAGCTGGTGCCAGAGCACAGGGACACCCGCACACCCTCCTTAGACCCCTGTGTGCCATAAAACTAAAGGCATCTCCCCGAACCAACCAGCCAAAGCAGCACTGAGCACAGAACATGTCACTGCCAGTGACGCCTGCATGAAAGGATACAGAGAAAAGTACAATTCCAAAACGTATTGGGGGCTGAGTATAATACAGGAAAAATTCAGATTTTGGTACTTATCTTCATAAATGAGCATATATACTAGCTCTTTTCCCTAAAGTGTGCTTAAAGAGCCTGCACTTTCCATAGCAGTGTCTTAAATGCTTCCCTTCACACATTCCCAGCTAGCAGAGCTCTCACTCAACCTGTTTTTTCTCTTAAGTGTAAGGAAGGACTTAGTTGAGATGAACTGTGCTGCTTCCTCTTTTGTATCTGAAAGATACAAAATTATGGAAACAATATCTGCAAAGTCATAGGTTCTTTGAGGCAGGCCACTGGTATGTAAAATAAGGACTGTGTAAATGTAGCATCATGTCCACATCAGATAACACCCAAACCATTTTCTTAGGTTCATGTAAAATACTTTTTGTATCTCTCAGAAATGGCGCAGCCAAATGAGGTTGCGCTTAGAAACAAATGCATTCCTCACGGTCCAAACGGCCAAACAAATGACAGCTGCCAGTGACACTTTTCCTACGGTCCCGTTTGCCCCAAGCGCGGATAAAAGCGGCGTCCCAGCTGCTGCGCTCATTCCGGCCCGCGGATCCCAGCCTGCCCCGGAGCGTCAGGAGCAGGGATGGAAGCTCAGCAGCTCGGGCTCGATGCCGTGTGCTGCGCTCGGCGCTCCTGAGAGCTGCTGCAGGGCCGGAGCAGGCCCGGCCCGCGGGGAGCGGCTCCTGCTGCGGCAGCCGGGCGGCCTCGGGGCTGCAGGGGCAGCGGCCGGGCAGGGCTCGGCTCAGCCCCGGGCAGCGCCGCCTTCTCAGCAAAGCTCCGTGCCGGCTGCGGAGAAGGGCGGGGGACCTGCTGGAGAGATCCTGCAATGCCCAAATTCAGAGCCCGCGGCAAAGGCCGCCCAGGGCACAGCGACCTTCCCGTTGTCCTGCGGCCTTTTTGGGAACGATGCCAAAGGGGCCCGGGTCTCTCCTGCCGCCTGCGGGCACCAGCACGTTGCAGGGACCTGTCCGTCACAGCAGGGTTAATCCGGGCTGGAGACTGCTGCAAACAGGCATCACAACATCCCTTCCCAAATTCCTCTGTGCTCAGGGCTGTGCCGGACAGGAGGAGCCCACCACCTGTGAAAAACTCCTGCACATTCACAGCAGCCTCAGCAGCCGTGGTTGTGCACACATTGCAGAGCGGTGTGCTTGTGAAAGCCAGCCTGATAAGTGTTTCAAAGGTTTCTGCAACCAGTCAATAGATTGATCGATCAATCAATATTTTTCGAGGATTACAAAAATAAGAAATTAGAGTACGAAGTCAAAACAATTGTGTTACGACAACCTGCCTATATCTCAATTGAATTCTGGCATTATAATTTTTGGGAGACAAACCTCTCCCAGTCTAGTACAAAAGTCTTTTCTCTATAGGGAAACACTTTACAAGTAATATTACCACATTTAATAATCCGTGGGTTTTTTGCAGGTTCCACTAAACACAGCCTAAAAATATATATAACAGAAAATAGTTGTAAGCCAAGTTATGAAGTTACAAAATGTAGCAACGGCCTGTTGTACCTGTCTGCGTACGTAAACATTTGCTCTCCCATCTGACGGCTCATTCTGCAAATTGCAATAAACAGCTGAATGCTCTCAGCAGCTCCAAGTCCTTCCTCTTACCATCCTGAACGGATGGACAAAATTAGCAATAACCAACATGAACAGCTCTTCACTTCTATTAAAACTTAACTCTTGAAAGATCCGTTTTTATTTTGTGTCTTCCAGGGGAAGCAGACATACCAAACACATGGGAGAACATAATTTTCCACGGTGCTTCTTGGTCTGGAAATTGGCGTGGTCAAGAGCTGCTTTCCTCAGGAACTGGTGGATAATCCCTCTAAGCCTCAAGAGCTGCATAATGAGTAAAGCCTGGACGGACCAACTTGCATTTCACGTGTTAGATGGCAATCCTTAAATACTCTGAGCGGTGTTTAATAAAGCAGTTAGAGGATACTGGAAAAACATCCTCTCCTGACTTGATCTGTGATTTGCAGGTAAGGAACAATGTCCGTTTTCTAAAGAGAAAAAGAGTGTTTACATTGAGGAATTCCCTAGACCTGCCTGAGAAGGCTGCACTTCAGAGAAGACAAGGAAGCAATCTAGGGATCAAAAGGAAACTTAGTGTAGAGTTGAGAATAAAAACACAGAAACGCATACTGCAAACATTAACCCTTTTGATACACTGAATGGCTACGACTCTGTAACTTTTATTCCAAGTTGTACAAATTTTCATGTATTTTTTTTCACATTTATTTTTAAATAAGGCTGTACAAATAAAGTAGGGAAAAGCACGAAGTACAGTTAATATTGTCCACAGAGTGCTGTTAAATACAGGCAGAATCAAATAGTGTCAAACTATGTCAAGCAATCTCTGAAGTCTGCTAGTAAGTTGCTGACCAAAAGGAATGGTAGGAAAACCAGAACAAATGTAAGAAAGACAAGACTGGCTATCGCATCTGGCTATCATCTCTAAATATCCATGCATAAGTGCCTTCTATTATGATAAAAACGTTTGTCCTGTTCAGGTCCGTGAAAGGATTCTCACTGATTGCAGTGGGTTGGAAATTGCATGCTTTGTGAAAAGATGACAGAGAGAACATTAAAGTGATCTGGATATCCTTTGTAATCAGTCTCTGTTTCCTCCAATAAAAAAGAGAAACATGCTTATAAATCACAGTCATTCCTCTGCTCTCTGGAAGTCTTATTTTGGTATTTCACACCACTCTTCAGATTGAATTTGCTGTTCTCCTTTCTATTCTTCTAGCAGTCACATGAGTAGGGACAAAAGTGCTGACAGTTCACCGGAAAGAGTCAGAAAGTGCATTCCACTTGTGTGGTTGTTTTGTTTTTATTGCTACATCACATCCATGTGTGACCCTCTCCTTAAGTGAGTGTCACTATAACCATTCATACCTGCCAAATATCACAGTGATTCAGGAAAGGGATTCATTTGTTTCAGAAGTCAGACTCCCAAAGTCAGTGCCCTTCACGAAGCTGTGTTCCCACCAATGGAGACCTCCTCAACAAAGCCTCTTGGGCTTATCCTGGGAGCCAAGAGCAGAAGTGCCAGCTGAGTACATCTGCAGCTGCCAACATCTCCTGCAGCCCCTCATGCCTCCGAGCTGAGCTAGATTTTCATATATCTATCTATATCTTTATATATTTATATCATCTATCTATCCATCTGTCTATCTATCTATCTAGCTCTATCTCTATCATCTATATCTATATCTATATATATATCTATATATCTATATCTATATCTGTATTTCTATATATCTATATCTAATCAATATTTATCTGTTTAAAGAAGATGAGTGTACCTTCAGCCTCAGCAGCTCATCTCCTGTACGTGAGACCCCTGCCCTGAACCCCATGTCTGTAGAGGTGTGCATGGGTGTGTGTGTGTGTGGGAGACCTTTTTCCTTCTGGAGCAGCAAATGAGGCACAACATATCCCACAGGGTAGATTAAATTGAACAAGATGCCCACTTGAAGGCACCTGAACCGAGGATGAGATCTCCACCAGCTCTACAGGCAGTTTGGACACCCGGCTCCTATGGAGGAACAGGCACATGGAAACTAAAGTACAGCCCAAAATTATTAAATACCAACAATAATACACCTCCTTTTTACTGGAGGAAATAAGGACCGCAAAGAACATGCAGTCCCACTACAGAAACTTTATGGAGCTGCCTAAGAGTGTTAGAGAGCAATTTTAAGGGGAGATGCCATTTTTTATTTGTCTGTCCAAAAGGACATGTGTGCTCTGCAGGTCTTGGGTGGTATCTGTAGGCTCTTTATGGACATGTTGCATTTAAAACAGTATTAGATGGCTGTGCTGAGACCACAAGAGTAAATTCTAGATGCCTGGTTATCAGAGGCTTGGCAAGCCTTCATGTGCAAATCTTGGGGCTACCCAGAAGAGCAAAGACAAAAACTTAGGCAAAAGTGATTCTTGGTTTAGATGGCTTGAAAGAATGAAATGTGAAGAATGTTAAAGCTTTTTTAGTATTACTTTTCCTAGATGGAAACCATAAAATCAGTGATCTAAAATGCCTCTTCCGATCCATGGCTGCACTATCCTATTACCAAGAGCACAAATATTAGCTGAAAGAATAAGTCATGCTGCACGTGGATAATCAAGAGATTTTAGAATGTGGTCTGAACAATAACAAATCTTTGATATGGAACAGCATTGCTGCTGCTGCCTCAGCAACCCCCAGATGAATGAGGAGAATAATTAACTATGCAATGATTAACTATGACTTTTGCTGCCTTTCTAAACAGGATATGATGATACTGGCCACTTGTGTTTACAATTCTGCAATAGCGTTGCTTAATTGTCATTTTATGATTTCTTACCGAATCTGTTATCCAGCTTTTTTCTACTGGCACATTTTCTCCTTTATAGCCATGGCAATTTCAGAGATTTGGTTTGCTCTCAGCAAATTTGCTGCCAGACTGCAAATCAGACCTATGTTTACTTGCAGTGCTGACCGGATCCTGGGAATACCTCGCCATGGCAGTCTGTGTCATTTACAACACTTCCTGATACTTCAGTGACAAAATCAAGTGATACTGGTTCCATACTGCAAGCTGGAGCAATGTGTTTATCTTTGAAGTCTGTGGGCTGAGACTAAAATAATCAGCATTAATTATTCAGCAACATACAAGAAGTGATGAGTTTTCAATCAGTATAAATCAAATTCCTATAAAATACATTTTAAGTATAACTAAGATGGGCAAGATAAGCTCTTCTTATTGTTATCAAATGATTCTTTGAATCCTCAAGGGTCAGTGTCTCTTATCTCCATCATTGATGAGATCTTCACGTTAACTGCTGTACAACATCATACAGATAGTTTGTTCAACCCTACTGGCAACAATGTCTGGTGTTTACCACAGATGATGTGTCCCTTTTGTTCTTCTTTGGTGACAATTAAAATTATTGCTTGTAGACTCCTACATCAAACATCAGGGTTGTCAATATTTTAACAGATTAATTTTTCAAAGAACAGCAGTGTTTCTCTTCCTGATTTTACTAAATAAGAAGAGAACATGAGGCTAGCAAAAAATAATTAGATGAGAACTTGTTTATGTATAGCGTTTATTCAGTTGATACTTCTTACCAAGTACATATATACATGATTTTTAGGTAATGGTGTATTTAACCAAGTGATGTAAAGTAACTCCAGATGGATGTACAATAACTCTCAGGTCATAGCTTTAAAATATTTGCTCTCCTCCCTTCCTTTAATCTTTCTGTTCCTGAGAGCTGTCGGTAGTTGTAAATGATAATGAAGTTCCAAGGTATCCGTTAGTCCAGTGGATTCCTCTATTTAAATGAAAAATCAAAAGTATACCTATGCCTTGTTTCCTATGGGAAAAAAAAATAGAACTCTAGTATTTTAGTCTTGGGCATTACTCAGATTTAATGGAAATATTGCACAGAATGAAATCAAATTTGGATTCGATTTTAAACCAGCCCTGCAACTCTCATCCTTACTAGTTTTAGCAAAGTGTCTTTATAATATGGGTACCTCAGAAAAAAAATTCAAATAAATTTCTATGGAACTGTGCTGCTGTGAAAAAAGTACACTTTCTTAAGTTTACCCTTTCTTCACACAGATGTTACAAACATAGAAAATTACAAACATATATGTGTGTATAAATATATATATGTGTGTGTGTGTGTGTGTGTGTGTGTGTGTGTGTGTGTGTATCAGGTGAAGGAGAGAATGCACGGTTCTAAATTTGGAGCACCACCTTTGGAAACACAGATGGTACTTAATGCAGTCTAAAAAATTAAACATCCAGTATTAGCAGTGGGCCAACAAGTTTTGATCTGGTATAATTGCTATCATTTGTAATCAGATTTGCTTCCTGCAGTGGGTTGTGGAGGAATTAGTAAAGCTAAGAAGATCTCTAGAAAGCTGGGAAAGCAGGCCTTAGAAACAGAAAGAGCCAAGACACTTAGAGCTATCTGCAGCTGCAAAGTCTGAAAGTAGAAAATGTTACAATAGTAGAGCAAGTGAGGATATTAAACAAGAGCTTGAGTCTTAGGCTTGGCTAAGATAGACTTTTAGATGGCAGGAAAATATGCTTAGCAAAATACTAGAAAGTTTTAAGCTTACTAATGAACATTGTGTATTGTTAATAAAAAGAAGACACGCAAGCACTGTGTGAAGCAGGTGTACGTGTACTTTTAGTAATCGGTTAAAACAACTGTCTGTAAGCTTTAGCAACATGCTATTGGCTAAAAAGTTTTTAAGATGCTCTGTAAGAAAGAAATCTTTGGCTGCTGCTGGCTGTACGTGAGCTTTGCCCTCTGCCTATTGTCTCAACCATGTAATGAGGCTGATCCCGCCAATAACGCTCAAGTCTTGTACCCGAGCAGCCCCGGCCCGTTCATGAAAAGGAAAAACACCGACACAGCTTGAGGCTTAGGAAGGCAAAGAGAGCCTGCAGGGCAGGTGGCTGTGCTGTGACTGCAGCAGCAGGAGGGGTCACCTCGGGGCTCAGGAGGGGCTCCGCTGTCCATCCGCGATGTGCCCGCTCCTCCTGCGTCCTGCGAGTCCTTCCCTGGCAGTGACAGCGGGAGCTGCTCCCTGCCGCCGGCCGGCTCCTCTGCCTGGAGTCCCTCCGAGCTGTGCAGTACAAGCTCCCTCTTGCCTGGAGCCAAATGTGTGCCTGCGCCTTGGGCTGGCTTTGCCAGCTCTCTTTTTCCAAGCGTGTGACTCCCAGGCTTCTGCCCCAGCCCAGGGATGTTTGTTATTTCCATCCCCAGCTAGTTTGACACGGTGAATCACTGTGGTTTTACCTAAGAGGTGAATTGTAAGAGCCTAAATGAGAGATGCGGGACTCCAGGCGGCTCTTCCAAAACGCAGTTTATCACATGCAAGACGTTAGAGCAGTCCAGGGTCGTGGGCGACAGAGCCTGTGCCTAGAGCTGTCAGCTGCATCTGCAGGCAGGCCTGGAGACCCTTCCTTTAGGTTACAAATCCATTATAGACTTTTCTTTGCTGAGCATCTTAATACAGTAGAACCAATCTATACCTTAACTTTTATCTATAGCCTATCATAACTACTACAATTACCATATTCATGTTAGTATTCTCCAATCACTAAATGTGTTTACAGTTTAAGCCAGAAGTTGTTTTTCAGTTTTCTTGCAGTGGAAAATTCTGACACCTTTTTTCTACTTGCAACATTTGCTGACTTGTTTGCCTGTGCTATCTTTCTGCTTAGTAAAAACATCTTCTTGTTTGAGGTGGGCTTATCCTTTGTTCTAAGTCATAAAAACCCCTTCTAACTAACATATCCTTTGCCTCCTTGGTTATCCAGTAAGACTGGCTCAGCAATTCTTTTCTTCTATATCAAAACTTGCTTCCATCTCTATTCCTTCCTCAGCTTCTACATTCAAAAATCTTTCTGCTAAGCATACGTATCTGTGAGACTTTCTTGTCAAATTTTCATCCTTCCCAACATCGAATCAATAAGATTGTGGTGCTTTCTTGTACACAATGTCCTGTTAGGACCAAGAAGAAGCTGCTCCTGCAGTTTGGCTTGTGGCTGTTCCTGCACCATTTGCTCCACACGGCATGACCAAACAAAGTCTATCCTTTGCTTTACTAAGTTTAGGCTACAGCTTCATGCAAATACATGATAAAAGAGAAGAAATGCCATAAATCCCCTTACATTTTTCCCCTCCCTAGCCAGGGTGCTGCCTGAGGGGGTTCTGGAGATGGACCACAACTCTCAGACAAATACCCTCAGACGGATGTTTCACAGACAAGACAGGTCTCTTACCCCCAGCTGGACACACCTGTGAGGAATTGGGTGCCACGGCCTGTCACACACTCGTCAAAGCTTCAGGATCAGTGAAGAAATAGGGACAAACATTGATGTGGTCGCTCATCACGGAAACGAGAAGTGCCCCAAAGCCAATGTCAGTTGAAAAGGGAAATTCATTACAGACTGCTGCAACTGCACTGCTTAGACAGAGCGACCACTGCCTGATACAAGATGGCTGCAGAATGGCACCACTCTGCTGCCCCTATCTCTAAACAGAGAAATATCCATTTCAGTTCCCACAATCGAGTATGTCACGGGTTACTGAGCACTGCCTACAGCTCTCTGTGTGTGTATGTCTGTAAAGAACCAAACATGGACTGAATTATCTGCATATCCACAGAGCAGGAGTTCTGCTCCCAGTGGAGTCCCGGAGTTTTCTCAGCAGGCCTCGGCAGCCAGTGCTGAGCCAACGTGTGGCTCTGCTGCCATCCCAAATCTGCACTTCCCGTGCCCAGCCTGAGTGCAGGTGGGGCATGTGCTGGCCATGGCCGGAGATTTCCATGGCCCAAATCCTGCAGCATTTCCATCTGCTCATGGCTTGGGGTAGCACAAATCACAAAACCCCCATCGCAGCTGACAAATGGCATTTCTTGCAGATTGCCACACTGCTGATGGACAAACACACGATGTAGCTGCTGCTCTCTGTGAAGAGAGCTGCGGCTACAACTCACGAGAATCAATTTCCATTGAAAAACATAATTTATTTCAAATTGCTGCACCCGTGCTGACAATACAGAACTACACAAATCTCCATTTGGATTAAGAACAAGAATTTATTAGATTACTACAACCAGTCTATGTAAAAATATAAAAATACCAACTTCAGTTAACAAAACCTAATTTATTGCCAGCCTCTACAACTCACTAGATACAAAGATCAATTAGGACTTTAACAACCTAATTTATTACATATTACTACAAGTGTACAGCCCATATAGAAATACAAAAATATGCATTCCCTTTTAGGGGTGCATTAGTTTTAAGTTGGTTTATTCCTGTACCCCCCATTCCTGTTTATGGTTTTGCCCGGGCTCTCTCTCTCTCTCCCTCTCCTTGATTGTCCCGTCAGTTACGAGTTATCTCTCCTAATCCCTCCCTGGCTGCCTGTCTGTTATTCAGTGTCCATACCCTTCCATCCAGAACCTTCTGTCTTGGACACTGAGTGATTGGACCAGAGGTCAGGGTTCAACCCTCAGTTTATTCCCACTGGAGATCTGAGATGTTTGTTACGCGTTATTCCCTCCTCTCAAAAATTTAGATTGGTCATTGTATTCTGTTTATAAGGCCCTGCCGGGCAAGCATTTTTGTCCGCGCCCGACGCACTTTCAATAAACCCTCCCGTTTTCCCTGTCGGCGCGGTCCGGTCTTTCTCCTGTGGGTCGCAGCCCAGCTCCTCTTCCAACGGCTCTGGGGGTTCTCGCCCTTCTGAAGGCATTCAGCCTTAAGCACTCTCCCTAGGAAGTCTCCCAGGGGGAGAGTGCCCTTCCCCCCTCAGTGCTGCCGGCGGCGCGGCCGGAGCGTGCCGGGGAGTCAGAGTCTTAGAGGCTAGCTGTCGCCGCTGCATTCCCTCCCCAAGGAACCTTGTACCTAGAACCTTATCGATAGAACTGTACAACTATATGACTCCATACATGTTTAAATAGTACTAAACACACACACACAGAAATATTTATATATATAAAGAAAATATATTGTTATATATATAAATACCTATATAACAATCTACATATGTAAACAGAAATTAAATATTACATAATATACACTATATATATGAACAGATATATAACAGGAAGAAAAGGGACCCCAGCTGCCCCATCTTCAAAGCCTCTCCTGCGGCCTCTTCCTCCCGGGCAGAGCAGCTCTCCTGCACAGGGACAGCAGATGGGACATCTGGGAAGCAAAGGGAACACTCAGTCAGTAGGGGCACGTTTCCCTTGGCAGCAGCTGCACTTCCATCAGGGAAGAGGAAATGTCAGAGCCTCCCCAGGAGGGTCAGAAAGAGAAAGCAGCCGAGCGGGCCGGGCTGTGGTGAGCGCAGCCGCGGCGGGACCGTCCCGCAGCCCCGGCAGCCCGGCAGAGCCGGCACAGCGCCCGGGCCCTGCCGGCACAGCTGCCTTGCCCAAGGACAGCCCCTGTGCCAGCCGGGGCAGCTGCGCTGAGCAGCCCCAGCACGGGCAGGGCCCACGGCCACAGCCCACGCCAGCCTCAGCCCCACCCTGCCTCCCCGGCCCTGGGGCCTCACCCAAGCCCTCTCCAGGCTGGCAGCAGCAGGGCCTCGCTCCCTGCTCCTGCTGCTGGCCCTCGGCTTCTCCCTGCTGGCTCCCGGCAGTCTCCGGCGGTCCTCGTGGTCTTCATTGCAGCTGTGGCAAAAGTGGAGGTTCTGGAATTGGTTCCAAGGCCTGGCAGAGCTGCAGTCCCGGAGCCCTCTGTGCTCCCTGCTGGCCCCTCCATCCCCTCAGCCCCGCCATGCTCTCGCCAAACCCCCAGCCCCCTTCAGCTTCTCCAGCCCCTCACAGTCCTCTCACCTCCCTCAGTCCCTTCTGACCCATCCCGTCCCCTTAGACCCGCCACCCCCTCAGCCTGTGCCACTTGCCTGTCACCTCAGTGCCACCATGGCCCTGGGCTGCCCCACAGCCCTCAGCCCCAGCAGCAGCTCAGGGTCACCGCCCCTTCAGCGCCACCGCCCCCTCAGCCCCCTCAGCCCCCTCAGTCTCACCGTCCTTCAGCAGCTCCTCAGGGGACAGTGCCTGGGGCCACCGGCAGCTCCCACCGCTCCAGGGACATCCGGGGCAGGAACTGCTGCTGCGCCCGGCCCGGCCGCCAGCTCGGACCCAGCCCAGGGAGAGGGGACACAGGGGGCACAGGGGGAAAAGCCAGAGGTGAAAAAGGCAGCCGAGGGGGAAAGAGGTAAAAATACTGCCTAGACCTACACTAACATCAATCTATCCATCTAAAAATCCATATAACTCTAACTACATATAGATGCAGATTTATAAATATAAAAATATTAAAAATATATTATTACTCTATATGTATATAAATGTCAATTTTAAAATCTATAAATGTAACTACATGCACATAAATATAATTCTATCACATCAAAAACTATATATAGATTTAACTGTATAGATGTATATATATATATATATATATGTCCTCTATAAACCTACAAATATAACTATGTGGATATATAAATAGGATTGTATAAATCAATAAATGTAACTACATGGATATATAAATAGAACTATGGAAATCTATAAATCTATGTATAAATGGAGGGATTCCACCTGCCCGATGGTCACAGGCTCTCCCTCCGATCCTTTTTCTCACGCAGGGCAGCCCTCCTGGCAAGGTAGATTAGGTGGAAATCTGAGAAGCAAAGGGAACACTGGGTCAATATTGGCCTCTGTGCATCTTTCCTCTTGGAAGTCACTGTCCTTGTGTCAAAGACTGTAAAAGATGGCCTGAAAGGCAGAGTCTCACTTGGCAATTTGAAGCCTGCTCTTTAAAGAGTCAGAATCCATCCAAGCATTCAAAATTTCTGAAGTTTTGAAGAATCCCAATTAAGTCAAAACCCTTGCAGTGCAAAGGGCACCCATGAGAGCTGGAAACACAGGCAGCCCCAGCTGCCACAAAGAAGCCCAGCCTTGTTCTTTCTCTGTGCTGACAGAGAGACCTCAGTCCCCACTGAAATGGCTGAAGCTCAGGGCTGCTGGAAGCTGAGCTATGAATCAGCACCGTTCCCTGCCGTCTGCAACCTGCCCTCTGCAGTGAGCAACAGCTCCTCCAAAACAACCACCAGCTCTGGGATGAACAGCTGGGAGGGAAAGAACTTCCTAGCAGGCCTGCAGGCTGCACCAGCTTTGCTCAAGCATGCAGATCCAAAGTGCTCTATCTCTCCTTTAGTTCTCACTAATTTGGGGTAATTTCAGGTTTTCCTTGAGCTACTGGATTTGTGACTGATGATTTGCTTGGCCTCAGAGCTTCTGCTGCTTGTATTTTTAATGTATCTCACTACACCTACCAGCAGACTGGTACAACATTGATTTAATGCTTGGAGACAAACAGCTCAGACTTCTACACTGACCTTTTCTTGTGGTTTTTTTCTCTCCCTTCAAGAGTCACTCAGTGTTGCCTCCAGAGCACTGACACCCTACAGCAAATTTATCCACAGACTTCAGCACAAAACTGGGACACCCGAGTTGGTGACACAACTCCACAAGGTCAGCTTTATTCCCTCCTCCCTTGCCACAGCAGAGGACTCAGTGTCAGAGCCTCTGGAGAAGCGTGGACGGCAGGGCTCGGGGAGATTGTGCCCGTGCAGGATTTGAACTAAAGGCACCAGGAAGCACCAGCCCTGCAGACAGGAGCTCAACTCTGCTCATCTCCCTTGCTGCCAGAGGCAGGCTCGGAGCAGCCATCTCACACCTCTCTAAACCAAGGGGGACTCTGTCCTTACCAAGCTCTTCGGGCTCCTGGGAATTGTTCCCGCACCTCCTGGTGCCAGGCAAAGCTCCTTCTGCTTCAGCTCTGTCCACAGGCTGCCCTCCCGAAGACTCAGGGGCAACATTAATATTCCCCTTGAAAGAGAAACAGAAAGGAAGAAACCCTTCTCACCAGTTACACCAAACACCTGGTCCAACAACTCCATGCCTCACACTCTTAATCCCTTGTTCCTAACAAGAACTCTGGGCCCCAAAGCCCTTCAAGAGTCAAAACAATTTCACTTCTCAAACACAGTCCAAAAGCTGTCAAAGCTGACAGTGTTGAACGTGGGGGTGACACTGAACACATGGAATGGCTGCTAAGGAAGGAGTCCTGGCACAGAGATTTGCTCCTCCTCCACAACCCTGAGCAAAGCAGTCTCATCCAGGCTGCAGCTTGGCAGGGACTGCGTGGGAACACACATCTCTTCCCACAGAGCTGCCCAAGAGCAAGGTGACTGAGCTCTGCAACATGGACAGCAAGACTGGCCAGTTTGCCCAGCTGAGGATTTCCCAGATGGAGACTGGGCTGCAGGCACCAGGTTACCCAGAGGACAAGAAAGCTGCAGCTCCAGCCCAGCCCCACACACGGCTCTGGGAGCGCCCACACGCCCGGCAGGGCTCACACAGCAGCAGCAGCAGCTGCAGCCCAGCCCTGCTTTGCCTTGGCCTTCCCACCCAAAAGAGGCACAGCCCACATCTGCTGCTGGAACAGGCACCTCTGGCATGTCCCTCCCTGCACGGGACACTTGGCAATTCTCCAAACACTCTTCTCTTCTTTCCCACCAAACAAAGCCTCTTAGAACCTACAAAGCTTCCACTTCCTCACCACAAACACCCCTGCACGAGGGATTCTTCCCAGGAAAACAGGCACCCAAACCTGGCCAACACAGGCTCACACCTCTTCATCCTTATTCAGGGGGAGACTTTTTCATTCCCTCTTCTTTAGGAAGTCTTGTTTCACCAAGCAAATCTTTTCCTGTCCATTCACTGAGCTGAACTCAAGAAGCCTTTGCTTCTCAGCCATGCAACAACATTCACAAGCTCTCAGCTCCCAGCCCTTTTCTTCCCTGTCCAATGCAGTTACCTGAGCAGAGGGAGAAAACATCTCCTCCAGCGTCTCAAGCACCATGTCCAGATCTGGTGGTGGCAATTCCTCTTGCCCAGGAGTATTCCACAGCCAGCTGGGGGCTGTCCATGGTGCAAAACCAGCACTGCCAGCTGGAGCGCTGGGGCCTGAAGTGCCTGGGGTGGCTGCAAGAATCCAAACACATTGGTCAGGCTCCACAATGTGGCTTTGGGACACAGAGCTCTAGTGCTGCCGTGGATCAAACATCACAGGAAGCACAGAGCAACCTCAGTTCCAGAAATGTATTCAGACTTGCCAGGGGATTGGGGGAGTGAGTTCTCCTCTTAAAAAATATTTATCCTAATTCACATGTACACAGATTAAAGCATGGATTGTAAAAGGGATATAGACACACACACACATTTTATAATCACAGCCTTTTGCATCTTCCCAGCAGCTTTGGGATTTGGCTACATTTGGTTTCTCATCACAAAAGACCACAGAAAGTGGATTCACCCAGGAAGAGCCCAGATCTTCAGACACACATGCTGAAATTAAACTGTGAGTTTTTTCTAAAACCAGCCTTGTGGGTGAGGCTGTATTCTGCAGCTCCAACTCTTCTGGGGCAGGCAGAGCTCATTTCTGTGGTTTGGCTTGATTTTCAGGGCAGACAGTCTTAAAGCTCTGCAATATCCTCTCACCATCCTGGTCTGGCTTCATTCAAAGAAAGAGGGGAGTGCACCTAACACTGATGACTTGTTAGGCAATATCTTTTGCCTTGCCCTTGTACCCCTACAGAAGGGCTGTCTGGAAAATGCCCAGAACACCCTCCAAATCTGCAGCAAGGACAGGAAAAGCTGGCAGAAAATCCTTCTGTTTTCAAGATCCCTCTTCCTAGGCGACTTGACACTTTCTACCCGATTCTCGCTTGAGATCTACCCATGATAGAGCACTTCAGGAAAACTCTTTAAAGGGTCACTAACCAGGACCTGCTTGGAAAGCAAGGGTAGAAACTCTTTCCCTACCTGATGAACTGCAGGCTGGCAAATACTGCTCTGAAGATGTGCAGCTGCTTCCCTCTGGAGAGGCCATGGAAGGGCTGTGATGGTCTATGGGACGCAGAGAAACGGTGAGCTCAGGGCGGCATCTGCAGTCTATGGGAACCAGCGGAATGATGAGCTCACGCTTGAGATGAAATTTTCTGGTGCCTGGTTCCTCTGATGAAACCCCAAGAAATCCAGATGAGGCAAAGACTTTCTTGGGAGATGTCAGGAAGAAGTCAGACTCCTGAGCACCTGCGCTTAGCCTGGAAGGGCCTGGAGGCAGCTGTAAACCCTCAGGTGAGGCAGCAGTGAGGTCCTGGTATGAGAGCACTGTGTAGCAGTGAGGGAAGAAGAAAGGAAGCAAAGAGAAGGCCGGGTCACTATTGGTCTTTGGGTGTGTTTCCTTTGGCAGCAACTGTACTTCTATCAGGAAAGACAAAAGCTCCCATCCTCCCAAACAGGGTGAGAAAGAAAAAAATCCCCACATGTTCTGGGGCTATTCAACTAACAATTCCTTGTCTAATTAGCTCTGCCCTATTCGTTCAACTGTCTGGGAAAACTGTCCCACTGCTGCTCCTTGGCAGAAGGCAACTGCCAGAAACCCAACTGCCCGGTGCTTTCTCCTCTGCTCTACAGGGACAGGAGGCTCCCTCCAGCTGCGCTTGACCGGGACAGGGCTCTGGGCCAGGCAAGGAGCAGCGCCAGCCACGGCGCACGGCTGGGCCAGCTGCAGCCGAGCGGGCCGGGCTGTGGTGAGCGCAGCCGCGGCGGGACCGTCCCGCAGCCCCGGCAGCCCGGCAGAGCCGGCACAGCGCCCGGGCCCTGCCGGCACAGCTGCCTTGCCCAAGGACAGCCCCTGTGCCAGGCGGGGCAGCTGCGCTGAGCAGCCCCAGCACGGGCAGGGCCCACGGCCACAGCCCACGCCAGCCTCCGCGCCCACAGCTCCCACTCTTTCTCACCGGCTCTGGGCGGCTGCCCGGCGGGGAAGGACGCCAGCGGCCGCTCCGTGCGGAGCTGCTGGAAGCGGCTGGGCTGGCGGCTGCGCACCTCCAGCCCCGCTGCCAGCCGCTGCCTGTTGGCCCTGGTCAGGCGCTTGATATGGAGCAGGAGGTCGGGGCGGTCGCGGCGGAAGTTGGGGTTCCTGAAGTGGAGCCAGCCCCCGGCATCGCCGGGCTCAGATGAGCCAACCCGGCTCGGCACCTTGTGGAAGCCGTAGAGGTTGAGCTGCCGCACGAAACTACCGAAGTGCGTGGCTTGGAAGGAGTCCGGCGTCGGCCCCAGCCCCTCGCCGCCCCCGGGGGCGTCGCCCGGGCTGAGCAGCTCCCGCTCGAAGAGCGAGCGGTCGACGAGCAGCCCCTGGGCACGGCTGTCCCAGCGCACGGAGCGGACGCGGGGGCTGTTCACCAGGCGCCACAGCTTGGCGGGGAAGGCGCTGGCGCTGAGCCCGGCGGGCAGCGGCAGCTCCGCCATGGCTCCGATCGCCGCCTGTGGCCGCAACGCCCGCGGCGCAACGGCCGCGGCTGCGCCGGCGGCGCGCGGCCGGAGGGGGGCGCTGCGCTCGCGCCCAGCGCGGCCCCGGCGCGGGCCGGACTTGGCGGGGACGAGCGCGGCAGAGCCGGGGCCGCGGGCACAGCGCGGGCGGGGCGGCTCCCGGCGCTGGCCGGGCTCCGCACGGCACGGCACGGCACGGAAGGGCAGCGCCCGGCACGGCATTTCAGGGCAATGGAAGCCCGTGGCGAAGGCACTGGGAGCAGTTGCGGGCTCTGTCCCCACTGTGCATCCCGTGCCTGGGTCACCATCGGTGACAGAGAGGAAGGACATTGCTCTGGCTTGGCTGGGGAAAGGATGAGAAGGGGGCATTAGAAAACATTCATTTGGTCTCCTTTTCAGCAGACTGGCTCTTTTTATCTCACCATGTCTGCCTGTCTTTGGCAGAGTTGGCACATTTCTCGTGATTTAGAGTCAGCTACAGCAGCAGGAAGGGGCAGCAGGTTTGTCAGATTGATTTCAAAGCTAAAGTGCTGCCCCATGGATGGATGCTGCTTTATTCAAGGGATTTCTGGCCTGGAGTTGTAGTGAACTCATGCTGGTGTTTTCCCAAACAGTGTTGCCTTTTTCTTTCCTCAGGAATCCCCTCTTCTTCCCCCCATCTGGGGAGAGTTCCAATGCAAATGCCTCCTGCAGCCAGCTCTTGTCACTGTAGACTGACAAAGGAGATTTCACAATGGAGAGAGACTCCTTAGAGCTGCTGTGGAGAGCTGAAGGGGGAAGCTTTGTCCCTCAGCCTTGAAGTCTTGTTGGAGAACTGCTTGTGCTCTGGGGGACGCACAGCTTTTCCAAGCCCTGCAGGTTCATTCCTGAGCTTCCTGACACGCCACAGACTTTGGGGCTGTCATGTTGGAGCACAGATTTCAGTCTGGGAACTTTTGTGACACAGGGAACAGGATTAGCCCTGCAAGGCCAGGCTAGGGCCAAGAGCAGAAGGCCAGCAGTCTGCATTTGCCCCCAGGGAGCCCTCCAGAGCAAGAAGCCACTCCTGGCCAGGGGCTGAGGTGCCCGAAGCTGCCTCCCCGCTGTGCAGCTCTGCAGAGCTCACGCAGCGCCGGGTCCTGGGCAGCTGGGACAGTCCGGCTGCCCTGGAGCACAAGGAGTGTCCCAGAGAGAAGCTGCTGCCCTTTGCTTTGCAACTGTTTTCACAGAGTCCTGTCATGAATCCACAGAGTCTGACATGTTTTTCTTTCTTCTCAAAAATGTTACCCAGCTTTTTGAGAAAATTGAGTGATGTAGCTTCCGCTGGTGGTGGTGCTTTTGTCTGCAGGTGAGGGCAGGTGATTTGAACCAAGGACGGAGTCCACTGTTGACATCCTAGCTTTGCCAAGTCAAGAAAATCATTCACAATTGAGCTACTGGTGCTGAGCAGTAGGATTTTTTCCTAGTTTTTGGAAAACTACAACCTTAAGAAACCCAACAGATTTTCCTCCATGAGGATACCAGCAGTAGCATGATACCAGTTTTTTCACCTCTTTTCTGTGTCTTTGGTGCTTTTGAGAGTTCCTCAGTGCCCAGCAGGAATGAAAGGACATGTGATAATGTGATTTAAGAGCTCTGTGTTGTTCCTTGCCACATGAGTGTTCATGACAAGCTGGACAGCCCACTTGTGGCTCTGTCGAGTTAAATTCATCCCAGTTCTGTGCAAACAGCAGCCCTGAAGTGCTGAGGAGAGCAAGGACAGTGGGTGGGTGTGCATGCACACAGCCGGGGCTGACTGCTGTGTGGGCAGAAGGTTTTGGACTGCTGTACATCTTCACTCTCCAGGCTGGAGGAATATATCAAAACTATATGAAATAAAAATATTTATCAAAACATATCAAAATGTATCACACAACACATATGAATTTATGATAAATGTAATTCATCATCTATATACTACATATTATATATTTTAATATAGATACTATAATAAACAGAAGATATAAAATATAGACTTGGTCTTTTTCTAAGCCATTGCCTGTGGGTCATACAGACCATCTCCTGGTGTTACTGCATTTGTGTCTTCTGGTACTACTTATTATAGCATCCGTGTCCTTGGGAGTTCCTTCAGGGAACTTCACACAAGGGGTTTCCATCGTTTCAGTGCCTTCAGAACTTGTTCCTTCCCAGTTCTCCAGCCTCCTTCTGGATTTTGGAGCATCTCAGCACTTGTGTCCGTGGCCCTTCCTTCATCCCCAGCCTGCAGCAGTCCCAGTCACTGCTGCCTCCCCCTTGCTGCAGCTCATTTGCCCAAGTGCTGCCAAAGGCAGCGGAGCTGGCTCAGGATCCCTGTTGGCTTCTGGGCTCTGGGATGAGCTTCAGGGGGACACTTGGAGCTCTTCCTAAAGAGCTGCCCGTGGGATGGGGGGTGGATTTGTCCTCTCCAGGTGGCTCCTGCTTGGAGTTCTTCTCTCAGTGGAGTCCCGGAGTTTTCTCAGCAGGCCTTGGCAGCCAGTGCTGAGCCAACGTGTGGCTCTGCTGCCATCCCAAACCTGCGCTGCCCGTGCCCAGCCTGAGTGCAGGTGGGGCATGTGCTGGCCATGGCCCAATCCTGCAGCATTTCCATCTGCTCATGGCTTTGGGCAGCACAAATCTACACTTCTTTCAATAGAAACACTGCATGTCTTGCAAATAGTTACACCTGCACTAGTAATGTACAAATATGCAAAAAACCTTAAGTTTAAAAATGAAATTTGTTTTAAATTGCTACACTTGTGCTGCCAATGTATAAACATGCAAATATCAATTTCAGTTTAAAATGTAATTTTTTGCGAGAATTGTGCTTTGTAAATATATACAAATAGCAACTTCAGTTAAAAAAATATATTTTATTGCAACTCTGTACAACTCACTGTACACAAATATGAAGTATAACAATTACATTTTTTACCTATTACTACAATTGTACAACCCATATACAAATACAGAAACATCAATATCCCTCTCTAAAGAATTTCAGATCCAGAACTAAATAAATACAATTTTAGAACTATGCAACTCCATATATATTTAAGTAGAAGTAAATACATATCTATCCATAAGAATATATAGATGTAGATATGTATTACATATTTCATTACATATATGACATATATAATATACACATATCAAACCTATCTATAAATATACAAATATCAGTGGACCAATAAAAAAATCCATACAACCCCAGCAATAAAACTACACAGCTACACAACTGTACAAGTATGTAAATATAACTACAGATGTAAACAGATCAACTTACATGCATCAATATAACAATACACATAGACAGATGTCTATACAAATATCAGTCAATGTATGTAAATATCCCTACACTTGTAACTATCCAAGTCTAATTGTACCCATCCACAAACAGAACTAGATCAGGAGGGATTGCAGCACCCCATGTTCCCAGGCTCTCCCTCGGTCTCTTCCTCCTGGGCAGAGCAGCTCTCCTGGACAGGGACAGCAGATGGGACATTGGGAAGCAAAGGGAACACTGAGTCAGTATGGGGACGTTTCCCTTGGCAGCAGCTGCACTTCCATCAGGGAAGAGGAAATGTCAGAGCCTCCCCAGGAGGGTCAGAAGGAAAAGCAGCCGAGGGGCCGGGCTGTGGTGAGCTGTTCACTTCTTTCAGGCATCCCAGTTGCTCTGGGGGAACTCCCTCATGTCACGTTATTGAACCACTTCTGCACTTCCCAAGACTGTGGCCCCCAAATCAAGCAGTATTTCTGTCTCCAGCTGCTTGCACCAATGACAGGGAACGTCCTCTGACAGAGCTGGGGCACAAAGTTACCTTCCACAGCTCATCTGACAGGGCCTTGTTCTTCCTGTGCTTCCTGGCTTTCTCCTTATCTTCCACTTGGAAATTTTACAGCATTTCTTTTTCTTTCCCTTTGATCAGTGCTAAAATGCATGTTTCTCTTCCGAGTTTCAGTTTGTTCAGTGATCCTGTCAAGCGTTTTCTCAGAAGCTTTTATCATGGAATTGAGTGTTAATTTCAAAAGTTTTGGTGATTTTCTGTGTGATTTACACAAATCTCCTGCTAGTTAAGACACCACTTGGGAAGGTACAAAGAGGAAAAAGGATGTTTCTGTGTGTCAGTTCAGCAGTGGAACATTCATGGATAGATGGAGTGATTAGCTGCATTTTACATGTACTCCTAACCTGAAAGTGCAACAGGTAACTTGGGGAGAAATTAAAGTCAGATCTCTTCTCCTACCAGCCTGTATTCAAATGCAAAGTAAATAGAGCAGAGTGAAAATGTTAGTGCTCAGTTCCTGAAGTGCCTCATTAAGGTGTTCTTAGAGTAATGGAGATAAAATCTGGGCTGGCATTCCTAATTCCCAGACATTCATTGTCAGTTTCATTGACTCTGAAAACAGCAGAGGTGTGCCCACCATACCTTATCAATCCATTTGGGGATGTTGTAGGTTCAGGTTTTCTGAGGCTTTAGCTTTATAGATCTCTAGACAAGGCTTCCAGGACTCTAAATGGCTTTCAGAAATTAAACTTTTCTCCTTTTTTCCTCAATCTTTGCACCAGAAACCTTCAGTGAATGGATTCCACTCTAATACAACTCGAAGCTGAATCTCTCAGCTGCCCCGGCGCGGGCCGGACTTGGCGGGGACGAGCGCGGCGGAGCCGGGGCCGCGGGCACAGCGCGGGCGGGGCGGCTCCCGGCGCTGGCCGGGCTCCGCACGGCACGGCCAGCTGCAAACCCCCTCTGCCTCTGGCTGCGATCGTCCTCCTGCCTTTGCTTTGCAGCACGCCCCGAACCAGCAAGGCAAGGAAGATAAAGAAGCTGCTTCCCAGGCAGTCAGCCTCCTGCAGCTCTTGATGCCTGCGGTTATCCCTGCTCAGGTCCAAGACTTCTCGTTTCTCTTCCATGAACTCCATCAGATTCCCCTCAGGCCAATTCTTCAGCCTGCCGAGGTCCCTCTGAATGTCACAAGCATTTGGGCTACCCCCTGCTCCTGCCGGCTCTGTTTTGTTTGCAGGCTTGCTGAGGGTAAACTGCTCCTCCAGGCCGGCCGTGAATGAAGACATCAAAGAGTATCTGCCCCAGGAGCAGCCCCTGGGCGTCAGAGCAGACGCGACTTGCCTCCAGCTCTGCTTTGTGCCACTGATGACAGTCCTCATCTGTTTTTCAGCCTTCCTGTCTGGGCATTTTGGCAGTTTGTGTTTAAGGATGCTGTAGGCTTTGAGTGTCTCAAAGGCTTGGGTAAAGCTGCGGTGGGCATCATCCATTGCTCCACCCATTTCCATCAATCTGCCTGTCCTAGCATGGGCATCAGGTAGGTTAACCATTACTCCCAATCAACTTCTCCATTTGTATGGAACAGTTTCCAGGATTAGTTACTCCTTCACCTTTCCAGGGGATGGAGGCAAGGCTGACTGACCTGTACTTTCCTGTCCTTCTTACTCTCTTTTAGGACATTCAGTGTATTAGAGCAATTCTGGCTGTTTCGAGTTAGGCAATTCCAGCAAAAAGTAAGAAAAATGAAGCTCTTAATACAGTCTATTAAACTCCTCTTTCTGCTACCATTCTATGCCACAAGAAAGATCTTGCTTTCTTTCCAGTGTTAGGCAAAAAAAAAAAAAAAAGAAAAAAAAGAAAAAAAGTCTCATTTACTAGAATGTAAATATGCCTATTTTTCAGGAGACACATAACTTAGATTTTCTTTCAGGATTAGACTGAGATGAAAGGATCTGAGAGCTTCCCGAATTTTTGGATATTTTGATATTTTTGTTGTGTCCAACTGTTTGGAAAACTGTTAGCACATGGTGAAGGTGTAGTGTTTTTGAAAATGCCATTCTGACGTTTTTCATGCTTGCATTGCATATTCACGTACCTGCAGGAACTTTAGCAAACTTGTAGCACAGATTCATTACTTTCAACATGAGGAAATGCCAGAATTTGTTTGATCTTTTGCTTTTTTATGTGGTGTTTCTGATTCCCACATTTTTATATGCATATGTATCTTTTTTTAGGATCATGGTCACAGACTCCGTTTTCCTTCAGATCCCAACATGGTCAGTGCCCAGAACAGCCAATGAACAACTAATCAATATTCTTTTTCATCTCTTTTGTTTAATAATAAACTCAGACACCATTGATCTTTTGGGAATCCAGGACAATACTTGTGTGCAAAGTTTGCAGGGTAGATTTAAGTATCAAGCCCTGTGAATTTTCTCTTCTCTCTTTTCCGTTCCCTTTTTCCTTCATCTCTTGCCTGACCTCAGGGCCCCTTCCCTCCTGTCAGGCCCTCTGTTTGTTGCACTCCAGTGAAGCTCTCAGCTGTGGGTTCCCCAGCGTGGCAGCTCCAGTCTTCAAGCAGCAGAACCCAGCTGAGGCTGGCAGCTCAGGCACCCCCTCGGCCAGCTGGGCTTTCAGCTGCCAGGGCAGCACGGAGGGAAAGGGGCCGAGAGAGAGCTGAGGACGCTGCCAGAGCAGCCCTTGGGCAGTGCAGGGGGAGGGTGGCTTGAGCTGCTGCTGAGCCCACTGCAGGTGCACAGGAGGCTGCTCCGCACGGCCGGGGTGTGCCGTCCATCCACACAGAAAGGCAGGGCCAGCAGGCTCTCATAGGGGGACAGTAGGCTCCATCCATACCAAAACTTCGTCAGGCCTGCTAAACCCTCCCTTTGTCCTTCTGTCTGAACGTTGGCAGTGGTTTAGCTTACAGAACGGAGGTTTCACGAGACAATTGATTATAACTTGTAAACACATTTCCATGGGTTCTTGTTTTGCGTGGGGCTTTTTGGTTTGTTGTGGTGTTTTACTTTAGTTTGGGGGTTTTGCAAGTGTGTGAGGCTGAACTGTGTCCCAAAGTTCTTGTGCATTCATGAAGCTGTAGAGTGCCCTCCATGGGAATCTCCTCGGCTACGTACAAGGCCAGAGACCAGCACGTGGCACCTCAGGCCGAGCACAAAGGAGCACAGGACGATCTACAGAGTGCTCTGTAACAACAGGCACTTTGAGCTGCTGTCCAGTGTGCAAGAACTACATCCCCTCTTCTTCAGATTCTCCTAAAAATGCACACTGTTCTTGTTTTGTATGATGCAGCTCTCTTAAACCCCTACTACAGTGTATCTGCACAGCATTCACACAGATGTTTGCTAAGACAATTCTGTTGCAGCTGAAAAGATCCAGGTACACTGCGCCCTGAGCAATAGCAGTAGATAAATGGACATAGAGAGACTTCAGGAGCAGAAGCAGCATTAAATCCATGACAATATGTAGGTGTGGAAATAGAGAAATCCACCCATCGTTGTGCAGCCCACGCATCTCCACTGGGTTCTGTAGAATGGCAGCAAATAATGCACAGGTATCGAGACCATGACTGACCCAAGAAGAGTAGGGAACAAGTTGGAAATGAGTAGGGGAAAAGAGTTTTGTAGAAGGAAATCATGCTGTATAGGCATTTGTGTTCTTTCCACAGCATGTAGAACTTAGAGCATGAATATACATCAGATTTAACTATTCCTGTAAAGCCTTAGAAACATTCCTTTACATGTGGTTATTTACACAAACATACCTGTGAACAAATAAAAAAAATCCACAACTACATGTATCATTAAGCTGGATCCTCTGTAGATTCTCACATTAACGCTTGCAAAATTACATGATACTTCCAAACATCTAAAGACTTTTGTCCTCCGTTTGCTTCTTTAAAGCTCCCAAAATGTAATGAAATTCTCTTTAAAACTGCAGAGAATGCTGCATGGCTAAGCAAGCCATTATTTGTGTGCTCACAACCATCTCTTCCTTGTCTGTCAGAGTCACTGACACATTAATTGCTTATCCAAACTCCAAACAGTTAATGAGTCACTCTGAAGATGAAATAAATATTAATGAGCCAATTTGAATGGAATTCATGTTCTCTGCCTCTTAAAGCTGAAGGTCTGTATTTATTCCATGTCAGAATTAAGTCTTGATACCTAATAAATGGGAAAACATGAAATATGCCGACTAGGGCACCATGTTTCAAAGGATAATTGCATTTTAGTCTTGTTGGACCAAATCGGTGATCAAAGAGAGAAAGGACTGGTCAATTAGAACCGAGAAAGCAGGTGAAAGAGCTGTCTAGGTCTGGTGCAGCTGGAGTTAAAAATGGAGTGTGTGGGTTTTGAAGTTGGGCAGGGATTCCAGAGCAGATGATTTTAACATAACATTACTAAATGCGTGATCTTCAAACAAACGCCTTGGCAGCAAATATCATGACATCCTTGCATTGAGCAAAGGAAGGGGAGAAGGAAGGCATGGAGTTTTCAGGGGTATCCAAATAAATCCACTTTATTCTGGATCAATATGGAATTTTCATGAAGCCAAACCATGAAGTGGAGGGTTCTTCAGCCATTCAATTTTTTAGTAAAATTCAGTGAAAGATACTATTTTGGAGTGTAAAAACTTTCATGTTGAAAACAGGAGTGTGCTGAGAGATCCTGAAGTCTGAGCCAATGGCAATTCACTGTTGAAAATCCAAGTCGAAAACTTTTCAAATGAAATGACCCAGGATGAAGTAGAAAACAGAAGTCCTTACCTTGAATCTTTTATGTGCCTCTTCTAACTCATTCCTGAAAGTGGCAGGCAAAGAGGATCCCACAGAAATCAAAGGAGCATCAGGGTATATCCCCGAAAGGCAACTGTAGGTGTGAAACGACTTGGGAGTTAGAGAGACATCAGTGAGCCACTTGTGAGTCAAACTGTTAGTGAAGAGCCCTTCTCCAAAGAAATGAGAGCTTCTCTCTGTAGCCATGATATTTTATGAAAAACCCTTTGCTAGGATTTTTCTCCTATTCTAGCTGAGAAGCCTCAGAAAAGAAATGTAAACAATTAACTATCTGATGTCTGTGGAATTGTTTACCAACAGGTGCATCTGTGATTGGTGCATGTTGGTTGTTTCTAATTAATGGCCAGTCACAGGTGCAGCTGGCTCGTACTCTCTGAGAGTCGTGAGCTTTTGTTATTCATTCCATTGCTGTCCGTTCTAGCCTTCTGATGAATCCTTTTCTCTCTATTCTTTTCGTATAGTTTTAGTATATCATTTTAATGTAATATGTATCATAACATAGTAAATCAACCTTCTGAAACATGGAGTCAAGATTCGCAGCTCCTCACACAAAGCAGCAACCATGTCTCTGGAGGAAGCTGAGCAGCAGGATATTACGGCTCATGTAGCTGGCAGGTATAAAGCAGATAAAGCAGGGAATTTGTGGAAATGAACCCTGGTATTCACTGGTCTCAGAAGGATGAAGAACCCATTTTATCAGACTCTGGGTCTTAGTAAGAAAGGAAGAGACCTCTATTTATTATATCAGGCCCAGCTGTTCATGGTCAGAGGTCGTATCAGCTGCTCAGCAGAAGGCACAGCTTTAACTCCAGCTCATCACACCTGGAGGCAGCCCTGGAAGTGCTCCTGCACCTCAGCTGGTGCCAGAGCACAGGGACACCCGCACACCCTCCTTAGACCCCTGTGTGCCATAAAACTAAAGGCATCTCCCCGAACCAACCAGCCAAAGCAGCACTGAGCACAGAACATGTCACTGCCAGTGACGCCTGCATGAAAGGATACAGAGAAAAGTACAATTACAAAACATATTGGGGGCTGAGTATAATACAGGAAAAATTCAGATTTTGGTACTTATCTTCATAAATGAGCATATATACTAGCTCTTTTCCCTAAAGTGTGCTTAAAGAGCCTGCACTTTCCATAGCAGTGTCTTAAATGCTTCCCTTCACACATTCCCAGCTAGCAGAGCTCTCACTCAACCTGTTTTTTCTCTTAAGTGTAAGGAAGGACTTAGTTGAGATGAACTGTGCTGCTTCCTCTTTTGTATCTGAAAGATACAAAATTATGGAAACAATATCTGCAAAGTCATAGGTTCTTTGAGGCAGGCCACTGGTATGTAAAATAAGGACTGTGTAAATGTAGCATCATGTCCACATCAGATAACACCCAAACCATTTTCTTAGGTTCATGTAAAATACTTTTTGTATCTCCCAGAAATGGCGCAGCCAAATGAGGTTGCGCTTAGAAACAAATGCGTTCCTCACGGTCCAAACGGCCAAACAAATGACAGCTGCCAGTGACACTTTTCCTACGGTCCCGTTTGCCCCAAGCGCGGATAAAAGCGGCGTCCCAGCTGCTGCGCTCATTCCGGCCCGCGGATCCCAGCCTGCCCCGGAGCGTCAGGAGCAGGGATGGAAGCTCAGCAGCTCGGGCTCGATGCCGTGTGCTGCGCTCGGCGCTCCTGAGAGCTGCTGCAGGGCCGGAGCAGGCCCGGCCCGCGGGGAGCGGCTCCTGCTGCGGCAGCCGGGCGGCCTCGGGGCTGCAGGGGCAGCGGCCGGGCAGGGCTCGGCTCAGCCCCGGGCAGCGCCGCCTTCTCAGCAAAGCTCCGTGCCGGCTGCGGAGAAGGGCGGGGGACCTGCTGGAGAGATCCTGCAATGCCCAAATTCAGAGCCCGCGGCAAAGGCCGCCCGGGGCACAGCGACCTTCCCGTTGTCCTGCGGCCTTTTTGGGAACGATGCCAAAGGGGCCCGGGTCTCTCCTGCCGCCTGCGGGCACCAGCACGTTGCAGGGACCTGTCCGTCACAGCAGGGTTAATCCGGGCTGGAGACTGCTGCAAACAGGCATCACAACATCCCTTCCCAAATTCCTCTGTGCTCAGGGCTGTGCCGGACAGGAGGAGCCCAACACCTGGGAAAAACTCCTGCACATTCACAGCAGCCTCAGCAGCCGTGGTTGTGCACACATTGCAGAGCGGTGTGCTTGTGAATTCTCAGCCAGCCTGGTAAGCATTTCAAAGGTTTCTGCAATCAGTCAATAGATTGATCGATCAATCAATATTTTTCGAGGATTACAAAAATAAGAAATTAGAGTACGAAGTCAAAACAATTGTGTTACGACAACCTGCCTATATCTCAATTGAATTCTGGCATTATAATTTTTGGGAGACAAACCTCTCCCAGTCTAGTACAAAAGTCTTTTCTCTATAGGGAAACACTTTACAAGTAATATTACCACATTTAATAATCCGTAGGTTTTTTGCACGTTCCACTAAACACAGCCTAAAAATATATATAACAGAAAATAGTTGTAAGCTGAGTTATGAAGTTACAAAATGCAGCAACGGCCTGTTGTACCTTTCTGCGTACGTAAACATTTGCTCTCCCATCTGATGGCTCATTCTGCAAGTTGCAATAAACAGCTGAATGCTCTCAGCAGCTCCAAGTCCTTCCTCTTACCATTCTGAACGGATGGACAAATTTAGCAATAACCAACATGAACAGCTCTTCACTTCTATTAAAACTTAACTCTTGAAAGATCCGTTTTTATTTTGTGTCTTCCAGGGGAAGCAGACGTACCAAACACACGGGAGAACATAATTTTCCACGGTGCTGTTTGGTCTGGAAATTGGCGTGGTCAAGAGCTACTTTCCTCAGGAACTGGTGGATAATCCCTCTAAGCCTCAAGAGCTGCATAATGAGTAAAGCCTGGACGGACCAACTTGCATTTGACGTGTTAGATGGCAATCCTTAAATACTCTGAGCGGTGTTTAATAAAGCAGTTAGAGGATACTGGAAAAACATCCTCTCCTGACTTGATCTGTGATTTGCAGGTAAGGAACAATGTCCGTTTTCTAAAGAGAAAAAGAGTGTTTACATTGAGGAATTCCCTAGACCTGCCTGAGAAGGCTGCACTTCAGAGAAGACAAGGAAGCAATCTAGGGATCAAAAGGAAACTTAGAGTAAGTTGAGAATAAAAACACAGAAACACATATTACAAACATTAACCCTTTTGATACACTGAATGGCTACGACTCTGTAACTTTTATTCCAAGTTGTACAAATTTTCATGTATTTTTTTTCACATTTATTTTTAAATAAGGCTGTACAAATAAAGTAGGGAAAAGCACGAAGTACAGTTAATATTGTCCACAGAGTGCTGTTAAATACAGGCAGAATCAAATAGTGTCAAACTATGTCAAGCAATCTCTGAAGTCTGCTAGTAAGTTGCTGACCAAAAGGAATGGTAGGAAAACCAGAACAAATGTAAGAAAGACAAGTCTGGCTATCACATCTTTAATAAAAATCCATGCATAAGTGCCTTCTATTATGATAAAAACATTTGTCCTGTTCAGGTCCGTGAAAGGATTCTCACTGACTGCAGTGGGTTGGAAATTGCATGCTTTGTGAAAAGATGACAGAGAGAACATTAAAGTGATCTGGATATCCTTTGTAATCAGTCTCTGTTTCCTCCAGTAAAAATGAGATACATACTTATAAATCACAATCATTCCTCTGCTCTCTGGAAGTCTTATTTTGGTATTTCACACCACTCTTCAGATTGAATTTGCTGTTCTCCTTTCTATTCTTCTAGCAGTCACATGAGTAGGGACAAAAGTGCTGACAGTTCACCGGAAAGAGTCAGAAAGTGCATTCCACTTGTGTGGTTGTTTTGTTTTTATTGCTACATCACATCCATGTGTGACCCTCTCCTTAAGTGAGTGTCACTATAACCATTCATACCTGCCAAATATCACAGTGATTCAGGAAAGGGATTCATTTGTTTCAGAAGTCAGACTCCCAAAGTCAGTGCCCTTCACGAAGCTGTGTTCCCACCAATGGAGACCTCCTCAACAAAGCCTCTTGGGCTTATCCTGGGAGCCAAGAGCAGAAGTGCCAGCTGAGTACATCTGCAGCTGCCAACATCTCCTGCAGCCCCTCATGCCTCCGAGCTGAGCTAGATTTTCATATATCTATCTATATCTTTATATATTTATATCATCTATCTATCCATCTGTCTATCTATCTATCTAGCTCTATCTCTATCATCTATATCTATATCTATATATATATCTATATATCTATATCTATATCTGTATTTCTATATATCTATATCTAATCAATATTTATCTGTTTAAAGAAGATGAGTGTACCTTCAGCCTCAGCAGCTCATCTCCTGTACGTGAGACCCCTGCCCTGAACCCCATGTCTGTAGAGGTGTGCATGGGTGTGTGTGTGTGTGTGGGAGACCTTTTTCCTTCTGGAGCAGCAAATGAGGCACAACATATTCCACAGGGTAGATTAAATTGAACAAGATGCCCACTTGAAGGCACCTGAACCGAGGATGAGATCTCCACCAGCTCTACAGGCAGTTTGGACACCCGGCTCCTATGGAGGAACAGGCACATGGAAACTAAAGTACAGCCCAAAATTATTAAATACCAACAATAATACACCTCCTTTTTACTGGAGGAAATAAGGACCGCAAAGAACATGCAGTCCCACTACAGAAACTTTATGGAGCTGCCTAAGAGTATTAGAGAGCAATTTTAAGGGGAGATGCCATTTTTTATTTGTCTGTCCAAAAGGACATGTGTGCTCTGCAGGTCTTGGGTGGTATCTGTAGGCTCTTTATGGACATGTTGCATTTAAAACAGTATTAGATGGCTGTGCTGAGACCACAAGAGTAAATTCTAGATGCCTGGTTATCAGAGGCTTGGCAAGCCTTCATGTGCAAATCTTGGGGCTACCCAGAAGAGCAAAGACAAAAACTTAGGCAAAAGTGATTCTTGGTTTAGATGGCTTGAAAGAATGAAATGTGAAGAATGTTAAAGCTTTTTTAGTATTACTTTTCCTAGATGGAAACCATAAAATCAGTGATCTAAAATGCCTCTTCCGATCCATGGCTGCACTATCCTATTACCAAGAGCACAAATATTAGCTGAAAGAATAAGTCATGCTGCACGTGGATAATCAAGAGATTTTAGAATGTGGTCTGAACAATAACAAATCTTTGATATGGAACAGCATTGCTGCTGCTGCCTCAGCAACCCCCAGATGAATGAGGAGAATAATTAACTATGCAATGATTAACTATGACTTTTGCTGCCTTTCTAAACAGGATATGATGATACTGGCCACTTGTGTTTACAATTCTGCAATAGCGTTGCTTAATTGTCATTTTATGATTTCTTACCAAATCTGTTATCCAGCTTTTTTCTACTGGCACATTTTCTCCTTTATAGCCATGGCAATTTCAGAGATTTGGTTTGCTCTCAGCAAATTTGCTGCCAGACTGCAAATCAGACCTAGGTTTACTTGCAGTGCTGACCGGATCCTGGGAATACCTCGCCATGGCAGTCTGTGTCATTTACAACACTTCCTGATACTTCAGTGACAAAATCAAGTGATACCGGTTCCATACTGCAAGCTGGAGCAATGTGTTTATCTTTGAAGTCTGTGGGCTGAGACTAAAATAATCAGCATTAATTATTCAGCAACATACAAGAAGTGATGAGTTTTCAATCAGTATAAATCAAATTCCTATAAAATACATTTTAAGTATAACTAAGATGGGCAAGATAAGCTCTTCTTATTGTTATCAAATGATTCTTTGAATCCTCAAGGGTCAGTGTCTCTTATCTCCATCATTGATGAGATCTTCACGTTAACTGCTGTACAACATCATACAGATAGTTTGTTCAACCCTACTGGCAACAATGTCTGGTGTTTACCACAGATGATGTGTCCCTTTTGTTCTTCTTTGGTGACAATTAAAATTATTGCTTGTAGACTCCTACATCAAACATCAGGGTTGTCAATATTTCAACAGATTAATTTTTCAAAGAACAGCAGTGTTTCTCTTCCTGATTTTACTAAATAAGAAGAGAACATGAGGCTAGCAAAAAATAATTAGATGAGAACTTGTTTATTCAGTTGATACTTCTTACCAAGTACATATATACATGATTTTTAGGTAATGGTGTATTTAACCAAGTGATGTAAATTAACTCCAAATTGATGTAAAATAACTCTCAGGTCATAGCTTTAAAAGATTTGCTCTCTTCCCTTCCTTTAATCTTTCTGTTCCTGAAAGCCATGGGTAGTTGTAAATGATAAAGAAGTTCCAAGGTAGCAATTAGTCCAGTGGATTACTCTATTTAAATTAAAAATCAAAACTATACCTATGCCCTGTTTGCTATGGAAAAGAAAAAGAATAGAAAAAAAGAAAGAAAAAAAAAAGAAAAAAAAAAGAAAAAAAAAGAAAAAAAAGAGAATAGAATTCTAGTATTTTAGTCCTGGGCATTAATCAGATTTAATGGAAATATTGCACAGAATTAAATCAAATTTGGATTAGATTTTAAACCAGCCCTGCAACTCTCATCCTTACTAGTTTTAGCAAAGTGTCTCTATACTATAGGTACCTCAGAAAAAATTTCAAATAAATTTCTATGGAACTGTGCTGCTGTGAAAAAAGTACACTTTCTTAAGTTTACCCTTTCTTCACACAGATGTTACAAACATAGAAAATTACAAACATATATGTGTGTATAAATATATGTGTTTGTGTGTGTGTGTGTGTGTGTGTGTGTGTGTGTATCAGCTGAAGGAGAGAATGCACGGTTCTAAATTTGGAGCACCACCTTTGGAAACACAGATGGTACTTAATGCAGTCTAAAAAATTAAACATCCAGTATTAGCAGTGGGCCAACAAGTTTTGATCTGGTATAATTGCTTTCATTTGTAATCAAGTTTGCTTCCTGAAGTGGGTTGTGGAGGAATTAGTAAAGCTAAGAAGATCTCTAGAAAGCTGGGAAAGCAGGCCTTAGAAACAGAAAGAGCCAAGACACTTAGAGCTATCTGCAGCTGCAAAGTCTGAAAGTAGAAAATGTTACAATAGTAGAGCAAGTGAGGATATTAAACAAGAGCTTGAGTCTTAGGCTTAGCTAAGATAGACTTTTAGATGGCAGGAAAATATGCTTAGCAAAATACTAGAAAGTTTTAAGCTTACTAATGGAACATTGTGTATTGTTAATAAAAAGAAGACACGCAAGCACTGTGTGAAGCAGGTGTACGTGTACTTTTAGTAATCGGTTAAAACAACTGTCTGTAAGCTTTAGCAACATGCTATTGGCTAAAAAGTTTTTAAGATGCTCTGTAAGAAAGAAATCTCTGGCTGCTGCTGGCTGTACGTGAGCTTTGCCCTCTGCCTATTGTCTCAACCATGCAACGAGGCTGATCCCGCCAATAACGCTCAAGTCTTGTACCCGAGCAGCCCCGGCCCGTTCATGAAAAGGAAAAACACCGACACAGCTTGAGGCTTAGGAAGGCAAAGAGAGCCTGCAGGGCAGGTGGCTGTGCTGTGACTGCAGCAGCAGGAGGGGTCACCTCAGGGCTCAGGAGCGGCTCCGCTGTCCATCCGCGATGTGCCCGCTCCTCCTGCGTCCTGCGAGTCCTTCCCTGGCAGTGACAGCGGGAGCTGCTCCCTGCCGCCGGCCGGCTCCTCTGCCTGGAGTCCCTCCGAGCTGTGCAGTACAAGCTCCCTCTTGCCTGGAGCCAAATGCGTGCCTGCGCCTTGGGCTGGCTTTGCCAGCTCTCTTTTTCCAAGCGTGTGACTCCCAGGCTTCTGCCTCAGCCCAGGGACGTTTGTTATTTCCATCTCCAGCTAGTTTGACATGGTGAACCATTGTGGTTTTACCTAAGAGGTGAATCAGTAAGGTTGTGGTGCTTTCTTGTACACAATGTCCTGTTAGGACCAAGAAGAAGCTGCTCCTGCAGTTTGGCTTGTGGCTGTTCCTGCACCATTTGCTCCACACGGCATGACCAAACAAAGTCTATCCTTTGCTTTACTAAGTTTAGGCTACAGCTTAGTGCAAATACATGTTAAAAGAGAAGAAATGCCATAAATCCCCTTACATTTTTCCCCTCCCTAGCCAGGGTGCTGCCTGAGGGGGTTCTGGAGATGGACCACAACTCTCAGACAAATACCCTCAGACGGATGTTTCACAGACAAGACAGGTCTCTTACCCCCAGCTGGACACACCTGTGAGGAATTGGGTGCCACGGCCTGTCACACACTCGTCAAAGCTTCAGGATCAGTGAAGAAATAGGGACAAACATTGATGTGGTCGCTCATCACGGAAATGAGAAGTGCCCCAAAGCCAATGTCAGTTGAAAAGGGAAATTCATTACAGACTGCTGCAACTGCACTGCTTAGACAGAGCGACCACTGCCTGATACAAGATGGCTGCAGAATGGCACCACTCTGCTGCCCCTATCTCTAAACAGAGAAATATCCATTTCAGTTCCCACAATCGAGTATGTCACGGGTTACTGAGCACTGCCTACAGCTCTCTGTGTGTGTCTGTCTGTAAAGAACCAAACATGGACTGAATTATCTGCATATCCACAGAGCAGGAGTTCTGCTCCCAGTGGAGTCCCGGAGTTTTCTCAGCAGGCCTTGGCAGCCAGTGCTGAGCCAACGTGTGGCTCTGCTGCCATCCCAAATCTGCGCTTCCCGTGCCCAGCCTGAGTGCAGGTGGGGCATGTGCTGGCCATGGCCGGAGATTTCCATGGCCCAAATCCTGCAGCATTTCCATCTGCTCATGGCTTGGGGTAGCACAATTCACAAAACCCCCATCGCAGCTGACAAATGGAATTTCTTGCAGATTGCTACAGCTGCACTGCTGATGGAGAAATACATGAAAATAAGTTTCAGTGGAAAAATGTCATTTCTTACAAATTGCTACACCCGTGCTGTAAACACAGAAGTATACAAATCTAAATTTAGGTAAAAACCAGGAATTTATGAGATTATTACAACCAGTCTGTGTAAAAATATACAATACCTGCTTCAGATAAGAAACACTTATTTATTGCCACTCTCTGCAACAACTCACTATACACAAAGATTAATTAGGTGTTTAAGGACTTAATTTATTACATATTACTACAAGCAATACAGACAGCCCATACAGAAATACTAAAATGTGCATTTGCTCTCTAAACAGCCCTACACTAAGAATACAATAGATAGAATTATACAACTACATCACTTCATACATGTTGAAATGCAATTAAATACACAGATATATAACATCTATATAAATACATATAAAAGTATAAAAATCTACAGATGTAAATATAAACATTACATATTACATACAATATATATATATATCAGTAGATATATAAAACAAACTTATCTGTAAGTATAAAAATATCATCAATCCAAACATACACCCAACTGTATCAATACAAACATACTGCTATACATCTAGACACATATGTAAATATCATTAAATAGAAAGAAATAGATCAATATACATTAAAAATATAAAAATAGACATATCGACCAATACAAATTCCAATACAACATTTAAAGATACATATACCTATAACTGCATAAACACAAATAGATACCTACACAGCTGTAAACCTAGGAAATTAAACAGATACAACAACATACATGTATACTGAGATACATATATGTACACATAGATGTAATTATAAACATATATGTAAATATATGCATACATATACATGTAATACATCCATAAAAACATAAATATAATAACATACATATAGGAATATTCCCATACAAATAGAAGCCTACATATGTACATATCCCTCTCTATGTGCAAGTCCAGACTCTTTAAATGGAACTCGAAGCAGAGGAATCTCAGCTGCCCCATCTTTGAAGCCGCTCCCTCGGTCTCCTCCTCCAGGCAGAGCAGCTCTCCTGGACAGGGACAGCAGATGGGACATCTGGGAAGCAAAGGGAACACTCAGTCAGTAGGGGCACGTTTCCCTTGGCAGCAGCTGCACTTCCATCAGGGAAGAGGAAATGTCAGAGCCTCCCCAGGAGGGTCAGAAAGAGAAAGCAGCCGAGCGGGCCGGGCTGTGGTGAGCGCAGCCGCGGCGGGACCGTCCCGCAGCCCCGGCAGCCCGGCAGAGCCGGCACAGATCCCGGGCCCTGCCGGCACAGCTGCCTTGCCCAAGGACAGCCCCTGTGCCAGCCGGGGCAGCTGCGCTGAGCAGCCCCAGCACGGGCAGGGCCCACGGCCACAGCCCACGCCAGCCTCAGCCCCACCCTGCCTCCCCGGCCCTGGGGCCTCACCCAAGCCCACTCCAGGCCGGCAGCAGCAGGGCCTCGCTCCCTGCTCCTGCTGCTGGCCCTCGGCTTCTCCCTGCTGGCTCCCGGCACTCTCCGGCGGTCCTCGTGGTCTTCATTGCAGCTGTGGGAAAAGTGGAGGCTCTGGAATTGGTTCCAAGGCCTGGCAGAGCTGCAGTCCCGGAGCCCTCTGTGCTCCCTGCTGGCCCCTCCATCCCCTCAGCCCCGCCATGCTCTCGGCAAACCCCCAGCCCCCTTCAGCTTCTCCAGCCCCTCACAGTCCTCTCACCTCCCTCAGTCCCTTCTGACCCATCCCGTCCCCTTAGACCCGCCACCCCCTCAGCCTGTGCCACTTGCCTGTCACCTCAGTGCCACCATGGCCCTGGGCTGCCCCACAGCCCTCAGCCCCAGCAGCAGCTCAGGGTCACCGTCCCTTCAGCGCCACCGCCCCCTCAGCCCCCTCAGTCTCACCGTCCTTCAGCAGCTCCTCAGGGGACAGTGCCTGGGGCCACCGGCAGCTCCCAGCACTCCAGGGACATCCGGGCCTGGAACTGCTGCTGCGCCCGGCCCGGCCGCCAGCTCGGACCCAGCCCAGGGAGAGGGGACACAGGGGGCACAGGGGGAAAAGCCAGAGGTGAGCGAGGAAGCAGACCAGGGTAAGAGCTTAAAAAGAGGCTCACACACATATCAATCTATGTAGCTAAAACCCCATATAAAATAGAAATATGCATTTAGAAATATATATATGTACATGTAATTATACACACGTATAAATGAAAACGTGCACACCTACAAAAACACATCTAAAGCTATAACGATAAACATCTAAAATGAAAAAGAAATTAACTGTGCAGATCTCTATCTGTGTAGATACATAAATATAATTACATAAATCTATAAATACAACTACCTAGATAAACAAAGATAACTATATACATCTATAAATATAACTAGAGACAGAGGAATTCAACTTGCCCGATGTTCCAGGCTCTCCCTCTGTCTCTTCCTGCCACACAGGCCAGCCCTCCTGGAGAGGTCGATCACATGGGATCTGGGAAGCAAAGGGAACACTGAGTCAATATTGGCCCTTGTGCACGTGTTCCTTGAGCACCAATTGTCCTTCTAGCAGGCACTGTCAAAGATGGCCTGAAAGGCAAACTCTCACTTGGCAATTTGAAGCCTGCTCTTTAAAGAAAAGGGATTCTTCCAAGGGTTTCAAAACTGAACTGTGTAAAGTATTTAAGTATCCTGATAAAGCCTCAGCAAAGTCTTGAGCTTGAAACACAGACAGTCTCAGTGACAGAGAGACCTCAGTGCCCACTGAAATGGCTGAAGCTGAAGGCTGCTGGGAGCTGAGTCATGAACCAAACTGGGACACCCAGCTTGGTGACACAACTCCCACAAGGTCAGCTTTATTCCCTGCTCCCTTGCCACAGCAGAGGACTCAGTGTCAGAGCCTCTGGAGAAGTGTGGAGGGCAGGGCTCGGGGAGGTTGTGCCCGTGCAGGATTTGAACTAAAGGCACCAGGAAGCACCAGCCCTGCAGACAGGAGCTCAACTCTGCTCATCTCCCTTGCTGCCAGAGGCAGGCTCGGAGCAGCCATCTCACACCTCTCTAAACCAAGGGGGGCTCTGTCCTTACCAGGCTCCTCGGGCTCTGGGGAACTGTTCCTGCAGCTCTCCGTGTCAGATGAAATTTCCTCTGCTGCAGCTCTGTCTACAGGCTCCCCTCCTGAAGACTCAGGGGCAACACTAACATCATCCTGAGCACAAACACAGAAAGAAAGGAACCCAAAGATCACTCACTATTTGGCTGCAATCACATCAGGGATACAAGAACTCTCATTCTCCACTCCCAAAGGACATGGAGCACGGGGGGGGACACTGCCTACATGGTTCACATGACAAGCCTTTTAAACTCGGGATTTGGGTGACCAAGGTGAAACTGAAGCTCTTACAAAATGATCTTTGAGACAAAACATGAACACAGAAAACCAGAAGGCACCAAGTGAGGGGATGTGGGGGAGGTGCCCTCACGCTCTGACCCTGGCTTATCTCAGGAGCTGTGAGAAATCAGCCAGCAGAAAGCCAGGGGCTCTCCTGGCTGCCAGCACAGCTGTCAGCAAGGGCAGAGCTCGCTCCCAGCCCTGCCCTGTGCTGCAAACCCACACGCAAGGCACACATTTCTGCTGGGACTCTCACACCCCCACACACTGCTCAGACAACCCATCACACCGTGGTGCTTTTCGGAGCCCTCTGCTGCTGCCCCATGTGTAGGATCCAGGCAAGCATTTATGCACCTAGGCTCCTTCCAGGATCACATTCCTGACCAGTGGCAAAAATCTGTAAATCAGGATGGAAGGAAAAAAAACCAGCCCAAAAGAAAGGAAAAGCCAGACAATCAAATACTGTGTCAATTCCACTGAGGAAGTCAATGTCCACAATGCAGCACCTGCAAATGCCCTTTGGGTAGACAGATATTCTCACTAGGACCAGTTCCAGAACATTCATCTCTTCTGCAATAGCCCGTCCATCACAATCCTAAAGATTCTCAAGATGGTTCCAAACCTGCAATGTTTCCTTTTGTTATGGAATAAAATGCTTCTGAAAGCTGCTATGTGTGAGTTTACAGAAGACAAAAGACGTCCCACTTGAGAATATGATAGTGGGAAATCCAAAAAAGCCCACTCCCCTCCTTGAGTCTGCCCTGCCTTGATCATAAATGTACTGCAGGCACTGGGTCAGCACATGAACAGACAGAGAGACATTCTTTGGCCAACACGTAGAATAATCTGCACAAGGACAGAGAGCTGCAGCTCCAGCCCAGCCCCACACACGGCTCTGGGAGCGCCCACACGCCCGGCAGGGCTCACACAGCAGCAGCAGCAGCTGCAGCCCAGCCCTGCTTTGCCTTGGCCTTCCCACCCAAAAGAGGCACAGCCCACATCTGCTGCTGGAACAGGCACCTCTGGCATGCCCCTCCCTGCACGGGACACTTGGCCTTCAGTGGCAATTCTCCAAACACTCTTCTCTTCCTTCCCAGCAAACAAAAATCCTGCAAACCATCACCGCAAATGCCCCGGTAGGAAGGATTCTTCCCAGGAAAAGGAGCACTCAAACTTGGCCAACACAGGCTCACAACGCTCATCCTCACTAAGGGGGGGGAGACTGTTTCATTTCCTCTTCTTTTACAAATCTTTCTTTACCAAGAACTATTAAATAACTAAGTAATAACAAAGTAAGTTCAATTAAAGAAGCCTTTGCTTCTCAGCTATGTAACAATGATCAAAAGCTCACAGTCCAGCCCCTTTGCTACCCATCCAATGGAGTTACCTGAGCAGAGGGAGACCTTTCGGGCAGGGATCTCCTGATCTCCCGGATCATTTTCTCTATGGCAAGGCCGAGATCTTCTGGTGGCCATCCCTCTGCCCCAGGTGCGTTGTGTCCTGAGCTGGAGGCCGTCGATGCTGCACAAGCAGCACTGCCAGCTGGAGTGCTGGGTGCAGAAGTGCCCGGGGTGGCTGCAAGAATCCAAACACGTTGGTCAGGCTCCATAATGTGGCTCTGGGACACAGATCTCTACTGCTGCCTTGGATTAACCATCACAGGAAGCATGCAGGAAAAGCAGGCAGAGAATTTTTTGGCAGCCTTCGAGGTGCCGCTTCCTAATAGGCTTGACAATTTCTGACCGAGAATGACAGAGCCTCGTGGAAAAATACTTAAGCGGTCACTTTTCCTGACCTTTTGGAAAAGCAAGGTTTCCTACCTCGTGGGTCGAAGGCCGGGGGCTGCTGCTCCCTGTGCAGCTGCTGGAAGCTGCAGGGCTGGAGCCGGAGCACCTCCCGGTCGAGAGGAGGCAGCTGCCCCCCGTACAGCTCCTGCAAGCGGCTGGGGGGTCCCTCCCGCCCGAGCGGCAGCAGCGGCTCCCCGTGGAGCCCGAACAGTTCGCAGGGCGGGATCCCCAGCACCTCCCGCTGGGCGGGCGGCGGCCGCTCCCCGTACAGCTCCTGGAAGCGGCTCGGCCCCTCCCGCCGGGCCGGCACCGGCCGGTCGCGGTGCAGCAGGTGGAAGCTGCAGGGCGGGCGCCGGGCGAGCAGCGGCCGCTCCCCGGGGCGCTGCTGGAGGCGGCCGGGCCGGGGGCTGCGCAGCTCCCGCCCGTCCGGCAGCGTCCGCTCCCGCTGCAGCAGCAGGAAGCCGCTGGGCGGGCGCCCGGGCGGCAGCGGCGGCCGCTCCCGGGGCAGCGGCTGGAAGCGGCCGCGCCCGTGCCGCCCGTCCGGCAGCGGCCGCGCCCCGGGGAGCTGCCGGGAGCCGCAGGGCGGGCGCCTGCGGCCCTCCCGGCCCGCCGCCGGCCGCCGCCTGTCGGCCGCGCTCCGGCGCCGGAGGCGGAGCAGAAGGTCGGGGCGGTCGCGGCGGAAGCAGGGGCTGCTGAAGTGCAGCCAGCCCCCGGCATCGCCCGGCGCAGCCGCGCCGAGCCAGCCCGGCACCCTGCGGAAGCCGTAGCGGTACAGCTGCCGGACAAAGCTGCTGAACTGCGTGGCCCTGAAGGGGCGCGGCACCGGCCCCGCCCCAGCGCCACCGCCCCCGGGGGCGGGGCCCGGGCTGAGCAGCTCCCGCTCGAAGAGCGAGCGGTCGACGAGCAGCCCCTGGGCGCGGCTGTCCCAGCGCACGGAGCGGACGCGGGGGCTGTTCACCAGGCGCCACAGCTTGGCGGGGAAGGCGCTGGCGCTGAGCCCGGCGGGCAGCGGCAGCTCCGCCATGGCTCCGATCGCCGCCTGTGGCCGCAACGCCCGCGGCGCAACGGCCGCGGCTGCGCCGGCGGCGCGCGGCCGGAGGGGGGCGCTGCGCTCGCGCCCAGCGCGGCCCCGGCGCGGGCCGGACTTGGCGGGGACGAGCGCGGCAGAGTCGGGGCCGCGGGCACAGCGCGGGCGGGGCGGCTCCCGGCGCTGGCCGGGCTCCGCACGGCACGGCACGGAAGGGCAGCGCCCGGCACGGCATTTCAGGGCAATGGAAGCCCGTGGCGAAGGCACTGGGAGCAGTTGCGGGCTCTGTCCCCACTGTGCATCCCGTGCCTGGGTCACCATCGGTGACAGAGAGGAAGGACATTGCTCTGGCTTGGCTGGGGAAAGGATGAGAAGGGGGCATTAGAAAACATTCATTTGGTCTCCTTCTCAGCAGACTGGCTCTTTTTATCTCACCGTGTCTGCCTGTCTTTGGCAGAGTTGGCACATTTCTCGTGATTTAGAGTCAGCTACAGCAGCAGGAAGGGGCAGCAGGTTTGTCAGATTGATTTCAAAGCTAAAGTGCTGCCCCATGGATGGATGCTGCTTTATTCAAGGGATTTCTGGCCTGGAGTTGTAGTGAACTCATGCTGGTGTTTTCCCAAACAGTGTTGCCTTTTTCTTTCCTCAGGAATCCCCTCTTCTTCCCCCCATCTGGGGAGAGTTCCAATGCAAATGCCTCCTGCAGCCAGCTCTTGTCACTGTAGACTGACAAAGGAGATTTCACAATGGAGAGAGACTCCCTAGAGCTGCTGTGGAGAGCTGAAGGGGGAAGCTTTGTCCCTCAGCCTTGAAGTCTTGTTGGAGAACTGCTTGTGCTCTGGGGGACGCACAGCTTTTCCAAGCCCTGCAGGTTCATTCCTGAGCTTCCTGACACGCCACAGACTTTGGGGCTGTCATGTTGGAGCACAGATTTCAGTCTGGGAACTTTTGTGACACAGGGAACAGGATTAGCCCTGCAAGGCCAGGCTAGGGCCAAGAGCAGAAGGCCAGCAGTCTGCATTTGCCCCCAGGGAGCCCTCCAGAGCAAGAAGCCACTCCTGGCCAGGGGCTGAGGTGCCCGAAGCTGCCTCCCCGCTGTGCAGCTCTGCAGAGCCCACGCAGCGCCGGGTCCTGGGCAGCTGGGACAGCCCGGCTGCCCTGGAGCACAAGGAGTGTCCCAGAGAGAAGCTGCTGCCCTTTGCTTTGCAACTGTTTCACAGAGTCCTGTCATGAATCCACAGAGTCTGACATGTTTTTCTTTCTTCTCAAAAATGTTACACAGCTTTTTGAGAAAATTGAGTGATGTAGCTTCCGCTGGTGGTGGTGCTTTTGTCTGCAGGTGAGGGCAGGTGATTTGAACCAAGGACGGAGTCCACTGTTGACATCCTAGCTTTGCCAAGTCAAGAAAATCATTCACAATTGAGCTACTGGTGCTGAGCAGTAGGATTTTTTCCTAGTTTTTGGAAAACTACAACCTTAAGAAACCCAACAGATTTTCCTCCATGAGGATACCAGCAGTAGCATGATACCAGTTTTTTCACCTCTTTTCTGTGTCTTTGGTGCTTTTGAGAGTTCCTCAGTGCCCAGCAGGAATGAAAGGACATGTGATGATGTGATTTAAGAGCTCTGTGTTGTTCCTTGCCACATGAGTGTTCATGACAAGCTGGACAGCCCACTTGTGGCTCTGTCGAGTTAAATTCATCCCAGTTCTGTGCAAACAGCAGCCCTGAAGTGCTGAGGAGAGCAAGGACAGTGGGTGGGTGTGCATGCACACAGCCGGGGCTGACTGCTGTGTGGGCAGAAGGTTTTGGACTGCTGTACATCTTCACTCTCCAGGCTGGAGGAATATATCAAAACTATATGAAATAAAAATATTTATCAAAACATATCAAAATGTATCACACAACACATATGAATTTATGATAAATGTAATTCATCATCTATATACTACATATTATATATTTTAATATAGATACTATAATAAACAGAAGATATAAAATATAGACTTGGTCTTTTTCTAAGCCATTGCCTGTGGGTCATACAGACCATCTCCTGGTGTTACTGCATTTGTGTATTCATTCTGGTACTACTTATTTTAGCATCCATGTCCTTGGGAGTTCCTTCAGGGAACTTCACACAAGGGGTTTCCATCGTTTCAGTGCCTTCAGAACTTGTTCCTTCCCAGTTCTCCAGCCTCCTTCTGGATTTTGGAGCATCTCGGCACTTGTGTCCGTGGCCCTTCCTTCATCCCCAGCCTGCAGCAGTCCCAGTCACTGCTGCCTCCCCCTTGCTGCAGCTCATTTGCCCAAGTGCTGCCAAAGGCAGCGGAGCTGGCTCAGGATCCCTGTTGGCTTCTGGGCTCTGGGATGAGCTTCAGGGGGACACTTGGAGCTCTTCCTAAAGAGCTGCCCGTGGGATGGGGGGTGGATTTGTCCTCTCCAGGTGGCTCCTGCTTGGAGTTCTTCTCTCAGTGGAGTCCTGGAGTTTTCTCAGCAGGCCTTGGCAGCCAGTGCTGAGCCAACGTGTGGCTCTGCTGCCATCCCAAACCTGCGCTGCCCGTGCCCAGCCTGAGTGCAGGTGGGGCATGTGCTGGCCATGGCCCAATCCTGCAGCATTTTCATCTGCTCATGGCTTTGGGCAGCACAAATCTACACTTCTTTCAATAGAAACACTGCATGTCTTGCAAATAGTTACACCTGCACTAGTAATGTACAAGTATGCAAAAAACCTTAAGTTTAAAAATGAAATTTGTTTTAAATTGCTACACTTGTGCTGCCAATGTATAAACATGCAAATATCAATTTCAGTTTAAAATGTAATTTTTTGCGACAATCGTGCTTTGTAAATATATACAAATACCAACTTCAGTTAAAAAAAATATTTTATTGCAACTCTGTACAACTTACTGTACACAAATATGAATTGAAGTATAACAATTACATTTTTTACCTATTACTACAATTGTACAACCCATATACAAATACAGAAACATCAATATCCCTCTCTAAAGAATTTCAGATCCAGAACTAAATAAATACAATATTAGAACTATGCAACTCCATATATATTTAAGTAGAAGTAAATACATATATATCCATAAGAATATATAGATGCAGATATGTATTACATATTTCATTACATATATGACATATATAATATACACATATCAAACCTATCTATAAATATACAAATATCAGTGGACCAATAAAAAAATCCATACAACCCCAGCAATAAAACTACACAGCTACACAACTGTACAAGTATGTAAATATAACTACAGATGTAAACAGATCAACTTACATGCATCAATATAACAATACACATAGACAGATGTCTATACAAATATCAGTCAATGTATGTAAATATCCCTACACTTGTAACTATCCAAGTCTAATTGTACCCATCCACAAACAGAACTAGATCAGGAGGGATTGCAGCACCCCATGTTCCCAGGCTCTCCCTCGGTCTCTTCCTCCCGTGCAGAGCAGCTCTCCTGGACAGGGACAGCAGATGGGACATTGGGAAGCAAAGGGAACACTGAGTCAGTATGGGGACGTTTCCCTTGGCAGCAGCTGCACTTCCATCAGGGAAGAGGAAATGTCAGAGCCTCCCCAGGAGGGTCAGAAGGAAAAGCAGCCGAGGGGCCGGGCTGTGGTGAGCTGTTCACTTCTTTCAGGCATCCCAGTTGCTCTGGGGGAACTCCCTCATGTCACGTTATTGAACCACCTCTGCACTTCCCAAGACTGTGGCCCCCAAATCAAGCAGTATTTCTGTCTCCAGCTGCTTGCACCAATGACAGGGAACGTCCTCTGACAGAGCTGGGGCACAAAGTTACCTTCCACAGCTCATCTGACAGGGCCTTGTTCTTCCTGTGCTTCCTGGCTTTCTCCTTATCTTCCACTTGGAAATTTTACAGCATTTCTTTTTCTTTCCCTTTGATCAGTGCTAAAATGCATGTTTCTCTTCCGAGTTTCAGTTTGTTCAGTGATCCTGTCAAGCGTTTTCTCAGAAGCTTTTATCATGGAATTGAGTGTTAATTTCAAAAGTTTTGGTGATTTTCTGTGTGATTTACACAAATCTCCTGCTAGTTAAGACACCACTTGGGAAGGTACAAAGAGGAAAAAGGATGTTTCTGTGTGTCAGTTCAGCAGTGGAGCATTCATGGATAGATGGAGTGATTAGCTGCATTTTACATGTACTCCTAACCTGAAAGTGCAACAGGTAACTTGGGGAGAAATTAAAGTCAGATCTCTTCTCCTACCAGCCTGTATTCAAATGCAAAGTAAATAGAGCAGAGTGAAAATGTTAGTGCTCAGTTCCTGAAGTGCCTCATTAAGGTGTTCTGAGAGTAATGGAGATAAAATCTGGGCTGGCATTCCTAATTCCCAGACATTCATTGTCAGTTTCATTGACTCTGAAAACAGCAGAGGTGTGCCCACCATACCTTATCAATCCATTTGGGGATGGTGTAGGTTCAGGTTTTCTGAGGCTTTAGCTTTATAGATCTCTAGACAAGGCTTCCAGGACTCTAAATGGCTTTCAGAAATTAAACTTTTCTCCTTTTTTCCTCAATCTTTGCACCAGAAACCTTCAGTGAATGGATTCCACTCTAATACAACTCGAAGCTGAATCTCTCAGCTGCCCCGGCGCGGGCCGGACTTGGCGGGGACGAGCGCGGCGGAGCCGGGGCCGCGGGCACAGCGCGGGCGGGGCGGCTCCCGGCGCTGGCCGGGCTCCGCACGGCACGGCCAGCTGCAAACCCCCTCTGCCTCTGGCTGCCATCGTCCTCCTGCCTTTGCTTTGCAGCACGCCCCCAACCAGCAAGGCAAGGAAGATAAGGAAGCTGCTTCCCAGGCAGTCAGCCTCCTGCAGCTCTTGATGCCTGCGGTTATCCCTGCTCAGCTCCAAGACTTCTCGTTTCTCTTCCATGAACTCCATCAGATTCCCCTCAGGCCAATTCTTCAGCCTGCCGAGGTCCCTCTGAATGTCACAAGCATTTGGGCTATCCCCTGCTCCTGCCGGCTCTGTTTTGTTTGCAGGCTTGCTGAGGGTAAACTGCTCCTCCAGGCCGGCCGTGAATGAAGACATCAAAGAGTATCTGCCCCAGGAGCAGCCCCTGGGCGTCAGAGCAGACGCGACTTGCCTCCAGCTCTGCTTTGTGCCACTGATGACAGTCCTCATCCGTTTTTCAGCCTTCCTGTCTGGGCATTTTGGCAGTTTGTGTTTAAGGATGCTGTAGGCTTTGAGTGTCTCAAAGGCTTGGGTAAAGCTGCGGTGGGCATCATCCATTGCTCCACCCATTTCCATCAATCTGCCTGTCCTAGCATGGGCATCAGGTAGGTTAACCATTACTCCCAATCAACTTCTCCATTTGTATGGAACAGTTTCCAGGATTAGTTACTCCTTCACCTTTCCAGGGGATGGAGGCAAGGCTGACTGACCTGTACTTTCCTGTCCTTCTTACTCTCTTTGAGGACATTCAGTGTATTAGAGCAATTCTGGCTGTTTCGAGTTAGGCAATTCCAGCAAAAAGTAAGAAAAATGAAGCTCTTAATACAGTCTATTAAACTCCTCTTTCTGCTACCATTCTATGCCACAAGAAAGATCTTGCTTTCTTTCCAGTGTTAGGCAAAAAAAAAAAAAAAAAAAGAAAAAAAAAGTCTCATTTACTAGAATGTAAATATGCCTATTTTTCAGGAGACACATAACTTAGATTTTCTTTCAGGATTAGACTGAGATGAAAGGATCTGAGAGCTTCCCGAATTTTTGGATATTTTGATATTTTTGTTGTCTCCAACTGTTTGGAAAACTGTTAGCACATGGTGAAGGTGTAGTGTTTTTGAAAATGCCATTCTGACGTTTTTCATGCTTGCATTGCATATTCATGTACCTACAGGAACTTTTGCAAACTTGTAGCACAGATTCATTACTTTCAACATCAGGAAATGCCAGAATTTGTTTGATCTTTTGCTTTTTTATGTGGTGTTTCTGATTCCCACATTTTTATATGCATATGTATCTTTTTTTAGGATCATGGTCACAGACTCCGTTTTCCTTCAGATCCCAACATGGTCAGTGCCCAGAACAGCCAATGAACAACTAATCAATATTCTTTTTCATCTCTTTTGTTTAATAATAAACTCAGACACCATTGATCTTTTGGGAATCCAGGACAATACTTGTGTGCAAAGTTTGCAGGGAAGATTTAAGTATCAAGCCCTGTGAATTTTCTCTTCTCTCTTTTCCGTTCCCTTTTTCCTTCATCTCTTGCCTGACCTCAGGGCCCCTTCCCTCCTGTCAGGCCCTCTGTTTGTTGCACTCCAGTGAAGCTCTCAGCTGTGGGTTCCCCAGCGTGGCAGCTCCAGTCTTCAAGCAGCAGAACCCAGCTGAGGCTGGCAGCTCAGGCACCCCCTCGGCCAGCTGGGCTTTCAGCTGCCAGGGCAGCACGGAGGGAAAGGGGCCGAGAGAGAGCTGAGGACGCTGCCAGAGCAGCCCTTGGGCAGTGCAGGGGGAGGGTGGCTTGAGCTGCTGCTGAGCCCACTGCAGGTGCACAGGAGGCTGCTCCGCACGGCCGGGGTGTGCCGTCCATCCACACAGAAAGGCAGGGCCAGCAGGCTCTCATGGGGGGACAGTAGGCTCCATCCATACCAAAACTTCGTCAGGCCTGCTAAACCCTCCCTTTGTCCTTCTGTCTGAACGTTGGCAGTGGTTTAGCTTACAGAATGGAGGTTTCACGAGACAATTGATTATAACTTGTAAACACATTTCCATGGGTTCTTGTTTTGCGTGGGGCTTTTTGGTTTGTTGTGGTGTTTTACTTTAGTTTGGGGGTTTTGCAAGTGTGTGAGGCTGAACTGTGTCCCAAAGTTCTTGTGCATTCATGAAGCTGTAGAGTGCCCTCCATGGGAATCTCCTCGGCTACGTACAAGCCCAGAGACCAGCACGTGGCACCTCAGGCCGAGCACAAAAGAGCACAGGACGATCTACAGAGTGCTCTGTAACAATAGGCGCTTTGAGCTGCTGTCCAGTGTGCAAGAACTACATCCCCTCTTCCTCAGATTCTCCTAAAAATGCACACTGTTCTTGTTTTGTATGATGCAGCTCTCTTAAACCCCTACTACAGGGTATCTGCACAGCATTCACACAGATGTTTGCTAAGACAATTCTGTTGCAGCTGAAAAGATCCAGGTACACTGCGCCCTGAGCAATAGCAGTAGATAAATGGACATAGAGAGACTTCAGGAGCAGAAGCAGCATTAAATCCATGACAATATGTAGGTGTGGAAATAGAGAAATCCACCCATCGTTGTGCAGCCCACGCATCTCCACTGGGTTCTGTAGAATGGCAGCAAATAATGCACAGGTATCGAGACCATGACTGACCCAAGAAGAGTAGGGAACAAGTTGGAAATGAGTAGGGGAAAAGAGTTTTGTAGAAGGAAATCATGCTGTGTAGGCATTTGTGTTCTTTCCACAGCATGTAGAACTTAGAGCATGAATATACATCAGATTTAAATATTCCTGTAAAGCCTTAGAAACATTCCTTTACATGTGGTTATTTACACAAACATACCTGTGAACAAATAAAAAAAATCCACAACTACATGTATCATTAAGCTGGATCCTCTGTAGATTCTCACATTAACGCTTGCAAAATTACATGATACTTCCAAACATCTAAAGACTTTTGTCCTCCGTTTGCTTCTTTAAAGCTCACAAAATGTAATGAAATTCTCTTTAAAACTGCAGAGAATGCTGCATGGCTAAGCAAGCCATTATTTGTGTGCTCACAACCATCTCTTCCTTGTCTGTCAGAGTCACTGACACATTAATTGCTTATCCAAACTCCAAACAGTTAATGAGTCACTCTGAAGATGAAATAAATATTAATGAGCCAATTTGAATGGAATTCATGTTCTCTGCCTCTTAAAGCTGAAGGTCTGTATTTATTCCATGTCAGAATTAAGTCTTGATACCTAATAAATGGGAAAACATGAAATATGCCGACTAGGGCACCATGTTTCAAAGGATGATTGCATTTTAGTCTTGTTGGACCAAATCGGTGATCAAAGAGAGAAAGGACTGGTCAATTAGAACCGAGAAAGCAGGTGAAAGAGCTGTCTAGGTCTGGTGCAGCTGGAGTTAAAAATGGAGTGTGTGGGTTTTGAAGTTGGGCAGGGATTCCAGAGCAGATGATTTTAACATAACATTACTAAATGCGTGATCTTCAAACAAACGCCTTGGCAGCAAATATCATGACATCCTTGCATTGAGCAAAGGAAGGGGAGAAGGAAGGCATGGAGTTTTCAGGGGTATCCAAATAAATCCACTTTATTCTGGATCAATATGGAATTTTCATGAAGCCAAACCATGAAGTGGAGGGTTCTTCAGCCATTCAATTTTTTAGTAAAATTCAGTGAAAGATACTATTTTGGAGTGTAAAAACTTTCATGTTGAAAACAGGAGTGTGCTGAGAGATCCTGAAGTCTGAGCCAATGGCAATTCACTGTTGAAAATCCAAGTCGAAAACTTTTCAAATGAAATGACCCAGGATGAAGTAGAAAACAGAAGTCCTTACCTTGAATCTTTTATGTGCCTCTTCTAACTCATTCCTGAAAGTGGCAGGCAAAGAGGATCCCACAGAAATCAAAGGAGCATCAGGGTATATCCCCGAAAGGCAACTGTAGGTGTGAAACGACTTGGGAGTTAGAGAGACATCAGTGAGCCACTTGTGAGTCAAACTGTTAGTGAAGAGCCCTTCTCCAAAGAAATGAGAGCTTCTCTCTGTAGCCATGATATTTTATGAAAAACCCTTTGCTAGGATTTTTCTCCTATTCTAGCTGAGAAGCCTCAGAAAAGAAATGTAAACAATTAACTATCTGATGTCTGTGGAATTGTTTACCAACAGGTGCATCTGTGATTGGTGCATGTTGGTTGTTTCTAATTAATGGCCAGTCACAGGTGCAGCTGGCTCGTACTCTCTGAGAGTCGTGAGCTTTTGTTATTCATTCCATTGCTGTCCGTTCTAGACTTCCGATGAATCCTTTTCTCTCTATTCTTTTCGTATATTTTTAGTATATCATTTTAATGTAATATGTATCATAACATAGTAAATCAACCGTCTGAAACATGGAGTCAAGATTCGCAGCTCCTCACACAAAGCAGCAACCATGTCTCTGGAGGAAGCTGAGCAGCAGGATATTACGGCTCATGTAGCTGGCAGGTATAAAGCAGATAAAGCAGGGAATTTGTGGAAATGAACCCTGGTATTCACTGGTCTCAGAAGGATGAAGAACCCATTTTATCAGACTCTGGGTCTTAGTAAGAAAGGAAGAGACCTCTATTTATTATATCAGGCCCAGCTGTTCATGGTCAGAGGTCGTATCAGCTGCTCAGCAGAAGGCACAGCTTTAACTCCAGCTCATCACACCTGGAGGCAGCCCTGGAAGTGCTCCTGCACCTCAGCTGGTGCCAGAGCACAGGGACACCCGCACACCCTCCTTAGACCCCTGTGTGCCATAAAACTAAAGGCATCTCCCCGAACCAACCAGCCAAAGCAGCACTGAGCACAGAACATGTCACTGCCAGTGACGCCTGCATGAAAGGATACAGAGAAAAGTACAATTCCAAAACGTATTGGGGGCTGAGTATAATACAGGAAAAATTCAGATTTTGGTACTTATCTTCATAAATGAGCATATATACTAGCTCTTTTCCCTAAAGTGTGCTTAAAGAGCCTGCACTTTCCATAGCAGTGTCTTAAATGCTTCCCTTCACACATTCCCAGCTAGCAGAGCTCTCACTCAACCTGTTTTTTCTCTTAAGTGTAAGGAAGGACTTAGTTGAGATGAACTGTGCTGCTTCCTCTGAAAGATACAAAATTATGGAAACAATATCTGCAAAGTCATAGGTTCTTTGAGGCAGGCCACTGGTATGTAAAATAAGGACTGTGTAAATGTAGCATCATGTCCACATCAGATAACACCCAAACCATTTTCTTAGGTTCATGTAAAATACTTTTTGTATCTCCCAGAAATGGCGCAGCCAAATGAGGTTGCGCTTAGAAACAAATGCGTTCCTCACGGTCCAAACGGCCAAACAAATGACAGCTGCCAGTGACACTTTTCCTACGGTCCCGTTTGCCCCAAGCGCGGATAAAAGCGGCGTCCCAGCTGCTGCGCTCATTCCGGCCCGCGGATCCCAGCCTGCCCCGGAGCGTCAGGAGCAGGGATGGAAGCTCAGCAGCTCGGGCTCGATGCCGTGTGCTGCGCTCGGCGCTCCTGAGAGCTGCTGCAGGGCCGGAGCAGGCCCGGCCCGCGGGGAGCGGCTCCTGCTGCGGCAGCCGGGCGGCCTCGGGGCTGCAGGGGCAGCGGCCGGGCAGGGCTCGGCTCAGCCCCGGGCAGCGCCGCCTTCTCAGCAAAGCTCCGTGCCGGCTGCGGAGAAGGGCGGGGGACCTGCTGGAGAGATCCTGCAATGCCCAAATTCAGAGCCCGCGGCAAAGGCCGCCCGGGGCACAGCGACCTTCCCGTTGTCCTGCGGCCTTTTTGGGAACGATGCCAAAGGGGCCCGGGTCTCTCCTGCCGCCTGCGGGCACCAGCACGTTGCAGGGACCTGTCCGTCACAGCAGGGTTAATCCGGGCTGGAGACTGCTGCAAACAGGCATCACAACATCCCTTCCCAAATTCCTCTGTGCTCAGGGCTGTGCCGGACAGGAGGAGCCCAACACCTGGGAAAAACTCCTGCACATTCACAGCAGCCTCAGCAGCCGTGGTTGTGCACACATTGCAGAGCGGTGTGCTTGTGAATTCTCAGCCAGCCTGGTAAGCGTTTCAAAGGTTTCTGCAATCAGTCAATAGATTGATCGATCAATCAATATTTTTCGAGGATTACAAAAATAAGAAATTAGAGTACGAAGTCAAAACAATTGTGTTACGACAACCTGCCTATATCTCAATTGAATTCTGGCATTATAATTTTTGGGAGACAAACCTCTCCCAGTCTAGTACAAAAGTCTTTTCTCTATAGGGAAACACTTTACAAGTAATATTACCACATTTAATAATCCATGGGTTTTTTGCAGGTTCCACTAAACACAGCCTAAAAATATATATAACAGAAAATAGTTGTAAGCCGAGTTATGAAGTTACAAAATGTAGCAACGGCCTGTTGTACCTGTCTGCGTACGTAAACATTTGCTCTCCCATCTGACGGCTCATTCTGCAAATTGCAATAAACAGCTGAATGCTCTCAGCAGCTCCAAGTCCTTCCTCTTACCATCCTGAACGGATGGACAAAATTAGCAATAACCAACATGAACAGCTCTTCACTTCTATTAAAACTTAACTCTTGAAAGATCCGTTTTTATTTTGTGTCTTCCAGGGGAAGCAGACATACCAAACACATGGGAGAACATAATTTTCCACGGTGCTTCTTGGTCTGGAAATTGGCGTGGTCAAGAGCTGCTTTCCTCAGGAACTGGTGGATAATCCCTCTAAGCCTCAAGAGCTGCATAATGAGTAAAGCCTGGACGGACCAACTTGCATTTCACATGTTAGATGGCAATCCTTAAATACTCTGAGCGGTGTTTAATAAAGCAGTTAGAGGATACTGGAAAAACATCCTCTCCTGACTTGATCTGTGATTTGCAGGTAAGGAACAATGTCCGTTTTCTAAAGAGAAAAAGAGTGTTTACATTGAGGAATTCCCTAGACCTGCCTGAGAAGGTTGCACTTCAGAGAAGACAAGGAAGCAATCTAGGGATCAAAAGGAAACTTAGTGTAGAGTTGAGAATAAAAACACAGAAACGCATACTGCAAACATTAACCCTTTTGATACACTGAATGGCTACGACTCTGTAACTTTTATTCCAAGTTGTACAAATTTTCATGTATTTTTTTTCACATTTATTTTTAAATAAGGCTGTACAAATAAAGTAGGGAAAAGCACGAAGTACAGTTAATATTGTCCACAGAGTGCTGTTAAATACAGGCAGAATCAAATAGTGTCAAACTATGTCAAGCAATCTCTGAAGTCTGCTAGTAAGTTGCTGACCAAAAGGAATGGTAGGAAAACCAGAACAAATGTAAGAAAGACAAGACTGGCTATCGCATCTGGCTATCATCTCTAAATATCCATGCATAAGTGCCTTCTATTATGATAAAAACATTTGTCCTGTTCAGGTCCGTGAAAGGATTCTCACTGATTGCAGTGGGTTGGAAATTGCATGCTTTGTGAAAAGATGACAGAGAGAACATTAAAGTGATCTGGATATCCTTTGTAATCAGTCTCTGTTTCCTCCAATAAAAATGAGATACATGCTTATAAATCACAATCATTCCTCTGCTCTCTGGAAGTCTTATTTTGGTATTTCACACCACTCTTCAGATTGAATTTGCTGTTCTCCTTTCTATTCTTCTAGCAGTCACATGAGTAGGGACAAAAGTGCTGACAGTTCACCGGAAAGAGTCAGAAAGTGCATTCCACTTGTGTGGTTGTTTTGTTTTTATTGCTACATCACATCCATGTGTGACCCTCTCCTTAAGTGAGTGTCACTATAACCATTCACACCTGCCAAATATCACAGTGATTCAGGAAAGGGATTCATTTGTTTCAGAAGTCAGACTCCCAAAGTCAGTGCCCTTCACGAAGCTGTGTTCCCACCAATGGAGACCTCCTCAACAAAGCCTCTTGGGTTTATCCTGGGAGTCAAGAGCAGAAATGCCAGCTGAGCAGATCTGCAGCTGCCAACATCTCCTGCAGCCCCTCATGCCTCCGAGCTGAGCTGAATTTTCATATATCTATCTATATCTTTATATATTTATATCATCTATCTATCCATCTGTCTATCTATCTATCTAGCTCTATCTCTATCATCTATATCTATATCTATATATATATCTATATATCTATATCTATATCTGTATTTCTATATATCTATATCTAATCAATATTTATCTGTTTAAAGAAGATGAGTGTACCTTCAGCCTCAGCAGCTCATCTCCTGTACGTGAGACCCCTGCCCTGAACCCCATGTCTGTAGAGGTGTGCATGGGTGTGTGTGTGTGTGGGAGACCTTTTTCCTTCTGGAGCAGCAAATGAGGCACAACATATCCCACAGGGTAGATTAAATTGAACAAGATGCCCACTTGAAGGCACCTGAACCGAGGATGAGATCTCCACCAGCTCTACAGGCAGTTTGGACACCCGGCTCCTATGGAGGAACAGGCACATGGAAACTAAAGTACAGCCCAAAATTATTAAATACCAACAATAATACACCTCCTTTTTACTGGAGGAAATAAGGACCGCAAAGAACATGCAGTCCCACTACAGAAACTTTATGGAGCTGCCTAAGAGTGTTAGAGAGCAATTTTAAGGGGAGATGCCATTTTTTATTTGTCTGTCCAAAAGGACATGTGTGCTCTGCAGGTCTTGGGTGGTATCTGTAGGCTCTTTATGGACATGTTGCATTTAAAACAGTATTAGATGGCTGTGCTGAGACCACAAGAGTAAATTCTAGATACCTGGTTATCAGAGGCTTGGCAAGCCTTCATGTGCAAATCTTGGGGCTACCCAGAAGAGCAAAGACAAAAACTTAGGCAAAAGTGATTCTTGGTTTAGATGGCTTGAAAGAATGAAATGTGAAGAATGTTAAAGCTTTTTTAGTATTACTTTTCCTAGATGGAAACCATAAAATCAGTGATCTAAAATGCCTCTTCCGATCCATGGCTGCACTATCCTATTACCAAGAGCACAAATATTAGCTGAAAGAATAAGTCATGCTGCACGTGGATAATCAAGAGATTTTAGAATGTGGTCTGAACAATAACAAATCTTTGATATGGAACAGCATTGCTGCTGCTGCCTCAGCAACCCCCAGATGAATGAGGAGAATAATTAACTATGCAATGATTAACTATGACTTTTGCTGCCTTTCTAAACAGGATATGATGATACTGGCCACTTGTGTTTACAATTCTGCAATAGCGTTGCTTAATTGTCATTTTATGATTTCTTACCAAATCTGTTATCCAGCTTTTTTCTACTGGCACATTTTCTCCTTTATAGCCATGGCAATTTCAGAGATTTGGTTTGCTCTCAGCAAATTTGCTGCCAGACTGCAAATCAGACCTATGTTTACTTGCAGTGCTGACCGGATCCTGGGAATACCTCGCCATGGCAGTCTGTGTCATTTACAACACTTCCTGATACTTCAGTGACAAAATCAAGTGATACCGGTTCCATACTGCAAGCTGGAGCAATGTGTTTATCTTTGAAGTCTGTGGGCTGAGACTAAAATAATCAGCATTAATTATTCAGCAACATACAAGAAGTGATGAGTTTTCAATCAGTATAAATCAAATTCCTATAAAATACATTTTAAGTATAACTAAGATGGGCAAGATAAGCTCTTCTTATTGTTATCAAATGATTCTTTGAATCCTCAAGGGTCAGTGTCTCTTATCTCCATCATTGATGAGATCTTCACGTTAACTGCTGTACAACATCATACAGATAGTTTGTTCAACCCTACTGGCAACAATGTCTGGTGTTTACCACAGATGATGTGTCCCTTTTGTTCTTCTTTGGTGACAATTAAAATTATTGCTTGTAGACTCCTACATCAAACATCAGGGTTGTCAATATTTTAACAGATTAATTTTTCAAAGAACAGCAGTGTTTCTCTTCCTGATTTTACTAAATAAGAAGAGAACATGAGGCTAGCAAAAAATAATTAGATGAGAACTTGTTTATGTATAGCGTTTATTCAGTTGATACTTCTTACCAAGTACATATATACATGATTTTTAGGTAATGGTGTATTTAACCAAGTGATGTAAAGTAACTCCAGATTGATGTACAATAACTCTCAGGTCATAGCTTTAAAATATTTGCTCTCCTCCCTTCCTTTAATCTTTCTGTTCCTGAGAGCTGTCGGTAGTTGTAAATGATAATGAAGTTCCAAGGTATCCGTTAGTCCAGTGGATTCCTCTATTTAAATGAAAAATCAAAAGTATACCTATGCCTTATTTCCTATGGGAAAAAAAAAATAGAACTCTAGTATTTTAGTCTTGGGCATTATTCAGATTTAATGGAAATATTGCACAGAATGAAATCAAATTTGGATTCGATTTTAAACCAGCCCTGCAACTCTCATCCTTACTAGTTTTAGCAAAGTGTCTTTATAATATGGGTACCTCAGAAAAAAAATTCAAATAAATTTCTATGGAACTGTGCTGCTGTGAAAAAAGTACACTTTCTTAAGTTTACCCTTTCTTCACACAGATGTTACAAACATAGAAAATTACAAACATATATGTGTGTATAAATATATATATGTGTGTGTGTGTGTGTGTGTGTGTGTATCAGGTGAAGGAGAGAATGCATGGTTCTAAATTTGGAGCACCACCTTTGGAAACACAGATGGTACTTAATGCAGTCTAAAAAATTAAACATCCAGTATTAGCAGTGGGCCAACAAGTTTTGATCTGGTATAATTGCTATCATTTGTAATCAGATTTGCTTCCTGCAGTGGGTTGTGGAGGAATTAGTAAAGCTAAGAAGATCTCTAGAAAGCTGGGAAAGCAGGCCTTAGAAACAGAAAGAGCCAAGACACTTAGAGCTATCTGCAGCTGCAAAGTCTGAAAGTAGAAAATGTTACAATAGTAGAGCAAGTGAGGATATTAAACAAGAGCTTGAGTCTTAGGCTTGGCTAAGATAGACTTTTAGATGGCAGGAAAATATGCTTAGCAAAATACTAGAAAGTTTTAAGCTTACTAATGAACATTGTGTATTGTTAATAAAAAGAAGACACGCAAGCACTGTGTGAAGCAGGTGTACGTGTACTTTTAGTAATCGGTTAAAACAACTGTCTGTAAGCTTTAGCAACATGCTATTGGCTAAAAAGTTTTTAAGATGCTCTGTAAGAAAGAAATCTTTGGCTGCTGCTGGCTGTACGTGAGCTTTGCCCTCTGCCTATTGTCTCAACCATGTAATGAGGCTGATCCCGCCAATAACGCTCAAGTCTTGTACCCGAGCAGCCCCGGCCCGTTCATGAAAAGGAAAAACACCGACACAGCTTGAGGCTTAGGAAGGCAAAGAGAGCCTGCAGGGCAGGTGGCTGTGCTGTGATTGCAGCAGCAGGAGGGATCACCTCAGGGCTCAGGAGCGGCTCCGCTGTCCATCCGCGATGTGCCCGCTCCTCCTGCGTCCTGCGAGTCCTTCCCTGGCAGTGACAGCGGGAGCTGCTCCCTGCCGCCGGCCGGCTCCTCTGCCTGGAGTCCCTCCGAGCTGTGCAGTACAAGCTCCCTCTTGCCTGGAGCCAAATGTGTGCCTGCGCCTTGGGCTGGCTTTGCCAGCTCTCTTTTTCCAAGCGTGTGACTCCCAGGCTTCTGCCCCAGCCCAGGGATGTTTGTTATTTCCATCCCCAGCTAGTTTGACACGGTGAATCACTGTGGTTTTACCTAAGAGGTGAATTGTAAGAGCCTAAATGAGAGATGCGGGACTCCAGGCGGCTCTTCCAAAACGCAGTTTATCACATGCAAGACGTTAGAGCAGTCCAGGGTCGTGGGCGACAGAGCCTGTGCCTAGAGATGTCAGCTGCATCTGCAGGCAGGCCTGGAGACCCTTCCTTTAGGTTACAAATGCATTATATACTTTTCTTTGCTGAGCATCTTAATACAGTAGAACCAATCTATACCTTAACTTTTATCTATAGCCTATCATAACTACTACAATTACCATATTCATGTTAGTATTCTCCAATCACTAAATGTGTTTACAGTTTAAGCCAGAAGTTGTTTTTCAGTTTTCTTGCAGTGGAAAATTCCGACACCTTTTTTCTACTTGCAACATTTGCTGACTTGTTTGCCTGTGCTATCTTTCTGCTTAGTAAAAACATCTTCTTGTTTGAGGTGGGCTTATCCTTTGTTCTAAGTCATAAAAACCCCTTCTAACTAACATATCCTTTGCCTCCTTGGTTATCCAGTAAGACTGGCTCAGCAATTCTTTTCTTCTATATCAAAACTTGCTTCCATCTCTATTCCTTCCTCAGCTTCTACATTCAAAAATCTTTCTGCTAAGCATACGTATCTGTGAGACTTTCTTGTCAAATTTTCATCCTTCCCAACATCGAATCAATAAGATTGTGGTGCTTTCTTGTACACAATGTCCTGTTAGGACCAAGAAGAAGCTGCTCCTGCAGTTTGGCTTGTGGCTGTTCCTGCACCATTTGCTCCACACGGCATGACCAAACAAAGTCTATCCTTTGCTTTACTAAGTTTAGGCTACAGCTTCATGCAAATACATGATAAAAGAGAAGAAATGCCATAAATCCCCTTACATTTTTCCCCTCCCTAGCCAGGGTGCTGCCTGAGGGGGTTCTGGAGATGGACCACATCTCTCTGACAAATACCCTCAGACGGATGTTTCACAGACAAGACAGGTCTCTTACCCACAGCTGGACACACCTGTGAGGAATTGGGTGCCACGGCCTGTCACACACTCGTCAAAGCTTCAGGATCAGTGAAGAAATAGGGACAAACATTGATGTGGTCGCTCATCACGGAAATGAGAAGTGCCCCAAAGCCAATGTCAGTTGAAAAGGGAAATTCATTACAGACTGCTGCAACTGCACTGCTTAGACAGAGCGACCACTGCCTGATACAAGATGGCTGCAGAATGGCACCACTCTGCTGCCCCTATCTCTAAACAGAGAAATATCCATTTCAGTTCCCACAATCGAGTATGTCACGGGTTACTGAGCGCTGCCTACAGCTCTCTGTGTGTGTCTGTCTGTAAAGAACCAAACATGGACTGAATTATCTGCATATCCACAGAGCAGGAGTTCTGCTCCCAGTGGAGTCCCGGAGTTTTCTCAGCAGGCCTTGGCAGCCAGTGCTGAGCCAACGTGTGGCTCTGCTGCCATCCCAAATCTGCGCTTCCCGTGCCCAGCCTGAGTGCAGGTGGGGCATGTGCTGGCCATGGCCGGAGATTTCCATGGCCCAAATCCTGCAGCATTTCCATCTGCTCATGGCTTGGAGTAGCACAAATCACAAAACCCCCATCGCAGCTGACAAATGGCATTTCTTGCAGATTGCCACACTGCTGATGGACAAACACACGATGTAGCTGCTGCTCTCTGTGAAGAGAGCTGCGGCTACAACTCACGAGAATCAATTTCCATTGAAAAACATAATTTATTTCAAATTGCTGCACCCGTGCTGACAATACAGAACTACACAAATCTCAATTTGGATTAAGAACAAGAATTTATTAGATTACTACAACCAGTCTATGTAAAAATATAAAAATACCAACTTCAGTTAACAAAACCTAATTTATTGCCAGCCTCTACAACTCACTAGATACAAAGATCAATTAGGACTTTAACAACCTAATTTATTACATATTACTACAAGTGTACAGCCCATATAGAAATACAAAAATATGCATTCCCTTGTAGGGGTGCATTAGTTTTAAGTTGGTTTATTCCTGTACCCCCCATTCCTGTTTATGGTTTTGCCCGGGCTCTCTCTCTCTCCCTCTCCTTGATTGTCCCGTCAGTTACGAGTTATCTCTCCTAATCCCTCCCTGGCTGCCTGTCTGTTATTCAGTGTCCATACCCTTCCATCCAGAACCTTCTGTCTTGGACACTGAGTGATTGGACCAGAGGTCAGGGTTCAACCCTCAGTTTATTCCCACTGGAGATCTGAGATGTTTGTTACGCTTTATTCCCTCCTCTCAAAAATTTAGATTGGTCATTGTATTCTGTTTATAAGGCCCTGCCGGGCAAGCATTTTTGTCTGCGCCCGACGCACTTTCAATAAACCCTCCCGTTTTCCCTGTCGGCGCGGTCCGGTCTTTCTCCTGTGGGTCGCAGCCCAGCTCCTCTTCCAACGGCTCTGGGGGTTCTCGCCCTTCTGAAGGCATTCAGCCTTAAGCACTCTCCCTAGGAAGTCTCCCAGGGGGAGAGTGCCCTTCCCCCCTCAGTGCTGCCGGCGGCGCGGCCGGAGTGTGCCCGGGAGTCAGAGTCTTAGAGGCTAGCTGTCGCCGCTGCATTCCCTCCCCAAGGAACCTTGTACCAAGAACCTTATCGATACAACTGTACAACTATATGACTCCATACATGTTTAAATAGTACTAAACACACACACACAGAAATATTTATATATATAAAAAATATATATTGTTATATATATAAATACCTATATAACAATCTACATATGTAAACAGAAATTAAATATTACATAATATAGACTATATATACGAACAGATATATAACAGAAAGAAAAGGGACCCCAGCTGCCCCATCTTCAAAGCCTCTCCTGCGGCCTCTTCCTCCCGGGCAGAGCAGCTCTCCTGGACAGGGACAGCAGATGGGACATCTGGGAAGCAAAGGGAACACTCAGTCAGTAGGGGCACGTTTCCCTTGGCAGCAGCTGCACTTCCATCAGGGAAGAGGAAATGTCAGAGCCTCCCCAGGAGGGTCAGAAAGAGAAAGCAGCCGAGCGGGCCGGGCTGTGGTGAGCGCAGCCGCGGCGGGACCGTCCCGCAGCCCCGGCAGCCCGGCAGAGCCGGCACAGATCCCGGGCCCTGCCGGCACAGCTGCCTTGCCCAAGGACAGCCCCTGTGCCAGCCGGGGCAGCTGCGCTGAGCAGCCCCAGCACGGGCAGGGCCCACGGCCACAGCCCACGCCAGCCTCAGCCCCACCCTGCCTCCCCGGCCCTGGGGCCTCACCCAAGCCCTCTCCAGGCTGGCAGCAGCGGGGCCTCGCTCCCTGCTCCTGCTGCTGGCCCTCGGCTTCTCCCTGCGGGCTCCCGGCAGTCTCCGGCGGTCCTCGTGGTCTTCATTGCAGCTGTGGCAAAAGTGGAGGTTCTGGAATTGGTTCCAAGGCCTGGCAGAGCTGCAGTCCCGGAGCCCTCTGTGCTCCCTGCTGGCCCCTCCATCCCCTCAGCCCCGCCATGCTCTCGGCAAACCCCCAGCCCCCTTCAGCTTCTCCAGCCCCTCACAGTCCTCTCACCTCCCTCAGTCCCTTCTGACCCATCCCGTCCCCTCAGCCTGTGCCACTTGCCTGTCACCTCAGTGCCACCATGGCCCTGGGCTGCCCCACAGCCCTCAGCCCCAGCAGCAGCTCAGGGTCACCGTCCCTTCAGCGCCACCGCCCCCTCAGCCCCCTCAGTCTCACCGTCCTTCAGCAGCTCCTCAGGGGACAGTGCCTGGGGCCACCGGCAGCTCCCACCGCTCCAGGGACATCCGGGGCAGGAACTGCTGCTGCGCCCGGCCCGGCCGCCAGCTCGGACCCAGCCCAGGGAGAGGGGACACAGGGGGCACAGGGGGAAAAGCCAGAGGTGAAAAAGGCAGCCGAGGGGGAAAGAGGTAAAAATACTGCCTAGACCTACACTAACATCAATCTATCCATCTAAAAATCCATATAACTCTAACTACATATAGATGCAGATTTATAAATATAAAAATATTAAAAATATATTATTACTCTATATGTATATAAATGTCAATTTTAAAATCTATAAATGTAACTACATGCACATAAATATAATTCTATCACATCAAAACTATATATAGATTTAACTGTATAGATGTATATATATATATATATATATGTCCTCTATAAACCTACAAATATAACTATGTGGATATATAAATAGGATTGTATAAATCAATAAATGTAACTACATGGATATATAAATAGAACTATGGAAATCTATAAATCTATGTATAAATGGAGGGATTCCACCTGCCCGATGGTCACAGGCTCTCCCTCCGATCCTTTTTCTCACGCAGGGCAGCCCTCCTGGCAAGGTAGATTAGGTGGAAATCTGAGAAGCAAAGGGAACACTGGGTCAATATTGGCCTCTGTGCATCTTTCCTCTTGGAAGTCACTGTCCTTGTGTCAAAGACTGTAAAAGATGGCCTGAAAGGCAGAGTCTCACTTGGCAATTTGAAGCCTGCTCTTTAAAGAGTCAGAATCCATCCAAGCATTCAAAATTTCTGAAGTTTTGAAGAATCCCAATTAAGTCAAAACCCTTGCAGTGCAAAGGGCACCCATGAGAGCTGGAAACACAGGCAGCCCCAGCTGCCACAAAGAAGCCCAGCCTTGTTCTTTCTCTGTGCTGACAGAGAGACCTCAGTCCCCACTGAAATGGCTGAAGCTCAGGGCTGCTGGAAGCTGAGCTATGAATCAGCACCGTTCCCTGCCGTCTGCAACCTGCCCTCTGCAGTGAGCAACAGCTCCTCCAAAACAACCACCAGCTCTGGGATGAACAGCTGGGAGGGAAAGAACTTCCTAGCAGGCCTGCAGGCTGCACCAGCTTTGCTCAAGCATGCAGATCCAAAGTGCTCTATCTCTCCTTTAGTTCTCACTAATTTGGGGTAATTTCAGGTTTTCCTTGAGCTACTGGATTTGTGACTGATGATTTGCTTGGCCTCAGAGCTTCTGCTGCTTGTATTTTTAATGTATCTCACTACACCTACCAGCAGACTGGTACAACATTGATTTAATGCTTGGAGACAAACAGCTCAGACTTCTACACTGACCTTTTCTTGTGGTTTTTTTCTCTCCCTTCAAGAGTCACTCAGTGTTGCCTCCAGAGCACTGACACCCTACAGCAAATTTATCCACAGACTTCAGCACAAAACTGGGACACCCGAGTTGGTGACACAACTCCACAAGGTCAGCTTTATTCCCTCCTCCCTTGCCACAGCAGAGGACTCAGTGTCAGAGCCTCTGGAGAAGCGTGGACGGCAGGGCTCGGGGAGATTGTGCCAGTGCAGGATTTGAACTAAAGGCACCAGGAAGCACCAGCCCTGCAGACAGGAGCTCAACTCTGCTCATCTCCCTTGCTGCCAGAGGCAGGCTCGGAGCAGCCATCTCACACCTCTCTAAACCAAGGGGGACTCTGTCCTTACCAAGCTCTTCGGGCTCCTGGGAATTGTTCCCGCACCTCCTGGTGCCAGGCAAAGCTCCTTCTGCTTCAGCTCTGTCCACAGGCTGCCCTCCCGAAGACTCAGGGGCAACATTAATATTCCCCTTGAAAGAGAAACAGAAAGGAAGAAACCCTTCTCACCAGTTACACCAAACACCTGGTCCAACAACTCCATGGCTCACACTCTTAATCCCTTGTTCCTAACAAGAACTCTGGGCCCCAAAGCCCTTCAAGAGTCAAAACAATTTCACTTCTCAAACACAGTCCAAAAGCTGTCAAAGCTGACAGTGTTGAACGTGGGGGTGACACTGAACACATGGAATGGCTGCTAAGGAAGGAGTCCTGGCACAGAGATTTGCTCCTCCTCCACAACCCTGAGCAAAGCAGTCTCATCCAGGCTGCAGCTTGGCAGGGACTGCGTGGGAACACACATCTCTTCCCACAGAGCTGCCCAAGAGCAAGGTGACTGAGCTCTGCAACATGGACAGCAAGACTGGCCAGTTTGCCCAGCTGAGGATTTCCCAGATGGAGACTGGGCTGCAGGCACCAGGTTACCCAGAGGACAAGAAAGCTGCAGCTCCAGCCCAGCCCCACACACGGCTCTGGGAGCGCCCACACGCCCGGCAGGGCTCACGCAGCAGCAGCAGCAGCTGCAGCCCAGCCCTGCTTTGCCTTGGCCTTCCCACCCAAAAGAGGCACAGCCCACATCTGCTGCTGGAACAGGCACCTCTGGCATGTCCCTCCCTGCACGGGACACTTGGCAATTCTCCAAACACTCTTCTCTTCTTTCCCACCAAACAAAGCCTCTTAGAACCTACAAAGCTTCCACTTCCTCACCACAAACACCCCTGCACGAGGGATTCTTCCCAGGAAAACAGGCACCCAAACCTGGCCAACACAGGCTCACACCTCTTCATCCTTATTCAGGGGGAGACTTTTTCATTCCCTCTTCTTTAGGAAGTCTTGTTTCACCAAGCAAATCTTTTCCTGTCCATTCACTGAGCTGAACTCAAGAAGCCTTTGCTTCTCAGCCATGCAACAACATTCACAAGCTCTCAGCTCCCAGCCCTTTTCTTCCCTGTCCAATGCAGTTACCTGAGCAGAGGGAGAAAACATCTCCTCCAGCGTCTCAAGCACCATGTCCAGATCTGGTGGTGGCAATTCCTCTTGCCCAGGAGTATTCCACAGCCAGCTGGGGGCTGTCCATGGTGCAAAACCAGCACTGCCAGCTGGAGCGCTGGGGCCTGAAGTGCCTGGGGTGGCTGCAAGAATCCAAACACATTGGTCAGGCTCCACAATGTGGCTTTGGGACACAGAGCTCTAGTGCTGCCTTGGATCAAACATCACAGGAAGCACAGAGCAACCTCAGTTCCAGAAATGTATTCAGACTTGCCAGGGGATTGGGGGAGTGAGTTCTCCTCTTAAAAAATATTTATCCTAATTCACATGTACACAGATTAAAGCATGGATTGTAAAAGGGATATAGACACACACACACATTTTATAATCACAGCCTTTTGCATCTTCCCAGCAGCTTTGGGATTTGGCTACATTTGGTTTCTCATCACAAAAGACCACAGAAAGTGGATTCACCCAGGAAGAGCCCAGATCTTCAGACACACATGCTGAAATTAAACTGTGAGTTTTTTCTAAAACCAGCCTTGTGGGTGAGGCTGTATTCTGCAGCTCCAACTCTTCTGGGGCAGGCAGAGCTCATTTCAGTGGTTTGGCTTGATTTTCAGGGCAGACAGTCTTAAAGCTCTGCAATATCCTCTCACCATCCTGGTCTGGCTTCATTCAAAGAAAGAGGGGAGTGCACCTAACACTGATGACTTGTTAGGCAATATCTTTTGCCTTGCCCTTGTACCCCTACAGAAGGGCTGTCTGGAAAATGCCCAGAACACCCTCCAAATCTGCAGCAAGGACAGGAAAAGCTGGCAGAAAATCCTTCTGTTTTCAAGATCCCTCTTCCTAGGCGACTTGACACTTTCTACCCGATTCTCGCTTGAGATCTACCCATGATAGAGCACTGCAGGAAAACTCTTTAAAGGGTCACTAACCAGGACCTGCTTGGAAAGCAAGGGTAGAAACTCTTTCCCTACCTGATGAACTGCAGGCTGGCAAATACTGCTCTGAAGATGTGCAGCTGCTTCCCTCTGGAGAGGCCATGGAAGGGCTGTGATGGTCTATGGGACGCAGAGAAACGGTGAGCTCAGGGCGGCATCTGCAGTCTATGGGAACCAGCGGAATGATGAGCTCACGCTTGAGATGAAATTTGCTGGTGCCTGGTTCCTCTGATGAAACCCCAAGAAATCCAGATGAGGCAAAGACTTTCTTGGGAGATGTCAGGAAGAAGTCAGACTCCTGAGCACCTGCGCTTAGCCTGGAAGGGCCTGGAGGCAGCTGTAAACCCTCAGGTGAGGCAGCAGTGAGGTCCTGGTATGAGAGCACTGTGTAGCAGTGAGGGAAGAAGAAAGGAAGCAAAGAGAAGGCCGGGTCACTATTGGTCTTTGGGTGTGTTTCCTTTGGCAGCAACTGTACTTCTATCAGGAAAGACAAAAGCTCCCATCCTCCCAAACAGGGTGAGAAAGAAAAAAATCCCCACATGTTCTGGGGCTATTCAACTAACAATTCCTTGTCTAATTAGCTCTGCCCTATTCGTTCAACTGTCTGGGAAAACTGTCCCACTGCTGCTCCTTGGCAGAAGGCAACTGCCAGAAACCCAACTGCCCGGTGCTTTCTCCTCTGCTCTACAGGGACAGGAGGCTCCCTCCAGCTGCGCTTGACCGGGACAGGGCTCTGGGCCAGGCAAGGAGCAGCGCCAGCCACGGCGCACGGCTGGGCCAGCTGCAGCCGAGCGGGCCGGGCTGTGGTGAGCGCAGCCGCGGCGGGACCGTCCCGCAGCCCCGGCAGCCCGGCAGAGCCGGCACAGCGCCCGGGCCCTGCCGGCACAGCTGCCTTGCCCAAGGACAGCCCCTGTGCCAGGCGGGGCAGCTGCGCTGAGCAGCCCCAGCACGGGCAGGGCCCACGGCCACAGCCCACGCCAGCCTCCGCGCCCACAGCTCCCACTCTTTCTCACCGGCTCTGGGCGGCTGCCCGGCGGGGAAGGACGCCAGCGGCCGCTCCGTGCGGAGCTGCTGGAAGCGGCTGGGCTGGCGGCTGCGCACCTCCAGCCCCGCTGCCAGCCGCTGCCTGTTGGCCCTGGTCAGGCGCTTGATATGGAGCAGGAGGTCGGGGCGGTCGCGGCGAAAGTTGGGGTTCCTGAAGTGGAGCCAGCCCCCGGCATCGCCGGGCTCAGATGAGCCAACCCGGCTCGGCACCTTGTGGAAGCCGTAGAGGTTGAGCTGCCGCACGAAACTACCGAAGTGCGTGGCTTGGAAGGAGTCCGGCGTCGGCCCCACCCCCTGGCCGCCCCCGTGGGCGTCGCCCGGGCTGAGCAGCTCCCGCTCGAAGAGCGAGCGGTCGACGAGCAGCCCCTGGGCGCGGCTGTCCCAGCGCACGGAGCGGACGCGGGGGCTGTTCACCAGGCGCCACAGCTTGGCGGGGAAGGCGCTGGCGCTGAGCCCGGCGGGCAGCGGCAGCTCCGCCATGGCTCCGATCGCCGCCTGTGGCCGCAACGCCCGCGGCGCAACGGCCGCGGCTGCGCCGGCGGCGCGCGGCCGGAGGGGGGCGCTGCGCTCGCGCCCAGCGCGGCCCCGGCGCGGGCCGGACTTGGCGGGGACGAGCGCGGCAGAGCCGGGGCCGCGGGCACAGCGCGGGCGGGGCGGCTCCCGGCGCTGGCCGGGCTCCGCACGGCACGGCACGGCACGGAAGGGCAGCGCCCGGCACGGCATTTCAGGGCAATGGAAGCCCGTGGCGAAGGCACTGGGAGCAGTTGCGGGCTCTGTCCCCACTGTGCATCCCGTGCCTGGGTCACCATCGGTGACAGAGAGGAAGGACATTGCTCTGGCTTGGCTGGGGAAAGGATGAGAATGGGGCATTAGAAAACATTCATTTGGTCTCCTTTTCAGCAGACTGGCTCTTTTTATCTCACCATGTCTGCCTGTCTTTGGCAGAGTTGGCACATTTCTCGTGCTTTAGAGTCAGCTACAGCAGCAGGAAGGGGCAGCAGGTTTGTCAGATTGATTTCAAAGCTAAAGTGCTGCCCCATGGATGGATGCTGCTTTATTCAAGGGATTTCTGGCCTGGAGTTGTAGTGAACTCATGCTGGTGTTTTCCCAAACAGTGTTGCCTTTTTCTTTCCTCAGGAATCCCCTCTTCTTCCCCCCATCTGGGGAGAGTTCCAATGCAAATGCCTCCTGCAGCCAGCTCTTGTCACTGTAGACTGACAAAGGAGATTTCACAATGGAGAGAGACTCCCTAGAGCTGCTGTGGAGAGCTGAAGGGGGAAGCTTTGTCCCTCAGCCTTGAAGTCTTGTTGGAGAACTGCTTGTGCTCTGGGGGACGCACAGCTTTTCCAAGCCCTGCAGGTTCATTCCTGAGCTTCCTGACACGCCACAGACTTTGGGGCTGTCATGTTGGAGCACAGATTTCAGTCTGGGAACTTTTGTGACACAGGGAACAGGATTAGCCCTGCAAGGCCAGGCTAGGGCCAAGAGCAGAAGGCCAGCAGTCTGCATTTGCCCCCAGGGAGCCCTCCAGAGCAAGAAGCCACTCCTGGCCAGGGGCTGAGGTGCCCGAAGCTGCCTCCCCGCTGTGCAGCTCTGCAGAGCCCACGCAGCGCCGGGTCCTGGGCAGCTGGGACAGTCCGGCTGCCCTGGAGCACAAGGAGTGTCCCAGAGAGAAGCTGCTGCCCTTTGCTTTGCAACTGTTTTCACAGAGTCCTGTCATGAATCCACAGAGTCTGACATGTTTTTCTTTCTTCTCAAAAATGTTACCCAGCTTTTTGAGAAAATTGAGTGATGTAGCTTCCGCTGGTGGTGGTGCTTTTGTCTGCAGGTGAGGGCAGGTGATTTGAACCAAGGACGGAGTCCACTGTTGACATCCTAGCTTTGCCAAGTCAAGAAAATCATTCACAATTGAGCTACTGGTGCTGAGCAGTAGGATTTTTTCCTAGTTTTTGGAAAACTACAACCTTAAGAAACCCAACAGATTTTCCTCCATGAGGATACCAGCAGTAGCATGATACCAGTTTTTTCACCTCTTTTCTGTGTCTTTGGTGCTTTTGAGAGTTCCTCAGTGCCCAGCAGGAATGAAAGGACATGTGATAATGTGATTTAAGAGCTCTGTGTTGTTCCTTGCCACATGAGTGTTCATGACAAGCTGGACAGCCCACTTGTGGCTCTGTCGAGTTAAATTCATCCCAGTTCTGTGCAAACAGCAGCCCTGAGGTGCTGAGGAGAGCAAGGACAGTGGGTGGGTGTGCATGCACACAGCCGGGGCTGACTGCTGTGTGGGCAGAAGGTTTTGGACTGCTGTACATCTTCACTCTCCAGGCTGGAGGAATATATCAAAACTATATTAAATAAAAATATTTATCAAAACATATCAAAATGTATCACACAACACATATGAATTTATGATAAATGTAATTCATCATCTATATACTACATATTATATATTTTAATATAGATACTATAATAAACAGAAGATATAAAATATAGACTTGGTCTTTTTCTAAGCCATTGCCTGTGGGTCATACAGACCATCTCCTGGTGTTACTGCATTTGTGTCTTCTGGTACTACTTATTATAGCATCCGTGTCCTTGGGAGTTCCTTCAGGGAACTTCACACAAGGGGTTTCCATCGTTTCAGTGCCTTCAGAACTTGTTCCTTCCCAGTTCTCCAGCCTCCTTCTGGATTTTGGAGCATCTCAGCACTTGTGTCCATGGCCCTTCCTTCATCCCCAGCCTGCAGCAGTCCCAGTCACTGCTGCCTCCCCCTTGCTGCAGCTCATTTGCCCAAGTGCTGCCAAAGGCAGCGGAGCTGGCTCAGGATCCCTGTTGGCTTCTGGGCTCTGGGATGAGCTTCAGGGGGACACTTGGAGCTCTTCCTAAAGAGCTGCCCGTGGGATGGGGGGTGGATTTGTCCTCTCCAGGTGGCTCCTGCTTGGAGTTCTTCTCTCAGTGGAGTCCTGGAGTTTTCTCAGCAGGCCTTGGCAGCCAGTGCTGAGCCAACGTGTGGCTCTGCTGCCATCCCAAACCTGCGCTGCCCGTGCCCAGCCTGAGTGCAGGTGGGGCATGTGCTGGCCATGGCCCAATCCTGCAGCATTTCCATCTGCTCATGGCTTTGGGCAGCACAAATCTACACTTCTTTCAATAGAAACACTGCATGTCTTGCAAATAGTTACACCTGCACTAGTAATGTACAAGTATGCAAAAAACCTTAAGTTTAAAAATGAAATTTGTTTTAAATTGCTACACTTGTGCTGCCAATGTATAAACATGCAAATATCAATTTCAGTTTAAAATGTAATTTTTTGCGAGAATTGTGCTTTGTAAATATATACAAATACCAACTTCAGTTAAAAAAAATATTTTATTGCAACTCTGTACAACTCACTGTACACAAATATGAATTGAAGTATAACAATTACATTTTTTACCTATTACTACAATTGTACAACCCATATACAAATACAGAAACATCAATATACCTCTCTAAAGAATTTCAGATCCAGAACTAAATAAATACAATTTTAGAACTATGCAACTCCATATATATTTAAGTAGAAGTAAATACATATATATCCATAAGAATATATAGATGCAGATATGTATTACATATTTCATTACATATATGACATATATAATATACACATATCAAACCTATCTATAAATATACAAATATCAGTGGACCAATAAAAAAATCCATACAACCCCAGCAATAAAACTACACAGCTACACAACTGTACAAGTATGTAAATATAACTACAGATGTAAACAGATCAACTTACATGCATCAATATAACAATACACATAGACAGATGTCTATACAAATATCAGTCAATGTATGTAAATATCCCTACACTTGTAACTATCCAAGTCTAATTGTACCCATCCACAAACAGAACTAGATCAGGAGGGATTGCAGCCCCCCATGTTCCCAGGCTCTCCCTCGGTCTCTTCCTCCCGTGCAGAGCAGCTCTCCTGGACAGGGACAGCAGATGGGACATTGGGAAGCAAAGGGAACACTGAGTCAGTATGGGGACGTTTCCCTTGGCAGCAGCTGCACTTCCATCAGGGAAGAGGAAATGTCAGAGCCTCCCCAGGAGGGTCAGAAGGAAAAGCAGCCGAGGGGCCGGGCTGTGGTGAGCTGTTCACTTCTTTCAGGCATCCCAGTTGCTCTGGGGGAACTCCCTCATGTCACGTTATTGAACCACCTCTGCACTTCCCAAGACTGTGGCCCCCAAATCAAGCAGTATTTCTGTCTCCAGCTGCTTGCACCAATGACAGGGAACGTCCTCTGACAGAGCTGGGGCACAAAGTTACCTTCCACAGCTCATCTGACAGGGCCTTGTTCTTCCTGTGCTTCCTGGCTTTCTCCTTATCTTCCACTTGGAAATTTTACAGCATTTCTTTTTCTTTCCCTTTGATCAGTGCTAAAATGCATGTTTCTCTTCCGAGTTTCAGTTTGTTCAGTGATCCTGTCAAGCGTTTTCTCAGAAGCTTTTATCATGGAATTGAGTGTTAATTTCAAAAGTTTTGGTGATTTTCTGTGTGATTTACACAAATCTCCTGCTAGTTAAGACACCACTTGGGAAGGTACAAAGAGGAAAAAGGATGTTTCTGTGTGTCAGTTCAGCAGTGGAACATTCATGGATAGATGGAGTGATTAGCTGCATTTTACATGTACTCCTAACCTGAAAGTGCAACAGGTAACTTGGGGAGAAATTAAAGTCAGATCTCTTCTCCTACCAGCCTGTATTCAAATGCAAAGTAAATAGAGCAGAGTGAAAATGTTAGTGCTCAGTTCCTGAAGTGCCTCATTAAGGTGTTCTTAGAGTAATGGAGATAAAATCTGGGCTGGCATTCCTAATTCCCAGACATTCATTGTCAGTTTCATTGACTCTGAAAACAGCAGAGGTGTGCCCACCATACCTTATCAATCCATTTGGGGATGTTGTAGGTTCAGGTTTTCTGAGGCTTTAGCTTTATAGATCTCTAGACAAGGCTTCCAGGACTCTAAATGGCTTTCAGAAATTAAACTTTTCTCCTTTTTTCCTCAATCTTTGCACCAGAAACCTTCAGTGAATGGATTCCACTCTAATACAACTCGAAGCTGAATCTCTCAGCTGCCCCGGCGCGGGCCGGACTTGGCGGGGACGAGCGCGGCGGAGCCGGGGCCGCGGGCACAGCGCGGGCGGGGCGGCTCCCGGCGCTGGCCGGGCTCCGCACGGCACGGCCAGCTGCAAACCCCCTCTGCCTCTGGCTGCGATCGTCCTCCTGCCTTTGCTTTGCAGCACGCCCCGAACCAGCAAGGCAAGGAAGATAAAGAAGCTGCTTCCCAGGCAGTCAGCCTCCTGCAGCTCTTGATGCCTGCGGTTATCCCTGCTCAGGTCCAAGACTTCTCGTTTCTCTTCCATGAACTCCATCAGATTCCCCTCAGGCCAATTCTTCAGCCTGCCGAGGTCCCTCTGAATGTCACAAGCATTTGGGCTACCCCCTGCTCCTGCCGGCTCTGTTTTGTTTGCAGGCTTGCTGAGGGTAAACTGCTCCTCCAGGCCGGCCGTGAATGAAGACATCAAAGAGTATCTGCCCCAGGAGCAGCCCCTGGGCGTCAGAGCAGACGCGACTTGCCTCCAGCTCTGCTTTGTGCCACTGATGACAGTCCTCATCTGTTTTTCAGCCTTCCTGTCTGGGCATTTTGGCAGTTTGTGTTTAAGGATGCTGTAGGCTTTGAGTGTCTCAAAGGCTTGGGTAAAGCTGCGGTGGGCATCATCCATTGCTCCACCCATTTCCATCAATCTGCCTGTCCTAGCATGGGCATCAGGTAGGTTAACCATTACTCCCAATCAACTTCTCCATTTGTATGGAACAGTTTCCAGGATTAGTTACTCCTTCACCTTTCCAGGGGATGGAGGCAAGGCTGACTGACCTGTACTTTCCTGTCCTTCTTACTCTCTTTTAGGACATTCAGTGTATTAGAGCAATTCTGGCTGTTTCGAGTTAGGCAATTCCAGCAAAAAGTAAGAAAAATGAAGCTCTTAATACAGTCTATTAAACTCCTCTTTCTGCTACCATTCTATGCCACAAGAAAGATCTTGCTTTCTTTCCAGTGTTAGGCAAAAAAAAAAAAAAAAGAAAAAAAAGAAAAAAAGTCTCATTTACTAGAATGTAAATATGCCTATTTTTCAGGAGACACATAACTTAGATTTTCTTTCAGGATTAGACTGAGATGAAAGGATCTGAGAGCTTCCCGAATTTTTGGATATTTTGATATTTTTGTTGTGTCCAACTGTTTGGAAAACTGTTAGCACATGGTGAAGGTGTAGTGTTTTTGAAAATGCCATTCTGACGTTTTTCATGCTTGCATTGCATATTCACGTACCTGCAGGAACTTTAGCAAACTTGTAGCACAGATTCATTACTTTCAACATGAGGAAATGCCAGAATTTGTTTGATCTTTTGCTTTTTTATGTGGTGTTTCTGATTCCCACATTTTTATATGCATATGTATCTTTTTTTAGGATCATGGTCACAGACTCCGTTTTCCTTCAGATCCCAACATGGTCAGTGCCCAGAACAGCCAATGAACAACTAATCAATATTCTTTTTCATCTCTTTTGTTTAATAATAAACTCAGACACCATTGATCTTTTGGGAATCCAGGACAATACTTGTGTGCAAAGTTTGCAGGGTAGATTTAAGTATCAAGCCCTGTGAATTTTCTCTTCTCTCTTTTCCGTTCCCTTTTTCCTTCATCTCTTGCCTGACCTCAGGGCCCCTTCCCTCCTGTCAGGCCCTCTGTTTGTTGCACTCCAGTGAAGCTCTCAGCTGTGGGTTCCCCAGCGTGGCAGCTCCAGTCTTCAAGCAGCAGAACCCAGCTGAGGCTGGCAGCTCAGGCACCCCCTCGGCCAGCTGGGCTTTCAGCTGCCAGGGCAGCACGGAGGGAAAGGGGCCGAGAGAGAGCTGAGGACGCTGCCAGAGCAGCCCTTGGGCAGTGCAGGGGGAGGGTGGCTTGAGCTGCTGCTGAGCCCACTGCAGGTGCACAGGAGGCTGCTCCGCACGGCCGGGGTGTGCCGTCCATCCACACAGAAAGGCAGGGCCAGCAGGCTCTCATAGGGGGACAGTAGGCTCCATCCATACCAAAACTTCGTCAGGCCTGCTAAACCCTCCCTTTGTCCTTCTGTCTGAACGTTGGCAGTGGTTTAGCTTACAGAACGGAGGTTTCACGAGACAATTGATTATAACTTGTAAACACATTTCCATGGGTTCTTGTTTTGCGTGGGGCTTTTTGGTTTGTTGTGGTGTTTTACTTTAGTTTGGGGGTTTTGCAAGTGTGTGAGGCTGAACTGTGTCCCAAAGTTCTTGTGCATTCATGAAGCTGTAGAGTGCCCTCCATGGGAATCTCCTCGGCTACGTACAAGGCCAGAGACCAGCACGTGGCACCTCAGGCCGAGCACAAAGGAGCACAGGACGATCTACAGAGTGCTCTGTAACAACAGGCACTTTGAGCTGCTGTCCAGTGTGCAAGAACTACATCCCCTCTTCTTCAGATTCTCCTAAAAATGCACACTGTTCTTGTTTTGTATGATGCAGCTCTCTTAAACCCCTACTACAGTGTATCTGCACAGCATTCACACAGATGTTTGCTAAGACAATTCTGTTGCAGCTGAAAAGATCCAGGTACACTGCGCCCTGAGCAATAGCAGTAGATAAATGGACATAGAGAGACTTCAGGAGCAGAAGCAGCATTAAATCCATGACAATATGTAGGTGTGGAAATAGAGAAATCCACCCATCGTTGTGCAGCCCACGCATCTCCACTGGGTTCTGTAGAATGGCAGCAAATAATGCACAGGTATCGAGACCATGACTGACCCAAGAAGAGTAGGGAACAAGTTGGAAATGAGTAGGGGAAAAGAGTTTTGTAGAAGGAAATCATGCTGTATAGGCATTTGTGTTCTTTCCACAGCATGTAGAACTTAGAGCATGAATATACATCAGATTTAACTATTCCTGTAAAGCCTTAGAAACATTCCTTTACATGTGGTTATTTACACAAACATACCTGTGAACAAATAAAAAAAATCCACAACTACATGTATCATTAAGCTGGATCCTCTGTAGATTCTCACATTAACGCTTGCAAAATTACATGATACTTCCAAACATCTAAAGACTTTTGTCCTCCGTTTGCTTCTTTAAAGCTCCCAAAATGTAATGAAATTCTCTTTAAAACTGCAGAGAATGCTGCATGGCTAAGCAAGCCATTATTTGTGTGCTCACAACCATCTCTTCCTTGTCTGTCAGAGTCACTGACACATTAATTGCTTATCCAAACTCCAAACAGTTAATGAGTCACTCTGAAGATGAAATAAATATTAATGAGCCAATTTGAATGGAATTCATGTTCTCTGCCTCTTAAAGCTGAAGGTCTGTATTTATTCCATGTCAGAATTAAGTCTTGATACCTAATAAATGGGAAAACATGAAATATGCCGACTAGGGCACCATGTTTCAAAGGATAATTGCATTTTAGTCTTGTTGGACCAAATCGGTGATCAAAGAGAGAAAGGACTGGTCAATTAGAACCGAGAAAGCAGGTGAAAGAGCTGTCTAGGTCTGGTGCAGCTGGAGTTAAAAATGGAGTGTGTGGGTTTTGAAGTTGGGCAGGGATTCCAGAGCAGATGATTTTAACATAACATTACTAAATGCGTGATCTTCAAACAAACGCCTTGGCAGCAAATATCATGACATCCTTGCATTGAGCAAAGGAAGGGGAGAAGGAAGGCATGGAGTTTTCAGGGGTATCCAAATAAATCCACTTTATTCTGGATCAATATGGAATTTTCATGAAGCCAAACCATGAAGTGGAGGGTTCTTCAGCCATTCAATTTTTTAGTAAAATTCAGTGAAAGATACTATTTTGGAGTGTAAAAACTTTCATGTTGAAAACAGGAGTGTGCTGAGAGATCCTGAAGTCTGAGCCAATGGCAATTCACTGTTGAAAATCCAAGTCGAAAACTTTTCAAATGAAATGACCCAGGATGAAGTAGAAAACAGAAGTCCTTACCTTGAATCTTTTATGTGCCTCTTCTAACTCATTCCTGAAAGTGGCAGGCAAAGAGGATCCCACAGAAATCAAAGGAGCATCAGGGTATATCCCCGAAAGGCAACTGTAGGTGTGAAACGACTTGGGAGTTAGAGAGACATCAGTGAGCCACTTGTGAGTCAAACTGTTAGTGAAGAGCCCTTCTCCAAAGAAATGAGAGCTTCTCTCTGTAGCCATGATATTTTATGAAAAACCCTTTGCTAGGATTTTTCTCCTATTCTAGCTGAGAAGCCTCAGAAAAGAAATGTAAACAATTAACTATCTGATGTCTGTGGAATTGTTTACCAACAGGTGCATCTGTGATTGGTGCATGTTGGTTGTTTCTAATTAATGGCCAGTCACAGGTGCAGCTGGCTCGTACTCTCTGAGAGTCGTGAGCTTTTGTTATTCATTCCATTGCTGTCCGTTCTAGCCTTCTGATGAATCCTTTTCTCTCTATTCTTTTCGTATAGTTTTAGTATATCATTTTAATGTAATATGTATCATAACATAGTAAATCAACCTTCTGAAACATGGAGTCAAGATTCGCAGCTCCTCACACAAAGCAGCAACCATGTCTCTGGAGGAAGCTGAGCAGCAGGATATTACGGCTCATGTAGCTGGCAGGTATAAAGCAGATAAAGCAGGGAATTTGTGGAAATGAACCCTGGTATTCACTGGTCTCAGAAGGATGAAGAACCCATTTTATCAGACTCTGGGTCTTAGTAAGAAAGGAAGAGACCTCTATTTATTATATCAGGCCCAGCTGTTCATGGTCAGAGGTCGTATCAGCTGCTCAGCAGAAGGCACAGCTTTAACTCCAGCTCATCACACCTGGAGGCAGCCCTGGAAGTGCTCCTGCACCTCAGCTGGTGCCAGAGCACAGGGACACCCGCACACCCTCCTTAGACCCCTGTGTGCCATAAAACTAAAGGCATCTCCCCGAACCAACCAGCCAAAGCAGCACTGAGCACAGAACATGTCACTGCCAGTGACGCCTGCATGAAAGGATACAGAGAAAAGTACAATTACAAAACATATTGGGGGCTGAGTATAATACAGGAAAAATTCAGATTTTGGTACTTATCTTCATAAATGAGCATATATACTAGCTCTTTTCCCTAAAGTGTGCTTAAAGAGCCTGCACTTTCCATAGCAGTGTCTTAAATGCTTCCCTTCACACATTCCCAGCTAGCAGAGCTCTCACTCAACCTGTTTTTTCTCTTAAGTGTAAGGAAGGACTTAGTTGAGATGAACTGTGCTGCTTCCTCTTTTGTATCTGAAAGATACAAAATTATGGAAACAATATCTGCAAAGTCATAGGTTCTTTGAGGCAGGCCACTGGTATGTAAAATAAGGACTGTGTAAATGTAGCATCATGTCCACATCAGATAACACCCAAACCATTTTCTTAGGTTCATGTAAAATACTTTTTGTATCTCCCAGAAATGGCGCAGCCAAATGAGGTTGCGCTTAGAAACAAATGCGTTCCTCACGGTCCAAACGGCCAAACAAATGACAGCTGCCAGTGACACTTTTCCTACGGTCCCGTTTGCCCCAAGCGCGGATAAAAGCGGCGTCCCAGCTGCTGCGCTCATTCCGGCCCGCGGATCCCAGCCTGCCCCGGAGCGTCAGGAGCAGGGATGGAAGCTCAGCAGCTCGGGCTCGATGCCGTGTGCTGCGCTCGGCGCTCCTGAGAGCTGCTGCAGGGCCGGAGCAGGCCCGGCCCGCGGGGAGCGGCTCCTGCTGCGGCAGCCGGGCGGCCTCGGGGCTGCAGGGGCAGCGGCCGGGCAGGGCTCGGCTCAGCCCCGGGCAGCGCCGCCTTCTCAGCAAAGCTCCGTGCCGGCTGCGGAGAAGGGCGGGGGACCTGCTGGAGAGATCCTGCAATGCCCAAATTCAGAGCCCGCGGCAAAGGCCGCCCGGGGCACAGCGACCTTCCCGTTGTCCTGCGGCCTTTTTGGGAACGATGCCAAAGGGGCCCGGGTCTCTCCTGCCGCCTGCGGGCACCAGCACGTTGCAGGGACCTGTCCGTCACAGCAGGGTTAATCCGGGCTGGAGACTGCTGCAAACAGGCATCACAACATCCCTTCCCAAATTCCTCTGTGCTCAGGGCTGTGCCGGACAGGAGGAGCCCAACACCTGGGAAAAACTCCTGCACATTCACAGCAGCCTCAGCAGCCGTGGTTGTGCACACATTGCAGAGCGGTGTGCTTGTGAATTCTCAGCCAGCCTGGTAAGCATTTCAAAGGTTTCTGCAATCAGTCAATAGATTGATCGATCAATCAATATTTTTCGAGGATTACAAAAATAAGAAATTAGAGTACGAAGTCAAAACAATTGTGTTACGACAACCTGCCTATATCTCAATTGAATTCTGGCATTATAATTTTTGGGAGACAAACCTCTCCCAGTCTAGTACAAAAGTCTTTTCTCTATAGGGAAACACTTTACAAGTAATATTACCACATTTAATAATCCGTAGGTTTTTTGCACGTTCCACTAAACACAGCCTAAAAATATATATAACAGAAAATAGTTGTAAGCTGAGTTATGAAGTTACAAAATGCAGCAACGGCCTGTTGTACCTTTCTGCGTACGTAAACATTTGCTCTCCCATCTGATGGCTCATTCTGCAAGTTGCAATAAACAGCTGAATGCTCTCAGCAGCTCCAAGTCCTTCCTCTTACCATTCTGAACGGATGGACAAATTTAGCAATAACCAACATGAACAGCTCTTCACTTCTATTAAAACTTAACTCTTGAAAGATCCGTTTTTATTTTGTGTCTTCCAGGGGAAGCAGACGTACCAAACACACGGGAGAACATAATTTTCCACGGTGCTGTTTGGTCTGGAAATTGGCGTGGTCAAGAGCTACTTTCCTCAGGAACTGGTGGATAATCCCTCTAAGCCTCAAGAGCTGCATAATGAGTAAAGCCTGGACGGACCAACTTGCATTTGACGTGTTAGATGGCAATCCTTAAATACTCTGAGCGGTGTTTAATAAAGCAGTTAGAGGATACTGGAAAAACATCCTCTCCTGACTTGATCTGTGATTTGCAGGTAAGGAACAATGTCCGTTTTCTAAAGAGAAAAAGAGTGTTTACATTGAGGAATTCCCTAGACCTGCCTGAGAAGGCTGCACTTCAGAGAAGACAAGGAAGCAATCTAGGGATCAAAAGGAAACTTAGAGTAAGTTGAGAATAAAAACACAGAAACACATATTACAAACATTAACCCTTTTGATACACTGAATGGCTACGACTCTGTAACTTTTATTCCAAGTTGTACAAATTTTCATGTATTTTTTTTCACATTTATTTTTAAATAAGGCTGTACAAATAAAGTAGGGAAAAGCACGAAGTACAGTTAATATTGTCCACAGAGTGCTGTTAAATACAGGCAGAATCAAATAGTGTCAAACTATGTCAAGCAATCTCTGAAGTCTGCTAGTAAGTTGCTGACCAAAAGGAATGGTAGGAAAACCAGAACAAATGTAAGAAAGACAAGTCTGGCTATCACATCTTTAATAAAAATCCATGCATAAGTGCCTTCTATTATGATAAAAACATTTGTCCTGTTCAGGTCCGTGAAAGGATTCTCACTGACTGCAGTGGGTTGGAAATTGCATGCTTTGTGAAAAGATGACAGAGAGAACATTAAAGTGATCTGGATATCCTTTGTAATCAGTCTCTGTTTCCTCCAGTAAAAATGAGATACATACTTATAAATCACAATCATTCCTCTGCTCTCTGGAAGTCTTATTTTGGTATTTCACACCACTCTTCAGATTGAATTTGCTGTTCTCCTTTCTATTCTTCTAGCAGTCACATGAGTAGGGACAAAAGTGCTGACAGTTCACCGGAAAGAGTCAGAAAGTGCATTCCACTTGTGTGGTTGTTTTGTTTTTATTGCTACATCACATCCATGTGTGACCCTCTCCTTAAGTGAGTGTCACTATAACCATTCATACCTGCCAAATATCACAGTGATTCAGGAAAGGGATTCATTTGTTTCAGAAGTCAGACTCCCAAAGTCAGTGCCCTTCACGAAGCTGTGTTCCCACCAATGGAGACCTCCTCAACAAAGCCTCTTGGGCTTATCCTGGGAGCCAAGAGCAGAAGTGCCAGCTGAGTACATCTGCAGCTGCCAACATCTCCTGCAGCCCCTCATGCCTCCGAGCTGAGCTAGATTTTCATATATCTATCTATATCTTTATATATTTATATCATCTATCTATCCATCTGTCTATCTATCTATCTAGCTCTATCTCTATCATCTATATCTATATCTATATATATATCTATATATCTATATCTATATCTGTATTTCTATATATCTATATCTAATCAATATTTATCTGTTTAAAGAAGATGAGTGTACCTTCAGCCTCAGCAGCTCATCTCCTGTACGTGAGACCCCTGCCCTGAACCCCATGTCTGTAGAGGTGTGCATGGGTGTGTGTGTGTGTGTGGGAGACCTTTTTCCTTCTGGAGCAGCAAATGAGGCACAACATATTCCACAGGGTAGATTAAATTGAACAAGATGCCCACTTGAAGGCACCTGAACCGAGGATGAGATCTCCACCAGCTCTACAGGCAGTTTGGACACCCGGCTCCTATGGAGGAACAGGCACATGGAAACTAAAGTACAGCCCAAAATTATTAAATACCAACAATAATACACCTCCTTTTTACTGGAGGAAATAAGGACCGCAAAGAACATGCAGTCCCACTACAGAAACTTTATGGAGCTGCCTAAGAGTATTAGAGAGCAATTTTAAGGGGAGATGCCATTTTTTATTTGTCTGTCCAAAAGGACATGTGTGCTCTGCAGGTCTTGGGTGGTATCTGTAGGCTCTTTATGGACATGTTGCATTTAAAACAGTATTAGATGGCTGTGCTGAGACCACAAGAGTAAATTCTAGATGCCTGGTTATCAGAGGCTTGGCAAGCCTTCATGTGCAAATCTTGGGGCTACCCAGAAGAGCAAAGACAAAAACTTAGGCAAAAGTGATTCTTGGTTTAGATGGCTTGAAAGAATGAAATGTGAAGAATGTTAAAGCTTTTTTAGTATTACTTTTCCTAGATGGAAACCATAAAATCAGTGATCTAAAATGCCTCTTCCGATCCATGGCTGCACTATCCTATTACCAAGAGCACAAATATTAGCTGAAAGAATAAGTCATGCTGCACGTGGATAATCAAGAGATTTTAGAATGTGGTCTGAACAATAACAAATCTTTGATATGGAACAGCATTGCTGCTGCTGCCTCAGCAACCCCCAGATGAATGAGGAGAATAATTAACTATGCAATGATTAACTATGACTTTTGCTGCCTTTCTAAACAGGATATGATGATACTGGCCACTTGTGTTTACAATTCTGCAATAGCGTTGCTTAATTGTCATTTTATGATTTCTTACCAAATCTGTTATCCAGCTTTTTTCTACTGGCACATTTTCTCCTTTATAGCCATGGCAATTTCAGAGATTTGGTTTGCTCTCAGCAAATTTGCTGCCAGACTGCAAATCAGACCTAGGTTTACTTGCAGTGCTGACCGGATCCTGGGAATACCTCGCCATGGCAGTCTGTGTCATTTACAACACTTCCTGATACTTCAGTGACAAAATCAAGTGATACCGGTTCCATACTGCAAGCTGGAGCAATGTGTTTATCTTTGAAGTCTGTGGGCTGAGACTAAAATAATCAGCATTAATTATTCAGCAACATACAAGAAGTGATGAGTTTTCAATCAGTATAAATCAAATTCCTATAAAATACATTTTAAGTATAACTAAGATGGGCAAGATAAGCTCTTCTTATTGTTATCAAATGATTCTTTGAATCCTCAAGGGTCAGTGTCTCTTATCTCCATCATTGATGAGATCTTCACGTTAACTGCTGTACAACATCATACAGATAGTTTGTTCAACCCTACTGGCAACAATGTCTGGTGTTTACCACAGATGATGTGTCCCTTTTGTTCTTCTTTGGTGACAATTAAAATTATTGCTTGTAGACTCCTACATCAAACATCAGGGTTGTCAATATTTCAACAGATTAATTTTTCAAAGAACAGCAGTGTTTCTCTTCCTGATTTTACTAAATAAGAAGAGAACATGAGGCTAGCAAAAAATAATTAGATGAGAACTTGTTTATTCAGTTGATACTTCTTACCAAGTACATATATACATGATTTTTAGGTAATGGTGTATTTAACCAAGTGATGTAAATTAACTCCAAATTGATGTAAAATAACTCTCAGGTCATAGCTTTAAAAGATTTGCTCTCTTCCCTTCCTTTAATCTTTCTGTTCCTGAAAGCCATGGGTAGTTGTAAATGATAAAGAAGTTCCAAGGTAGCAATTAGTCCAGTGGATTACTCTATTTAAATTAAAAATCAAAACTATACCTATGCCCTGTTTGCTATGGAAAAGAAAAAGAATAGAAAAAAAGAAAGAAAAAAAAAAGAAAAAAAAAAGAAAAAAAAAGAAAAAAAAGAGAATAGAATTCTAGTATTTTAGTCCTGGGCATTAATCAGATTTAATGGAAATATTGCACAGAATTAAATCAAATTTGGATTAGATTTTAAACCAGCCCTGCAACTCTCATCCTTACTAGTTTTAGCAAAGTGTCTCTATACTATAGGTACCTCAGAAAAAATTTCAAATAAATTTCTATGGAACTGTGCTGCTGTGAAAAAAGTACACTTTCTTAAGTTTACCCTTTCTTCACACAGATGTTACAAACATAGAAAATTACAAACATATATGTGTGTATAAATATATGTGTTTGTGTGTGTGTGTGTGTGTGTGTGTGTGTGTGTATCAGCTGAAGGAGAGAATGCACGGTTCTAAATTTGGAGCACCACCTTTGGAAACACAGATGGTACTTAATGCAGTCTAAAAAATTAAACATCCAGTATTAGCAGTGGGCCAACAAGTTTTGATCTGGTATAATTGCTTTCATTTGTAATCAAGTTTGCTTCCTGAAGTGGGTTGTGGAGGAATTAGTAAAGCTAAGAAGATCTCTAGAAAGCTGGGAAAGCAGGCCTTAGAAACAGAAAGAGCCAAGACACTTAGAGCTATCTGCAGCTGCAAAGTCTGAAAGTAGAAAATGTTACAATAGTAGAGCAAGTGAGGATATTAAACAAGAGCTTGAGTCTTAGGCTTAGCTAAGATAGACTTTTAGATGGCAGGAAAATATGCTTAGCAAAATACTAGAAAGTTTTAAGCTTACTAATGGAACATTGTGTATTGTTAATAAAAAGAAGACACGCAAGCACTGTGTGAAGCAGGTGTACGTGTACTTTTAGTAATCGGTTAAAACAACTGTCTGTAAGCTTTAGCAACATGCTATTGGCTAAAAAGTTTTTAAGATGCTCTGTAAGAAAGAAATCTCTGGCTGCTGCTGGCTGTACGTGAGCTTTGCCCTCTGCCTATTGTCTCAACCATGCAACGAGGCTGATCCCGCCAATAACGCTCAAGTCTTGTACCCGAGCAGCCCCGGCCCGTTCATGAAAAGGAAAAACACCGACACAGCTTGAGGCTTAGGAAGGCAAAGAGAGCCTGCAGGGCAGGTGGCTGTGCTGTGACTGCAGCAGCAGGAGGGGTCACCTCAGGGCTCAGGAGCGGCTCCGCTGTCCATCCGCGATGTGCCCGCTCCTCCTGCGTCCTGCGAGTCCTTCCCTGGCAGTGACAGCGGGAGCTGCTCCCTGCCGCCGGCCGGCTCCTCTGCCTGGAGTCCCTCCGAGCTGTGCAGTACAAGCTCCCTCTTGCCTGGAGCCAAATGCGTGCCTGCGCCTTGGGCTGGCTTTGCCAGCTCTCTTTTTCCAAGCGTGTGACTCCCAGGCTTCTGCCTCAGCCCAGGGACGTTTGTTATTTCCATCTCCAGCTAGTTTGACATGGTGAACCATTGTGGTTTTACCTAAGAGGTGAATCAGTAAGGTTGTGGTGCTTTCTTGTACACAATGTCCTGTTAGGACCAAGAAGAAGCTGCTCCTGCAGTTTGGCTTGTGGCTGTTCCTGCACCATTTGCTCCACACGGCATGACCAAACAAAGTCTATCCTTTGCTTTACTAAGTTTAGGCTACAGCTTAGTGCAAATACATGTTAAAAGAGAAGAAATGCCATAAATCCCCTTACATTTTTCCCCTCCCTAGCCAGGGTGCTGCCTGAGGGGGTTCTGGAGATGGACCACAACTCTCAGACAAATACCCTCAGACGGATGTTTCACAGACAAGACAGGTCTCTTACCCCCAGCTGGACACACCTGTGAGGAATTGGGTGCCACGGCCTGTCACACACTCGTCAAAGCTTCAGGATCAGTGAAGAAATAGGGACAAACATTGATGTGGTCGCTCATCACGGAAATGAGAAGTGCCCCAAAGCCAATGTCAGTTGAAAAGGGAAATTCATTACAGACTGCTGCAACTGCACTGCTTAGACAGAGCGACCACTGCCTGATACAAGATGGCTGCAGAATGGCACCACTCTGCTGCCCCTATCTCTAAACAGAGAAATATCCATTTCAGTTCCCACAATCGAGTATGTCACGGGTTACTGAGCACTGCCTACAGCTCTCTGTGTGTGTCTGTCTGTAAAGAACCAAACATGGACTGAATTATCTGCATATCCACAGAGCAGGAGTTCTGCTCCCAGTGGAGTCCCGGAGTTTTCTCAGCAGGCCTTGGCAGCCAGTGCTGAGCCAACGTGTGGCTCTGCTGCCATCCCAAATCTGCGCTTCCCGTGCCCAGCCTGAGTGCAGGTGGGGCATGTGCTGGCCATGGCCGGAGATTTCCATGGCCCAAATCCTGCAGCATTTCCATCTGCTCATGGCTTGGGGTAGCACAATTCACAAAACCCCCATCGCAGCTGACAAATGGAATTTCTTGCAGATTGCTACAGCTGCACTGCTGATGGAGAAATACATGAAAATAAGTTTCAGTGGAAAAATGTCATTTCTTACAAATTGCTACACCCGTGCTGTAAACACAGAAGTATACAAATCTAAATTTAGGTAAAAACCAGGAATTTATGAGATTATTACAACCAGTCTGTGTAAAAATATACAATACCTGCTTCAGATAAGAAACACTTATTTATTGCCACTCTCTGCAACAACTCACTATACACAAAGATTAATTAGGTGTTTAAGGACTTAATTTATTACATATTACTACAAGCAATACAGACAGCCCATACAGAAATACTAAAATGTGCATTTGCTCTCTAAACAGCCCTACACTAAGAATACAATAGATAGAATTATACAACTACATCACTTCATACATGTTGAAATGCAATTAAATACACAGATATATAACATCTATATAAATACATATAAAAGTATAAAAATCTACAGATGTAAATATAAACATTACATATTACATACAATATATATATATATCAGTAGATATATAAAACAAACTTATCTGTAAGTATAAAAATATCATCAATCCAAACATACACCCAACTGTATCAATACAAACATACTGCTATACATCTAGACACATATGTAAATATCATTAAATAGAAAGAAATAGATCAATATACATTAAAAATATAAAAATAGACATATCGACCAATACAAATTCCAATACAACATTTAAAGATACATATACCTATAACTGCATAAACACAAATAGATACCTACACAGCTGTAAACCTAGGAAATTAAACAGATACAACAACATACATGTATACTGAGATACATATATGTACACATAGATGTAATTATAAACATATATGTAAATATATGCATACATATACATGTAATACATCCATAAAAACATAAATATAATAACATACATATAGGAATATTCCCATACAAATAGAAGCCTACATATGTACATATCCCTCTCTATGTGCAAGTCCAGACTCTTTAAATGGAACTCGAAGCAGAGGAATCTCAGCTGCCCCATCTTTGAAGCCGCTCCCTCGGTCTCCTCCTCCAGGCAGAGCAGCTCTCCTGGACAGGGACAGCAGATGGGACATCTGGGAAGCAAAGGGAACACTCAGTCAGTAGGGGCACGTTTCCCTTGGCAGCAGCTGCACTTCCATCAGGGAAGAGGAAATGTCAGAGCCTCCCCAGGAGGGTCAGAAAGAGAAAGCAGCCGAGCGGGCCGGGCTGTGGTGAGCGCAGCCGCGGCGGGACCGTCCCGCAGCCCCGGCAGCCCGGCAGAGCCGGCACAGATCCCGGGCCCTGCCGGCACAGCTGCCTTGCCCAAGGACAGCCCCTGTGCCAGCCGGGGCAGCTGCGCTGAGCAGCCCCAGCACGGGCAGGGCCCACGGCCACAGCCCACGCCAGCCTCAGCCCCACCCTGCCTCCCCGGCCCTGGGGCCTCACCCAAGCCCACTCCAGGCCGGCAGCAGCAGGGCCTCGCTCCCTGCTCCTGCTGCTGGCCCTCGGCTTCTCCCTGCTGGCTCCCGGCACTCTCCGGCGGTCCTCGTGGTCTTCATTGCAGCTGTGGGAAAAGTGGAGGCTCTGGAATTGGTTCCAAGGCCTGGCAGAGCTGCAGTCCCGGAGCCCTCTGTGCTCCCTGCTGGCCCCTCCATCCCCTCAGCCCCGCCATGCTCTCGGCAAACCCCCAGCCCCCTTCAGCTTCTCCAGCCCCTCACAGTCCTCTCACCTCCCTCAGTCCCTTCTGACCCATCCCGTCCCCTTAGACCCGCCACCCCCTCAGCCTGTGCCACTTGCCTGTCACCTCAGTGCCACCATGGCCCTGGGCTGCCCCACAGCCCTCAGCCCCAGCAGCAGCTCAGGGTCACCGTCCCTTCAGCGCCACCGCCCCCTCAGCCCCCTCAGTCTCACCGTCCTTCAGCAGCTCCTCAGGGGACAGTGCCTGGGGCCACCGGCAGCTCCCAGCACTCCAGGGACATCCGGGCCTGGAACTGCTGCTGCGCCCGGCCCGGCCGCCAGCTCGGACCCAGCCCAGGGAGAGGGGACACAGGGGGCACAGGGGGAAAAGCCAGAGGTGAGCGAGGAAGCAGACCAGGGTAAGAGCTTAAAAAGAGGCTCACACACATATCAATCTATGTAGCTAAAACCCCATATAAAATAGAAATATGCATTTAGAAATATATATATGTACATGTAATTATACACACGTATAAATGAAAACGTGCACACCTACAAAAACACATCTAAAGCTATAACGATAAACATCTAAAATGAAAAAGAAATTAACTGTGCAGATCTCTATCTGTGTAGATACATAAATATAATTACATAAATCTATAAATACAACTACCTAGATAAACAAAGATAACTATATACATCTATAAATATAACTAGAGACAGAGGAATTCAACTTGCCCGATGTTCCAGGCTCTCCCTCTGTCTCTTCCTGCCACACAGGCCAGCCCTCCTGGAGAGGTCGATCACATGGGATCTGGGAAGCAAAGGGAACACTGAGTCAATATTGGCCCTTGTGCACGTGTTCCTTGAGCACCAATTGTCCTTCTAGCAGGCACTGTCAAAGATGGCCTGAAAGGCAAACTCTCACTTGGCAATTTGAAGCCTGCTCTTTAAAGAAAAGGGATTCTTCCAAGGGTTTCAAAACTGAACTGTGTAAAGTATTTAAGTATCCTGATAAAGCCTCAGCAAAGTCTTGAGCTTGAAACACAGACAGTCTCAGTGACAGAGAGACCTCAGTGCCCACTGAAATGGCTGAAGCTGAAGGCTGCTGGGAGCTGAGTCATGAACCAAACTGGGACACCCAGCTTGGTGACACAACTCCCACAAGGTCAGCTTTATTCCCTGCTCCCTTGCCACAGCAGAGGACTCAGTGTCAGAGCCTCTGGAGAAGTGTGGAGGGCAGGGCTCGGGGAGGTTGTGCCCGTGCAGGATTTGAACTAAAGGCACCAGGAAGCACCAGCCCTGCAGACAGGAGCTCAACTCTGCTCATCTCCCTTGCTGCCAGAGGCAGGCTCGGAGCAGCCATCTCACACCTCTCTAAACCAAGGGGGGCTCTGTCCTTACCAGGCTCCTCGGGCTCTGGGGAACTGTTCCTGCAGCTCTCCGTGTCAGATGAAATTTCCTCTGCTGCAGCTCTGTCTACAGGCTCCCCTCCTGAAGACTCAGGGGCAACACTAACATCATCCTGAGCACAAACACAGAAAGAAAGGAACCCAAAGATCACTCACTATTTGGCTGCAATCACATCAGGGATACAAGAACTCTCATTCTCCACTCCCAAAGGACATGGAGCACGGGGGGGGACACTGCCTACATGGTTCACATGACAAGCCTTTTAAACTCGGGATTTGGGTGACCAAGGTGAAACTGAAGCTCTTACAAAATGATCTTTGAGACAAAACATGAACACAGAAAACCAGAAGGCACCAAGTGAGGGGATGTGGGGGAGGTGCCCTCACGCTCTGACCCTGGCTTATCTCAGGAGCTGTGAGAAATCAGCCAGCAGAAAGCCAGGGGCTCTCCTGGCTGCCAGCACAGCTGTCAGCAAGGGCAGAGCTCGCTCCCAGCCCTGCCCTGTGCTGCAAACCCACACGCAAGGCACACATTTCTGCTGGGACTCTCACACCCCCACACACTGCTCAGACAACCCATCACACCGTGGTGCTTTTCGGAGCCCTCTGCTGCTGCCCCATGTGTAGGATCCAGGCAAGCATTTATGCACCTAGGCTCCTTCCAGGATCACATTCCTGACCAGTGGCAAAAATCTGTAAATCAGGATGGAAGGAAAAAAAACCAGCCCAAAAGAAAGGAAAAGCCAGACAATCAAATACTGTGTCAATTCCACTGAGGAAGTCAATGTCCACAATGCAGCACCTGCAAATGCCCTTTGGGTAGACAGATATTCTCACTAGGACCAGTTCCAGAACATTCATCTCTTCTGCAATAGCCCGTCCATCACAATCCTAAAGATTCTCAAGATGGTTCCAAACCTGCAATGTTTCCTTTTGTTATGGAATAAAATGCTTCTGAAAGCTGCTATGTGTGAGTTTACAGAAGACAAAAGACGTCCCACTTGAGAATATGATAGTGGGAAATCCAAAAAAGCCCACTCCCCTCCTTGAGTCTGCCCTGCCTTGATCATAAATGTACTGCAGGCACTGGGTCAGCACATGAACAGACAGAGAGACATTCTTTGGCCAACACGTAGAATAATCTGCACAAGGACAGAGAGCTGCAGCTCCAGCCCAGCCCCACACACGGCTCTGGGAGCGCCCACACGCCCGGCAGGGCTCACACAGCAGCAGCAGCAGCTGCAGCCCAGCCCTGCTTTGCCTTGGCCTTCCCACCCAAAAGAGGCACAGCCCACATCTGCTGCTGGAACAGGCACCTCTGGCATGCCCCTCCCTGCACGGGACACTTGGCCTTCAGTGGCAATTCTCCAAACACTCTTCTCTTCCTTCCCAGCAAACAAAAATCCTGCAAACCATCACCGCAAATGCCCCGGTAGGAAGGATTCTTCCCAGGAAAAGGAGCACTCAAACTTGGCCAACACAGGCTCACAACGCTCATCCTCACTAAGGGGGGGGAGACTGTTTCATTTCCTCTTCTTTTACAAATCTTTCTTTACCAAGAACTATTAAATAACTAAGTAATAACAAAGTAAGTTCAATTAAAGAAGCCTTTGCTTCTCAGCTATGTAACAATGATCAAAAGCTCACAGTCCAGCCCCTTTGCTACCCATCCAATGGAGTTACCTGAGCAGAGGGAGACCTTTCGGGCAGGGATCTCCTGATCTCCCGGATCATTTTCTCTATGGCAAGGCCGAGATCTTCTGGTGGCCATCCCTCTGCCCCAGGTGCGTTGTGTCCTGAGCTGGAGGCCGTCGATGCTGCACAAGCAGCACTGCCAGCTGGAGTGCTGGGTGCAGAAGTGCCCGGGGTGGCTGCAAGAATCCAAACACGTTGGTCAGGCTCCATAATGTGGCTCTGGGACACAGATCTCTACTGCTGCCTTGGATTAACCATCACAGGAAGCATGCAGGAAAAGCAGGCAGAGAATTTTTTGGCAGCCTTCGAGGTGCCGCTTCCTAATAGGCTTGACAATTTCTGACCGAGAATGACAGAGCCTCGTGGAAAAATACTTAAGCGGTCACTTTTCCTGACCTTTTGGAAAAGCAAGGTTTCCTACCTCGTGGGTCGAAGGCCGGGGGCTGCTGCTCCCTGTGCAGCTGCTGGAAGCTGCAGGGCTGGAGCCGGAGCACCTCCCGGTCGAGAGGAGGCAGCTGCCCCCCGTACAGCTCCTGCAAGCGGCTGGGGGGTCCCTCCCGCCCGAGCGGCAGCAGCGGCTCCCCGTGGAGCCCGAACAGTTCGCAGGGCGGGATCCCCAGCACCTCCCGCTGGGCGGGCGGCGGCCGCTCCCCGTACAGCTCCTGGAAGCGGCTCGGCCCCTCCCGCCGGGCCGGCACCGGCCGGTCGCGGTGCAGCAGGTGGAAGCTGCAGGGCGGGCGCCGGGCGAGCAGCGGCCGCTCCCCGGGGCGCTGCTGGAGGCGGCCGGGCCGGGGGCTGCGCAGCTCCCGCCCGTCCGGCAGCGTCCGCTCCCGCTGCAGCAGCAGGAAGCCGCTGGGCGGGCGCCCGGGCGGCAGCGGCGGCCGCTCCCGGGGCAGCGGCTGGAAGCGGCCGCGCCCGTGCCGCCCGTCCGGCAGCGGCCGCGCCCCGGGGAGCTGCCGGGAGCCGCAGGGCGGGCGCCTGCGGCCCTCCCGGCCCGCCGCCGGCCGCCGCCTGTCGGCCGCGCTCCGGCGCCGGAGGCGGAGCAGAAGGTCGGGGCGGTCGCGGCGGAAGCAGGGGCTGCTGAAGTGCAGCCAGCCCCCGGCATCGCCCGGCGCAGCCGCGCCGAGCCAGCCCGGCACCCTGCGGAAGCCGTAGCGGTACAGCTGCCGGACAAAGCTGCTGAACTGCGTGGCCCTGAAGGGGCGCGGCACCGGCCCCGCCCCAGCGCCACCGCCCCCGGGGGCGGGGCCCGGGCTGAGCAGCTCCCGCTCGAAGAGCGAGCGGTCGACGAGCAGCCCCTGGGCGCGGCTGTCCCAGCGCACGGAGCGGACGCGGGGGCTGTTCACCAGGCGCCACAGCTTGGCGGGGAAGGCGCTGGCGCTGAGCCCGGCGGGCAGCGGCAGCTCCGCCATGGCTCCGATCGCCGCCTGTGGCCGCAACGCCCGCGGCGCAACGGCCGCGGCTGCGCCGGCGGCGCGCGGCCGGAGGGGGGCGCTGCGCTCGCGCCCAGCGCGGCCCCGGCGCGGGCCGGACTTGGCGGGGACGAGCGCGGCAGAGTCGGGGCCGCGGGCACAGCGCGGGCGGGGCGGCTCCCGGCGCTGGCCGGGCTCCGCACGGCACGGCACGGAAGGGCAGCGCCCGGCACGGCATTTCAGGGCAATGGAAGCCCGTGGCGAAGGCACTGGGAGCAGTTGCGGGCTCTGTCCCCACTGTGCATCCCGTGCCTGGGTCACCATCGGTGACAGAGAGGAAGGACATTGCTCTGGCTTGGCTGGGGAAAGGATGAGAAGGGGGCATTAGAAAACATTCATTTGGTCTCCTTCTCAGCAGACTGGCTCTTTTTATCTCACCGTGTCTGCCTGTCTTTGGCAGAGTTGGCACATTTCTCGTGATTTAGAGTCAGCTACAGCAGCAGGAAGGGGCAGCAGGTTTGTCAGATTGATTTCAAAGCTAAAGTGCTGCCCCATGGATGGATGCTGCTTTATTCAAGGGATTTCTGGCCTGGAGTTGTAGTGAACTCATGCTGGTGTTTTCCCAAACAGTGTTGCCTTTTTCTTTCCTCAGGAATCCCCTCTTCTTCCCCCCATCTGGGGAGAGTTCCAATGCAAATGCCTCCTGCAGCCAGCTCTTGTCACTGTAGACTGACAAAGGAGATTTCACAATGGAGAGAGACTCCCTAGAGCTGCTGTGGAGAGCTGAAGGGGGAAGCTTTGTCCCTCAGCCTTGAAGTCTTGTTGGAGAACTGCTTGTGCTCTGGGGGACGCACAGCTTTTCCAAGCCCTGCAGGTTCATTCCTGAGCTTCCTGACACGCCACAGACTTTGGGGCTGTCATGTTGGAGCACAGATTTCAGTCTGGGAACTTTTGTGACACAGGGAACAGGATTAGCCCTGCAAGGCCAGGCTAGGGCCAAGAGCAGAAGGCCAGCAGTCTGCATTTGCCCCCAGGGAGCCCTCCAGAGCAAGAAGCCACTCCTGGCCAGGGGCTGAGGTGCCCGAAGCTGCCTCCCCGCTGTGCAGCTCTGCAGAGCCCACGCAGCGCCGGGTCCTGGGCAGCTGGGACAGCCCGGCTGCCCTGGAGCACAAGGAGTGTCCCAGAGAGAAGCTGCTGCCCTTTGCTTTGCAACTGTTTCACAGAGTCCTGTCATGAATCCACAGAGTCTGACATGTTTTTCTTTCTTCTCAAAAATGTTACACAGCTTTTTGAGAAAATTGAGTGATGTAGCTTCCGCTGGTGGTGGTGCTTTTGTCTGCAGGTGAGGGCAGGTGATTTGAACCAAGGACGGAGTCCACTGTTGACATCCTAGCTTTGCCAAGTCAAGAAAATCATTCACAATTGAGCTACTGGTGCTGAGCAGTAGGATTTTTTCCTAGTTTTTGGAAAACTACAACCTTAAGAAACCCAACAGATTTTCCTCCATGAGGATACCAGCAGTAGCATGATACCAGTTTTTTCACCTCTTTTCTGTGTCTTTGGTGCTTTTGAGAGTTCCTCAGTGCCCAGCAGGAATGAAAGGACATGTGATGATGTGATTTAAGAGCTCTGTGTTGTTCCTTGCCACATGAGTGTTCATGACAAGCTGGACAGCCCACTTGTGGCTCTGTCGAGTTAAATTCATCCCAGTTCTGTGCAAACAGCAGCCCTGAAGTGCTGAGGAGAGCAAGGACAGTGGGTGGGTGTGCATGCACACAGCCGGGGCTGACTGCTGTGTGGGCAGAAGGTTTTGGACTGCTGTACATCTTCACTCTCCAGGCTGGAGGAATATATCAAAACTATATGAAATAAAAATATTTATCAAAACATATCAAAATGTATCACACAACACATATGAATTTATGATAAATGTAATTCATCATCTATATACTACATATTATATATTTTAATATAGATACTATAATAAACAGAAGATATAAAATATAGACTTGGTCTTTTTCTAAGCCATTGCCTGTGGGTCATACAGACCATCTCCTGGTGTTACTGCATTTGTGTATTCATTCTGGTACTACTTATTTTAGCATCCATGTCCTTGGGAGTTCCTTCAGGGAACTTCACACAAGGGGTTTCCATCGTTTCAGTGCCTTCAGAACTTGTTCCTTCCCAGTTCTCCAGCCTCCTTCTGGATTTTGGAGCATCTCGGCACTTGTGTCCGTGGCCCTTCCTTCATCCCCAGCCTGCAGCAGTCCCAGTCACTGCTGCCTCCCCCTTGCTGCAGCTCATTTGCCCAAGTGCTGCCAAAGGCAGCGGAGCTGGCTCAGGATCCCTGTTGGCTTCTGGGCTCTGGGATGAGCTTCAGGGGGACACTTGGAGCTCTTCCTAAAGAGCTGCCCGTGGGATGGGGGGTGGATTTGTCCTCTCCAGGTGGCTCCTGCTTGGAGTTCTTCTCTCAGTGGAGTCCTGGAGTTTTCTCAGCAGGCCTTGGCAGCCAGTGCTGAGCCAACGTGTGGCTCTGCTGCCATCCCAAACCTGCGCTGCCCGTGCCCAGCCTGAGTGCAGGTGGGGCATGTGCTGGCCATGGCCCAATCCTGCAGCATTTTCATCTGCTCATGGCTTTGGGCAGCACAAATCTACACTTCTTTCAATAGAAACACTGCATGTCTTGCAAATAGTTACACCTGCACTAGTAATGTACAAGTATGCAAAAAACCTTAAGTTTAAAAATGAAATTTGTTTTAAATTGCTACACTTGTGCTGCCAATGTATAAACATGCAAATATCAATTTCAGTTTAAAATGTAATTTTTTGCGACAATCGTGCTTTGTAAATATATACAAATACCAACTTCAGTTAAAAAAAATATTTTATTGCAACTCTGTACAACTTACTGTACACAAATATGAATTGAAGTATAACAATTACATTTTTTACCTATTACTACAATTGTACAACCCATATACAAATACAGAAACATCAATATCCCTCTCTAAAGAATTTCAGATCCAGAACTAAATAAATACAATATTAGAACTATGCAACTCCATATATATTTAAGTAGAAGTAAATACATATATATCCATAAGAATATATAGATGCAGATATGTATTACATATTTCATTACATATATGACATATATAATATACACATATCAAACCTATCTATAAATATACAAATATCAGTGGACCAATAAAAAAATCCATACAACCCCAGCAATAAAACTACACAGCTACACAACTGTACAAGTATGTAAATATAACTACAGATGTAAACAGATCAACTTACATGCATCAATATAACAATACACATAGACAGATGTCTATACAAATATCAGTCAATGTATGTAAATATCCCTACACTTGTAACTATCCAAGTCTAATTGTACCCATCCACAAACAGAACTAGATCAGGAGGGATTGCAGCACCCCATGTTCCCAGGCTCTCCCTCGGTCTCTTCCTCCCGTGCAGAGCAGCTCTCCTGGACAGGGACAGCAGATGGGACATTGGGAAGCAAAGGGAACACTGAGTCAGTATGGGGACGTTTCCCTTGGCAGCAGCTGCACTTCCATCAGGGAAGAGGAAATGTCAGAGCCTCCCCAGGAGGGTCAGAAGGAAAAGCAGCCGAGGGGCCGGGCTGTGGTGAGCTGTTCACTTCTTTCAGGCATCCCAGTTGCTCTGGGGGAACTCCCTCATGTCACGTTATTGAACCACCTCTGCACTTCCCAAGACTGTGGCCCCCAAATCAAGCAGTATTTCTGTCTCCAGCTGCTTGCACCAATGACAGGGAACGTCCTCTGACAGAGCTGGGGCACAAAGTTACCTTCCACAGCTCATCTGACAGGGCCTTGTTCTTCCTGTGCTTCCTGGCTTTCTCCTTATCTTCCACTTGGAAATTTTACAGCATTTCTTTTTCTTTCCCTTTGATCAGTGCTAAAATGCATGTTTCTCTTCCGAGTTTCAGTTTGTTCAGTGATCCTGTCAAGCGTTTTCTCAGAAGCTTTTATCATGGAATTGAGTGTTAATTTCAAAAGTTTTGGTGATTTTCTGTGTGATTTACACAAATCTCCTGCTAGTTAAGACACCACTTGGGAAGGTACAAAGAGGAAAAAGGATGTTTCTGTGTGTCAGTTCAGCAGTGGAGCATTCATGGATAGATGGAGTGATTAGCTGCATTTTACATGTACTCCTAACCTGAAAGTGCAACAGGTAACTTGGGGAGAAATTAAAGTCAGATCTCTTCTCCTACCAGCCTGTATTCAAATGCAAAGTAAATAGAGCAGAGTGAAAATGTTAGTGCTCAGTTCCTGAAGTGCCTCATTAAGGTGTTCTGAGAGTAATGGAGATAAAATCTGGGCTGGCATTCCTAATTCCCAGACATTCATTGTCAGTTTCATTGACTCTGAAAACAGCAGAGGTGTGCCCACCATACCTTATCAATCCATTTGGGGATGGTGTAGGTTCAGGTTTTCTGAGGCTTTAGCTTTATAGATCTCTAGACAAGGCTTCCAGGACTCTAAATGGCTTTCAGAAATTAAACTTTTCTCCTTTTTTCCTCAATCTTTGCACCAGAAACCTTCAGTGAATGGATTCCACTCTAATACAACTCGAAGCTGAATCTCTCAGCTGCCCCGGCGCGGGCCGGACTTGGCGGGGACGAGCGCGGCGGAGCCGGGGCCGCGGGCACAGCGCGGGCGGGGCGGCTCCCGGCGCTGGCCGGGCTCCGCACGGCACGGCCAGCTGCAAACCCCCTCTGCCTCTGGCTGCCATCGTCCTCCTGCCTTTGCTTTGCAGCACGCCCCCAACCAGCAAGGCAAGGAAGATAAGGAAGCTGCTTCCCAGGCAGTCAGCCTCCTGCAGCTCTTGATGCCTGCGGTTATCCCTGCTCAGCTCCAAGACTTCTCGTTTCTCTTCCATGAACTCCATCAGATTCCCCTCAGGCCAATTCTTCAGCCTGCCGAGGTCCCTCTGAATGTCACAAGCATTTGGGCTATCCCCTGCTCCTGCCGGCTCTGTTTTGTTTGCAGGCTTGCTGAGGGTAAACTGCTCCTCCAGGCCGGCCGTGAATGAAGACATCAAAGAGTATCTGCCCCAGGAGCAGCCCCTGGGCGTCAGAGCAGACGCGACTTGCCTCCAGCTCTGCTTTGTGCCACTGATGACAGTCCTCATCCGTTTTTCAGCCTTCCTGTCTGGGCATTTTGGCAGTTTGTGTTTAAGGATGCTGTAGGCTTTGAGTGTCTCAAAGGCTTGGGTAAAGCTGCGGTGGGCATCATCCATTGCTCCACCCATTTCCATCAATCTGCCTGTCCTAGCATGGGCATCAGGTAGGTTAACCATTACTCCCAATCAACTTCTCCATTTGTATGGAACAGTTTCCAGGATTAGTTACTCCTTCACCTTTCCAGGGGATGGAGGCAAGGCTGACTGACCTGTACTTTCCTGTCCTTCTTACTCTCTTTGAGGACATTCAGTGTATTAGAGCAATTCTGGCTGTTTCGAGTTAGGCAATTCCAGCAAAAAGTAAGAAAAATGAAGCTCTTAATACAGTCTATTAAACTCCTCTTTCTGCTACCATTCTATGCCACAAGAAAGATCTTGCTTTCTTTCCAGTGTTAGGCAAAAAAAAAAAAAAAAAAAGAAAAAAAAAGTCTCATTTACTAGAATGTAAATATGCCTATTTTTCAGGAGACACATAACTTAGATTTTCTTTCAGGATTAGACTGAGATGAAAGGATCTGAGAGCTTCCCGAATTTTTGGATATTTTGATATTTTTGTTGTCTCCAACTGTTTGGAAAACTGTTAGCACATGGTGAAGGTGTAGTGTTTTTGAAAATGCCATTCTGACGTTTTTCATGCTTGCATTGCATATTCATGTACCTACAGGAACTTTTGCAAACTTGTAGCACAGATTCATTACTTTCAACATCAGGAAATGCCAGAATTTGTTTGATCTTTTGCTTTTTTATGTGGTGTTTCTGATTCCCACATTTTTATATGCATATGTATCTTTTTTTAGGATCATGGTCACAGACTCCGTTTTCCTTCAGATCCCAACATGGTCAGTGCCCAGAACAGCCAATGAACAACTAATCAATATTCTTTTTCATCTCTTTTGTTTAATAATAAACTCAGACACCATTGATCTTTTGGGAATCCAGGACAATACTTGTGTGCAAAGTTTGCAGGGAAGATTTAAGTATCAAGCCCTGTGAATTTTCTCTTCTCTCTTTTCCGTTCCCTTTTTCCTTCATCTCTTGCCTGACCTCAGGGCCCCTTCCCTCCTGTCAGGCCCTCTGTTTGTTGCACTCCAGTGAAGCTCTCAGCTGTGGGTTCCCCAGCGTGGCAGCTCCAGTCTTCAAGCAGCAGAACCCAGCTGAGGCTGGCAGCTCAGGCACCCCCTCGGCCAGCTGGGCTTTCAGCTGCCAGGGCAGCACGGAGGGAAAGGGGCCGAGAGAGAGCTGAGGACGCTGCCAGAGCAGCCCTTGGGCAGTGCAGGGGGAGGGTGGCTTGAGCTGCTGCTGAGCCCACTGCAGGTGCACAGGAGGCTGCTCCGCACGGCCGGGGTGTGCCGTCCATCCACACAGAAAGGCAGGGCCAGCAGGCTCTCATGGGGGGACAGTAGGCTCCATCCATACCAAAACTTCGTCAGGCCTGCTAAACCCTCCCTTTGTCCTTCTGTCTGAACGTTGGCAGTGGTTTAGCTTACAGAATGGAGGTTTCACGAGACAATTGATTATAACTTGTAAACACATTTCCATGGGTTCTTGTTTTGCGTGGGGCTTTTTGGTTTGTTGTGGTGTTTTACTTTAGTTTGGGGGTTTTGCAAGTGTGTGAGGCTGAACTGTGTCCCAAAGTTCTTGTGCATTCATGAAGCTGTAGAGTGCCCTCCATGGGAATCTCCTCGGCTACGTACAAGCCCAGAGACCAGCACGTGGCACCTCAGGCCGAGCACAAAAGAGCACAGGACGATCTACAGAGTGCTCTGTAACAATAGGCGCTTTGAGCTGCTGTCCAGTGTGCAAGAACTACATCCCCTCTTCCTCAGATTCTCCTAAAAATGCACACTGTTCTTGTTTTGTATGATGCAGCTCTCTTAAACCCCTACTACAGGGTATCTGCACAGCATTCACACAGATGTTTGCTAAGACAATTCTGTTGCAGCTGAAAAGATCCAGGTACACTGCGCCCTGAGCAATAGCAGTAGATAAATGGACATAGAGAGACTTCAGGAGCAGAAGCAGCATTAAATCCATGACAATATGTAGGTGTGGAAATAGAGAAATCCACCCATCGTTGTGCAGCCCACGCATCTCCACTGGGTTCTGTAGAATGGCAGCAAATAATGCACAGGTATCGAGACCATGACTGACCCAAGAAGAGTAGGGAACAAGTTGGAAATGAGTAGGGGAAAAGAGTTTTGTAGAAGGAAATCATGCTGTGTAGGCATTTGTGTTCTTTCCACAGCATGTAGAACTTAGAGCATGAATATACATCAGATTTAAATATTCCTGTAAAGCCTTAGAAACATTCCTTTACATGTGGTTATTTACACAAACATACCTGTGAACAAATAAAAAAAATCCACAACTACATGTATCATTAAGCTGGATCCTCTGTAGATTCTCACATTAACGCTTGCAAAATTACATGATACTTCCAAACATCTAAAGACTTTTGTCCTCCGTTTGCTTCTTTAAAGCTCACAAAATGTAATGAAATTCTCTTTAAAACTGCAGAGAATGCTGCATGGCTAAGCAAGCCATTATTTGTGTGCTCACAACCATCTCTTCCTTGTCTGTCAGAGTCACTGACACATTAATTGCTTATCCAAACTCCAAACAGTTAATGAGTCACTCTGAAGATGAAATAAATATTAATGAGCCAATTTGAATGGAATTCATGTTCTCTGCCTCTTAAAGCTGAAGGTCTGTATTTATTCCATGTCAGAATTAAGTCTTGATACCTAATAAATGGGAAAACATGAAATATGCCGACTAGGGCACCATGTTTCAAAGGATGATTGCATTTTAGTCTTGTTGGACCAAATCGGTGATCAAAGAGAGAAAGGACTGGTCAATTAGAACCGAGAAAGCAGGTGAAAGAGCTGTCTAGGTCTGGTGCAGCTGGAGTTAAAAATGGAGTGTGTGGGTTTTGAAGTTGGGCAGGGATTCCAGAGCAGATGATTTTAACATAACATTACTAAATGCGTGATCTTCAAACAAACGCCTTGGCAGCAAATATCATGACATCCTTGCATTGAGCAAAGGAAGGGGAGAAGGAAGGCATGGAGTTTTCAGGGGTATCCAAATAAATCCACTTTATTCTGGATCAATATGGAATTTTCATGAAGCCAAACCATGAAGTGGAGGGTTCTTCAGCCATTCAATTTTTTAGTAAAATTCAGTGAAAGATACTATTTTGGAGTGTAAAAACTTTCATGTTGAAAACAGGAGTGTGCTGAGAGATCCTGAAGTCTGAGCCAATGGCAATTCACTGTTGAAAATCCAAGTCGAAAACTTTTCAAATGAAATGACCCAGGATGAAGTAGAAAACAGAAGTCCTTACCTTGAATCTTTTATGTGCCTCTTCTAACTCATTCCTGAAAGTGGCAGGCAAAGAGGATCCCACAGAAATCAAAGGAGCATCAGGGTATATCCCCGAAAGGCAACTGTAGGTGTGAAACGACTTGGGAGTTAGAGAGACATCAGTGAGCCACTTGTGAGTCAAACTGTTAGTGAAGAGCCCTTCTCCAAAGAAATGAGAGCTTCTCTCTGTAGCCATGATATTTTATGAAAAACCCTTTGCTAGGATTTTTCTCCTATTCTAGCTGAGAAGCCTCAGAAAAGAAATGTAAACAATTAACTATCTGATGTCTGTGGAATTGTTTACCAACAGGTGCATCTGTGATTGGTGCATGTTGGTTGTTTCTAATTAATGGCCAGTCACAGGTGCAGCTGGCTCGTACTCTCTGAGAGTCGTGAGCTTTTGTTATTCATTCCATTGCTGTCCGTTCTAGACTTCCGATGAATCCTTTTCTCTCTATTCTTTTCGTATATTTTTAGTATATCATTTTAATGTAATATGTATCATAACATAGTAAATCAACCGTCTGAAACATGGAGTCAAGATTCGCAGCTCCTCACACAAAGCAGCAACCATGTCTCTGGAGGAAGCTGAGCAGCAGGATATTACGGCTCATGTAGCTGGCAGGTATAAAGCAGATAAAGCAGGGAATTTGTGGAAATGAACCCTGGTATTCACTGGTCTCAGAAGGATGAAGAACCCATTTTATCAGACTCTGGGTCTTAGTAAGAAAGGAAGAGACCTCTATTTATTATATCAGGCCCAGCTGTTCATGGTCAGAGGTCGTATCAGCTGCTCAGCAGAAGGCACAGCTTTAACTCCAGCTCATCACACCTGGAGGCAGCCCTGGAAGTGCTCCTGCACCTCAGCTGGTGCCAGAGCACAGGGACACCCGCACACCCTCCTTAGACCCCTGTGTGCCATAAAACTAAAGGCATCTCCCCGAACCAACCAGCCAAAGCAGCACTGAGCACAGAACATGTCACTGCCAGTGACGCCTGCATGAAAGGATACAGAGAAAAGTACAATTCCAAAACGTATTGGGGGCTGAGTATAATACAGGAAAAATTCAGATTTTGGTACTTATCTTCATAAATGAGCATATATACTAGCTCTTTTCCCTAAAGTGTGCTTAAAGAGCCTGCACTTTCCATAGCAGTGTCTTAAATGCTTCCCTTCACACATTCCCAGCTAGCAGAGCTCTCACTCAACCTGTTTTTTCTCTTAAGTGTAAGGAAGGACTTAGTTGAGATGAACTGTGCTGCTTCCTCTGAAAGATACAAAATTATGGAAACAATATCTGCAAAGTCATAGGTTCTTTGAGGCAGGCCACTGGTATGTAAAATAAGGACTGTGTAAATGTAGCATCATGTCCACATCAGATAACACCCAAACCATTTTCTTAGGTTCATGTAAAATACTTTTTGTATCTCCCAGAAATGGCGCAGCCAAATGAGGTTGCGCTTAGAAACAAATGCGTTCCTCACGGTCCAAACGGCCAAACAAATGACAGCTGCCAGTGACACTTTTCCTACGGTCCCGTTTGCCCCAAGCGCGGATAAAAGCGGCGTCCCAGCTGCTGCGCTCATTCCGGCCCGCGGATCCCAGCCTGCCCCGGAGCGTCAGGAGCAGGGATGGAAGCTCAGCAGCTCGGGCTCGATGCCGTGTGCTGCGCTCGGCGCTCCTGAGAGCTGCTGCAGGGCCGGAGCAGGCCCGGCCCGCGGGGAGCGGCTCCTGCTGCGGCAGCCGGGCGGCCTCGGGGCTGCAGGGGCAGCGGCCGGGCAGGGCTCGGCTCAGCCCCGGGCAGCGCCGCCTTCTCAGCAAAGCTCCGTGCCGGCTGCGGAGAAGGGCGGGGGACCTGCTGGAGAGATCCTGCAATGCCCAAATTCAGAGCCCGCGGCAAAGGCCGCCCGGGGCACAGCGACCTTCCCGTTGTCCTGCGGCCTTTTTGGGAACGATGCCAAAGGGGCCCGGGTCTCTCCTGCCGCCTGCGGGCACCAGCACGTTGCAGGGACCTGTCCGTCACAGCAGGGTTAATCCGGGCTGGAGACTGCTGCAAACAGGCATCACAACATCCCTTCCCAAATTCCTCTGTGCTCAGGGCTGTGCCGGACAGGAGGAGCCCAACACCTGGGAAAAACTCCTGCACATTCACAGCAGCCTCAGCAGCCGTGGTTGTGCACACATTGCAGAGCGGTGTGCTTGTGAATTCTCAGCCAGCCTGGTAAGCGTTTCAAAGGTTTCTGCAATCAGTCAATAGATTGATCGATCAATCAATATTTTTCGAGGATTACAAAAATAAGAAATTAGAGTACGAAGTCAAAACAATTGTGTTACGACAACCTGCCTATATCTCAATTGAATTCTGGCATTATAATTTTTGGGAGACAAACCTCTCCCAGTCTAGTACAAAAGTCTTTTCTCTATAGGGAAACACTTTACAAGTAATATTACCACATTTAATAATCCATGGGTTTTTTGCAGGTTCCACTAAACACAGCCTAAAAATATATATAACAGAAAATAGTTGTAAGCCGAGTTATGAAGTTACAAAATGTAGCAACGGCCTGTTGTACCTGTCTGCGTACGTAAACATTTGCTCTCCCATCTGACGGCTCATTCTGCAAATTGCAATAAACAGCTGAATGCTCTCAGCAGCTCCAAGTCCTTCCTCTTACCATCCTGAACGGATGGACAAAATTAGCAATAACCAACATGAACAGCTCTTCACTTCTATTAAAACTTAACTCTTGAAAGATCCGTTTTTATTTTGTGTCTTCCAGGGGAAGCAGACATACCAAACACATGGGAGAACATAATTTTCCACGGTGCTTCTTGGTCTGGAAATTGGCGTGGTCAAGAGCTGCTTTCCTCAGGAACTGGTGGATAATCCCTCTAAGCCTCAAGAGCTGCATAATGAGTAAAGCCTGGACGGACCAACTTGCATTTCACATGTTAGATGGCAATCCTTAAATACTCTGAGCGGTGTTTAATAAAGCAGTTAGAGGATACTGGAAAAACATCCTCTCCTGACTTGATCTGTGATTTGCAGGTAAGGAACAATGTCCGTTTTCTAAAGAGAAAAAGAGTGTTTACATTGAGGAATTCCCTAGACCTGCCTGAGAAGGTTGCACTTCAGAGAAGACAAGGAAGCAATCTAGGGATCAAAAGGAAACTTAGTGTAGAGTTGAGAATAAAAACACAGAAACGCATACTGCAAACATTAACCCTTTTGATACACTGAATGGCTACGACTCTGTAACTTTTATTCCAAGTTGTACAAATTTTCATGTATTTTTTTTCACATTTATTTTTAAATAAGGCTGTACAAATAAAGTAGGGAAAAGCACGAAGTACAGTTAATATTGTCCACAGAGTGCTGTTAAATACAGGCAGAATCAAATAGTGTCAAACTATGTCAAGCAATCTCTGAAGTCTGCTAGTAAGTTGCTGACCAAAAGGAATGGTAGGAAAACCAGAACAAATGTAAGAAAGACAAGACTGGCTATCGCATCTGGCTATCATCTCTAAATATCCATGCATAAGTGCCTTCTATTATGATAAAAACATTTGTCCTGTTCAGGTCCGTGAAAGGATTCTCACTGATTGCAGTGGGTTGGAAATTGCATGCTTTGTGAAAAGATGACAGAGAGAACATTAAAGTGATCTGGATATCCTTTGTAATCAGTCTCTGTTTCCTCCAATAAAAATGAGATACATGCTTATAAATCACAATCATTCCTCTGCTCTCTGGAAGTCTTATTTTGGTATTTCACACCACTCTTCAGATTGAATTTGCTGTTCTCCTTTCTATTCTTCTAGCAGTCACATGAGTAGGGACAAAAGTGCTGACAGTTCACCGGAAAGAGTCAGAAAGTGCATTCCACTTGTGTGGTTGTTTTGTTTTTATTGCTACATCACATCCATGTGTGACCCTCTCCTTAAGTGAGTGTCACTATAACCATTCACACCTGCCAAATATCACAGTGATTCAGGAAAGGGATTCATTTGTTTCAGAAGTCAGACTCCCAAAGTCAGTGCCCTTCACGAAGCTGTGTTCCCACCAATGGAGACCTCCTCAACAAAGCCTCTTGGGTTTATCCTGGGAGTCAAGAGCAGAAATGCCAGCTGAGCAGATCTGCAGCTGCCAACATCTCCTGCAGCCCCTCATGCCTCCGAGCTGAGCTGAATTTTCATATATCTATCTATATCTTTATATATTTATATCATCTATCTATCCATCTGTCTATCTATCTATCTAGCTCTATCTCTATCATCTATATCTATATCTATATATATATCTATATATCTATATCTATATCTGTATTTCTATATATCTATATCTAATCAATATTTATCTGTTTAAAGAAGATGAGTGTACCTTCAGCCTCAGCAGCTCATCTCCTGTACGTGAGACCCCTGCCCTGAACCCCATGTCTGTAGAGGTGTGCATGGGTGTGTGTGTGTGTGGGAGACCTTTTTCCTTCTGGAGCAGCAAATGAGGCACAACATATCCCACAGGGTAGATTAAATTGAACAAGATGCCCACTTGAAGGCACCTGAACCGAGGATGAGATCTCCACCAGCTCTACAGGCAGTTTGGACACCCGGCTCCTATGGAGGAACAGGCACATGGAAACTAAAGTACAGCCCAAAATTATTAAATACCAACAATAATACACCTCCTTTTTACTGGAGGAAATAAGGACCGCAAAGAACATGCAGTCCCACTACAGAAACTTTATGGAGCTGCCTAAGAGTGTTAGAGAGCAATTTTAAGGGGAGATGCCATTTTTTATTTGTCTGTCCAAAAGGACATGTGTGCTCTGCAGGTCTTGGGTGGTATCTGTAGGCTCTTTATGGACATGTTGCATTTAAAACAGTATTAGATGGCTGTGCTGAGACCACAAGAGTAAATTCTAGATACCTGGTTATCAGAGGCTTGGCAAGCCTTCATGTGCAAATCTTGGGGCTACCCAGAAGAGCAAAGACAAAAACTTAGGCAAAAGTGATTCTTGGTTTAGATGGCTTGAAAGAATGAAATGTGAAGAATGTTAAAGCTTTTTTAGTATTACTTTTCCTAGATGGAAACCATAAAATCAGTGATCTAAAATGCCTCTTCCGATCCATGGCTGCACTATCCTATTACCAAGAGCACAAATATTAGCTGAAAGAATAAGTCATGCTGCACGTGGATAATCAAGAGATTTTAGAATGTGGTCTGAACAATAACAAATCTTTGATATGGAACAGCATTGCTGCTGCTGCCTCAGCAACCCCCAGATGAATGAGGAGAATAATTAACTATGCAATGATTAACTATGACTTTTGCTGCCTTTCTAAACAGGATATGATGATACTGGCCACTTGTGTTTACAATTCTGCAATAGCGTTGCTTAATTGTCATTTTATGATTTCTTACCAAATCTGTTATCCAGCTTTTTTCTACTGGCACATTTTCTCCTTTATAGCCATGGCAATTTCAGAGATTTGGTTTGCTCTCAGCAAATTTGCTGCCAGACTGCAAATCAGACCTATGTTTACTTGCAGTGCTGACCGGATCCTGGGAATACCTCGCCATGGCAGTCTGTGTCATTTACAACACTTCCTGATACTTCAGTGACAAAATCAAGTGATACCGGTTCCATACTGCAAGCTGGAGCAATGTGTTTATCTTTGAAGTCTGTGGGCTGAGACTAAAATAATCAGCATTAATTATTCAGCAACATACAAGAAGTGATGAGTTTTCAATCAGTATAAATCAAATTCCTATAAAATACATTTTAAGTATAACTAAGATGGGCAAGATAAGCTCTTCTTATTGTTATCAAATGATTCTTTGAATCCTCAAGGGTCAGTGTCTCTTATCTCCATCATTGATGAGATCTTCACGTTAACTGCTGTACAACATCATACAGATAGTTTGTTCAACCCTACTGGCAACAATGTCTGGTGTTTACCACAGATGATGTGTCCCTTTTGTTCTTCTTTGGTGACAATTAAAATTATTGCTTGTAGACTCCTACATCAAACATCAGGGTTGTCAATATTTTAACAGATTAATTTTTCAAAGAACAGCAGTGTTTCTCTTCCTGATTTTACTAAATAAGAAGAGAACATGAGGCTAGCAAAAAATAATTAGATGAGAACTTGTTTATGTATAGCGTTTATTCAGTTGATACTTCTTACCAAGTACATATATACATGATTTTTAGGTAATGGTGTATTTAACCAAGTGATGTAAAGTAACTCCAGATTGATGTACAATAACTCTCAGGTCATAGCTTTAAAATATTTGCTCTCCTCCCTTCCTTTAATCTTTCTGTTCCTGAGAGCTGTCGGTAGTTGTAAATGATAATGAAGTTCCAAGGTATCCGTTAGTCCAGTGGATTCCTCTATTTAAATGAAAAATCAAAAGTATACCTATGCCTTATTTCCTATGGGAAAAAAAAAATAGAACTCTAGTATTTTAGTCTTGGGCATTATTCAGATTTAATGGAAATATTGCACAGAATGAAATCAAATTTGGATTCGATTTTAAACCAGCCCTGCAACTCTCATCCTTACTAGTTTTAGCAAAGTGTCTTTATAATATGGGTACCTCAGAAAAAAAATTCAAATAAATTTCTATGGAACTGTGCTGCTGTGAAAAAAGTACACTTTCTTAAGTTTACCCTTTCTTCACACAGATGTTACAAACATAGAAAATTACAAACATATATGTGTGTATAAATATATATATGTGTGTGTGTGTGTGTGTGTGTGTGTATCAGGTGAAGGAGAGAATGCATGGTTCTAAATTTGGAGCACCACCTTTGGAAACACAGATGGTACTTAATGCAGTCTAAAAAATTAAACATCCAGTATTAGCAGTGGGCCAACAAGTTTTGATCTGGTATAATTGCTATCATTTGTAATCAGATTTGCTTCCTGCAGTGGGTTGTGGAGGAATTAGTAAAGCTAAGAAGATCTCTAGAAAGCTGGGAAAGCAGGCCTTAGAAACAGAAAGAGCCAAGACACTTAGAGCTATCTGCAGCTGCAAAGTCTGAAAGTAGAAAATGTTACAATAGTAGAGCAAGTGAGGATATTAAACAAGAGCTTGAGTCTTAGGCTTGGCTAAGATAGACTTTTAGATGGCAGGAAAATATGCTTAGCAAAATACTAGAAAGTTTTAAGCTTACTAATGAACATTGTGTATTGTTAATAAAAAGAAGACACGCAAGCACTGTGTGAAGCAGGTGTACGTGTACTTTTAGTAATCGGTTAAAACAACTGTCTGTAAGCTTTAGCAACATGCTATTGGCTAAAAAGTTTTTAAGATGCTCTGTAAGAAAGAAATCTTTGGCTGCTGCTGGCTGTACGTGAGCTTTGCCCTCTGCCTATTGTCTCAACCATGTAATGAGGCTGATCCCGCCAATAACGCTCAAGTCTTGTACCCGAGCAGCCCCGGCCCGTTCATGAAAAGGAAAAACACCGACACAGCTTGAGGCTTAGGAAGGCAAAGAGAGCCTGCAGGGCAGGTGGCTGTGCTGTGATTGCAGCAGCAGGAGGGATCACCTCAGGGCTCAGGAGCGGCTCCGCTGTCCATCCGCGATGTGCCCGCTCCTCCTGCGTCCTGCGAGTCCTTCCCTGGCAGTGACAGCGGGAGCTGCTCCCTGCCGCCGGCCGGCTCCTCTGCCTGGAGTCCCTCCGAGCTGTGCAGTACAAGCTCCCTCTTGCCTGGAGCCAAATGTGTGCCTGCGCCTTGGGCTGGCTTTGCCAGCTCTCTTTTTCCAAGCGTGTGACTCCCAGGCTTCTGCCCCAGCCCAGGGATGTTTGTTATTTCCATCCCCAGCTAGTTTGACACGGTGAATCACTGTGGTTTTACCTAAGAGGTGAATTGTAAGAGCCTAAATGAGAGATGCGGGACTCCAGGCGGCTCTTCCAAAACGCAGTTTATCACATGCAAGACGTTAGAGCAGTCCAGGGTCGTGGGCGACAGAGCCTGTGCCTAGAGATGTCAGCTGCATCTGCAGGCAGGCCTGGAGACCCTTCCTTTAGGTTACAAATGCATTATATACTTTTCTTTGCTGAGCATCTTAATACAGTAGAACCAATCTATACCTTAACTTTTATCTATAGCCTATCATAACTACTACAATTACCATATTCATGTTAGTATTCTCCAATCACTAAATGTGTTTACAGTTTAAGCCAGAAGTTGTTTTTCAGTTTTCTTGCAGTGGAAAATTCCGACACCTTTTTTCTACTTGCAACATTTGCTGACTTGTTTGCCTGTGCTATCTTTCTGCTTAGTAAAAACATCTTCTTGTTTGAGGTGGGCTTATCCTTTGTTCTAAGTCATAAAAACCCCTTCTAACTAACATATCCTTTGCCTCCTTGGTTATCCAGTAAGACTGGCTCAGCAATTCTTTTCTTCTATATCAAAACTTGCTTCCATCTCTATTCCTTCCTCAGCTTCTACATTCAAAAATCTTTCTGCTAAGCATACGTATCTGTGAGACTTTCTTGTCAAATTTTCATCCTTCCCAACATCGAATCAATAAGATTGTGGTGCTTTCTTGTACACAATGTCCTGTTAGGACCAAGAAGAAGCTGCTCCTGCAGTTTGGCTTGTGGCTGTTCCTGCACCATTTGCTCCACACGGCATGACCAAACAAAGTCTATCCTTTGCTTTACTAAGTTTAGGCTACAGCTTCATGCAAATACATGATAAAAGAGAAGAAATGCCATAAATCCCCTTACATTTTTCCCCTCCCTAGCCAGGGTGCTGCCTGAGGGGGTTCTGGAGATGGACCACATCTCTCTGACAAATACCCTCAGACGGATGTTTCACAGACAAGACAGGTCTCTTACCCACAGCTGGACACACCTGTGAGGAATTGGGTGCCACGGCCTGTCACACACTCGTCAAAGCTTCAGGATCAGTGAAGAAATAGGGACAAACATTGATGTGGTCGCTCATCACGGAAATGAGAAGTGCCCCAAAGCCAATGTCAGTTGAAAAGGGAAATTCATTACAGACTGCTGCAACTGCACTGCTTAGACAGAGCGACCACTGCCTGATACAAGATGGCTGCAGAATGGCACCACTCTGCTGCCCCTATCTCTAAACAGAGAAATATCCATTTCAGTTCCCACAATCGAGTATGTCACGGGTTACTGAGCGCTGCCTACAGCTCTCTGTGTGTGTCTGTCTGTAAAGAACCAAACATGGACTGAATTATCTGCATATCCACAGAGCAGGAGTTCTGCTCCCAGTGGAGTCCCGGAGTTTTCTCAGCAGGCCTTGGCAGCCAGTGCTGAGCCAACGTGTGGCTCTGCTGCCATCCCAAATCTGCGCTTCCCGTGCCCAGCCTGAGTGCAGGTGGGGCATGTGCTGGCCATGGCCGGAGATTTCCATGGCCCAAATCCTGCAGCATTTCCATCTGCTCATGGCTTGGAGTAGCACAAATCACAAAACCCCCATCGCAGCTGACAAATGGCATTTCTTGCAGATTGCCACACTGCTGATGGACAAACACACGATGTAGCTGCTGCTCTCTGTGAAGAGAGCTGCGGCTACAACTCACGAGAATCAATTTCCATTGAAAAACATAATTTATTTCAAATTGCTGCACCCGTGCTGACAATACAGAACTACACAAATCTCAATTTGGATTAAGAACAAGAATTTATTAGATTACTACAACCAGTCTATGTAAAAATATAAAAATACCAACTTCAGTTAACAAAACCTAATTTATTGCCAGCCTCTACAACTCACTAGATACAAAGATCAATTAGGACTTTAACAACCTAATTTATTACATATTACTACAAGTGTACAGCCCATATAGAAATACAAAAATATGCATTCCCTTGTAGGGGTGCATTAGTTTTAAGTTGGTTTATTCCTGTACCCCCCATTCCTGTTTATGGTTTTGCCCGGGCTCTCTCTCTCTCCCTCTCCTTGATTGTCCCGTCAGTTACGAGTTATCTCTCCTAATCCCTCCCTGGCTGCCTGTCTGTTATTCAGTGTCCATACCCTTCCATCCAGAACCTTCTGTCTTGGACACTGAGTGATTGGACCAGAGGTCAGGGTTCAACCCTCAGTTTATTCCCACTGGAGATCTGAGATGTTTGTTACGCTTTATTCCCTCCTCTCAAAAATTTAGATTGGTCATTGTATTCTGTTTATAAGGCCCTGCCGGGCAAGCATTTTTGTCTGCGCCCGACGCACTTTCAATAAACCCTCCCGTTTTCCCTGTCGGCGCGGTCCGGTCTTTCTCCTGTGGGTCGCAGCCCAGCTCCTCTTCCAACGGCTCTGGGGGTTCTCGCCCTTCTGAAGGCATTCAGCCTTAAGCACTCTCCCTAGGAAGTCTCCCAGGGGGAGAGTGCCCTTCCCCCCTCAGTGCTGCCGGCGGCGCGGCCGGAGTGTGCCCGGGAGTCAGAGTCTTAGAGGCTAGCTGTCGCCGCTGCATTCCCTCCCCAAGGAACCTTGTACCAAGAACCTTATCGATACAACTGTACAACTATATGACTCCATACATGTTTAAATAGTACTAAACACACACACACAGAAATATTTATATATATAAAAAATATATATTGTTATATATATAAATACCTATATAACAATCTACATATGTAAACAGAAATTAAATATTACATAATATAGACTATATATACGAACAGATATATAACAGAAAGAAAAGGGACCCCAGCTGCCCCATCTTCAAAGCCTCTCCTGCGGCCTCTTCCTCCCGGGCAGAGCAGCTCTCCTGGACAGGGACAGCAGATGGGACATCTGGGAAGCAAAGGGAACACTCAGTCAGTAGGGGCACGTTTCCCTTGGCAGCAGCTGCACTTCCATCAGGGAAGAGGAAATGTCAGAGCCTCCCCAGGAGGGTCAGAAAGAGAAAGCAGCCGAGCGGGCCGGGCTGTGGTGAGCGCAGCCGCGGCGGGACCGTCCCGCAGCCCCGGCAGCCCGGCAGAGCCGGCACAGATCCCGGGCCCTGCCGGCACAGCTGCCTTGCCCAAGGACAGCCCCTGTGCCAGCCGGGGCAGCTGCGCTGAGCAGCCCCAGCACGGGCAGGGCCCACGGCCACAGCCCACGCCAGCCTCAGCCCCACCCTGCCTCCCCGGCCCTGGGGCCTCACCCAAGCCCTCTCCAGGCTGGCAGCAGCGGGGCCTCGCTCCCTGCTCCTGCTGCTGGCCCTCGGCTTCTCCCTGCGGGCTCCCGGCAGTCTCCGGCGGTCCTCGTGGTCTTCATTGCAGCTGTGGCAAAAGTGGAGGTTCTGGAATTGGTTCCAAGGCCTGGCAGAGCTGCAGTCCCGGAGCCCTCTGTGCTCCCTGCTGGCCCCTCCATCCCCTCAGCCCCGCCATGCTCTCGGCAAACCCCCAGCCCCCTTCAGCTTCTCCAGCCCCTCACAGTCCTCTCACCTCCCTCAGTCCCTTCTGACCCATCCCGTCCCCTCAGCCTGTGCCACTTGCCTGTCACCTCAGTGCCACCATGGCCCTGGGCTGCCCCACAGCCCTCAGCCCCAGCAGCAGCTCAGGGTCACCGTCCCTTCAGCGCCACCGCCCCCTCAGCCCCCTCAGTCTCACCGTCCTTCAGCAGCTCCTCAGGGGACAGTGCCTGGGGCCACCGGCAGCTCCCACCGCTCCAGGGACATCCGGGGCAGGAACTGCTGCTGCGCCCGGCCCGGCCGCCAGCTCGGACCCAGCCCAGGGAGAGGGGACACAGGGGGCACAGGGGGAAAAGCCAGAGGTGAAAAAGGCAGCCGAGGGGGAAAGAGGTAAAAATACTGCCTAGACCTACACTAACATCAATCTATCCATCTAAAAATCCATATAACTCTAACTACATATAGATGCAGATTTATAAATATAAAAATATTAAAAATATATTATTACTCTATATGTATATAAATGTCAATTTTAAAATCTATAAATGTAACTACATGCACATAAATATAATTCTATCACATCAAAACTATATATAGATTTAACTGTATAGATGTATATATATATATATATATATGTCCTCTATAAACCTACAAATATAACTATGTGGATATATAAATAGGATTGTATAAATCAATAAATGTAACTACATGGATATATAAATAGAACTATGGAAATCTATAAATCTATGTATAAATGGAGGGATTCCACCTGCCCGATGGTCACAGGCTCTCCCTCCGATCCTTTTTCTCACGCAGGGCAGCCCTCCTGGCAAGGTAGATTAGGTGGAAATCTGAGAAGCAAAGGGAACACTGGGTCAATATTGGCCTCTGTGCATCTTTCCTCTTGGAAGTCACTGTCCTTGTGTCAAAGACTGTAAAAGATGGCCTGAAAGGCAGAGTCTCACTTGGCAATTTGAAGCCTGCTCTTTAAAGAGTCAGAATCCATCCAAGCATTCAAAATTTCTGAAGTTTTGAAGAATCCCAATTAAGTCAAAACCCTTGCAGTGCAAAGGGCACCCATGAGAGCTGGAAACACAGGCAGCCCCAGCTGCCACAAAGAAGCCCAGCCTTGTTCTTTCTCTGTGCTGACAGAGAGACCTCAGTCCCCACTGAAATGGCTGAAGCTCAGGGCTGCTGGAAGCTGAGCTATGAATCAGCACCGTTCCCTGCCGTCTGCAACCTGCCCTCTGCAGTGAGCAACAGCTCCTCCAAAACAACCACCAGCTCTGGGATGAACAGCTGGGAGGGAAAGAACTTCCTAGCAGGCCTGCAGGCTGCACCAGCTTTGCTCAAGCATGCAGATCCAAAGTGCTCTATCTCTCCTTTAGTTCTCACTAATTTGGGGTAATTTCAGGTTTTCCTTGAGCTACTGGATTTGTGACTGATGATTTGCTTGGCCTCAGAGCTTCTGCTGCTTGTATTTTTAATGTATCTCACTACACCTACCAGCAGACTGGTACAACATTGATTTAATGCTTGGAGACAAACAGCTCAGACTTCTACACTGACCTTTTCTTGTGGTTTTTTTCTCTCCCTTCAAGAGTCACTCAGTGTTGCCTCCAGAGCACTGACACCCTACAGCAAATTTATCCACAGACTTCAGCACAAAACTGGGACACCCGAGTTGGTGACACAACTCCACAAGGTCAGCTTTATTCCCTCCTCCCTTGCCACAGCAGAGGACTCAGTGTCAGAGCCTCTGGAGAAGCGTGGACGGCAGGGCTCGGGGAGATTGTGCCAGTGCAGGATTTGAACTAAAGGCACCAGGAAGCACCAGCCCTGCAGACAGGAGCTCAACTCTGCTCATCTCCCTTGCTGCCAGAGGCAGGCTCGGAGCAGCCATCTCACACCTCTCTAAACCAAGGGGGACTCTGTCCTTACCAAGCTCTTCGGGCTCCTGGGAATTGTTCCCGCACCTCCTGGTGCCAGGCAAAGCTCCTTCTGCTTCAGCTCTGTCCACAGGCTGCCCTCCCGAAGACTCAGGGGCAACATTAATATTCCCCTTGAAAGAGAAACAGAAAGGAAGAAACCCTTCTCACCAGTTACACCAAACACCTGGTCCAACAACTCCATGGCTCACACTCTTAATCCCTTGTTCCTAACAAGAACTCTGGGCCCCAAAGCCCTTCAAGAGTCAAAACAATTTCACTTCTCAAACACAGTCCAAAAGCTGTCAAAGCTGACAGTGTTGAACGTGGGGGTGACACTGAACACATGGAATGGCTGCTAAGGAAGGAGTCCTGGCACAGAGATTTGCTCCTCCTCCACAACCCTGAGCAAAGCAGTCTCATCCAGGCTGCAGCTTGGCAGGGACTGCGTGGGAACACACATCTCTTCCCACAGAGCTGCCCAAGAGCAAGGTGACTGAGCTCTGCAACATGGACAGCAAGACTGGCCAGTTTGCCCAGCTGAGGATTTCCCAGATGGAGACTGGGCTGCAGGCACCAGGTTACCCAGAGGACAAGAAAGCTGCAGCTCCAGCCCAGCCCCACACACGGCTCTGGGAGCGCCCACACGCCCGGCAGGGCTCACGCAGCAGCAGCAGCAGCTGCAGCCCAGCCCTGCTTTGCCTTGGCCTTCCCACCCAAAAGAGGCACAGCCCACATCTGCTGCTGGAACAGGCACCTCTGGCATGTCCCTCCCTGCACGGGACACTTGGCAATTCTCCAAACACTCTTCTCTTCTTTCCCACCAAACAAAGCCTCTTAGAACCTACAAAGCTTCCACTTCCTCACCACAAACACCCCTGCACGAGGGATTCTTCCCAGGAAAACAGGCACCCAAACCTGGCCAACACAGGCTCACACCTCTTCATCCTTATTCAGGGGGAGACTTTTTCATTCCCTCTTCTTTAGGAAGTCTTGTTTCACCAAGCAAATCTTTTCCTGTCCATTCACTGAGCTGAACTCAAGAAGCCTTTGCTTCTCAGCCATGCAACAACATTCACAAGCTCTCAGCTCCCAGCCCTTTTCTTCCCTGTCCAATGCAGTTACCTGAGCAGAGGGAGAAAACATCTCCTCCAGCGTCTCAAGCACCATGTCCAGATCTGGTGGTGGCAATTCCTCTTGCCCAGGAGTATTCCACAGCCAGCTGGGGGCTGTCCATGGTGCAAAACCAGCACTGCCAGCTGGAGCGCTGGGGCCTGAAGTGCCTGGGGTGGCTGCAAGAATCCAAACACATTGGTCAGGCTCCACAATGTGGCTTTGGGACACAGAGCTCTAGTGCTGCCTTGGATCAAACATCACAGGAAGCACAGAGCAACCTCAGTTCCAGAAATGTATTCAGACTTGCCAGGGGATTGGGGGAGTGAGTTCTCCTCTTAAAAAATATTTATCCTAATTCACATGTACACAGATTAAAGCATGGATTGTAAAAGGGATATAGACACACACACACATTTTATAATCACAGCCTTTTGCATCTTCCCAGCAGCTTTGGGATTTGGCTACATTTGGTTTCTCATCACAAAAGACCACAGAAAGTGGATTCACCCAGGAAGAGCCCAGATCTTCAGACACACATGCTGAAATTAAACTGTGAGTTTTTTCTAAAACCAGCCTTGTGGGTGAGGCTGTATTCTGCAGCTCCAACTCTTCTGGGGCAGGCAGAGCTCATTTCAGTGGTTTGGCTTGATTTTCAGGGCAGACAGTCTTAAAGCTCTGCAATATCCTCTCACCATCCTGGTCTGGCTTCATTCAAAGAAAGAGGGGAGTGCACCTAACACTGATGACTTGTTAGGCAATATCTTTTGCCTTGCCCTTGTACCCCTACAGAAGGGCTGTCTGGAAAATGCCCAGAACACCCTCCAAATCTGCAGCAAGGACAGGAAAAGCTGGCAGAAAATCCTTCTGTTTTCAAGATCCCTCTTCCTAGGCGACTTGACACTTTCTACCCGATTCTCGCTTGAGATCTACCCATGATAGAGCACTGCAGGAAAACTCTTTAAAGGGTCACTAACCAGGACCTGCTTGGAAAGCAAGGGTAGAAACTCTTTCCCTACCTGATGAACTGCAGGCTGGCAAATACTGCTCTGAAGATGTGCAGCTGCTTCCCTCTGGAGAGGCCATGGAAGGGCTGTGATGGTCTATGGGACGCAGAGAAACGGTGAGCTCAGGGCGGCATCTGCAGTCTATGGGAACCAGCGGAATGATGAGCTCACGCTTGAGATGAAATTTGCTGGTGCCTGGTTCCTCTGATGAAACCCCAAGAAATCCAGATGAGGCAAAGACTTTCTTGGGAGATGTCAGGAAGAAGTCAGACTCCTGAGCACCTGCGCTTAGCCTGGAAGGGCCTGGAGGCAGCTGTAAACCCTCAGGTGAGGCAGCAGTGAGGTCCTGGTATGAGAGCACTGTGTAGCAGTGAGGGAAGAAGAAAGGAAGCAAAGAGAAGGCCGGGTCACTATTGGTCTTTGGGTGTGTTTCCTTTGGCAGCAACTGTACTTCTATCAGGAAAGACAAAAGCTCCCATCCTCCCAAACAGGGTGAGAAAGAAAAAAATCCCCACATGTTCTGGGGCTATTCAACTAACAATTCCTTGTCTAATTAGCTCTGCCCTATTCGTTCAACTGTCTGGGAAAACTGTCCCACTGCTGCTCCTTGGCAGAAGGCAACTGCCAGAAACCCAACTGCCCGGTGCTTTCTCCTCTGCTCTACAGGGACAGGAGGCTCCCTCCAGCTGCGCTTGACCGGGACAGGGCTCTGGGCCAGGCAAGGAGCAGCGCCAGCCACGGCGCACGGCTGGGCCAGCTGCAGCCGAGCGGGCCGGGCTGTGGTGAGCGCAGCCGCGGCGGGACCGTCCCGCAGCCCCGGCAGCCCGGCAGAGCCGGCACAGCGCCCGGGCCCTGCCGGCACAGCTGCCTTGCCCAAGGACAGCCCCTGTGCCAGGCGGGGCAGCTGCGCTGAGCAGCCCCAGCACGGGCAGGGCCCACGGCCACAGCCCACGCCAGCCTCCGCGCCCACAGCTCCCACTCTTTCTCACCGGCTCTGGGCGGCTGCCCGGCGGGGAAGGACGCCAGCGGCCGCTCCGTGCGGAGCTGCTGGAAGCGGCTGGGCTGGCGGCTGCGCACCTCCAGCCCCGCTGCCAGCCGCTGCCTGTTGGCCCTGGTCAGGCGCTTGATATGGAGCAGGAGGTCGGGGCGGTCGCGGCGAAAGTTGGGGTTCCTGAAGTGGAGCCAGCCCCCGGCATCGCCGGGCTCAGATGAGCCAACCCGGCTCGGCACCTTGTGGAAGCCGTAGAGGTTGAGCTGCCGCACGAAACTACCGAAGTGCGTGGCTTGGAAGGAGTCCGGCGTCGGCCCCACCCCCTGGCCGCCCCCGTGGGCGTCGCCCGGGCTGAGCAGCTCCCGCTCGAAGAGCGAGCGGTCGACGAGCAGCCCCTGGGCGCGGCTGTCCCAGCGCACGGAGCGGACGCGGGGGCTGTTCACCAGGCGCCACAGCTTGGCGGGGAAGGCGCTGGCGCTGAGCCCGGCGGGCAGCGGCAGCTCCGCCATGGCTCCGATCGCCGCCTGTGGCCGCAACGCCCGCGGCGCAACGGCCGCGGCTGCGCCGGCGGCGCGCGGCCGGAGGGGGGCGCTGCGCTCGCGCCCAGCGCGGCCCCGGCGCGGGCCGGACTTGGCGGGGACGAGCGCGGCAGAGCCGGGGCCGCGGGCACAGCGCGGGCGGGGCGGCTCCCGGCGCTGGCCGGGCTCCGCACGGCACGGCACGGCACGGAAGGGCAGCGCCCGGCACGGCATTTCAGGGCAATGGAAGCCCGTGGCGAAGGCACTGGGAGCAGTTGCGGGCTCTGTCCCCACTGTGCATCCCGTGCCTGGGTCACCATCGGTGACAGAGAGGAAGGACATTGCTCTGGCTTGGCTGGGGAAAGGATGAGAATGGGGCATTAGAAAACATTCATTTGGTCTCCTTTTCAGCAGACTGGCTCTTTTTATCTCACCATGTCTGCCTGTCTTTGGCAGAGTTGGCACATTTCTCGTGCTTTAGAGTCAGCTACAGCAGCAGGAAGGGGCAGCAGGTTTGTCAGATTGATTTCAAAGCTAAAGTGCTGCCCCATGGATGGATGCTGCTTTATTCAAGGGATTTCTGGCCTGGAGTTGTAGTGAACTCATGCTGGTGTTTTCCCAAACAGTGTTGCCTTTTTCTTTCCTCAGGAATCCCCTCTTCTTCCCCCCATCTGGGGAGAGTTCCAATGCAAATGCCTCCTGCAGCCAGCTCTTGTCACTGTAGACTGACAAAGGAGATTTCACAATGGAGAGAGACTCCCTAGAGCTGCTGTGGAGAGCTGAAGGGGGAAGCTTTGTCCCTCAGCCTTGAAGTCTTGTTGGAGAACTGCTTGTGCTCTGGGGGACGCACAGCTTTTCCAAGCCCTGCAGGTTCATTCCTGAGCTTCCTGACACGCCACAGACTTTGGGGCTGTCATGTTGGAGCACAGATTTCAGTCTGGGAACTTTTGTGACACAGGGAACAGGATTAGCCCTGCAAGGCCAGGCTAGGGCCAAGAGCAGAAGGCCAGCAGTCTGCATTTGCCCCCAGGGAGCCCTCCAGAGCAAGAAGCCACTCCTGGCCAGGGGCTGAGGTGCCCGAAGCTGCCTCCCCGCTGTGCAGCTCTGCAGAGCCCACGCAGCGCCGGGTCCTGGGCAGCTGGGACAGTCCGGCTGCCCTGGAGCACAAGGAGTGTCCCAGAGAGAAGCTGCTGCCCTTTGCTTTGCAACTGTTTTCACAGAGTCCTGTCATGAATCCACAGAGTCTGACATGTTTTTCTTTCTTCTCAAAAATGTTACCCAGCTTTTTGAGAAAATTGAGTGATGTAGCTTCCGCTGGTGGTGGTGCTTTTGTCTGCAGGTGAGGGCAGGTGATTTGAACCAAGGACGGAGTCCACTGTTGACATCCTAGCTTTGCCAAGTCAAGAAAATCATTCACAATTGAGCTACTGGTGCTGAGCAGTAGGATTTTTTCCTAGTTTTTGGAAAACTACAACCTTAAGAAACCCAACAGATTTTCCTCCATGAGGATACCAGCAGTAGCATGATACCAGTTTTTTCACCTCTTTTCTGTGTCTTTGGTGCTTTTGAGAGTTCCTCAGTGCCCAGCAGGAATGAAAGGACATGTGATAATGTGATTTAAGAGCTCTGTGTTGTTCCTTGCCACATGAGTGTTCATGACAAGCTGGACAGCCCACTTGTGGCTCTGTCGAGTTAAATTCATCCCAGTTCTGTGCAAACAGCAGCCCTGAGGTGCTGAGGAGAGCAAGGACAGTGGGTGGGTGTGCATGCACACAGCCGGGGCTGACTGCTGTGTGGGCAGAAGGTTTTGGACTGCTGTACATCTTCACTCTCCAGGCTGGAGGAATATATCAAAACTATATTAAATAAAAATATTTATCAAAACATATCAAAATGTATCACACAACACATATGAATTTATGATAAATGTAATTCATCATCTATATACTACATATTATATATTTTAATATAGATACTATAATAAACAGAAGATATAAAATATAGACTTGGTCTTTTTCTAAGCCATTGCCTGTGGGTCATACAGACCATCTCCTGGTGTTACTGCATTTGTGTCTTCTGGTACTACTTATTATAGCATCCGTGTCCTTGGGAGTTCCTTCAGGGAACTTCACACAAGGGGTTTCCATCGTTTCAGTGCCTTCAGAACTTGTTCCTTCCCAGTTCTCCAGCCTCCTTCTGGATTTTGGAGCATCTCAGCACTTGTGTCCATGGCCCTTCCTTCATCCCCAGCCTGCAGCAGTCCCAGTCACTGCTGCCTCCCCCTTGCTGCAGCTCATTTGCCCAAGTGCTGCCAAAGGCAGCGGAGCTGGCTCAGGATCCCTGTTGGCTTCTGGGCTCTGGGATGAGCTTCAGGGGGACACTTGGAGCTCTTCCTAAAGAGCTGCCCGTGGGATGGGGGGTGGATTTGTCCTCTCCAGGTGGCTCCTGCTTGGAGTTCTTCTCTCAGTGGAGTCCTGGAGTTTTCTCAGCAGGCCTTGGCAGCCAGTGCTGAGCCAACGTGTGGCTCTGCTGCCATCCCAAACCTGCGCTGCCCGTGCCCAGCCTGAGTGCAGGTGGGGCATGTGCTGGCCATGGCCCAATCCTGCAGCATTTCCATCTGCTCATGGCTTTGGGCAGCACAAATCTACACTTCTTTCAATAGAAACACTGCATGTCTTGCAAATAGTTACACCTGCACTAGTAATGTACAAGTATGCAAAAAACCTTAAGTTTAAAAATGAAATTTGTTTTAAATTGCTACACTTGTGCTGCCAATGTATAAACATGCAAATATCAATTTCAGTTTAAAATGTAATTTTTTGCGAGAATTGTGCTTTGTAAATATATACAAATACCAACTTCAGTTAAAAAAAATATTTTATTGCAACTCTGTACAACTCACTGTACACAAATATGAATTGAAGTATAACAATTACATTTTTTACCTATTACTACAATTGTACAACCCATATACAAATACAGAAACATCAATATCCCTCTCTAAAGAATTTCAGATCCAGAACTAAATAAATACAATTTTAGAACTATGCAACTCCATATATATTTAAGTAGAAGTAAATACATATATATCCATAAGAATATATAGATGCAGATATGTATTACATATTTCATTACATATATGACATATATAATATACACATATCAAACCTATCTATAAATATACAAATATCAGTGGACCAATAAAAAAATCCATACAACCCCAGCAATAAAACTACACAGCTACACAACTGTACAAGTATGTAAATATAACTACAGATGTAAACAGATCAACTTACATGCATCAATATAACAATACACATAGACAGATGTCTATACAAATATCAGTCAATGTATGTAAATATCCCTACACTTGTAACTATCCAAGTCTAATTGTACCCATCCACAAACAGAACTAGATCAGGAGGGATTGCAGCCCCCCATGTTCCCAGGCTCTCCCTCGGTCTCTTCCTCCCGTGCAGAGCAGCTCTCCTGGACAGGGACAGCAGATGGGACATTGGGAAGCAAAGGGAACACTGAGTCAGTATGGGGACGTTTCCCTTGGCAGCAGCTGCACTTCCATCAGGGAAGAGGAAATGTCAGAGCCTCCCCAGGAGGGTCAGAAGGAAAAGCAGCCGAGGGGCCGGGCTGTGGTGAGCTGTTCACTTCTTTCAGGCATCCCAGTTGCTCTGGGGGAACTCCCTCATGTCACGTTATTGAACCACCTCTGCACTTCCCAAGACTGTGGCCCCCAAATCAAGCAGTATTTCTGTCTCCAGCTGCTTGCACCAATGACAGGGAACGTCCTCTGACAGAGCTGGGGCACAAAGTTACCTTCCACAGCTCATCTGACAGGGCCTTGTTCTTCCTGTGCTTCCTGGCTTTCTCCTTATCTTCCACTTGGAAATTTTACAGCATTTCTTTTTCTTTCCCTTTGATCAGTGCTAAAATGCATGTTTCTCTTCCGAGTTTCAGTTTGTTCAGTGATCCTGTCAAGCGTTTTCTCAGAAGCTTTTATCATGGAATTGAGTGTTAATTTCAAAAGTTTTGGTGATTTTCTGTGTGATTTACACAAATCTCCTGCTAGTTAAGACACCACTTGGGAAGGTACAAAGAGGAAAAAGGATGTTTCTGTGTGTCAGTTCAGCAGTGGAACATTCATGGATAGATGGAGTGATTAGCTGCATTTTACATGTACTCCTAACCTGAAAGTGCAACAGGTAACTTGGGGAGAAATTAAAGTCAGATCTCTTCTCCTACCAGCCTGTATTCAAATGCAAAGTAAATAGAGCAGAGTGAAAATGTTAGTGCTCAGTTCCTGAAGTGCCTCATTAAGGTGTTCTTAGAGTAATGGAGATAAAATCTGGGCTGGCATTCCTAATTCCCAGACATTCATTGTCAGTTTCATTGACTCTGAAAACAGCAGAGGTGTGCCCACCATACCTTATCAATCCATTTGGGGATGTTGTAGGTTCAGGTTTTCTGAGGCTTTAGCTTTATAGATCTCTAGACAAGGCTTCCAGGACTCTAAATGGCTTTCAGAAATTAAACTTTTCTCCCTTTTTCCTCAATCTTTGCACCAGAAACCTTCAGTGAATGGATTCCACTCTAATACAACTCGAAGCTGAATCTCTCAGCTGTGTTTACAGTGGTGTCCGTGTGTCTCTTCTGCACAGTGCAATTTAAAAATCTTCATTCCCTTTTTTTTTTCTGTTTTAGCTTACAAATACATGCAGATGTATCAAAAATGTCTTTTTTTTCTCCTACATCACTTCCTATCTAGTAATTTCTTTTTATCCTGTTCTGATGCTTTGCTATTTTCATGTTTTATTCTAAGTGCACTTGTGTTTTCTTGAATGTGGAAGTTTTAGGATGCAATGCTCTCATACACCTGCTTTCATGAAACCCTTCATTAACATCAGCAGAAGTAACTGTGTGCTTCCTTTCTGCTTGGTAGAAGATTGGGGAAACTCAAGACATGCTTAGCTACAAAAAACATTTATGGTGTTTGGTGTTTCTCTAAGAGCTTAAGTTGATGGTAAAGCAACTGCAGCTGCTTGTTCACATCACAGAAATTGGAAGAAAGCACACTGTAGATACTGAGGAATGCAGTGCAAGGAGGATGGGTATCCCTTAATTATACCGGCAATTGATATCACTGGCAAAATTCCCTCTTTTCCGAAGGGTTTTCATTTGCTTTGGCTGTACTTTGCATGGCTGCAGGTCACATTTCACTTGATTTAAGGAAGTATCTTGACAGTTCTTGAAGAACTCACCCTCGGAGGAATTACTCATTTCTGCAGTCCTTGTTATATGCCCTGTTTTAAAAGACTTCTATGCTATTTTCCCCCTCTCTGTGTTTTCACACTTGTTCAACAAGTTTTTTTTTCCTAAGAATATTAATCACAATATTCCAAAGGAGTAAAAAAATTATTGGATATTTGTTCCCTAAATATTTCAAAAAAGAGTAATAAAAAAATCTGTATAAATGCAAATAAAAATAAACTTGAGAGTTCTCCCACAAACCTCAAGAAAAATCCCCATGTATTCTATAAAAAACCAGACAATTAATCTGCAGAATACAAAAAGGGCATGTTCTAGAAGAGAAAATTTGTACCACAGTGCACTTGCATGGAATTATATGCTTTCAAGCTTTTTGCACTTCAGGGGCAGTATCATTCTCTGCATTGCAGTGTTCTGAGCATGTTTTGCTCACCGTGGCAGCTTTCTGCTCTCCCCTGGTGCAGATCATCCTCCCAGCCAAGGCTGAGTGCAGCCACCACAGCTCGCAGCACCTTCCCACACAGCAAGAACCTGAATGAGAGAGAGATGGCTTCCCCCAGCTGCTGCGTGTTCTAACACTGCCACCTCGCAGCTGCTGAAAGCCTCAATTTCTGTGCCCTTTTCTCCTTCCCAAATGTTATATTCTGCACCCCAAACCTGCAAACCATTCCTTTCATCAAGGAGGAATGTCTAGCCCACCTGTATTTCAATGCCACCACTTGGCTCAGCCTCCTTTCCTTAGACCTGTAACTTTTTTTCCCAGTGTGTGAAATTCCTCCTCTTTAGAAAGGCATATTCCAGAACTTGGCAAAACAACAGAGGTGATGGATGGATTGAGAGCAGCCCTGTGGAGAAGGACTGGGCCATCCTTGAGAAGGAAACACTGGATATGAGCTGGCACTGTGTGCTTGCAGCCCTGACACCCCTCTGTACCTGTGCCTAAACAGGGATGTCCCACAAGTCAGGGGAGGGAATTCTGCCCCTCAGCTCGAGTGACAGCCAGGAACAGGATGCCTGTGAATGTTGAGGATGTTACATCATTGGCAGTGTTCAGGGTCAGGTTGGATAAAGGTCTGAGGAACCTGGTCTAGTGGAAAGTGTCCCTGACCATGGCAGGGGGCTTGGACTAGATGATCTCTAAAAGTCCCTTCCATCCTCACCCTTTCTGTCATTTCATCATTTCAGGGCACATGGGACAGGAGAGAAAAAGAAATGAAATGTGATCATGGCAGCGAGTTAATGGGGGGATATTCTGGGCCACAGATGTGCAAGGAACTCCAGATGAAATCACACCTTGGGCAAGAGTCCTCTTAAAGCATGAAATGCATCTCCTGGAGTATCTGTGGGCTTAGTTTCCCCAGGAAGGAGGGAATATCTTGGTACTCTGGAATTCCAGCTGTTGCCTGCATATTTACACCGTTACAAGCCCAATTCCAAATGAAATGGAATATAACTGCATTTTTTAAGAGGTACTTACTCAAGCAAGGAGAAAACACCCCTCCCCATAACAACACAAAGAAGTCCTGATGAACAAACATTCATCTTCTTCCACATGGACTGTGAAGCACCAAAGTATGTCAATGGACATCCTCCCTGTGCACAGGTTTGAAGAGAGTTCTCTGCACCCTGAGGCAGAGCCACGTGGTGGTTGCACACAGCATCCTTGCCTCACACCAGCCAAGCCTCAAACCAGGAGAAATTAGTTCCAAGTGAAGAAAGAACTGCTTGGGCTGATGACTCTCAGGGATGTCAACAGCCAGAGGCAAGAGGGGATGATGGCACAGCATGGCCCACGTGGTGATGGGTCCTGGGCTGTCCAGAGCCATGACAGGGTTCCTCTGGCCCTTGTACCCCACTCTGCTGGGACAGCGACTCCAGCTCCTTCCTGAGGTTCCTTCCTCCTGCTGGAGAGGAGCACAAAGGCACTGGATTCCAGAAACATGGGCTCTTGGGAAGTGGAGAGGGATCTGGCACTGTGGGTAAATGCCAGCGGGAGTGGATGGGGCTGGAACAAGTAATTCCTTCCTGCTTCTCCCTGAAGCAGGGACACAACCCACAGGCGTGGGAGACTCTCACCCAGGGCTGGTCACCAGCACCCAGATTCTCCAAATCCCAGCATTGCCCAGGGAACAGCAGTGACAGGAGGAGGCATCATCCACCCACAGGCAGTCCATGCTGACTGGTCCCACCACTCCCCTCCTCACAGAAAACCTTGGCAGCGGGGATGAGACACAGGGTGCAGGTGGCCAAGGCAGAGCAACACAGATAAGTTGAAAACAAGAAAAAATATTTCCATCTTTCTCCTGACAACATGCACTGTGGTATGGAGGATCAGGAATGGGACATCACAGCATGATCAACATGATCTACTGGAGCCAAATTTATTATCCCAAAAAGTCTATATTTATAATAAGTTTATACTGTCCATGTGTCTCTAACATGATTGGTTAATCCTAGCTGTTCACTCTAAAATAGAATGCTGATTGGATAATCTGATTTTTCACGCGTTTTGCTGTGGTCATCTGGCCCACTCTTTGCTTCTTTTTTCTCACTTTCTCAAGCTTTCTGACAAACTTGCTGAGTCTTGATGACTTCTTGTATCTTTCTCAAGGATGTACTGACCCTGTTTTCTGAATATGTCCATTATGCATTGTCTGTGAACGTGTCCATTATCCATTGTTACCAGCAGGCTGGATTGTGCATCGGCTGAATATGGCCATTGTCTTGCAAAAACTCCTCAAGCTGAAAAAAATCTTCAACAATGCACTGGTGAGGACATTGTCTGTTGGTGGAGGGTGACATCAGCGAGAGGCAGATTGTGACATCTCGTCCCTCCCAGCTTATATTCAGACGTGGGCAGAGATGGGGCCAGTCAGGCTCTGGCCTGAACTCCTACCAAGCGTGACTGTGAGTTGTGGAGGATCAATCCAGGTTTCTCTGGTGCTGGGTGGTGCCTGTTCTTGGCAGGTCCCAGTGCCAGTCCCAGAGCAACCAGTAGGGTTTCCCTAGCCTTGCCTGGCTAGGGCAGCCAGGCACTGTGGGTGCTCGCAGCAGAGTGTGAGCTGTGCAGGAAAATATCCCCCCAGCGAAACATCCCCCCAGGGTGGCCATGGCGGGTGTCCTTCTCCAGCAGCCTGGCCATTCCTTCCTCCCCTCTCTTGCAGGGTCTGACACCAGCAACAGAGAACAGTTCCTGATCCTCAGCTCTCCCCATGTGCTGCAGAGGCCAAGTATGGCCACAGAGACCGATGGCAACTGTGCCATCTGCCAGGACACCTGGGATGAGGTGGTTTCTGCTCAGCCCTGTGGCCACCATTTCTGCCGGGGCTGCATCCTGCAGTGGGCACAGATAAATCCTGTGTGCCCACTCTGCAGAAGAGCAGTAGAGACTGTCAGGTTTTCTGACAATGCAGGAGAGTCTCTGGAGATTGTCATCACAGCCCCTGAGCAGCTGCCAGTGGCCAGGAGCTCAGCAGGGAGAGCTCCTGGTGGCCAGGACGAGAACAGCCCCCATGGCCCCGTGCCGGCCCATCCCTCTTCTCCTCAGGAGACAGCAGCCAGAGCTGTCGGCAGTGTCCTGCCAGAGGTCTGGGCACAGCTTTTCCGTCGGCGACGGGAACTTCTGGACCCTGTGCGGACTTGGCTGCGCCAAAGGACGGAGACCATGTTCGGGGACCGGTGGTGGCTGGCAGAGAGCTGCATCCGGTATGTCCTCTGTGTGTATGGGCCAGACCAGGAAATCATGATCCAGAGTTTGCAGGGCATCCTGGAGGAACACACTGTGCCACTGATCCAGGACATCATCGACATCATTGTGAGACACTGCAGCTCAGGGGCCCAGAGGCTGCTGCACTCTCACGCTGCCGCAGATGAGAATGACAGCCCAGCAGCCAGCAGCACTTCCAGCTCCTCCAGCTCCAGCTCCTCCTCCAGCTCCTCCAGCCCCAACAACCTGAGCTCCAGCTCCTCTAGCTCTCAGGTGGGGACTCAAGCCAGCAGCAGCTCTGCAGTCTCCGTGGAGGAGGAAGCCATCACAGGAGACACTGCCCAGCCCAGGGGTCACAGCCACCCCCCAAGTGTCACCATGTCCACAGGACAGGATGAGCCCCAGGAGGAGCCAGAGCAGGAGATGGTGATGTTGGCAGGTCCCTCTGCCCAGAGCAGCAGGCCCGGATCCCCTGGTCCTTGGCATCCCCCCAAGAGAAGAGCCCCTGACCCCCAGGACTCTCCCTCTACCTGCAAGAAATCCCCCCACCAGCAAAACTAAAGGGCCCTTGCAATTATTTAAGAAAAATGAAATAAACTGTTGTTTCCCTCACACAATCTCTGGGCACTGCTTCCTCAGCCTTCTGGTGTCTTTTCCCTTGCCCTTGTGCCTCCACCATGGCTGCACCCTTGAACCGAGGGGCACAGCCCAGACCCATGTGGGCAGCATCTTTTCCCACAGGAAATCTGCTGCAGCCAAACACCTGCAGGGCAGCAGGTGCCAAAGGCAGAGTGGGCAGCAGGGACAGCTGGTCTTGACATAGAATGATTTACAAATGCTCCACTGTGGACCTCTGTGCATGGCCTCTAGTCCCTCAATAGCACTTCCCATTTTGGGATCAGCACCAGTGTTGGAATGGGGTGTTCAACTGCAGCATCCCAATCTTTGAAAAATCCCAACCTTCTCCTCCAGTCGAGCTTCCACCCCTTGTTTACTTGATCAATTTCCATGAACTGTCCCACAGAGGGGCCTCTAATTCTCTGCTTGGAGCCTGGTTGCACCAGTTCAGACATAATTTCATTTATTCCCACAACTATGTAACTTGAACAATGGGATGGGGCCCTTGTTTGGTCAGCAGTAAAGTGTCAGACAGCACCTTGCTGGCACAGTGCCTTTCCCAGGCTTCAGGTGTGGAGGAAAATTCAGCACAGGCAGGAGGAGAAAAGTCGAGCTGCACCCCTGGGGCACCATTTGTGTATTTGCAGATTTCCTTTGTTCAGGGGCCTACATGCTGTCCTTGTTACTTCAGGAGTGCTCCCAGGATGGATGCCTGACCTTGTCATTGTGCAAATGAAAGAACTGCTGCCAAAACAAAAGGCAGAGAGAATTCCTTCCAGGGTTTGGAGCCCCCCTGGACAGGACCCATTCTACTGATCAAGCAAGGCTGAACAGTTCCACAGCCCTAAACACAGCTGCAAAGTGTCCTTGTGCCCATCACCCTCGATCCAGCAGGGCTGCAGAGGGAACAAACTCTCACTTTAACTGAAAAGACAAAACCTTGTACAGGGCCTGGCCTGGAAGGCCTGGATGTGATGGCCTCTCCCAGGGAGAGAGACCAGAGGCCCTGTGAGTAGAGACCAGGACTGTCCCCAGGAAACCATGGCAAGGTGTCAGGAGCAGGCATTAGAGACAGGGCCAGGGAGATGTGATGCAGGTGCTGAGGGAGAGCGTCATGGAGATGTAGAAATTGAAACTAGGAAACAGGATTTCCTTTTTTCTCCTAACATGGCCTGCAGGGATGGAAGGCCTGCTGTGCCATCACAGGGTGGAAGAGTCTGAAATGCAGATGGTGACACCACTGAGCACTGCATTGTGACCTTACGTTCCCTCACTGCTTATCTTGGGGTTCCAAGGACTTGGAATGCCTTTTGTGCTGTCACAGGGGGTGGAGACTGGTGTCAGAGAGGAGTGGACTTTGACATGACAGGGGCATGGATTGTGACATTGTGCCCCTCACTGCTTCCATTCAGACACTGGCAGGGCCACTCTGGCTCCAGCCTGAACTCTACTGAGCGAGCGGGCAAGGCCGAGGGGATCAAGCCAGGCCCCTCTGGTGCCGGGCAGGGCCTGTTCCTGGCAGATCTCGGTGCCAGTCCCGGAGCCATCACTGCTGGTATGGCCACAGAGCCAGACGGCGACTGCCCCATCTGCCAGGACTCTCGGAAGGATGTGACTTCTGCTCTGCCCTGTCACCACCGCTTCTGCCTGGGCTGCATCCTGCGGTGGGCACACAGAAATCCCTCGTGCCCGCTCTGCAGGACACCGATAGAGACCGTCAGGCTTTCTGAGCACGTGGACGAGCATCTGGACACAGCCAGCACCGCCCCCGAGCAGCTGCCAGTGGCCACCGGCCAGGCAGGGAGAGCTCCCGGCCGCCTGGACGAGAACAGCCCCCATGGCCCTGTGGTGTCCTGTCCCACTGCTCCACAGGGGACAGTGTCCCCAGCTGAGCAGGGCCCCTCAGGGCTGGAGTTCCCGGGTGGCCTCCTGCCCGAGGTGTGGGCCGGACTTTTCCATGGACAGCCGCAGCTGCTGGAGCCCGTGCGGCCCTGGCTGCGCCGGAGGCTGGAGGGGATATTCCGGCGCTGGTGGTGGCTGGTTGAGGCCGCAGAGAGCTCCATCCTGCACGACCTGTGCGTCAAAGGGCTGAACGCCGAGGTGTTGGTCCAGGGGCTGCAGCCTGTCCTCGAGCAGCACACGGCTCCACTGGTTCATGGCATCATCAGCGTCATCGTGGGCCAGTGCAGCGAGGAGGCCCAGAGGCTGCTGCGCTCTGGTGCCACCAGGGATGAGAACAACGGCCCTGTGGCCACTGCCAGCTCCAGCTCCAGCAGCCCCAGCAGCTCCCAGACCAGCATCTCCTGGATGGGGGCTCCTGCCCATGACCCCAAAGTCTATGATGTGGAGGAGGAAGCTGGCACATTGGAGGCTGCTTTCCCTGGGGGTCCCAGCCACCCCCCACCTGTGCCGGTCCCCGTGGAGCGGGAGCGGCCCCCGGAGGAACCACAGCCGGAGGTGGTGACAGTGGCAGATCCCTCTGCCCAGGGCAGCAGCTTCAGCCCCTCCACCCCTGTCCTGGGCTGGGACCAATTGCCATGGGGACCCTTGCACCCCGTTAAGAGAAGGGTCCCCAGCCCCCAGGACTCTCCCCAGCCCTGCAAGAGGCCAACCCACTGGCAACTCCAGCAGGGCTCTCACAAATCTTCATTGAAGGAAAAGGAAATAAATTGTTACTTCCCTTACACAGTCCCTGGGCAGTGCTTTTTTCCTGCAGGGCAGCAGAAGCCAAAGGCAGAGCAGGCAGCAGAGGCAGCTGGGCTTGATGCAGGACCATGCCCTCAGCCTGCCTCCGGTGCTCCTCTCTGCCCAGCCACTGGCACACCAGCTCTGCTTTCTCTGTGCTGCCTGATGCCAACCAGGGCAACTTGTAGAGGGTAAATTTTCTAGCAGGCAAGCAAGGTATAGTGAGAACTTGATCCTGAGTCAAAATTTTGTTTCTATGTCCCAATCAAATAAAATCTTTTCAGCAACGACTCATTGCTCTAGAGAATATTATTGAAGGAGAAAGTAATGTTTTTTTTCTCCAGCTGCTACTACATCTTGGAAAAACATGTTATAAAGCAATACCCTTCATTTCCCAATAATACAAGTTCTGGAGTTGCCCAGTTTGAGGGAATTTAATGAGATTATATGTCAAGTAGATACACTACCCCAGGAAAGTAGAAAAAAATGACTTTCAAAAAAGAAATTAATGCAATTGTGCTGAATGGGAACTGTAAATCTAATGGGGGTCTGGAGGTTTAAGAGTAGAGAGGTCTCTTTTGTTTTTCAGTTTAATAGTGAGGAAGTTTTAGAAGCCGTATTGCTTTTTAATAAGAGATGAGAACACCACCTTCTCAGGAAGGAGGAAATAAATTTAAAAATATTATCCTTTTATAATACTTTAGAATAGGATGCAAGAAAAGAGGGAATTATTTCAATTTTTTAAAATAAAAATATTTTAAAATAATAGGCAAAGAGAAGCAACTATTTTAAGTCTAACAGAAATTCCACCAGGGGTGTAGATTGACATGACATTGACAATGGAGAACTTAATTTTCAAATATTGCCAGGGTTGTTGTTGTTGTTCTTTTTTGTTGTTGTTGTTGTTGTTGTTGTTGTTGGTTGGTTGGTTGGTTTTGGTTTTTTGGGGGTTTTTTTTTGGTTTTTTTTTTTTAGTTGTTGTTTATTAAAAACAGAGTTATGGAAACAGAGTTATTTCTCTGGCACTATTTTCTTTTCAAAATTAACTCTGCTGTGTTTCTCAAAGGGCTGGGAAGGTGTACTTTCTGCTTTTGATGTATAAAAACACTGGCATTTCACCTGCTAGAGAGATTGCAGCACTATCTGTAGTGGGTTTTTTAGGATGTCCCTTTCTAAGGTGTTTTATGGAGTTTGGTGTTGGGGGCATTGTCCCAACACACCAGATTCGTGGATAAAGTTTGTTCCAAATTCTTGTTAGGCTTAATAAAGACACCAAAGAGGTGTTAGAGAGCTCTTGTGCTTTACTTTACTGTACAGCTGTCCTAGCTCCTGCAACCAATCCACTCTTTGGAGTCAAAAAGTTTTGCTCAACAAGCTCTTAAATCTTACAATACCCTTCTCAAAAGTGCTGGCTAACGAGCCCGAAGTTTTTACCATACACCTGATAAGTTCCTAGCTCCCACAACAAACTTCTCCAAGGTGCTGGTTCAGAAGCCACAACACATGGCCACACATGGCCCACTCCCACAACAAAGTTTGGTACCAAGAATGGACTAGAACAGGACAGCTGTGCTTTGCCCAGGAGAGTGAGGGAGGAGAGAAATAAAGGCAGAGAAGAAACAACAGAATATCACCAGCTCCTAGATCCCATATTAGTCCTGTTCTGTGGATGCTCTGGAGCTGGATAAAAAATGAGAATGAAAGAGAAAGAGAAAGAGATGGAAAGAGAATGAGGGGTCCCAACCGGCTCCTTTTCACAACTAACCTACTGCAGCCTCTTATGTAAAGTAGAATTTACATGCCATTTTATCATGCATGCACAGCCAGCCCTGATGATGCAGAGGTGCAGCCCTTCCTGCTACCTGCTGTGGCATATCTGGGCGGAAGTCCATGGCTGCACACAGCTAAGTCAGGTTTAGGCAGTCATGGCCTGTGCCAGTCAGAGAACAATTACTTTCACTGGTCACAAGTTACCCTTCTCCATCCCTTCTCCAAGTCATGGCTGTGCAGGTCCCAGAGGGCCTGAGGTGTAATATGGAGTGAAGCGCTAAAACACTATACCTTTCTTTCACTGGGGCAGCTTCAGCACAGTCTTGGAAAAGGTTATAGTGACACAGGAGATAGGCTTGTGACCTTCAGCACACCACAAAAGGAGCAGCTTGAGAAAAAAGTATTTTCAGCTGTTTCCACTGCCAAAGGCAACTAACAGTGGTCCTTCCTCTTCAACTATGGTTCCACATTAGAAATCCTCCGGTGTAAAACTGAAAGAAGGGGAATCTTCCCAGTGGTAATTTTGAGTTGTTTATTTTTTTGTCAAGTTGGACTGTGTCACAAACCTGGTTTATGGTGACACACAAGTAATCTGCGTAGTTTGACCTGCCATTACCATACTGTGCAGGTCGCAAAACTGGGCAAAGAAAATAATCTATTAAAAATTAATTAAAAAGACTTTGTAAAAAAATAGTATGTGAGGTTGGAGAAGGAAAGCTTTTTTTGACTATACTGCTATCATACAGAGCTCTTCTGACTGAATGAGTGTAGGATCATCTGGTTTTGTCTGAAGTATCTGTTAAGAATGCAGAATTCATATTCTTCAACTTTTGCTTCAAACTTGCTATTTTTGAAGCTGCTAATGCCAGTGGGAGCAATTAATTAGGTATTTTTGAAAAGTGAAAGAGCTGCAGCTTTCTAGATGAATATCATCAATATGAAATCCAGTTGCAATCTACATAACCAACGTGGTTAATCCTGGGGTAGATGCCCAGGGAATCACTGTGCAAGTTATGCCTCAAAACTCTTGAGAAGTTACAGTGGAAAAGGTAATTTACAAAGGGTTGTTTCAAGGAATGAAAAGAAATTATTGATGAGTTTAGGTTTGGTCTTATTCCCACTTTTAACATTTCAATTCATATTCAGTCATTTATGTACATAACTTTGTTTCAGCAGCATGTGAAAACTGATTTGTTATTTCTTCTTTTCACCAAGGATTGCTTATTTTTAGCAAGGGGAGAAGTTATTCTTCATTTTTTCAAAGAGCTTTAATAGTGTCTGTGTATCTTTCTTTTGAAGGCCTCCAGCTCCCCTCAAACACCTTTGTTTTCTGTTTTGCATGATAACCAGAGGAGGCTGTCAAGAAAGATGTCTGTGAGTAGTCCACCAAAGGGACTGAACATTTGCAGCAAGGTGAGAATACTTGATCTGTTCAGTTTCTTTTATTTTTTTTTTTCTGAAATAAAACAATTAAAAATTCATATGAATGATTTTATAGCTGTTAACAATGAAAGGGGAAAATAGAGTCTGGAAACTACAGCCATAGCTGTCCAATAGTTCTAAAACTTCCACAAAGAAAATAAACTTTGAAAGGCTCCTCCCTTTTCAATAAGGCTGTAATATATGCAGAGAATTAAAGCAATGGGTCATCACCAGTGGAATGCTTACAGTATTTTATGGGTATTTCCTCATCTTCATGATCTTTCTACATTCTTTGTGTCAAACTTTGGCTGCAGAGCATACCCTCGTGAACATTGCTGCTGCATAATTTCTTTCCCAAGCATTGAGTACAAAAGATTGTGCAGTTTATTAGTTCGAATGTGCCCCAATATGAGTGGCAGTAGTTCCAAGGCAATGAAAATGTAACTGACACTGATTGCCTTTGCTTTTATTTATGTAATGGCTAATCTGTTTATACAAATATGCTACTCTTCTGGCAGGCTTCCAAGCTCAGATCCAAAGAAGTGATGAAAATTCATATTTTCTGTGCCAAAACAATCATCCAAGGTACCTACTTCTGCCTCTGAAGTACCAGCTCCTACTGGCTGTTTACAGCTGTCTTTTCTGTGTATCAGCAGATCAATTCTGCAACCAGGACCACCACTTAAAAAGCCAGATTATCTACTGAGAATGTCAAATAACCTTTCAAGCTCTAGTCAGAGCAGGAGCTGCTTGGAGACATTCCTGTGGACAGCTGGAACTTTCTGTCCAAAGAGCTCTTACCCATCTAAGTTGTGAAAGTGGAAAGAAGTCACTCAGCCACATAATTTAGAGCTGGGCCATTTTTTCCAACAGATTCACTATCTCATTTGTGAAAATAACTGGAAATCAAGTTTCTGCACCACTCAAGGAACTTATATATAAAGCTCATTGAGTGTGCACACAGGTACCTCCTTGACAGTTGGTAATACCACAGTTATGATGAAATTACTACTTACAAGATAGCTTCAGTCCTATCTCTCTTGCTGCAGGGGAGATTAAATAAAGAGCCTTATCTTTTGCTGTGAGGGACAGATCATTAGTCTCAGATGCTCCCAGTTTTTCTGCTTGCTGCTCAACAGGTGAAACTGTCTGCAAAAAACTTGCTCTGGCTCTGTAAAAATTGTTCAGGCACAATAGACTTGATTTTCGTGATGAAATCAACCTCCAGAGATGTCCCAGCAGCATACTATATGATGAAAAGAAGCAGAGACTGTGGCATGCACACCAAGAGCTATTTGCTTCCCTCATGGTTACAAATTAGCTGAACAAAATTAGGTTTACCCCTTTCTTTGTCAGCCTACATTCTGATGGAGGTTTGTTTCTCATGCACAGTTCTGATATGTGGAAGGATGCCATGTGCACTTAAAGGAAATTCAGAGGATGTGGTTGTTTTCTGCTAGGTCAGGCGTTTCAAAAATTACTCTTTAGGTGGAAAATGCTACTGTAAAGATTGTTTGAAAAATTATATTTAAACTGAGGTAAACCTAACTAATTCCTAGCAATCAAGGGAAGGCTAGGAAACTGGCTGAGAAACAAACTGGTTTCATATATATATTTTTTTTTCAGTTATGAAAACTTTAATTCCTTTCTTCTCATCTTCCTTAATTCTATTCAGAACTGCAAAAATCCCACCAAAACCCAACAAAGACAATAAACCACTCCTCCTTTTTCTAGGTTTGCTAAAGATAACTCCCTTCTCTTATCTGGTTTAGCTGATCAAAATAATTTTACTAGAGCAGCAGTGCTGTTTCCTAAGAGGCATGGAATCAAAATTGTTTGAGTTGGAGGGGACCTCAAAGCTCATCTTCTTCCAGGGATACTTTCCACTGTCCCAGATTGCTTCAAGCCCTGTCCAGCCTTGAACACTTCCAGGGATGGGGCAGCCATAGCTTCTCTGGGCAGCCTGTGCCAGTGCCTCACCACCCTCACAATAAAGAATTTCTTTTGAATATCTAATCTAAACCTGTCCTCTTTCAGTTTAAAACCATTGCACCTTGTCCTGCCACTATCTGTCCATATAAAAAGTTCCTGTCTCTCCTTTTTACGTCTGAATTTAAACCACACTCTGCTGTCGCTATTGGATAAAAGAACCACACTCTGCTGTTCCTGTTGGACATTTGCTGGCAAATGTCTTTGAATATTCTAATGTGCTTCATGTCTCTTGTGCTAAAGAGGACACTGGTCTAAACACTCAAAACCTTGTTTGCTCCAGTGGAAGCAAGGGGTTTTTTAAAGAATTCTTTCAATGATTACAGTTTTAGCCTTTTTCCAGGTTGCACTGAAGATTTAGGGACAGTTTCTATTATTAAGGGATAATGTTTCTCTTGAAAGAAGTAGTAAGGTTTTTTTCCTAGAAGGTTACTGCATGCATTTTGCATCGTGAAAATGTTCACATGGAGAAGTAATTAATGGAACTGAGAACTAGGTAAGAACTTAAGTCCTGAACCGGCAAAAAATGTGGTCACTGAAACATGGTTCTGCTCTGGGCTTGGGTGATTGATAGCTCAGTCTGATAGCTGTATATATTCACTGAACATATTAGTGTTCATACACTTAAGAAATATAGTTAATTTCCTTGCTCTAAATAAAATATACTTCATAGATGTTGCCTCGTATGGGTAAGGTTGTCAGTCATATATTTTGATGATTACTGTAGTTCCACTGGGATGATGTTTTCCTACATTTGTCTTTTTATCGTATAATCTTTTCTTCTTCTCTTCCACAGAGCAGAAACACCTCTGTGAACTTCAGGCAGTTACAGCTATGAAATGGTTTTGGTTCTCATCATCTCGTCATCCTCTGATTGTTTAATTACTTTAGTGACCAGTGTTGTGAAAATAGCTTCTTAAAACTGCTACTCTACTAGATCCACTTTCTTAGTACCACATTTTTGTTTGTTCTTTGCCATTTCTATTAGGCATGGTGCTTGGAGATGTGACATTTGCACAGAAAAGAACTAGGTGGCTTGGCCTGATTTCTGTTGACAATAATTTTTTATCAACTTCCTGGCTGATTTTTTTTTTTTTTTTTTTGGGACATAGGCATGGCATGAGTGCTTGTTTTATGACTTGGTAACATCATCCATTGCAGTCCAAGCTGAGAAAAAAGTTCCAAAATTCCAGGCCACTTGATATTCTTTTCTTGCAGGTTTTTCCTGCAAGACAATAAAACAAAAGCAATAAAAACTAAAACACCAACGACAACAAAACGCCAAAACAATTTCTCTCCCACCCAATAAACCTCCCAAAACTGAAAACAAAGCATGAAAAATCTTGCAAAGGTCCATGTGTGTATTTAACTTTTGTATATATTGGGCAAAATAAGTCAATGCTTAATTCAAAACTGAGCAAAGGATTTCTGTACTTTCAGCAGTGTCTTTCACTTGAAATTAAACGAGAGTCTTTCACTCTTCTGTTCTCTTCTTACGGGGACATCTCATACCTTGGATTTTCACATGATGGGGTTCTTATTAGTTTGACCCAGATGGACTAATATATAGTTAAGAGGTTCTCTGTGTGATATATATTTTTATATTTTAAACAAAATAATCTGGTTTATAGACATTTTTACACAGCTTTAGTATCTCTGGTTTTGTGACTTAAGCATTATTCCTTATATTAAAGCTTGATTTGACCCTTTGCATCTCAAAGGAGCTTTATTGATATTTCTTAGTGGATACTGGACAGATTACTAAGACGTGGTACAAAAAAAGTATTATTTGTGAAAACTGATTCTAGACGTAGAATAAGTCCTGGAGATCCCATTTATATTCTTCCTTTAGAAACAGCATATGCAGTATAAACTATTCTTCATCAAAAAGAGAATGCTTTCATGCTACTCAGATTTTTTTTTAAGATGAGGTTTTACAGCCAAACTATGTGGTTGCAATAATACTCTTTCAGTGCTTGGATAAGTCTCTAAGTGATGATGTCAGATGCTATGACTACTTCTCATAAATCTGAGTATTTATTATAGTCCCAGTTTTGAACTGAAGCTGCGTGAGTTATTGTCTAAGAATATTCTGGAAAACTCCACAGTGACTCTATGCCTTTTCTGTTTTTGTCAAAGAGAACTCAAAACTACTCATATTTTTTGCTCCTTGAAGAGCCTCTATTGCATAACATCGTGACAAGACACCTTTTCTGTAACATAATTTTTCCCTTCAATTCCCTGAGGTCCTACTTCAAAACCTGCATTTCAGAATGTCTTTATTTTATAAACATGAAAACCTTCCTAACAGACTGTTTTATCCTGTCAGCTGTGAAAATTTCTCCTCTGTCATGCAAAAGATCTGATGCTTTTCCTTGCACTGGGATGGGAAGGCTGGCAGGTGTTTTTTCAGTGTATTTAGTTTTGAGCAGCAGTTCTGTTTACAGAGTGCTATTTTTTTCTGTCTCTCCCAAATGTGCTGCTCAAACCAAAGTAATATATGTGTATATATGACAATAAATACCTTTGCATTTATCATATTATCAGGCTGGCTGTACAGGAGCTGGGTTTGATCACAATTTGTACAGGCAAAGATCATTTTGTTCACACCAGCTATGTGTCTTGGTATGTGCAAGAGTTCCTCCATACTTGACCGCTAAGCACTGCCTAAATATATATATCAGAATGTGCTTTTGTTAGATCACTTCTTCTGCATCTGCCTGCTTAGACCAGGCCTTTGCAGATGGACGTTCAGTTGTTCTGTTCTGACTTATAAACCGAGTCCTTCTTCTGTCAAATTAAGTTCATTTGTTGGACCTCCACTTCCTTCTGAGAGCTGTTAAGGTTCATCCACATCTTATGCCTTCTGATTTCTGTACTCTGCTGCCTGCACCCATATGTCCCTGGACATCTGGCACTTTCAAAGTGGTTGCTGTGAGTTCTTCACCACTAGATTAACCACTAACTTCCCCAGACAGCTTAATGCACGTACCCAATTTTCATTTTGCTGCCTGTGACAAATTACATTCCTTCCCCTTCCCCTTCCAGATCATGATGGATGTGCTGCATCTGACAAATCTTTTGTCAGATCTGTGTGACTCCATCAGTGCAGTTAGTCTTGTTTTGAGTTCAGTCACTCTTCGAAACTCCAGAAAAGAAAAGATGATTTCAAATTACTAAAAACTGGTGGTGGTTTGCCACAGAACAAACAAACAGACATTACTGCCTATTTTATCTAGATAATCACTCTTTCATTCTGATTTTTCCTTTAGTCCTCCTCATTTTAGTGAATGACCTGAAAAGACATTGCATTGTTACTTGGATTTTCCAAAGCTGTGCTCAGTGTCTCTTTTGCTTTACCCATTTCAGAAACAGACCACGAGCTTCTTCACAGCTTAATTCCATATCTTGTGCAATTACCTCTGCAAAGACTAACATTTGATCATACAGAGGTGTATACATGAAAAGTGGAGCCTTTCCCCTACATTTCACGTAATGTCTTCCCATTTCTTCATTGCTGTCATCCTGCTAGCACTCTCTGAAGGGTGTCCCTCATCTGTAGCAAAAACTAGAATCTGCAATGTCTTCTATGAATTTATCTTCCCTACAAGAACTTTAAAGCAAAATGCGTTACCTAATTCTGTGATGACATATGAAGTAACAAAATCCAAATTTTACCTTAAAAATATTAGAAGTTTTGGAAACAGAATAAAACATATTTACTCATTTCCAAGAAAAGATCAGGAAATGGGTTTAAAATTCGACGTGGCAGTATCCAAAGCAACTTTTAGAAGTTCCTTTAATGCAGAATAGAAGTTTGCCTGGGCACATGGGAGAGTGAACATTCTTTTGTTAAGCTCTTTTTGTAAAGTCTTGTTAAATCTGTTTGTTAACCTCTGACTCTCTTTAATCAAATCTTCCTTATCTACAGTGAAACAAACAAATCTACTCAAGGACTTGCCCTGAAATATGATAACTTTTGAAATCAGAAAATTGACAATTTATCCAATGCCAAATTCCTGTGGATTGGTGAAGATAAGAAGAACATTCAGGCTGGTCAAGCTTTTATAAATCCTTAGGTTTTATTTCCATCACCATGCACTGTCCAGCAAGAGCAGCTTGAGCTTGGACCTCATGAGCTTTCCACTTCAGTTCTCATCCATTTCTGCAGCTGGGCTGAAACATGTCTTGTAGCTGTGGAGTGCTGCAACTGTAGTGGGATTTTTTACTTTCCAGTGTTTGGGAACAATTCAAGAAATCAACTGGAAGCTGCAGTTTCTTTATGATTTCAAGCTGTTATCCTTTGTTGCCCTTGCATAGTCAAAAATTCACTTAGTGCTTAAGGTTGTGTGTGCATAGGTGTGTGTGTGTATTTATATATGTATGTATATGTGTTTGTGCTTGTGTGTATATATATACATATATATATATATAATGCTTAAGTGGTGTCTATATAGAAGTGTGTGTATTTGTATATATATGCATATATACATATAGATATTCAAATATTTTGTTAATAATCCTTTAAATATCTCCTATGGATATTTCTCACCTGAATTCCAGCTTGTGTAATTCAGAAATATCCACAGCAGATATTCACTAGGTCCCATCCAACCATCCAATTCAGATCTGCTGCATAGGAAATAAACTTCTAAACTAAAAAAAAAAAGAAAAAAAGAGAAAAAGAAAAAAAGAAGAAAAGAAAAAAAAAAGGAATAAATATACATGCTGAAGCTGCCAAGACTTTAATCTTAGGGCCAGGATAGAAATTATCCATTATTCAGGATTCTGAAATGACTCTTTTTGGACCTTTGATACCTCTTAGGTCAGTGTCATGAGTGTCTGCCCAGATCTTTGTTGTGTTTGTCACCTTCTTAACTTGCAGAATAAATATGGGATGGCACCCCAGGCAAGGGAAATTAAGATCTCTAGAAAGCCACATAGTTCTGTTGGAGATGTTGGATGTTTTTCACTTAGGTTCTTCTTCATTCATATGGCAAGAGCAAGAAGAACTTGACAAAACTACAACACAGTTTTCCCAATAAATATACAAAGCAAAGAGAAGACCTGTGCACTGCACTTTATTGTCAGCCTGTGTGGAATGACTGATTATTTCCCAGAAGAAAATTCCTCTGGCAGCTTCTATTTTTGTCCTGAATAACTTCCCATATCAATAAAAGAAATCAAAATTTCTGATGGCATTTTATTTACATACATATTAATATCTCCTAGAACTTTATTTAATAAATTAGAACCTTTGGGCTAGTAATTCAATATCAGTAGCCTTGCAGTTCCTGTACATTAAAGGAGGAATTTCTTCTATAGAAACAATATTTTCTCTAGAGTTAATATGTCACTGTGTTTGTAATTAGTAATTCTGGGTTGGTTTTGGATTTCTTTTTACAGTAAGAAGACTTTTAAAGTATTTGTTTAATTCTGCTAATTTCTGAACTACTGAGTCCTTGCTGCATTTTGAAGTTAACATCTGAGTAATAACAAATCTGTACTTCCAGTGGATGTATAGAGTTAAAACATATAGCAGAGTCTTGTTCTTACTTGGGAACATATCTCTGGATCAGTCCAGTGTAAGGCCTGGTCATAAGAATGATTTTTATTAGGCTACATCAGGCCTGACTTAGTTGCTATAAAGATAGCTGATATATCACAGGAGACTGAGAAATATGTGACTAAATGGTTATGGTTGTGCAATGATAATGCCAACAAAAAATAGTAATCTCATGTAATCAAATATTCTGTGTCGTAGTAAGAGTAGCAAGCAATGTTTTTGTTTTTTGTTTTTTGGGTTTTTTTTTAATTCACAGTATCAATGTTCTATTAGTACCAGTTTGAAAACAGAGACAAAAAAAAAGGAAAAAAAAAGAAAATAAAAAAGAGCCTTGAGATGGATGAACTGAATTTTGGAGGAACTTAGAGTGAATGAAAATCTGAAGAGTACCAGAGCATTATTACAGGAGTGGGAACCTGTGTTGTTGTGTGCATGTGCATTGTGTTTGAACATTTCTGGGTGTCTGCCCAAAAGAATGTCTCTGTGAAGAAAAGCCCTTAATAAAATTAGTGTAGCTAATTAAAAAATGTTTTGCAGCCCTTTTGGTTAAAAAATTGGTCTTTAAATTAAGGGAGGAGAAAGAGACACTTCTAAATTGTATTCCCTACTTATTGGAGGTGGCACTAGGTCCCTTCCAACTCAAAATATTCTGTGATTCTATGACATACAATTTTTTTAAAATCCTGTGCAGTTTAATTTAGAGACTTACTCCCAATGAATTTTCTCACCATTTTCTGACGTGTGGTATAAACAGGAACAGATGGACCTGTTGGGGAATACATGTTTTTTTTTCTCTTCTGACTGAACAAAATTAGGATTTTTTTTTAAGGTTGGTAGATTTCTGTTTATGGTTTATGTAGAGAAAGCTATATGCTGTTACTGAAAATACATTTGAACATTGATACTGGCACTGGGTACCGTGGTAGTGGAAGGAAATTTTAAACAGGGAAGAAATGAGAATTGTTGAAACTGAGACTCAGCCTTGTACTCGCAGGGTGAAAACTGGTGTTTCACCTCTTGGTGTCACTGCAGCATTTGGTATTTGCAGTTACTAACCCATATTACTGTTGGATTTGAATTTGCCTTTTTTTTTTTTCCATTTGGTTTGTTGTCATGTTTGCTTTTTTTTTTTTTTTTTTTTTTTTTTTTTTAAAGCCCTGTAGTCACTGCAGCTTTTTTTAACAAGTTAGAATGAAAGGTAGTGATTAAATTGGGAGCTGCCAACACCTCTCAGGTATGCCAATGAATTTTGTTGAGCATTAAACCAGCAGTGTGAAGCCTCAGGCACCAAACTGGTTTGGAATGAACATGATTCAGAGATGGGTAGGAATTACTCAATTCAGAGTACTCAATTGAAATTACTCAATTGAAATCTTTCAAATCTATGTAGTAATTTGTGAACTTTGTAAAGTCCATACTAATCTTCCCCTTACATATATACCCTTTTCAATTCTTCTTAAAAAGTGGGTGTCTTCTGACACTTCTACATCGATCTTCTCTTCGTGATTTATACAGCATTTCACATAGAGCATGTTTTCTTTAAAATGCTATTCAGACTCTACGTTTATTTCAGACAGTGATTTTCTTTGTGCCGTGTCCTATGCATGTCTTGCCCAATGCCTCTAGGCATCAGAGCTAAATTTTCTCTGAATTGAGGAAAGAAATAAAAGAAAAAATATATTCTACAAGAATTTTAATATGTCATCTGATCCAAGAGCATCCTGAAACAAAGGATGATTAGATAAACATGTGCTGTACCCGTGACAGAGAAAATACATTTCTTAGTGACCTTATGTAGCTGGCTGCAACAGATTTTTTAATTTGCTTCTGCTCCTTTCTCTGCTATTTTTTTCTCACCTACTTTGTCTCACTGGCCTCATCTCTTTCTTGAACATACATATTTTTGTACTTTTTCCTCACTGGCCTCAAAAGTGAAAAGCAAGAATAAGGCGTTTAGCTGAAATACAAAATCAATATTGTCTGGATCAGATTTTCTAACAAAGTGATTTCTTTGTTCTTAGCTGGAGAGGATATTATCACCATGGACTTTAAAGCTTTGCAGTGTTCTCATAGACTGTCAGTGCAGTGTTTGAAAGCACTGATGGAGGAGAATTCCTGCCACCAGACAGTGCAGGGGAGGCCAAGGAGTGAGGGACTTAAAGCCCATTACAATGGTCAGTGTTTGATGTAATGTAATTTTCCAATGAGGAAAATGAGGCAATGTCTGATCCAGCAGAGACTTTCTTGTGGGAATAAATGTGGATAACTGTGTTTGTATTTATTTATATATATATATATATATATATATATATATATATATATATATATATATGTATGTATATACCTAAAATATTAATATATTTAATATACATATATTCATACACAAACGATATATCTATGTAGCTAAACAAAGTAAGGGGTTGTTTTTTTCCGTCCTGAGAAAATTCAAAACCACTGATATGCCCAACAGCTTAAAAGTAATTTTCATTTCCCAAATTAGCTATGCACCTGGAGTGATCCCATTAACAAAGCCATCATGCCTCTTAAATTAAGTATTAATTTAACTTTAATTAAGTATTCATTTAAATCAACAAGGAGCCACAGAATACGTGAAAATTTGGAGGCTGTTTTGCTGAAAGGAGTAGATTAAAAGTTAGAAGCAGAAGTAAACACACAATTAACTGGACTTAGCAGAAGCCTCTGAGCCTCTCCACTGAAAGTAGTTTTTGAAGGACCACATTCACTTGGGATGATTCTTTGCCTTTCTAGAAAGCTGGCTTTCTAACAAGTCAGCAGTAGACAATATAGAATATTATAAAACACTATAAGCATGGCAGGCTATAATTAGTGATTAAAGCATTGTGCTGGTAATTCAGTTAAAGATCCAGGCCAAAGCACACAGAGCTTTTACTGTGGGTGTTCTTGCATGAGTTGAGATGCTGAGGTTGAGTGTGCTTTTGGAACACAGCTGGGATATCACCTCACCTACACAGCCAAGGGTATCTCTGGGGCAACGGAATGGGAGTGGATCACTTCATTTTTGGAATTCAGGGAAGTAAAAACACTGTTTTCATATTGTAGCTGTGAAACCTCATTGGAAGGTCTGGGAAAGGCATCAGGAAAGCCTTTCCCTGTAGCAAAGGATGGGTGCTGTCAAGTGTGTGAGGCTTTAAGGATCAGGGAAAATATTAACACAATTTTAAGATCAGAAGCTTGGCTGCCCCATGCCTGATCTCCCAACACACTCAGCAGAGGACACAGACACAATTTAGGATGAGGAAAATCTTCCAAGGCTGTACTACAGCCAGCCAGACTTCGTGAGTTATGCAGGAAATGGAAAGAAGTCCCAGTCCCTCCTTTCTGTGGAAGTGCCCTTTAGCAGAACTGTAAACATCTCAAATATTTTGGCTCATGAAAACCTCTCTTTTACTTTGCAGACTACAGTTTAAGATTCCAAAAGGAGAGGAATGACCCTTTTCAGAGTGAAGCAAAATATATTTAAATGATAGGGGATATGTGATTTAAGGTTTGTGGAAGAAAAAATGAAGATTTCAAAATCAAATTTAATAAATACGTATTTCTTGCTGTCACCGTGTGTATATAACAGCTCTGAGATAAGAAAAAAATGAGGCTGAACATCCAAGAGGAGAAAATGTGTTTTAAACGCTAATGCTAGGGAAACAGACATAAGGAAAAAGATTTTGTATGGACTATGCTCAATCTTCCATTTCAGCCCACAGCCCAGATGAAGACAGCATTTTCAGTAACGAAACAAACAAAGCCCTCAGGTCTGTGTTTAGGAATGCCCTAGAGGTGCTGTAGAGCAGGGAAACCTTTTGTCTTCTCACAGCCCAGTGCTACAACTGCTGCCAAGGGATCTGCAGCCTGGTCAGAGCTGCCCAGGCAATAAAGGCTCCCTCCACCCTGCATCTGGAGGCTGATGTGCTCCAGGAGGTGCTGGCATAGCTGTTGGGACATAAATCTGAGGCTTGCCTTTCCAGCAAAAGGGTTTGGTTTCAGTACAATATTTGATGTCCCCTTCTTTTGGAGAAGAACCATAATTTCATATATTTTACCTCACCTCAGCAATCATAGTTGTAGTCCTCAGGTCTCAGGAAATGAAAAGGGGAGAGAGAAGAAGACAGAGAAGAAAAGAAAGGAGACAAAAAGTATTTTTGAATATTTACTGAATCTAGGTTCTTCCTCTATTCAACAGCTTTCTTCCAAGTGCTCCAGCAGCTCTTGTAAACCATATACCCAATAGTTTTGCATTCTCTGAGAGTGGCTGCTCTGTGCTGCCTAAAGAAAAAAAAAAAAAGAAGAAAAAAAAAAAAAAAGAACAAAGAAACCCTACACACTTCTCAGTAAAAAGTATCCAAGTTTTGTAAGTGTAATGAGAACAGTGGGTAAAACATATGGCATATCCTCAGATCTGAATGGAAATGTAGCAGAGCAGACAATACTAAATTAGATAGGAGAGGTTCAGACAGCTATCAGGAAACGAAGAGTGGATTATTTTTTTTCACCTTGAACCAGATGAAATACATTTGTTTATCCATCTGTGGAATCTTAAATTATTTTCCAGCCAAACTGATCAGAGTGTGCCTGGGCTATGTTACAGGAAGTTATGATTATTCACTTTGCCTAGACTTCATCAGGACTCCTGATGTGTGATAATATCCACAATGGAGTCAAGTTTTCAATTTTTTTTCCTGATCTCCTAGAGACTTGCAACAAATGCAGAATTTACAAATCCTAAATATAAATGAATTGACCTTTGTCAATTCGTAAATCACAAAAATTTCTGTGGCTTAACAATATGGTTTTCAAAGCTGGGTAAGTCAAGGGATACTTTGAACTTTTGGTAATGCCATTTGTCTTTTAGTGAAACCCATTTTCTAGCATGCTCTGAATGAGGGAGAAGAGCGTTCATAGCTGATGTGGATGCTCCTCTTTTCACTGGAGCCAGCCTCTGGCTGACTGAAATTACCTGTATTAGCCAGGGTCTTCAGTGCAGCTTCAAATTGATGGCAAACATGAATTGTAATTTCTTGGAATTTTTCATAGAAACATTAGATAAATGGAAATACATTTCCAATAAAACATATTTAAAGTGAAAATAATTTGAATAGTTGAAAAGCTGAAGCTTTTGGTTTAATTTAAAAAGAATTTAAAATAAATCCTCCAGAGTACTCCACTTTAAACTTTCCTAAAATGAGCTGTTCATTATTTCTTGGTTTTAACTCAGGGCTTTACAAACATCTTGCTCATTATTGACAAAGCAAAAAAACCCAAAAAACCCCCAACACATACTCCAACAGTTTTAATAGTTCCTCTGCTAATTAGGCAGTAATTCAGTTGTGTTTACACAATTTTCTGAGGTCAACTGTAGGAGATCTAGTGGAGCATATAAGACAGATAATGAAGACAGATAAAAATGTCTTAAATTACCTGAAAATGTAATAGGCTTTCATCCAGGGTGCTCAGAAATTCACTGATGGTAATAAAATAGCAAGGAAAATTTACACATAGAAATTTAGGCACAACTCAGTTCCAGTTTAAAAAATAGTTTACTGTCAACAGCCAGAAAGCAGATTTTTGTTCTGTAGGCATGATACAATTATTAAGCAAGGATTAAGTAAGTCATCAACCTGTTCTTAAGGCATTTTTTATTTGACACATGAAACAATTTAGAGAAAACCTCCTTGATCCCAGAAGATTTGTATGGGTACATTTTCAATTACAGTCAAATCTCTCTTTTCATCTCTTCAACATTGTATTTTATTGCACCACATAACCTGAACAATCCCATTACATCCCATTACATTACATCCCATTCATTTTTACAAGTTTGATTTTTCATAATTAGTATGGATCCCTTGTTGTCATGACCTTGTTCTTTATCTGAGTAAAATGCTGGAGATTGTTGCTGAAAACAACTCAGCTACCTAACTGAGAAGAATCCAGACTTTACAGTCCAATGGATTCCTTTAATTAAGAGGAGTGAAACCCATACATTATTCTCTAATGTAGCTGATTTAGAGTGCTTAAACAGACCAAAATTTAACTCTGAACTCTTTTATCTATTGATTAATACACACCAATCCTCTTTATTTCCTTCAGCTGGATGAGAGCATTTGTGGTTAATCACTGCAAGTGTTGTGACTCAAAATACCATGACTTTTCGAGCACAAGAACTCAGTCATGTAGAAATTCCAATATTCTTACCAAATTTCTTGATCTCTACAGCCAAGCATAACTGAACATGAAAGGTCACAGCTGCTTTTTTTTTTAGGAAAGCAGAGACCTGGGAGGACCAAATGCAGACAAGCCTTCTGTGAGGATGAGCAAGCAGTTCTGAGCAAGGAGCAGGGAAATAAAGGAAAGAGGGACTCTAAGTTGTTGAACTTGGCTGCAGCACTGCAGGATGCAGATATTTCTTTTGTCTGTGATAAATATCACTCTATTTAGCAGCTTCTGAATTCCTAGGCTAAAATGCTGCTTCCACAGGAACTTCTACAGATGATTTTGGGTTAGACTGTCAAATTAAGGACTCATTCAGAGGTCCTGTCTAAGAAGACCAACATATTTTATAAACAATATTCACTTTCCATAAACAATTGCTGCATGCTTTTATTTCCTTTTGGTTCAGGAAAAATAAAAAACCTGACATACTCTTTCTGAGACTTACTTTGCTATGTCTTGTTTATTTCTGCCCTGAATACACCTGAGGAATTTAGACAAGAAACCAAACATGCTATTGGTAGCTTCAGCACAAATTTTTAAGAAAGGGATCTCAATGGCAACCTTCTGTCATAGGCCATAACAGTAACCATTCCCATCAACCCCAAATTTAACTGTTTGTGGCACTTGTTAAATAGGTGACTAAGTGATGCTATTTCATTGAATCCTCATGAATGGTTCTTAGGCAGGATTAGACTAGTGAGGGCACAAGCACAGACAAGTAATACGGCACCTGGTTTCAGTAATAATAACCCAACACTCCTACATTTATAAAAAGTACCCAGCTAGATTTCTTAGCCCAAGGCAGGGCAGAGAGAGGAACTGGAGAACTTGGGACAGGGTTTTATCTAGTATCTGATACCAAGAGTCAACTTGAAACTGTGCTTAGACAAAGTCCTTTGCCAGTGACACTTTTCCTACGGTCCCGTTTGCCCCAAGCGCGGATAAAAGCGGCGTCCCAGCTGCTGCGCTCATTCCGGCCCGCGGATCCCAGCCTGCCCCGGAGCGTCAGGAGCAGGGATGGAAGCTCAGCAGCTCGGGCTCGATGCCGTGTGCTGCGCTCGGCGCTCCTGAGAGCTGCTGCAGGGCCGGAGCAGGCCCGGCCCGCGGGGAGCGGCTCCTGCTGCGGCAGCCGGGCGGCCTCGGGGCTGCAGGGGCAGCGGGCGGGCAGGGCTCGGCTCAGCCCCGGGCAGCGCCGCCTTCTCAGCAAAGCTCCGTGCCGGCTGCGGAGAAGGGCGGGGGACCTGCTGGAGAGATCCTGCAATGCCCAAATTCAGAGCCCGCGGCAAAGGCCGCCCGGGGCACAGCGACCTTCCCGTTGTCCCGCGGCCTTTTTGGGAACGATGCCAAAGGGGCCCGGGTCTCTCCTGCCGCCTGCGGGCACCAGCACGTTGCAGGGACCTGTCCGTCACAGCAGGGTTAATCCGGGCTGGAGACTGCTGCAAACAGGCATCACAACATCCCTTCCCAAATTCCTCTGTGCTCAGGGCTGTGCCGGACAGGAGGAGCCCAACACCTGGGAAAAACTCCTGCACATTCACAGCAGCCTCAGCAGCCGTGGTTGTGCACACATTGCAGAGCGGTGTGCTTGTGAATTCTCAGACAGCCTGGTAAGCGTTTCAAAGGTTTCTGCAATCAGTCAATAGATTGATCGATCAATCAATATTTTTCGAGGATTACAAAAATAAGAAATTAGAGTACGAAGTCAAAACAATTGCATTACAACAACCTGCTTATATCCCAATTGAATTCTTGCATTATAATTTTTGAGGAGACAAACCTCTCCCAGTCTAGTACAAAAGTATTTTCTCTATAGGGAAACACTTTACAAGTAATATTACCACATTTAATAATCCGTGGGTTTTTTGCAGGTTCCACTAAACACAGCCTAAAAATATGTATAACAGAAAATAGTTGTAAGTTGAGTTATGAAGTTACAAAATGTAGCAACGGCCTGTTGTGTGTGTACGTAAACATTTGCTCTCCCATCTGACGGCTCATTCTCCAAGTTGCAATAAACAGCTGAATGCTCTCAGCAGCTCCAAATCCTTCCCCTTACCATCCTGAACGGATCGACAAAATTAGCAATAACCAACATGAACAGCTCTTCACTTCTATTAAAACTTAACTCTTGAAAGATCCGTTTTTATTTTGTGTCTTCCAGGGGAAGCAGACATACCAAACACATGGGAGAACATAATTTTCCACGGTGCTTCTTGGTCTGGAAATTGGCGTGGTCAAGAGCTGCTTTCCTCAGGAACTGGTGGATAATCCCTCTAAGCCTCAAGAGCTGCATAATGAGTAAAGCCTGGACGGACCAACTTGCATTTCACGTGTTAGATGGTAATCCTTAAATACTCTGAGCGGTGTTTAATAAAGCAGTTAGAGGATACTGGAAAAACATCCTCTCCTGACTTGATCTGTGATTTGCAGGTAAGGAAAAATGTCCGTTTTCTAAAGAGAAAAAGAGTGTTTACATTGAGGAATTCCCTAGACCTGCCTGAGAAGGTTGCACTTCAGAGAAGACAAGGAAGCAATCTAGGGATCAAAAGGAAACTTAGAGTAAGTTGAGAATAAAAACACAGAAACACATATTACAAACATTAACCCTTTTGATACACTGAATGGCTACGACTCTGTAACTTTTATTCCAAGTTGTACAAATTTTCATGTATTTTTTTTCACATTTATTTTTAAATAAGGCTGTACAAATAAAGTAGGGAAAAGCACGAAGTACAGTTAATATTGTCCACAGAGTGCTGTTAAATACAGGCAGAATCAAATAGTGTCAAACTATGTCAAGCAATCTCTGAAGTCTGCTAGTAAGTTGCTGACCAAAAGGAATGGTAGGAAAACCAGAACAAATGTAAGAAAGACAAGACTGGCTATCACATCTGGCTATCATCTCTAAATATCCATGCATAAGTGCCTTCTATTATGATAAAAACATTTGTCCTGTTCAGGTCCGTGAAAGGATTCTCACTGATTGCAGTGGGTTGGAAATTGCATGCTTTGTGAAAAGATGACAGAGAGAACATTAAAGTGATCTGGATATCCTTTGTAATCAGTCTCTGTTTCCTCCAATAAAAATGAGATACATGCTTATAAATCACAATCATTCCTCTGCTCTCTGGAAATCTTATTTTGGTATTTCACACCACTCTTCAGATTGAACTTGCTGTTCTCCTTTCTATTCTTCTAGCAGTGACATGAGTAGGGACAAAAGTGCTGACAGTTCACCGGAAAGAGTCAGAAAGTGCATTCCACTTGTGTGGTTGTTTTGTTTTTATTGCTACATCACATCCATGTGTGACCCTCTCCTTAAGTGAGTGTCACTATAACCATTCATACCTGCCAAATATCACAGTGATTCAGGAAAGGGATTCATTTGTTTCAGAAGTCAGACTCCCAAAGTCAGTGACCTTCACGAAGCTGTGTTCCCACCAATGGAGACCTCCTCAACAAAGCCTCTTGGGCTTATCCTGGGAGCCAAGAGCAGAAGTGCCAGCTGAGCAGATCTGCAGCTGCCAACATCTCCTGCAGCCCCTCATGCCTCCGAGCTGAGCTAGATTTTCATATATCTATCTATATCTTTATATATCTATGTCATCTATCTATCTATCTATCTATCTATCTATCTATCTATCTATCTATTTCGATATATCTATATCTATATCTATATCTATATCTATATCTATATCTATATCTATATCTATATCTATATCTAATCAATATTTATCTGTTTAAAGAAGATGAGTGTACCTTCAGCCTCAGCAGCTCATCTCCTGTACGTGAGACCCCTGCCCTGAACCCCATGTCTGTAGAGGTGTGCATGGGTGTGTGTGTGTGTGTGGGAGACCTTTTTCCTTCTGGAGCAGCAAATGAGGCACAACATATCCCACAGGGTAGATTAAATTGAACAAGATGTCCACTTGAAGGCACCTGAACCGAGGATGAGATCTCCACCAGCTCTACAGGCAGTTTGGACACCCGGCTCCTATGGAGGAACAGGCACATGGAAACTAAAGTACAGCCCAAAATTATTAAATACCAACAATAATACACCTCCTTTTTACTGGAGGAAATAAGGACCGCAAAGAACATGCAGTCCCACTACAGAAACTTTATGGAGCTGCCTAAGAGTGTTAGAGAGCAATTTTAAGGGGAGATGCCATTTTTTATTTGTCTGTCCAAAAGGACATGTGTGCTCTGCAGGTCTTGGGTGGTATCTGTAGGCTCTTTATGGACATGTTGCATTTAAAACAGTATTAGATGGCTGTGCTGAGACCACAAGAGTAAATTCTAGATGCCTGGTTATCAGAGGCTTGGCAAGCCTTCATGTGCAAATCTTGGGGCTACCCAGAAGAGCAAAGACAAAAACTTAGGCAAAAGTGATTCTTAGTTTAGATGGCTTGAAAGAATGAAATGTGAAGAATGTTAAAGCTTTTTTAGTATTACTTTTCCTAGATGGAAACCATAAAATCAGTGATCTAAAATGTCTCTTCCGATCCATGGCTGCACTATCCTATTACCAAGAGCACAAATATTAGCTGAAAGAATAAGTCATGCTGCACATGGATAATCAAGAGATTTTAGAATGTGGTCTGAACAATAACAAATCTTTGATATGGAACAGCATTGCTGCTGCTGCCTCAGCAACCCCCAGATGAATGAGGAGAATAATTAACTATGCAATGATTAACTATGACTTTTGCTGCCTTTCTAAACAGGATATGATGATACTGGCCACTTGTGTTTACAATTCTGCAATAGCGTTGCTTAATTGTCATTTTATGATTTCTTACCGAATCTGTTATCCAGCTTTTTTCTACTGGCACATTTTCTCCTTTATAGCCATGGCAATTTCAGAGATTTGGTTTGCTCTCAGCAAATTTGCTGCCAGACTGCAAATCAGACCTATGTTTACTTGCAGTGCTGACCGGATCCTGGGAATACCTCGCCATGGCAGTCTGTGTCATTTACAACACTTCCTGATACTTCAGTGACAAAATCAAGTGATACCGGTTCCATACTGCAAGCTGGAGCAATGTGTTTATCTTTGAAGTCTGTGGGCTGAGACTAAAATAATCAGCATTAATTATTCAGCAACATACAAGAAGTGATGAGTTTTCAATCAGTATAAATCAAATTCCTATAAAATACATTTTAAGTATAACTAAGATGGGCAAGATAAGCTCTTCTTATTGTTATCAAATGATTCTTTGAATCCTCAAGGGTCAGTGTCTCTTATCTCCATCATTGATGAGATCTTCACGTTAACTGCTGTACAACATCATACAGATAGTTTGTTCAACCCTACTGGCAACAATGTCTGGTGTTTACCACAGATGATGTGTCCCTTTTGTTCTTCTTTGGTGACAATTAAAATTATTGCTTGTAGACTCCTACATCAAACATCAGGGTTGTCAATATTTCAACAGATTAATTTTTCAAAGAACAGCAGTGTTTCTCTTCCTGATTTTACTAAATAAGAAGAGAACATGAGGCTAGCAAAAAATAATTAGATGAGAACTTGTTTATGTATAGTGTTTATTCAGTTGATACTTCTTACCAAATACATATATACATGATTTTTAGGTAATGGTGTATTTAACCAAGTGATGTAAAGTAACTCCAGATTGATGTACAATAACTCTCAGGTCATAGCTTTAAAATATTTGCTCTCCTCCCTTCCTTTAATCTTTCTGTTCCTGAGAGCTGTCGGTAGTTGTAAATGATAAAGAAGTTCCAAGGTATCCGTTAGTCCAGTGGATTCCTCTATTTAAATGAAAAATCAAAAGTATACCTATGCCTTGTTTCCTATGGGAAAAAAAAAATAGAACTCTAGTATTTTAGTCTTGGGCATTAATCAGATTTAATGGAAATATTGCACAGAATGAAATCAAATTTGGATTCGATTTTAAACCAGCCCTGCAACTCTCATCCTTACTAGTTTTAGCAAAGTGTCTTTATAATATGGGTACCTCAGAAAAAAAATTCAAATAAATTTCTATGGAACTGTGCTGCTGTGAAAAAAGTACACTTTCTTAAGTTTACCCTTTCTTCACACAGATGTTACAAACATAGAAAATTACAAACATATATGTGTGTATAAATATATGTGTGTGTGTGTGTGTGTGTGTGTGTGTGTGTGTGTGTGTGTGTGTGTGTGTATATCAGCTGAAGGAGAGAATGCACGGTTCTAAATTTGGAGCACCACCTTTGGAAACACAGATGGTACTTAATGCAGTCTAAAAAATTAAACATCCAGTATTAGCAGTGGGCCAACAAGTTTTGATCTGGTATAATTGCTATCATTTGTAATCAGATTTGCTTCCTGCAGTGGGTTGTGGAGGAATTAGTAAAGCTAAGAAGATCTCTAGAAAGCTGGGAAAGCAGGCCTTAGAAACAGAAAGAGCCAAGACACTTAGAGCTATCTGCAGCTGCAAAGTCTGAAAGTAGAAAATGTTACAATAGTAGAGCAAGTGAGGATATTAAACAAGAGCTTGAGTCTTAGGCTTGGCTAAGATAGACTTTTAGATGGCAGGAAAATATGCTTAGCAAAATACTAGAAAGTTTTAAGCTTACTAATGGAACATTGTGTATTGTTAATAAAAAGAAGACACGCAAGCACTGTGTGAAGCAGGTGTACGTGTACTTTCAGTAATCGGTTAAAACAACTGTCTGTAAGCTTTAGCAACATGCTATTGGCTAAAAAGTTTTTAAGATGCTCTGTAAGAAAGAAATCTTTGGCTGCTGCTGGCTGTACGTGAGCTTTGCCCTCTGCTTATTATCTCAACCATGTAACGAGGCTGATCCCGCCAATAACGCTCAAGTCTTGTACCCGAGCAGCCCCGGCCCGTTCACGAAAAGGAAAAACACCGACACAGCTTGAGGCTTAGGAAGGCAAAGAGAGCCTGCAGGGCAGGTGGCTGTGCTGTGACTGCAGCAGCAGGAGGGGTCACCTCGGGGCTCAGGAGGGGCTCCGCTGTCCATCCGCGATGTGCCCGCTCCTCCTGCGTCCTGCGAGTCCTTCCCTGGCAGTGACAGCGGGAGCTGCTCCCTGCCGCCGGCCGGCTCCTCTGCCTGGAGTCCCTCCGAGCTGTGCAGTACAAGCTCCCTCTTGCCTGGAGCCAAATGCGTGCCTGCGCCTTGGGCTGGCTTTGCCAGCTCTCTTTTTCCAAGCGTGTGACTCCCAGGCTTCTGCCCCAGCCCAGGGATGTTTGTTATTTCCATCCCCAGCTAGTTTGACACGGTGAATCACTGTGGTTTTACCTAAGAGGTGAATTGTAAGAACCTAAATGAGAGATGCGGGACTCCAGGCGGCTCTTCCAAAACGCAGTTTATCACATGCAAGACGCTAGAGCAGTCCAGGGTCGTGGGAGACAGAGCCTGTGCCTAGAGCTGTCAGCTGCATCTGCAGGCAGGCCTGGAGACCCTTCCTTTAGGTTACAAATGCATTATATACTTTTCTTTGCTGAGCATCTTAATACAGTAGAACCAATCTATACCTTAACTTTTATCTATAGCCTATCATAACTACTACAATTACCATATTCATGTTAGTATTCTCCAATCACTAAATGTGTTTACAGTTTAAGCCAGAAGTTGTTTTTCAGTTTTCTTGCAGTGGAAAATTCCGACATTTTTTTTCTACTTGCAACATTTGCTGACTTGTTTGCCTGTGCTATCTTTCTGCTTAGTAAAAACATCTTCTTGTTTGAGGTGGGCTTATCCTTTGTTCTAAGTCATAAAAACCCCTTCTAACTAACATATCCTTTGCCTCCTTGGTTATCCAGTAAGACTGGCTCAGCAATTCTTTTCTTCTATATCAAAACTTGCTTCCATCTCTATTCCTTCCTCAGCTTCTACATTCAAAAATCTTTCTGCTAAGCATACGTATCTGTGAGACTTTCTTGTCAAAATGAGGAAAACTGCCCACTTAACAGAAGACAACTGCCCTACAGATGGCAAAGAGAATTCAATTTACTTGACAATCCAGGACAAGAGGTTGTGAGGGTTAGACCCCCTCATCATTCCTTGGTCAATGACAGGATCCTGTAACAGGGATCCCAAATGCCTCGCTTCAGTGCCATCCAGAATTGCAGCCTCGCCTGCAGCATCCCAAAGATGGACTAACCAGCTAATTATGGATTCATCAGATAGTCGGGTGTAATCCTTCCTTAGGCCACAAAGGTCCTTCAGGGAGAAGGACTCAATATTGGCTTCTGATCTTGCGCCTGTTGCTTTGACTCCTGATTTTATGTCAGGAAGCGCTGAGGGTCTTTCTCCTGCATCATCATCATCATCATCATCTACTGGTCGATCGGTCTTGTCTGTGCACCTTCTGCTTCTAGTGCTAGTAGCAACAGCCATTGGTTGAGGCTTATTGTCTGGTTTAGCTGCTGGCTTAGGCTGGCTCTCTGGTTTAACTGCTGGCTTCGAGCCTGGGGTGTTGGCTGCAGCCTTAGTGACTGGGATAGCTGCTGATTTATCTCCCTGCCCCCTTTCTTCTGTCTGCTGCCCTAGAGTATCTAGCAGTGTGCGACAAGCATACATCAGCCCAGCTCACTGCAATGATCCTTTTCTCCTTAGGATCACCATGGTACTTCTCTTTCAGGTATTTCCCCACTGTAGTGGTGCGTTATTTTTTTTTTTTTTTGCTTTTGTATAATGTTGTAGGTATAAGTTGTATTATGTAATAAGGTTCCACTCAGGTCTCCTCCCTTTTTCTCTCTCTTCAGCAGCTCTTGCTCGCCCTGCCACTTACCCTATTCCCCTCCTATTCCCCTCCCAGTTAGTTGATTGTTACATTGTTCACCCCGCCCTGAGCCTCTGTCAGTTACAGGCAACCGCCTCCCTTCTCCCAGAAAATTCCACCGAGGTTGGCCTGTGATTGGTTCAGGGGCCAGGGCTCCTCCCCAGTTGCCCCCTGTTTGGATCCCCGAAGTTGTCAGTTATGTTGGTCCTCCCATGTTCTTATTTACTATTGGTTGATTGTTCTCATATTTAACATGCTGTCAACTCCGGGTTATTCGGAGTCCAGCAGACGTCCTCCAATAAACCCGACCCCTGTTACTACGTCTCTGGCCTCTCGCCTTTTTTACCTCCAACGGGTTGCAGCTGCTTCTCACCACCTGTTCCTGTGGTCCTCTGTCCTAAGGCGAAAGCCTTAGGCGCTCTCCTGCTGAGGAAGCTTCTGCGGGAGAGTGCCCCCCTGCTGCCGGCGGTGCTGGCCGAGCTAGCGCGGACAACCAACGATTTTAGAGGAAGCCAGGCACCGCCGCTGCACCCCACCTCAGCCAGGTTCTGAATTTGTTCATGGGGAAAGTCCCAGACTACAGGGTCGGAGAATTCCTTCAGGATTTGGCCCATATCCTCCCATTTCCCACACCACTCAGAACTTTCCATGCCTGGGTCTACTCCTGGGTCAGGGGTCTCATCAGCCCCTCTAGAAAGCTCAGCCCTCATTCTAAAGCTGTAGACTGTACAGAGGAAGCTTACCAGATTAAATACCAGAAAGATGGTCTCTCCAACATGCAGGGGAAAGTGAACATTCTCTAACAGGGATGTAACAGATTCAGAGGAGAAGAAGGAAAGCAAAGGCTGAAAAGCCTCATCCCCTGCTCGTCCTCTAACAAACTGGGTGCATAACCATAACTGTGAATCATACATACCTGGAACAGACTTTAGCACCTTTATAAACTTCCTACAAGTCATTACCCCAAGCCCAGCCCAACAGCTATTCTAGTCAGTGCCCCTCTACTGCAAAAAACCCCTACGTATTAGGGACAATAGTGGAGCTATTTCTGGATAAGGGAATAAACTTAGGGACCATAGAGGTATTAAGACCTCAAAAAAACCTAGGGACCAGCAAGACATGCAAGCTTCCACCCCAGGAGACATTATGCATTCAAACTAACTGCTTTATCCCAGTAGAGAGTAATTGCAACCAAAATGCAATCAGAACAGGGTTTTTTCTACTCTCTCAAGCCACCCATTGGGTGCCAATCATTTCTCTTGGTTCAGGGCACATTTGGGAGACAACTTCTAAAAGGGGCCCCTCCAGAAAGCAAACCCACAACCAGTTCAGGAAGGATTTCCTAGGAGAGAAGTGAAAAGAACCTGTTTATTTAACCGGCAAAAGCAGTCCCCAGCAGACAAAATTAACAATACCAGATGATAAAACTCATTTGCTGCTCTGAAGAGATGACAAATTCAGAAAGTCTCTCTGGTGGGTGGTCGCTCTGTTTTCAGTCCCTCCGGCACTGGGAAAGGGTGCAGAGTGGGCCATGGCAGGCTGCAAAGTGTGAGCTCTCGGTGGTTCCCTGGGTCCCGATCTGGAGCAGGTTCAAATGGTTCCAAGAAAAGGGAAAGAAAAACAGTCCAGGGAAAACTCGGACTGCCTCAGCTAGCTAAACTAACTAACTAAAAAGCAAAAGGAGCACGGTGTTCTGCCCTGTCCATGCCCAGACATCAGCAGTGGAGTTCTGTGTTCCAGCAGACTGTGGGGGAGAGTGCAGCTGATAACGAAACTCTGTGCTCCTTCTTCCTCGCCGTCACTGTCCAAGCCAGTCTTGAATGCACAGAATATAACATCCAGCATAAACAGAAGAGACAACTCGGGACACAAGCATCATAAGGTCACCTCAAGACAATAGGGTAATTGGCTTATGATGTAAAATAACTCTCAGGTGATTGCTTTAAAGATTTGCTCTCTTCCCTTCCTTTAACCTTTCTGTTCCTGAGAGCCAATACGTATTTGTAAATGATAAAGAAGTTCCAAGGTATCAAATGATAAAGAAGTTCCAAGTATCAATCCAGTGGATTACTGATTTTAAACTAAAAATTAAAAGTGTACACACGCCTCGTTTCCTAGAAAAAGAAAAACAAAAGAGAAATCTCATTTTTTATTCATGGGCATTAGTCAGATTTAATGGAAATATTGCACAGAAAATAAAATTGAATTTGGTTAGATTTTATACCAGCCCTGCAACTCTCATCCTTACTAGTTTTAGCAAAGTGTCTCCATATTATAGGTACCTTGGAAAATAATTTGAAATCAATTTCTATGGAACCGTGCTGTTGTAAAACAACTACAATTCCTTGAGTTTACCCTTTCTTCACACAGACGAATGTTACAAACATATAAAATTACAAGCATATATGTGTGCGTATCTATCTATATATGTATATAAATCTGCGAAAGGAGAGAATGCGTAGCTCTAAATGCTGAGCGCTCCCTTTTAAACATAGATGGTACTTAATGCAGAGAGAGTCCAAGAAATTAAACATCCAGTATTAGCAGTGGGCCAATTAGTTCTGAGGTCTTATAATTTTTTTAATTTACGATCAGGTTGCTTCCTGCAGTGGGTGGAGCTGAAGAAGGCAAAGAGAGCCTGCAGGGCAGGTGGCTGTGCTGTGACTGCAGCAGCAGGAGGGGTCACCTCGGGGCTCAAGAGGGGCTCCGCTGTCCATCCGCGATGTGCCCGCTCTTCCTGCATCCTGCGAGTCCTTCCCTGGCAGTGACAGCGGGAGCTGCTCCCTGCCGCCAGCCGGCTCCTCTGCCTGGAGTCCCTCCGAGCCGTGCTGGCAGTACAAGCTCCCTCTTGCCTGGAGCCAAATGCGTGCCTGCGCCTTGGGCTGGCTTTGCCAGCTCTCTTTTTCCAAGCGTGTGACTTCCAGGCTTCTGCCCCAGCCCAGGGATGTTTGTTATTTCCATCTCCAGCTAGTTTGACACGGTGAACCATTGTGGTTTTACCTAAGAGGTGAATCAGTAAGGTTGTGGTGCTTTCTTGTACACAATGTCCTGTTAGGACCAAGAAGAAGCTGCTCCTGCAGTTTGGCTTGTGGCTGTTCCTGCACCATTTGCTCCACACGGCATGACCAAACAAAGTCTATCCTTTGCTTTACTAAGTTTAGGCTACAGCTTCATGCAAATACATGATAAAAGAGAAGAAATGCCATAAATCCCCTTACATTTTTCCCCTCTCTAGCCAGGGTGCTGCCTGAGGGGGTTCTGGAGATGGACCACAACTCTCAGACAAATACCCTCAGACGGATGTTTCACAGACAAGACAGGTCTCTTACCCACAGCTGGACACACCTGTGAGGAATTGGGTGCCACGGCCTGTCACACACTCGTCAAAGCTTCAGGATCAGTGAAGAAATAGGGACAAACATTGATGTGGTCGCTCATCACGGAAATGAGAAGTGCCCCAAAGCCAATGTCAGTTGAAAAGGGAAATTCATTACAGACTGCTGCAACTGCACTGCTTAGACAGAGCGACCACTGCCTGATACAAGATGGCTGCAGAATGGCACCACTCTGCTGCCCCTATCTCTAAACAGAGAAATATCCATTTCAGTTCCCACAATCGAGTATGTCACGGGTTACTGAGCGCTGCCTACAGCTCTCTGTGTGTGTCTGTCTGTAAAGAACCAAACATGGACTGAATTATCTGCATATCCACAGAGCAGGAGCTCTGCTCCCAGTGGAGTCCCGGAGTTTTCTCAGCAGGCCTTGGCAGCCAGTGCTGAGCCAACGTGTGGCTCTGCTGCCATCCCAAATCTGCGCTTCCCGTGCCCAGCCTGAGTGCAGGTGGGGCATGTGCTGGCCATGGCCGGAGATTTCCATGGCCCAAATCCTGCAGCATTTCCATCTGCTCATGGCTTGGAGTAGCACAAATCACAAAACCCCCATCGCAGCTGACAAATGGCATTTCTTGCAGATTGCCACACTGCTGATGGACAAACACACGATGTAGCTGCTGCTCTCTGTGAAGAGAGCTGCGGCTACAACTCACGAGAATCAATTTCCATTGAAAAACATAATTTATTTCAAATTGCTGCACCCGTGCTGACAATACAGAACTACACAAATCTCAATTTGGATTAAGAACAAGAATTTATTAGATTACTACAACCAGTCTATGTAAAAATATAAAAATACCAACTTCAGTTAACAAAACCTAATTTATTGCCAGCCTCTACAACTCACTAGATACAAAGATCAATTAGGACTTTAACAACCTAATTTATTACATATTACTACAAGTGTACAGCCCATATAGAAATACAAAAATATGCATTCCCTTGTAGGGGTGCATTAGTTTTAAGTTGGTTTATTCCTGTACCCCCCATTCCTGTTTATGGTTTTGCCCGGGCTCTCTCTCTCTCCCTCTCCTTGATTGTCCCGTCAGTTACGAGTTATCTCTCCTAATCCCTCCCTGGCTGCCTGTCTGTTATTCAGTGTCCATACCCTTCCATCCAGAACCTTCTGTCTTGGACACTGAGTGATTGGACCAGAGGTCAGGGTTCAACCCTCAGTTTATTCCCACTGGAGATCTGAGATGTTTGTTACGCGTTATTCCCTCCTCTCAAAAATTTAGATTGGTCATTGTATTCTGTTTATAAGGCCCTGCCGGGCAAGCATTTTTGTCTGCGCCCGACGCACTTTCAATAAACCCTCCCGTTTTCCCTGTCGGTGCGGTCCGGTCTTTCTCCTGTGGGTCGCAGCCCAGCTCCTCTTCCAACGGCTCTGGGGGTTCTCGCCCTTCTGAAGGCATTCAGCCTTAAGCACTCTCCCTAGGAAGTCTCCCAGGGGGAGAGTGCCCTTCCCCCCTCAGTGCTGCCGGCGGCGCGGCCGGAGCGTGCCGGGGAGTCAGAGTCTTACAGGCTAGCTGTCGCCGCTGCATTCCCTCCCCAAGGAACCTTGTACCAAGAACCTTATCGATACAACTGTACAACTATATGACTCCATACATGTTTAAATAGTACTAAACACACACACACAGAAATATTTATATATATAAAAAATATATATTGTTATATATATAAATACCTATATAACAATCTACATATGTAAACAGAAATTAAATATTACATAATATAGACTATATATACGAACAGATATATAACAGAAAGAAAAGGGACCCCAGCTGCCCCATCTTCAAAGCCTCTCCTGCGGCCTCTTCCTCCCGGGCAGAGTAGCTCTCCTGCACAGGGACAGCAGATGGGACATCTGGGAAGCAAAGGGAACACTCAGTCAGTAGGGGCACGTTTCCCTTGGCAGCAGCTGCACTTCCATCAGGGAAGAGGAAATGTCAGAGCCTCCCCAGGAGGGTCAGAAAGAGAAAGCAGCCGAGCGGGCCGGGCTGTGGTGAGCGCAGCCGCGGCGGGACCGTCCCGCAGCCCCGGCAGCCCGGCAGAGCCGGCACAGATCCCGGGCCCTGCCGGCACAGCTGCCTTGCCCAAGGACAGCCCCTGTGCCAGCCGGGGCAGCTGCGCTGAGCAGCCCCAGCACAGGCAGGGCCCACGGCCACAGCCCACGCCAGCCTCAGCCCCACCCTGCCTCCCCGGCCCTGGGGCCTCACCCGGGCTCTCTCCAGGCTGGCAGCAGCGGGGCCTCGCTCCCTGCTCCTGCTGCTGGCCCTCGGCTTCTCCCTGCGGGCTCCCGGCAGTCTCCGGCGGTCCTCGTGGTCTTCATTGCAGCTGTGGCAAAAGTGGAGGTTCTGGAATTGGTTCCAAGGCCTGGCAGAGCTGCAGTCCCGGAGCCCTCTGTGCTCCCTGCTGGCCCCTCCATCCCCTCAGCCCCGCCATGCTCTCGGCAAACCCCCAGCCCCCTTCAGCTTCTCCAGCCCCTCACAGTCCTCTCACCTCCCTCAGTCCCTTCTGACCCATCCCGTCCCCTTAGACCCGCCACCCCCTCAGCCTGTGCCACTTGCCTGTCACCTCAGTGCCACCATGGCCCTGGGCTGCCCCACAGCCCTCAGCCCCAGCAGCAGCTCAGGGTCACCGTCCCTTCAGCGCCACCGCCCCCTCAGCCCCCTCAGCCCCCTCAGTCTCACCGTCCTTCAGCAGCTCCTCAGGGGACAGTGCCTGGGGCCACCGGCAGCTCCCAGCGCTCCAGGGACATCCGGGGCTGGAACTGCTGCTGCGCCCGGCCCGGCCGCCAGCTCGGACCCAGCCCAGGGAGAGGGGACACAGGGGGCACAGGGGGAAAAGCCAGAGGTGAAAAAGGCAGCCGAGGGGGAAAGAGGTAAAAATACTGCCTAGACCTACACTAACATCAATCTATCCATCTAAAAATCCATATAACTCTAACTACATATAGATGCAGATTTATAAATATAAAAATATTAAAAATATATTATTACTCTATATGTATATAAATGTCAATTTTAAAATCTATAAATGTAACTACATGCACATAAATATAATTCTATCACATCAAAAACTATATATAGATTTAACTGTATATATATATATATATATATATATATATATGTCCTCTACACACCTACAAATATAACTATGTGGATATATAAATAGGATTATATAAATCAATAAATGTAACTACATGGATATATAAATAGAACTATGGAAATCTATAAATCTATGTATAAATGGAGGGATTCCACCTGCCCGATGGTCACAGGCTCTCCCTCCGATCCTTTTTCTCACGCAGGGCAGCCCTCCTGGCAAGGTAGATTAGGTGGAAATCTGAGAAGCAAAGGGAACACTGGGTCAATATTGGCCTCTGTGCATCTTTCCTCTTGGAAGTCACTGTCCTTGTGTCAAAGACTGTAAAAGATGGCCTGAAAGGCAGAGTCTCACTTGGCAATTTGAAGCCTGCTCTTTAAAGAGTCAGAATCCATCCAAGCATTCAAAATTTCTGAAGTTTTGAAGAATCCCAATTAAGTCAAAACCCTTGCAGTGCAAAGGGCACCCATGAGAGCTGGAAACACAGGCAGCCCCAGCTGCCACAAAGAAGCCCAGCCTTGTTCTTTCTCTGTGCTGACAGAGAGACCTCAGTCCCCACTGAAATGGCTGAAGCTCAGGGCTGCTGGAAGCTGAGCTATGAATCAGCACCGTTCCCTGCCGTCTGCAACCTGCCCTCTGCAGTGAGCAACAGCTCCTCCAAAACAACCACCAGCTCTGGGATGAACAGCTGGGAGGGAAAGAACTTCCTAGCAGGCCTGCAGGCTGCACCAGCTTTGCTCAAGCATGCAGATCCAAAGTGCTCTATCTCTCCTTTAGTTCTCACTAATTTGGGGTAATTTCAGGTTTTCCTTGAGCTACTGGATTTGTGACTGATGATTTGCTTGGCCTCAGAGCTTCTGCTGCTTGTATTTTTAATGTATCTCACTACACCTACCAGCAGACTGGTACAACATTGATTTAATGCTTGGAGACAAACAGCTCAGACTTCTACACTGACCTTTTCTTGTGTTTTTTTTCTCTCCCTTCAAGAGTCACTCAGTGTTGCCTCCAGAGCACTGACACCCTACAGCAAATTTATCCACAGACTTCAGCACAAAACTGGGACACCCGAGTTGGTGACACAACTCCACAAGGTCAGCTTTATTCCCTCCTCCCTTGCCACAGCAGAGGACTCAGTGTCAGAGCCTCTGGAGAAGCGTGGACGGCAGGGCTCGGGGAGATTGTGCCAGTGCAGGATTTGAACTAAAGGCACCAGGAAGCACCAGCCCTGCAGACAGGAGCTCAACTCTGCTCATCTCCCTTGCTGCCAGAGGCAGGCTCGGAGCAGCCATCTCACACCTCTCTAAACCAAGGGGGACTCTGTCCTTACCAAGCTCTTCGGGCTCCTGGGAATTGTTCCCGCACCTCCTGGTGCCAGGCAAAGCTCCTTCTGCTTCAGCTCTGTCCACAGGCTGCCCTCCCGAAGACTCAGGGGCAACATTAATATTCCCCTTGAAAGAGAAACAGAAAGGAAGAAACCCTTCTCACCAGTTACACCAAACACCTGGTCCAACAACTCCATGGCTCACACTCTTAATCCCTTGTTCCTAACAAGAACTCTGGGCCCCAAAGCCCTTCAAGAGTCAAAACAATTTCACTTCTCAAACACAGTCCAAAAGCTGTCAAAGCTGACAGTGTTGAACGTGGGGGTGACACTGAACACATGGAATGGCTGCTAAGGAAGGAGTCCTGGCACAGAGATTTGCTCCTCCTCCACAACCCTGAGCAAAGCAGTCTCATCCAGGCTGCAGCTTGGCAGGGACTGCGTGGGAACACACATCTCTTCCCACAGAGCTGCCCAAGAGCAAGGTGACTGAGCTCTGCAACATGGACAGCAAGACTGGCCAGTTTGCCCAGCTGAGGATTTCCCAGATGGAGACTGGGCTGCAGGCACCAGGTTACCCAGAGGACAAGAAAGCTGCAGCTCCAGCCCAGCCCCACACACGGCTCTGGGAGCGCCCACACGCCCGGCAGGGCTCACACAGCAGCAGCAGCTGCAGCCCAGCCCTGCTTTGCCTTGGCCTTCCCACCCAAAAGAGGCACAGCCCACATCTGCTGCTGGAACAGGCACCTCTGGCATGTCCCTCCCTGCACGGGACACTTGGCAATTCTCCAAACACTCTTCTCTTCTTTCCCACCAAACAAAGCCTCTTAGAACCTACAAAGCTTCCACTTCCTCACCACAAACACCCCTGCACGAGGGATTCTTCCCAGGAAAACAGGCACCCAAACCTGGCCAACACAGGCTCACACCTCTTCATCCTTATTCAGGGGGAGACTTTTTCATTCCCTCTTCTTTAGGAAGTCTTGTTTCACCAAGCAAATCTTTTCCTGTCCATTCACTGAGCTGAACTCAAGAAGCCTTTGCTTCTCAGCCATGCAACAACATTCACAAGCTCTCAGCTCCCAGCCCTTTTCTTCCCTGTCCAATGCAGTTACCTGAGCAGAGGGAGAAAACATCTCCTCCAGCGTCTCAAGCACCATGTCCAGATCTGGTGGTGGCAATTCCTCTTGCCCAGGAGTATTCCACAGCCAGCTGGGGGCTGTCCATGGTGCAAAACCAGCACTGCCAGCTGGAGCGCTGGGGCCTGAAGTGCCTGGGGTGGCTGCAAGAATCCAAACACATTGGTCAGGCTCCACAATGTGGCTTTGGGACACAGAGCTCTAGTGCTGCCTTGGATCAAACATCACAAGAAGCACAGAGCAATCTCAGTTCCAGAAATGTATTCAGACTTGCCAGGGGAGTGGGGGAGTGAGTTCTCCTCTTAAAAAATATTTATCCTAATTCACATGTACACAGATTAAAGCATGGATTGTAAAAGGGATATAGACACACACACACATTTTATAATCACAGCCTTTTGCATCTTCCCAGCAGCTTTGGGATTTGGCTACATTTGGTTTCTCATCACAAAAGACCACAGAAAGTGGATTCACCCAGGAAGAGCCCAGATCTTCAGACACACATGCTGAAATTAAACTGTGAGTTTTTTCTAAAACCAGCCTTGTGGGTGAGGCTGTATTCTGCAGCTCCAACTCTTCTGGGGCAGGCAGAGCTCATTTCAGTGGTTTGGCTTGATTTTCAGGGCAGACAGTCTTAAAGCTCTGCAATATCCTCTCATCATCCTAGTCTGGCTTCATTCAAAGAAAGAGGGGAGTGCACCTAACACTGATGACTTGTTAGGCAATATCTTTTGCCTTGCCCTTGTACCCCTACAGAAGGGCTGTCTGGAAAATGCCCAGAACACCCTCCAAATCTGCAGCAAGGACAGGAAAAGCTGGCAGAAAATCCTTCTGTTTTCAAGATCCCTCTTCCTAGGCGACTTGACACTTTCTACCCGATTCTCGCTTGAGATCTACCCATGATAGAGCACTGCAGGAAAACTCTTTAAAGGGTCACTAACCAGGACCTGCTTGGAAAGCAAGGGTAGAAACTCTTTCCCTACCTGATGAACTGCAGGCTGGCAAATACTGCTCTGAAGATGTGCAGCTGCTTCCCTCTGGAGAGGCCATGGAAGGGCTGTGATGGTCTATGGGACGCAGAGAAACGGTGAGCTCAGGGCGGCATCTGCAGTCTATGGGAACCAGCGGAATGATGAGCTCACGCTTGAGATGAAATTTGCTGGTGCCTGGTTCCTCTGATGAAACCCCAAGAAATCCAGATGAGGCAAAGACTTTCTTGGGAGATGTCAGGAAGAAGTCAGACTCCTGAGCACCTGCGCTTAGCCTGGAAGGGCCTGGAGGCAGCTGTAAACCCTCAGGTGAGGCAGCAGTGAGGTCCTGGTATGAGAGCACTGTGTAGCAGTGAGGGAAGAAGAAAGGAAGCAAAGAGAAGGCCGGGTCACTATTGGTCTTTGGGTGTGTTTCCTTTGGCAGCAACTGTACTTCTATCAGGAAAGACAAAAGCTCCCATCCTCCCAAACAGGGTGAGAAAGAAAAAAATCCCCACATGTTCTGGGGCTATTCAACTAACAATTCCTTGTCTAATTAGCTCTGCCCTATTCGTTCAACTGTCTGGGAAAACTGTCCCACTGCTGCTCCTTGGCAGAAGGCAACTGCCAGAAACCCAACTGCCCGGTGCTTTCTCCTCTGCTCTACAGGGACAGGAGGCTCCCTCCAGCTGCGCTTGACCGGGACAGGGCTCTGGGCCAGGCAAGGAGCAGCGCCAGCCACGGCGCACGGCTGGGCCAGCTGCAGCCGAGCGGGCCGGGCTGTGGTGAGCGCAGCCGCGGCGGGACCGTCCCGCAGCCCCGGCAGCCCGGCAGAGCCGGCACAGCGCCCGGGCCCTGCCGGCACAGCTGCCTTGCCCAAGGACAGCCCCTGTGCCAGCCGGGGCAGCTGCGCTGAGCAGCCCCAGCACGGGCAGGGCCCACGGCCACAGCCCACGCCAGCCTCCGCGCCCACAGCTCCCACTCTTTCTCACCGGCTCTGGGCGGCTGCCCGGCAGGGAAGGACGCCAGCGGCCGCTCCGTGCGGAGCTGCTGGAAGCGGCTGGGCTGGCGGCTGCGCACCTCCAGCCCCGCTGCCAGCCGCTGCCTGTTGGCCCTGGTCAGGCGCTTGATATGGAGCAGGAGGTCGGGGCGGTCGCGGCGAAAGTTGGGGTTCCTGAAGTGGAGCCAGCCCCCGGCATCGCCGGGCTCAGATGAGCCAACCCGGCTCGGCACCTTGTGGAAGCCGTAGAGGTTGAGCTGCCGCACGAAACTACCGAAGTGCGTGGCTTGGAAGGAGTCCGGCGTCGGCCCCACCCCCTGGCCGCCCCCGTGGGCGTCGCCCGGGCTGAGCAGCTCCCGCTCGAAGAGCGAGCGGTCGACGAGCAGCCCCTGGGCGCGGCTGTCCCAGCGCACGGAGCGGACGCGGGGGCTGTTCACCAGGCGCCACAGCTTGGCGGGGAAGGCGCTGGCGCTGAGCCCGGCGGGCAGCGGCAGCTCCGCCATGGCTCCGATCGCCGCCTGTGGCCGCAACGCCCGCGGCGCAACGGCCGCGGCTGCGCCGGCGGCGCGCGGCCGGAGGGGGGCGCTGCGCTCGCGCCCAGCGCGGCCCCGGCGCGGGCCGGACTTGGCGGGGACGAGCGCGGCAGAGCCGGGGCCGCGGGCACAGCGCGGGCGGGGCGGCTCCCGGCGCTGGCCGGGCTCCGCACGGCACGGCACGGCACGGAAGGGCAGCGCCCGGCACGGCATTTCAGGGCAATGGAAGCCCGTGGCGAAGGCACTGGGAGCAGTTGCGGGCTCTGTCCCCACTGTGCATCCCGTGCCTGGGTCACCATCGGTGACAGAGAGGAAGGACATTGCTCTGGCTTGGCTGGGGAAAGGATGAGAAGGGGGCATTAGAAAACATTCATTTGGTCTCCTTTTCAGCAGACTGGCTCTTTTTATCTCACCATGTCTGCCTGTCTTTGGCAGAGTTGGCACATTTCTCGTGATTTAGAGTCAGCTACAGCAGCAGGAAGGGGCAGCAGGTTTGTCAGATTGATTTCAAAGCTAAAGTGCTGCCCCATGGATGGATGCTGCTTTATTCAAGGGATTTCTGGCCTGGAGTTGTAGTGAACTCATGCTGGTGTTTTCCCAAACAGTGTTGCCTTTTTCTTTCCTCAGGAATCACCTCTTCTTCCCCCCATCTGGGGAGAGTTCCAATGCAAATGCCTCCTGCAGCCAGCTCTTGTCACTGTAGACTGACAAAGGAGATTTCACAATGGAGAGAGACTCCCTAGAGCTGCTGTGGAGAGCTGAATGGGGAAGCTTTGTCCCTCAGCCTTGAAGTCTTGTTGGAGAACTGCTTGTGCTCTGGGGGACGCACAGCTTTTCCAAGCCCTGCAGGTTCATTCCTGAGCTTCCTGACACGCCACAGACTTTGGGGCTGTCATGTTGGAGCACAGATTTCAGTCTGGGAACTTTTGTGACACAGGGAACAGGATTAGCCCTGCAAGGCCAGGCTAGGGCCAAGAGCAGAAGGCCAGCAGTCTGCATTTGCCCCCAGGGAGCCCTCCAGAGCAAGAAGCCACTCCTGCCCAGGGGCTGAGGTGCCCGAAGCTGCCTCCCCGCTGTGCAGCTCTGCAGAGCCCACGCAGCGCCGGGTCCTGGGCAGCTGGGACAGTCCGGCTGCCCTGGAGCACAAGGAGTGTCCCAGAGAGAAGCTGCTGCCCTTTGCTTTGCAACTGTTTCACAGAGTCCTGTCATGAATCCACAGAGTCTGACATGTTTTTCTTTCTTCTCAAAAATGTTACCCAGCTTTTTGAGAAAATTGAGTGATGTAGCTTCCGCTGGTGGTGGTGCTTTTGTCTGCAGGTGAGGGCAGGTGATTTGAACCAAGGACGGAGTCCACTGTTGACATCCTAGCTTTGCCAAGTCAAGAAAATCATTCACAATTGAGCTACTGGTGCTGAGCAGTAGGATTTTTTCCTAGTTTTTGGAAAACTACAACCTTAAGAAACCCAACAGATTTTCCTCCATGAGGATACCAGCAGTAGCATGATACCAGTTTTTTCACCTCTTTTCTGTGTCTTTGGTGCTTTTGAGAGTTCCTCAGTGCCCAGCAGGAATGAAAGGACATGTGATAATGTGATTTAAGAGCTCTGTGTTGTTCCTTGCCACATGAGTGTTCATGACAAGCTGGACAGCCCACTTGTGGCTCTGTCGAGTTAAATTCATCCCAGTTCTGTGCAAACAGCAGCCCTGAAGTGCTGAGGAGAGCAAGGACAGTGGGTGGGTGTGCATGCACACAGCCGGGGCTGACTGCTGTGTGGGCAGAAGGTTTTGGACTGCTGTACATCTTCACTCTCCAGGCTGGAGGAATATATCAAAACTATATGAAATAAAAATATTTATCAAAACATATCAAAATGTATCACACAACACATATGAATTTATGATAAATGTAATTCATCATCTATATACTACATATTATATATTTTAATATAGATACTATAATAAACAGAAGATATAAAATATAGACTTGGTCTTTTTCTAAGCCATTGCCTGTGGGTCATACAGACCATCTCCTGGTGTTACTGCATTTGTGTCTTCTGGTACTACTTATTATAGCATCCGTGTCCTTGGGAGTTCCTTCAGGGAACTTCACACAAGGGGTTTCCATCGTTTCAGTGCCTTCAGAACTTGTTCCTTCCCAGTTCTCCAGCCTCCTTCTGGATTTTGGAGCATCTCAGCACTTGTGTCCATGGCCCTTCCTTCATCCCCAGCCTGCAGCAGTCCCAGTCACTGCTGCCTCCCCCTTGCTGCAGCTCATTTGCCCAAGTGCTGCCAAAGGCAGCGGAGCTGGCTCAGGATCCCTGTTGGCTTCTGGGCTCTGGGATGAGCTTCAGGGGGACACTTGGAGCTCTTCCTAAAGAGCTGCCCGTGGGATGGGGGGTGGATTTGTCCTCTCCAGGTGGCTCCTGCTTGGAGTTCTTCTCTCAGTGGAGTCCTGGAGTTTTCTCAGCAGGCCTTGGCAGCCAGTGCTGAGCCAACGTGTGGCTCTGCTGCCATCCCAAACCTGCGCTGCCCGTGCCCAGCCTGAGTGCAGGTGGGGCATGTGCTGGCCATGGCCCAATCCTGCAGCATTTTCATCTGCTCATGGCTTTGGGCAGCACAAATCTACACTTCTTTCAATAGAAACACTGCATGTCTTGCAAATAGTTACACCTGCACTAGTAATGTACAAGTATGCAAAAAACCTTAAGTTTAAAAATGAAATTTGTTTTAAATTGCTACACTTGTGCTGCCAATGTATAAACATGCAAATATCAATTTCAGTTTAAAATGTAATTTTTTGCGACAATCGTGCTTTGTAAATATATACAAATACCAACTTCAGTTAAAAAAAATATTTTATTGCAACTCTGTACAACTTACTGTACACAAATATGAATTGAAGTATAACAATTACATTTTTTACCTATTACTACAATTGTACAACCCATATACAAATACAGAAACATCAATATCCCTCTCTAAAGAATTTCAGATCCAGAACTAAATAAATACAATATTAGAACTATGCAACTCCATATATATTTAAGTAGAAGTAAATACATATATATCCATAAGAATATATAGATGCAGATATGTATTACATATTTCATTACATATATGACATATATAATATACACATATCAAACCTATCTATAAATATACAAATATCAGTGGACCAATAAAAAAATCCATACAACCCCAGCAATAAAACTACACAGCTACACAACTGTACAAGTATGTAAATATAACTACAGATGTAAACAGATCAACTTACATGCATCAATATAACAATACACATAGACAGATGTCTATACAAATATCAGTCAATGTATGTAAATATCCCTACACTTGTAACTATCCAAGTCTAATTGTACCCATCCACAAACAGAACTAGATCAGGAGGGATTGCAGCACCCCATGTTCCCAGGCTCTCCCTCGGTCTCTTCCTCCCGTGCAGAGCAGCTCTCCTGGACAGGGACAGCAGATGGGACATTGGGAAGCAAAGGGAACACTGAGTCAGTATGGGGACGTTTCCCTTGGCAGCAGCTGCACTTCCATCAGGGAAGAGGAAATGTCAGAGCCTCCCCAGGAGGGTCAGAAGGAAAAGCAGCCGAGGGGCCGGGCTGTGGTGAGCTGTTCACTTCTTTCAGGCATCCCAGTTGCTCTGGGGGAACTCCCTCATGTCACGTTATTGAACCACCTCTGCACTTCCCAAGACTGTGGCCCCCAAATCAAGCAGTATTTCTGTCTCCAGCTGCTTGCACCAATGACAGGGAACGTCCTCTGACAGAGCTGGGGCACAAAGTTACCTTCCACAGCTCATCTGACAGGGCCTTGTTCTTCCTGTGCTTCCTGGCTTTCTCCTTATCTTCCACTTGGAAATTTTACAGCATTTCTTTTTCTTTCCCTTTGATCAGTGCTAAAATGCATGTTTCTCTTCCGAGTTTCAGTTTGTTCAGTGATCCTGTCAAGCGTTTTCTCAGAAGCTTTTATCATGGAATTGAGTGTTAATTTCAAAAGTTTTGGTGATTTTCTGTGTGATTTACACAAATCTCCTGCTAGTTAAGACACCACTTGGGAAGGTACAAAGAGGAAAAAGGATGTTTCTGTGTGTCAGTTCAGCAGTGGAGCATTCATGGATAGATGGAGTGATTAGCTGCATTTTACATGTACTCCTAACCTGAAAGTGCAACAGGTAACTTGGGGAGAAATTAAAGTCAGATCTCTTCTCCTACCAGCCTGTATTCAAATGCAAAGTAAATAGAGCAGAGTGAAAATGTTAGTGCTCAGTTCCTGAAGTGCCTCATTAAGGTGTTCTGAGAGTAATGGAGATAAAATCTGGGCTGGCATTCCTAATTCCCAGACATTCATTGTCAGTTTCATTGACTCTGAAAACAGCAGAGGTGTGCCCACCATACCTTATCAATCCATTTGGGGATGGTGTAGGTTCAGGTTTTCTGAGGCTTTAGCTTTATAGATCTCTAGACAAGGCTTCCAGGACTCTAAATGGCTTTCAGAAATTAAACTTTTCTCCTTTTTTCCTCAATCTTTGCACCAGAAACCTTCAGTGAATGGATTCCACTCTAATACAACTCGAAACTGAATCTCTCAGCTGCCCCGGCGCGGGCCGGACTTGGCGGGGACGAGCGCGGCGGAGCCGGGGCCGCGGGCACAGCGCGGGCGGGGCGGCTCCCGGCGCTGGCCGGGCTCCGCACGGCACGGCCAGCTGCAAACCCCCTCTGCCTCTGGCTGCCATCGTCCTCCTGCCTTTGCTTTGCAGCACGCCCCCAACCAGCAAGGCAAGGAAGATAAGGAAGCTGCTTCCCAGGCAGTCAGCCTCCTGCAGCTCTTGATGCCTGCGGTTATCCCTGCTCAGCTCCAAGACTTCTCGTTTCTCTTCCATGAACTCCATCAGATTCCCCTCAGGCCAATTCTTCAGCCTGCCGAGGTCCCTCTGAATGTCACAAGCATTTGGGCTATCCCCTGCTCCTGCCGGCTCTGTTTTGTTTGCAGGCTTGCTGAGGGTAAACTGCTCCTCCAGGCCGGCCGTGAATGAAGACATCAAAGAGTATCTGCCCCAGGAGCAGCCCCTGGGCGTCAGAGCAGACGCGACTTGCCTCCAGCTCTGCTTTGTGCCACTGATGACAGTCCTCATCCGTTTTTCAGCCTTCCTGTCTGGGCATTTTGGCAGTTTGTGTTTAAGGATGCTGTAGGCTTTGAGTGTCTCAAAGGCTTGGGTAAAGCTGCGGTGGGCATCATCCATTGCTCCACCCATTTCCATCAATCTGCCTGTCCTAGCATGGGCATCAGGTAGGTTAACCATTACTCCCAATCAACTTCTCCATTTGTATGGAACAGTTTCCAGGATTAGTTACTCCTTCACCTTTCCAGGGGATGGAGGCAAGGCTGACTGACCTGTACTTTCCTGTCCTTCTTACTCTCTTTGAGGACATTCAGTGTATTAGAGCAATTCTGGCTGTTTCGAGTTAGGCAATTCCAGCAAAAAGTAAGAAAAATGAAGCTCTTAATACAGTCTATTAAACTCCTCTTTCTGCTACCATTCTATGCCACAAGAAAGATCTTGCTTTCTTTCCAGTGTTAGGCAAAAAAAAAAAAAAAAAAAAAAAAAAAAAAGAAAAAAAGTCTCATTTACTAGAATGTAAATATGCCTATTTTTCAGGAGACACATAACTTAGATTTTCTTTCAGGATTAGACTGAGATGAAAGGATCTGAGAGCTTCCCGAATTTTTGGATATTTTGATATTTTTGTTGTCTCCAACTGTTTGGAAAACTGTTAGCACATGGTGAAGGTGTAGTGTTTTTGAAAATGCCATTCTGACGTTTTTCATGCTTGCATTGCATATTCACGTACCTACAGGAACTTTAGCAAACTTGTAGCACAGATTCATTACTTTCAACATCAGGAAATGCCAGAATTTGTTTGATCTTTTGCTTTTTTATGTGGTGTTTCTGATTCCCACATTTTTATATGCATATGTATCTTTTTTTAGGATCATGGTCACAGACTCCGTTTTCCTTCAGATCCCAACATGGTCAGTGCCCAGAACAGCCAATGAACAACTAATCAATATTCTTTTTCATCTCTTTTGTTTAATAATAAACTCAGACACCATTGATCTTTTGGGAATCCAGGACAATACTTGTGTGCAAAGTTTGCAGGGTAGATTTAAGTATCAAGCCCTGTGAATTTTCTCTTCTCTCTTTTCCGTTCCCTTTTTCCTCCATCTCTTGCCTGACCTCAGGGCCCCTTCCCTCCTGTCAGGCCCTCTGTTTGTTGCACTCCAGTGAAGCTCTCAGCTGTGGGTTCCCCAGCGTGGCAGCTCCAGTCTTCAAGCAGCAGAACCCAGCTGAGGCTGGCAGCTCAGGCACCCCCTCGGCCAGCTGGGCTTTCAGCTGCCAGGGCAGCACGGAGGGAAAGGGGCCGAGAGAGAGCTGAGGACGCTGCCAGAGCAGCCCTTGGGCAGTGCAGGGGGAGGGTGGCTTGAGCTGCTGCTGAGCCCACTGCAGGTGCACAGGAGGCTGCTCCGCACGGCCGGGGTGTGCCGTCCATCCACACAGAAAGGCAGGGCCAGCAGGCTCTCATGGGGGGACAGTAGGCTCCATCCATACCAAAACTTCGTCAGGCCTGCTAAACCCTCCCTTTGTCCTTCTGTCTGAACGTTGGCAGTGGTTTAGCTTACAGAACGGAGGTTTCACGAGACAACTGATTATAACTTGTAAACACATTTCCATGGGTTCTTGTTTTGCGTGGGGCTTTTTGGTTTGTTGTGGTGTTTTACTTTAGTTTGGGGGTTTTGCAAGTGTGTGAGGCTGAACTGTGTCCCAAAGTTCTTGTGCATTCATGAAGCTGTAGAGTGCCCTCCATGGGAATCTCCTCGGCTACGTACAAGCCCAGAGACCAGCACGTGGCACCTCAGGCCGAGCACAAAGGAGCACAGGACGATCTACAGAGTGCTCTGTAACAATAGGCGCTTTGAGCTGCTGTCCAGTGTGCAAGAACTACATCCCCTCTTCTCCAGATTCTCCTAAAAATGCACACTGTTCTTGTTTTGTATGATGCAGCTCTCTTAAACCCCTACTACAGGGTATCTGCACAGCATTCACACAGATGTTTGCTAAGACAATTCTGTTGCAGCTGAAAAGATCCAGGTACGCTGCGCCCTGAGCAATAGCAGTAGATAAATGGACATAGAGAGACTTGAGGAGCAGAAGCAGCATTAAATCCATGACAATATGTAGGTGTGGAAATAGAGAAATCCACCCATCGTTGTGCAGCCCACGCATCTCCACTGGGTTCTGTAGAATGGCAGCAAATAATGCACAGGTATCGAGACCATGACTGACCCAAGAAGAGCAGGGAACAAGTTGGAAATGAGTAGGGGAAAAGAGTTTTGTAGAAGGAAATCATGCTGTATAGGCATTTGTGTTCTTTCCACAGCATGTAGAACTTAGAGCATGAATATACATCAGATTTAAATATTCCTGTAAAGCCTTAGAAACATTCCTTTACATGTGGTTATTTACACAAACATACCTGTAAACAAATAAAAAAAATCCACAACTACATGTATCATTAAGCTGGATCCTCTGTAGATTCTCACATTAACGCTTGCAAAATTACATGATACTTCCAAACATCTAAAGACTTTTGTCCTCCGTTTCCTTCTTTAAAGCTCACAAAATGTAATGAAATTCTCTTTAAAACTGCAGAGAATGCTGCATGGCTAAGCAAGCCATTATTTGCGTGCTCACAACAATCTCTTCCTTGTCTGTCAGAGTCACTGACACATTAATTGCTTATCCAGACTCCAAACAGTTAATGAGTCACTCTGAAGATGAAATAAATATTAATGAGCCAATTTGAATGGAATTCATGTTCTCTGCCTCTTAAAGCTGAAGGTCTGTATTTATTCCATGTCAGAATTAAGTCTTGATACCTAATAAATGGGAAAACATGAAATATGCCGACTAGGGCACCATGTTTCAAAGGATCATTGCATTTTAGTCTTGTTGGACCAAATTGGTGATCAAAGAGAGAAAGGACTGGTCAATTAGAACCGAGAAAGCAGGTGAAAGAGCTGTCTAGGTCTGGTGCAGCTGGAGTCAAAAATGGAGTGTGTGGGTTTTGAAGTTGGGCAGGGATTCCAGAGCAGATAATTTTAACATAACATTACTAAATGCATGATCTTCAAACAAACACCTTGGCAGCAAATATCATGACATAAGAAATGTGATATTCCTTGCATTGAGCAAAGGAAAGGGAGAAGGAAGGCATGGAGTTTTCAGGGGTATCCAAATAAATCCACTTTATTCTGGATCAATATGGAATTTTCATGAAGCCAAAACCATGAAGTGGAGGGTTCTTCGGCCATTCAATTTTTTATTAAAATTCAGTGAAAGATACTATTTTGGAGTGTAAAAACTTTCATGTTGAAAACAGGAGTGTGCTGAGAGATCCTGAAGTCTGAGCCAATGGCAATTCACTGTTGAAGATCCAAGTCGAAAACTTTTCAAATGAAATGACCCAGGATGAAGTAGAAAACAGAAGTCCTTACCTTGAATCTTTTATGTGCCTCTTCTAACTCATTCCTGAAAGTGGTAGGCAAAGAGGATCCCACAGAAATCAAAGGAGCATCAGGGTATATCCCCGAAAGGCAACTGTAGGTGTGAAACGACTTGGGAGTTAGAGAGACATCAGTGAGCCACTTGTGAGTCAAACTGTTAGTGAAGAGCCCTTCTCCAAAGAAATGAGAGCTTCTCTCTGTAGCCATGATATTTTATGAAAAACCCTTTGCTAGGATTTTTCTCCTATTCTAGCTGAGAAGCCTCAGAAAAGAAATGTAAACAATTAACTATCTGATGTCTGTGGAATGTGGTCTGGACATTGTTTACCAACAGGTGCATCTGTGATTGGTGCATGTTGGTTGTTTCTAATTAATGGCCAGTCACAGGTGCAGCTGGCTCGTACTCTCTGAGAGTCGTGAGCTTTTGTTATTCATTCCATTGCTGTCCATTCTAGCCTTCTGATGAATCCTTTTCTCTCTATTCTTTTCGTATAGTTTTAGTATATCATTTTAATGTAATATGTATCATAACATAGTAAATCAACCGTCTGAAACATGGAGTCAAGATTCGCAGCTCCTCACACAAAGCAGCAACCATGTCTCTGGAGGAAGCTGAGCAGCAGGATATTACGGCTCATGTAGCTGGCAGGTATAAAGCAGATAAAGCAGGGAATTTGTGGAAATGAACCCTGGTATTCACTGGTCTCAGAAGGATGAAGAACCCATTTTATCAGACTCTGGGTCTTAGTAAGAAAGGAAGAGACCTCTATTTATTATATCAGGCCCAGCTGTTCATGGTCAGAGGTCGTATCAGCTGCTCAGCAGAAGGCACAGCTTTAACTCCAGCTCATCACACCTGGAGGCAGCCCTGGAAGTGCTCCTGCACCTCAGCTGGTGCCAGAGCACAGGGACACCCGCACACCCTCCTTAGACCCCTGTGTGCCATAAAACTAAAGGCATCTCCCCGAACCAACCAGCCAAAGCAGCACTGAGCACAGAACATGTCACTGCCAGTGACGCCTGCATGAAAGGATACAGAGAAAAGTACAATTCCAAAACGTATTGGGGGCTGAGTATAATACAGGAAAAATTCAGATTTTGGTACTTACCTTCACAAATGAGCATATATACTAGCTCTTTTCCCTAACGTGTGCTTAAACAGCCTGCACTTTCCATAGCAGTGTCCTAAAATGCTTCCCTTCACACATTCCCAGCTAGCAGAGCTCTCACTCAACCTGTTTTTTCTCTTAAGTGTAAGGAAGGACTTTGTCAGTATTTCTTTGCTCAGGCTAGGACCTGAAAAAGAACAGTGATCAGTGTTCCATGTGTAATGCCATTCTGCAGTGACCATTCTGGTAAGGTCCAAACACAATAACTTAATGTTTTCAAAGTGCTTTCCGGTTCTTTTTCACTCTTGTTGTAGTTCAACCCCAGCCAGCAGCCCAGCCCCTCACCAGCTAAGGGGCATCCCCAGTGGGATGGGGGAGAGAATCAGAAGGGTAAGGACAAATGTCATCACTCCACACGTGCCCCCTTCCTTCCCCCGCCCACTTGATACACTAATCATGATGTCACGTGGTCTGGAATATCCCTGGGGTCAGCTGGGGTCACCTGTCCTGGCTGGGTCTCCTCAGCATGAGGAGCAGCAAAGGCCTTGGCTCTGTTCAATCCAGGCTCAACAAAAACACTGTTGACACTTAATGGCTGTAAAACCAAAGAATTTTTGCATTTTGAGTGCCTGCAGAAATTTAACAGGAAGGTAAAGAGGCAAATGAGATGTCTCTTTATCTTTTTAAATTATTTTCTCATATAACTGAAAAAATAGGCAAATTTTCATTAGCACAGACTCTAGAGTTGGAACGTTTTTACAGTCAATTGGGTTGAAATTAACATCCTTGTATTTATTAGTGTGATATGATATTTACTACAAGAAGCATGAAAGTTTTGCAGATTTTTACTACAGTATGCACAAAAGGTTTCATCAACAGAAAGAAACCCCTTCTTATAATGTGTCGATAATAAAACCATGTGTTTTCTTTTACTGTTGATTTCTTGCATAAATTTAAAAAAATTTTTATTCTTAATGAAACATTCTGGATGAAAATATAAAGCTAAAATATGAAGGCTGTGAAATATAGAAATGATTTTTTTTCTTTGTAAAAATATAATCTTTCTGGTTTGAATGGGATGTATGATTATCATTTGTATGGTAGAACTCATGGGAGTGAAAACACATATAAGAGTAAATTTGTGACACAATAACTCATAATCAAAGTTAAAAAAAAAAACACAGAAAGAGGAAACAGAGAAAACTTACATATTAAGTAAGTGTACAGTTTTTATTCTAAAGATTGTTTACCCCCTGACTGAGCATTTCCTTTACTATTGAAGATTTACTGCAAAGTTCACTGAAAAGAAGTAGGAACCTGGGTGTTTTACCATAACTACATGCGAGGTCTTTTTTCTGTTCACTCTATTTCTAACAGGATCAGGACAGGCTGCAGCTTTCCTGAGTTACCAATATAGTATGGTACTAAAAGGATGCATGGAATATCTTTCTGCGCACTTTAGGAGTATAATTAATTGCTACAGGATATTGGGGATTGAAAAAGGCTCAGTTAACTCAGAAAAGGTTTAGACACGTTCGCAGAAGGAATTTGCATCATGGATGGGTGAATGCAATAGTTCAGATGCAACACCCAGTTCAGAAATCCCTTACACACCAGAACCAGTTGAAGGTTTCTGGAGGAAGGATCATTCCATGTTTGATCTTTTGTTTCTGCTCTGTTCCTGAGGGCCAAGCCATGGCAGCTGGCTGGTAATGAGCATGAATGAGCAAATGTACAGATCCAGTGCCTCCTTGCATCATACCCTTTTATACTGTATATATATATACACATATACTTTTATACTGTGGAAGAATGAAAATTGGTGAATTTTGTTTTCAAGGCAAGTTTTTCTGAGAGAGCAGAATTGCTAACTGTGGTGAATTATGCTGTGACTATATATCATAAATTTCAGAATATGAAAGAAAGAAAGAAAAAAAGGCAACGAAAGAACTATGGTTACCCTGCCCCCCCCACCGCCCCTTCTTCTTTCTTCACCCTTGAAGGAATTTTGAAAGTTCCTTGGATAACAGGTGGCTGTGCAAGGTTAGCCTTCCCTCAGTGATGCAGTGAAAGATAGTTCATTCAGACAAATTATTAATACAGAGTGTGGTAAAATATAAAGAGAGAAAATAAAAGTTTTATCCTCTGTAACACCCAGAAACAGCCTGGATCTACAAAACAAGAGTGTCAGGGCTGTCTTCATTAGTCTGCTCCTACTGCAAGCCTCGCTAAATCAGAGCAACATTTCTGCGTTGTACCATTTTAAGAAGTTATGGGAAAGTGGAGAAAACCATGGAAGTGAAAAATGAGCTGTGAACAAAATTGCCTATCCACACTGCTGTCCAAAGGAAGGCCGTGGCTTGCACAGGACTTAGTACCACTCTTATGCCTCCATTCACACAGTTGCAGCCCCAGAAATATGACCTGACTGCCTGGGCTGCTGCAGGGCAGTGCAGGATTTCATTCTTTCTGTTTGTTTTTATGTCCATCCCATGATGATGATGTCTAAAGTGGTGGAAGTGCAGCACTGACAAAGGAAGAAAAATAAAAACTGCATTTTCTATCAAATCAAATTTGTAACAGGCCTCTGGATAGTGGCTCTACAAATTGCTTTTTCTCTTGTGCAATCAATACTCCTGCCTCACCATGGCTGCACCTCAGGTGCTCCGAGCAGGAAATTCAGCTGTCAGATTGCTTTTGCTGTTTTACAAAAAGCCTGCTGCTCTTTAGTGTTCCTTCCCAAGCTTTCTGTTCTTCTTGGGTTTATGCTGCTATTCAGTTAGGGGCAAAGTTTCTTACACATTTGGGGTTACGGAGTTGTGCCGCTGATGCCAGCAGTCTATTCTGGCTTCTTCCCTCTGAAGGGTTTTGGAAGATGTTTGCAACACTGGCTAACAAGTATTGCTATCAATGCAACTAATATTGAAGACATAAAATTAGGAGATGCAGAAATAATGCTGGCAAACAGAAAATAACTGAAGAGTTGGAGCAGGATTTTTTTTTTACTGCTGCCTATGAGTATTTTCTTCTTGGTAAATTGTCTTTGTCTAACAGGTGCTGACCACTGTTTAAAAAATAGACCTTTTTATAGGTATTTATATTTTATATATTTTTAGGTGTATATATATTTTATTATATAACCTTTATTTAGGTATATATTTTATATATTTGAATATGTTTATATATATTTATATATTTTTTGTATATATGAGTAGAAAAATTATTGATGAGTGGGTTTTTTTTTTCCTTACAAAAAATTTCATAATTTAACAGAAAACTAAGGGTTATATATGTGCAGAAAAAAACAATGTACTGCCTGAGGGAAGTTGCAGGCAGAATACAGAGCAGTTTGAGGGCAGACATCACCTCACAATGAAGTGCTAAACAATATATATTTTTGAGAGCCTGCAATAGAAACATGAAAAGATAGTAAGATAGCACTCTTTATTGTCTCCAGAGACTCTCATCTGAATGGAAGAATGCTTTTTATAATGCAGCCATTCAATTAGCATTGAGAGCAGCACAGCATCCCAGTTCTCCACCCATTACAAAGCACTTTCAGGATAATGGGCTTTTCAGACTGCCAAAGACTTGTAGACAAAACGTTTCACATCACACTGTTTGGAAGAACTAATAGTCTCCAAAATCCAGACAATTTTATACTCAGGGGGAACAAATATCTGAAATTTCCCCAAATAGCAGGAAGACATATTCTTGGCTGTAATAACTAAGTTTGCTGGTGGGAATCCCAGTATCCTTATTTTGGAGAAGCAAGATCTCATATGAAATTTGCCAAGCAAACATCCTGAGTCAAGCTACTCATTTATACAATTCTCTCAGATCCCTCTTAGTCTGGTTCACTAATTCAAATAAACAGATTTTCTGTTAACATAACAGTGGTAAAAGCCTGGACTCCAATGTTTCCCTAACATTCACCTCCCTTGTCCCCAGAAATTTTCCTTTATTTTCTCTTCCTGGTTAGTTCATCTTACAGGAAAATGCTGCATGGGTATCACATGCACAAGAAATCATCCTTTTACAGTAATTTATAGTCATATACTCAGATCTACCTTGGGAAAGTTCAACATCAGAGGGAAAAAAAGTGAAATTTAACTCTATTTATCCTGTAACCATGCAGCTATAGCATGGAAGACACTGACCCTTTTAGGGTCTCTGAATATTTTACTCAGGATTAGGTAATAGGCAGCTCTTCCCCAGTGTAGATTAGGGTTACACTAATTGCATTACTTTTAGTATCTTGTTATGAAGTATTGAGTTAAGTGGCCTGCATAATTTTATTTCCTTTGTTGTTTTGAAATCAACTCTATGGTAACAGCAAAGGCAGACTGAGACAGAGTATTAGTCAGAGAGTGATGAATAAAGGAAAATACATTCCAATAACCACTCCCCCATCCTGCTCTCTCTTTCCCTACCCATAAACCCCTAGAGTAAATATGTAGCTGCTCAGACTACAGAAGTGTCTCTGGTAAAAACAGAATCACAGGGGGGGAAAAATTATTTTAAGAGGTCTCTGGAAATTATCTCATTCTACCTCCTTCCTGGATCTGCCTTAATCTCAGTGTTAGATCAAGCTGCCCAGTAGGGTTTGGGAGCTCTCTTGTGACAGAGGTTACATAATGTCTTGGCAACAGTGCCTAGAAAATTACCTGATATGGATCTCTAGTAGAAGGGAGCATGGTATTCATTGCCATTTCTGTCAAGCCTAACTCTTTTCAACATAAAATTATCCTAAATTTCCTGATAGTCCTGAGGGAAAGGGCTTCAATCTAAAGGTGTGTATTTATGTACCCATCCCTGCACCACATCCACTCAGCACTGCCATTTATGTCTAGCCTCAAGCCACTCTTATTTCAGTGCCCTGGGCTGAAGAATTACATTTTCCATGCCCTGATCTGCCAGTAATTAGCTGTTTTGAGACCAAAGGAACTGACTCTACAGCATACTTTTCAAGAAAAAGCAACCAGGAGATTTTGAGGAAAAAGGATTACAAATTTTTAATTTGTTGCAATTATCCCACTGTTATCACATTTGTATCCAGAAACTGTCAAATACACAGAGTTATTAGAGGGGTTTTGTGCATCCTCTAGAATGAGCTTTTCAATGGCTTATTACAAAAAAGCAGGTAATTTTCTGTCTCACTGAGTTTCACTTCAAACAGCGTTGATCAGAAGATAACAAAATATCTCAGAGGAAAGCTGTTATTCATATTTTTACACGCAGTTTCCAAATTGCAGCACTCTGAATGGTTTAATGATGTTTTTGTTTCATTACCTTGGCCATGGCATACCATAGAAGAAAATATTTCCACAAGGATATCTGAAAATGGGAAACACACGGATTCCACTGTGGGAAAGAAGAATAGGGGAAAACACATTTTTCAGGAGCAAAATTTCTCATTTTGCTTTGGCAGCCAAATTGCAGTAATTCCCTTCCTATAAGAGTAGAAAGACTTGTTTTTTTTTCTTTTGAATATGTGATTTGGGCTTCCAGTACAAGACACGAATTTATATCAGTGCAGGATCCAGATTCATTAAAACATACCAACATTACACTGGTTTTTGGCAAATCAGGTGTACTTTTGGTTCTCAGCTCAATAAAGCTCACAAATAGCTCCTTCACTACCCTGAACTCTTCACAAAGATTATTCTTCTCGGCTTTTCTTTGAAATAGTCTGTTAAAAGATATGTGTTTCAATTCGAGAAAAGGATGAAGAAAGGATTAGTATTATGCAATTTCTTTTGGGAGGGGAAATGTAGGAGTTTTTCAATACAACAACGCTAAAGCAGAGAGGAAAATTGCTACATTACAAAGACATAATTCGATAAACGCATGTAAAAGATCTCATCTTGGCTGAAAGGAGTGATAAAAAAATACTACTATTCCAGCCAGACAAGGCCTTTCATTTACTTAAAATGAATTCTATAAAATAATTTTAAATTAGGTTCATTTCAGCAATTCATTTCTTATGCAATATTATTCTTGTTTTTAAATGGATAAAAACCTTAATTTGTATCTCCAAGGACATAATTTAACAGTTTGAAATGTGGCTTTAGTAATGCAGTCACTGCACTTCCTCACTCACAAGAATCTGTCTTTTAATGTGCAGCTATGTGCGGTCTAGCAAAGTAAAATGAATTTTTTTAATTTTTTTTTTTAAATAGCTGATTTTAAAGAATTTTTTTCACATGGTAATTAAAATTTGTCTATCTCCTAGTGCTCCCATGCAAATAGGCTGAGACTTTAAAACCTGCCTAAAAGATACATGATCCAATTCCCATCCAAAGAAATTTGATTTACCATTTAAAATACCTCCAATTGAATATTTTCCTGTTAAAAACTTTTCTATTAAAGCCATAAAGTATTTTAATAAGAAACTAATTTGAGATTTCACTAATAATATATTTTCATACAGTTCAGTAGACTCGCAGATAGCTTGTAAGTCTGAGCTATTACTGCTTTGAACTCCTTTTGAAGTGATATGGAAAACAACCCTAACAGTTATTAGTATCCCAACCAGATTTAAAATATCTATTAATTCTTCATTAGCACTTCACTTTTAAGATTATAAAGTGATAAAGCTTTATCTGTTTCATCTTCTACATTCACTGGTAGACTTCAGATTGCAATAGAAGGGTAACCTTTCTTAAAGAAAGGTCTGCAGGTCTTTTTGTCAATTTCTGTTCTCTGAGAGCAGAGATAATTGTCATTTGCTCCTATCAGACAGTGTGGGAGGCCCTCTTGTTTCAGCAGAAATAAAAGTTTGAAGTTTTTTGCTAACACCATATTATAGAATCTTTTCCATTGGTTTAACTGCTACTTCAATCCATACTGTTTTTACTTTGCTGCCACAGTAAAGAAAAGTTATGTCTAATACATCATCTTTTCTGGGATTATATTTCCTAGCAAAGTACCTTCTCGTTGTGTAATGGCAGAAGCTTTGCTACCAGCAGCAAGTCTTCTTTACAGATTGTGGATACAAAGGACAAACACTTCAGAGAAGAATGATATTCCTGGTCTTTCAGTTCCCTCTATGCAAAACTGCAGAAATTGATATAGTGCTAGTAGGAATGTAATATTAATGTAGAAACTAATTTTTAACTAATTTTTTTTATCCAAAGTTCACCTTATGTTTGCATCTGTCAAGCTGTGAGCAATTAGATGCTGAGCTTAATTGTACTTAGGAATGCATGATATGAATATAAAAAGTTCTCTGAGAAAGTAAAACTTCTTTCATTCCATGGTTTAGCAATCCTAGAGCAAGTACGTTCCACTCAAGAGGATTTAGGAAAGGTGATTTATGCTTTTGCTAAGTGCTTAGGGTTGGGTTTTGTTCTTCCTCTAAAAGCTGGAAATTTTCAGTTTTCTTATGCCCCCTATCATCATTCTTTTCCCCATGCCATCCCAGCAGCTCTGCCATCACAAACACTTGTGTAGCACACAGTGGGTCTATCTATTCTGTAGAAGAAAATTTAAAAAAAAATAAGAAGGAAAGAATGAGGAGGTTTTTCAGAAAAAGGTCATGGTTTTGCACTGTTTGAGAATAAAAATCACACAGTTTTCTAACCATGAAAGGGAACTGAGGTATGAGAACACAATACTGAGAGGAAGGTTATAACTGGACTTGTTTATGTTCTGCTTTCTGTATTTGATTCACCTCCTCTATTTAAAACAATCAACAGCGTCCCAGTCATGTCTGCTTCTCAGTTCTCTGTTGCAATCTTCTTTTGTGGAGCCTGTTATGTGTGAAAGGCCACTCCAGAGATCTGTCTCACTGCTTCTTGAAGCAAGAGTCAGACATAACAATGGAAATGAGAGCACTACTCACCCTGCTCATGATAATACTTGAAATAAGGGTGAGGTTTGGAAGAAAAGTGTCTTCACAGCAGATCACCTATTCAGTGACAGGAGGTCTCTCACTAGCTCTTGGAAATTCTCTTGAGAAATAAGGACTCCAGCCAACAAAAAAGCTTTTTATTGAGAATGAGCTTCTTGTCTGCATCAGCTTCATAGTTACCTGGGGGAAATTGCTGTCCTCTTTCTCTGGCTGTATTGTAGCTTTCCACAGGAGAGGATTTTGGAGAGGTGGTTTGTGGTTTGGCTTGAAAATCAGACCTGATGCAAACAGAACTGTACAATTCAATGACTTCCCTTGCCTGAAACAGCTGTGAGTTGATTTGATTTGGGCCAGAACCACCTTCCAAAGATAAGCAGTGAATTGTGAGGAGAGACAAACAAGGAGCTGAAGGGAGGACGACACACTTAAAACGCCTGAGACTTTGCTGTGAAAATGCTGCTAGTGCAAATAAGGATCCCTGTGACTTTCCTGCACATCCACCCCATGTGGTACCCTAAGCAAGTTAGAGTGACTGCCCCAAAAAAACATCAGCTTCACAGAGACTATGTTCTGGTTTGCTGCTACAGTCCCTGGGAATGTAGCAGTGATAACAGTTTCTCAAAAGGTACTGGAGAATATGCCTTGATCTGATGTGGACCCCCTCTCCTTGTAGCTTCTTTAGACCTTTTTATCCCTCACTGAAGATGTCCGCACTGAGAGGGAGAAAAATGGTGTAGGGATGGAAATAAAGGACCAAGAGTACAAGTTCTCCCTTAGGAGGAAAAATGGACAAATGTTGAAATGTAACAGCTAAGCAATTAATCTGCTTAAATCCTTGGGACCCATGGCCTGCAGATAGAAAAGAACTTCATGAAAATATCTTTTAATGGTGAAAGATTTATTCCATATCAGCATATTTTCTCGTTCTGGATCTGGGAGTCTTTATGAAACATCAAAGCCTCCCTATCACAAATGTGAGCTTCCAGCAGCTTACACCAGTTTAAGGAGGCAGATGGTCTAGCCTGAGGCTCCTTGCTCAACTCCCTGACTGTTTTCCAGCAGGCAGAGGTAAACTTCAACTCTCTGCATTGACCCTTTTAGGTTGGGAGGTCATTGCTCCTGGAGTAGCCCACTTGACATCCCCTGTCTGTAACCAAATGCTTAATTTTCTGGCAGCTGTAAAATGCTGATTTTTCAAACAGCACCATAATTCACTCTGTTAGGAGAAGGTCAGTCCCAAAGCTCAGTGCTCTCAGGGGCAACTGGATCATGTCTTTATCTGAAGACATCTCAAATGCTACTGGGAAATAATATTTTTGGAAATTCATTGTAATTTGCTATACCACCAGGGACAGTGGCCACAGATGATTTTTTGGTGTGTGTTTTGTTTTGTTTCTGGAGCTTGTTCATCTTTGAATTGACAAGTCAGGAATTGGGAATTTATTCCCTGTTCTTCAGGGCTACAGCCTCACTGGCAGAATCTCAGATAAACTTTTTTGCTTTTGGTGACCCAGGCAAGAAAATTGTGCAAGACTAGCTAAAACTGGGATGTGTTGAAATGGAGTGGTAAAATGAAAAGATGTGTGAAAAGTAAGACCTGGCTGAATTACTGGGTGTGGGGACATAAGAATATAATGAGAAAATTTGGTTGGTTTCTATTGTATATTCAAATATTGAATACTGTGTACAATTCTAATCTTCCCTCTCAAAAAAGGTAAAAAACCCTAGAAAATTTATGAAAAACAGTGGTAAAGGGTGTCAGGTGTTGATTTCTGTTTAAGGAAACAGTAGATTAATCCCTTCAGGCTGGAGGATGATCAGCTGAGATAGAATGTAAGAGGGAATGATTTGCGATGATCCCTATGATAAAAAAATCCAGGAGACGCAGGTACAATGAACACACAGTGGGTCCAAACCAAACAAAAGGATGTATTTCATCACTGTATAGGTAGCTAATCACTGTTTTGCATCCCTTACACCCAGTTTCCAGGAATTATCTCAGTTCTGTTGGCAGAAGCAGAGCCATGCTGATGAGCAGCAGATGGGAGATGGTCCCTTTGTTTTCTCGTTATCAATTATTCTCTGATACTTTTTGTACTATTGCACCTGCCTGAATCCTGACACTTTTCAACACAAGTAAAAACTGAGTCTCAAATGGACAAATATTCACATATATAAAACAATTTAGTTTTGATTAAAGTGCCTTGAAATTACATTTATCTGACACACATGAAAAGTGACAGTTAAATAACAAGTTCACCCTTTCTTTTAATTTAGAGTTTACTAGGGACTTATTTTTCATGAAAAAATGAGTTTTTCTGCATTCTGCTAGAATGAAAGATCAGGTTGCTCAATGGATTAGACACTGCTCCAGAGTACATTTCTTTCGGAGAGAACAAAACAAAACAAAACAAAACAAAACAAAACAAAACAAAACAAAAAAAACCCCACAAAAAAAACCCAAAAAAAAAACCCAACAAAAAAACCAAAAAACCAAACAACAACAACAAATCCTTATAAACAAGCAACCCAGGAGTCTGTCATTGACAGAACTTGATTGTAAGTGGTTCTGGACAGAAGCTGTGCTTCCATTAACAGGGCAGAAATCTGCTCTCAGCATAAAGGATCAGATGTAGAAAAGAAATATATGGCAGTATAAAATTATACTGCCCCAGAAAAGCCTCTGTAGCTGTGCTTTCAGTCTGCATCTCGTAGCAACATTATAGCTTTGGTTTCATGGGGGCACTAATTTATATTCTTGGGGGAAGGATAAAGCCAGAAACTCTAGCTAAATACATTTAACACAAGGCATAAATGGCTCTATGAAAATGACCATTTCCTCCAGACTTAGACACATTGTAATTCATGTCCTCCTGCTCACTGGGTTTTATGCAGTGCTGTTCTACCTACTCTGTTTCTTTCTAGGATTATTGGTTTTGTTACTTCTTTGCCTGGAAAAATAACATGTTAACCCTTTAGGTAAATATACTAAATATACCTAAATTTAGGTACTAAATATAAATATCCCTATTAAATCTGATTCTTCTTTCTGTAGCCTGATAGGTGAAGTAATGAGCTGGAATCTACTAATGAAGCAATATAAGCACAGGGAAGGTACCCTTGTAGTAATAATGACTCAGGCAGCACAGAACCAGATTTTCCAAATGCCTCAGCTGCTCCTTTTACTCTTTCACTGCTGTCAGATTTACCGTGTCATGAATCTGGAAAGAGAAGCATGGCATGGCATGGCATGGGTTTAAATAATGTCAGCAATTCTTTTGCTTTCTCTCCTCCTTTCCTGTGTTCCTTACAGAAAAGATGAAATTAGAACATGACTTGTGATTGTCAGGTATTAGTCATATCACTTAGTGTCTAACAAAAGACACCAGAAGGATTCATATGCCTAATTTCACTGACTAAGGGAAGGGCAGATAAATTTCCTTACAGGCACTGGGGAGCTTCACCTGAGGACTGGGTGCAACTTACTTCATCCTGGAGTCTGCACATGATCAGAACAATCCCTTCCAGAGTTTGTTGTCCAGATTTGTGCTGAGGCTGAATAACTTTGGTATGGACTGAATGACTCCCACCTTCAGGCTCCTTTGGAAGGGGTGTTGGAACATGCCTGGAAAAGAGCAGCCAAAATGAGGGAGGTATCTCTGGATGGAAAATGGAAAAAGGAGTTGTTATTCGAGAATATGACTCTAAGCAGGACCCTCATTGCCCTTATCGCCGGCCGGGGTCTGTGTACAAATCACAAACAGGACAGGACTGCTAGGAACATGCCCTGAGCCATTTTTATTTTCCAGCATCAGTCTTATTACATGGCTATGAGAATGAAAAGATGCCAGCAGCTCACATCCCAGGCAGCAGAGCAAGAACTTAATGTTGCAACTTACTTCAGAAATTTTTTGGCCAATCACACAAAGCAAAAGCATATTGACAGTAGTTCTATACAAACACTATAAGGACACCTACCTTTGGTTAAAACAATGCTTGCTTATTTTGAATACAATACCTGATTGTAAGCCTTAAAACACAATGCACAGAGCTCCATTATTAAGCTTAGAACTCCCTAATATCTCACTAGATTTACTTTTCTGTCACTTAGAGAGTTATTTAGACAAGGGTTATACACAGACCATTGTTCCATTTGTCCTTACTTTTCTACTTTTTACATAATTTTTCTGCTGACTTATTTTATAACTACTGCTTAACTCTAATCACAGTTCTGCTGTCTCTGAGGCCTGCCTCTTGCAGCTTCCCAAAACCCTCTGATTTTAAGGATACCCACAATTCCCCATCTCGGTTCACCTAAAAAGAAACCTTCATAACTGCGTCTTTTATTAACTACTTTGCATTTCATAACTCTACTTTAACATATCTGCTTATTACTAACTTAAAGTGCCTTTTTGCTTGCACCAAGCATTGCTATATTACAACACAGCAATTTTAATGCTGTGGAAGTCTAGTCAGTTCAAAGGGCATAAGTCATGTCTGATAGCAATTACAAGTCATTGTTTGAAAATGACTCGTTGATTCCAAGGTCTTAATTCAAAATCTTTCTCCCTGTCCATACCTTCATCCACCATCTCTGTGAGATTTTGAGAACACTCTGTGAATCAATTTCCTACTTCTCCCTCTCGTACAATAAAATCTGTTTGATAGTTTTGTCCATCATTTGTTGCACACACCGAAGTATGCAAGGTATTACTACAGTATCACTGCCAAAACACTCAACACATATAGACCTATCTTACAAGGTTCTCCTAGCCAAGGTCCAAAGCTCCATTCTAACTCCACTTCTTCTTTAATTTGAGCTGTCAAATCTTTCAGCTTTTGTATGCTTTTGTGGATGGATTTTGTGGATCAGACAGGTTTATATAAGACAATCTTTTGAATCCCTCACAACCATGTCCACTTATGTTACTACTACATTAGTAACATAAGCAGAATTTGTGATTAAATTAAAAGGTTGTGGAAAGAGTGGAAAAGTTCAAATTGCAGTAGTAAGTTTAATAATTTGAATATTTGATTTTTAAGTATTAGTTTTTTGGTTTAATTAAGTTATGACTGATTTATGATTTTTGTTAGATTTATCAGTGAAGAGAGTCATTGTGTTTAAAGGTTTTTTACTTAATATAGGTTTCTTTTTAAAATTTAATTTTGTTTGTAATAATTTGTGAGTTGGGTAATGAATATAATAAACATTTGGGAAGGTTAACAAGTATTGTAAAATACTAGAATTTTGTATTGTTCAATTAAGATAATTTTTTTCAATGGTAAATAGATAACTAAATTTTTGATTTGTTAAACTTAACAATTTTGTTTTGGTTTTAATTATAATTTGTGTTATTATCTTTAAAACTGTAAAAATAGTTTTTGGAAACTAGTAGTGAAAAGAAAATTATTTTATTATTGACAAAGGATTTTTTTAGAAAGGTTTAACTGAAAAATGAGACTAAAGTTGTATTTTTTTCCTTAAAATTGCAAAAAAGAAAGCTTTTTCTAGAATACAGTGATGAGTTTGTTTTTTTGGAGAGTTTCTATCATTTTATTAATGGTTGTATGAGTTTTAGGTGTTAGAGTTTTAGGAGAGTTGATGTTGCAGTTTTCTCTTAAATTGAAAAGTGGATTTAATTGATTGTTGGTAATTTTCAAAACAGTTTTGATTTAATTGATTTCTTTTAGAAGCTGTTGTAAATTTTGTAGATTGATTATATTGATTTGGAGTTGTATTTTCTGCGGTGCAATTGTTTTTTTTAGTACCTTTTTATTTTAGATATTTTTAGAGTGGAATTTTTTAGCTTTTTGTTGTAGAGATTTTAAGTTTAGCATTTTGGATTTCAGTAACAACACTAGCACAGGTTTGCTTTATTTTTGTGTGTTGGAGTTGCGATAAGCAAATCATTTATGTAGTGTAGAATTATGGATTTTGGATATTTTTCTTGAATTGGAGATAAAGCTTGTGTACCAAAATATTGGTAGATTATAGGTTATTATTAAATTTCTCGGGGTAATGATTTTTAGTGATATCTTTGCGTGGGTTGTCTTTGATTGATGATGGGAATAGAAAAAGTAAATTTTGGAGTATTATCAGGATGAAGTGGGATGTGGAAAAACCATCTTTTAAATCAATGACAATGAGAGGTTAGTGTTTCGGGATTATTGATCAAGAAGGAAGTTTAAGTTGAAAAGGTTTTATGTCTTCAATTACTCCATTGATCTTCTTTAGGTCACGAAGCAACTTCTAGGAGTCTGATGTCTCCTTGTGGATGACGAGTATTGGTGAATTCTAGGGACTGTTCGTGGGAGTGATGTGACTTTGTTGTAATTGTTTTTTAAATTAATTTTAAAAGATATTTAATTTTTTTTCTGTTAAAGGTTATTGATCAATTTATTTAAGATGATTAGGTTTTTAATTTAGCTTTAAAGTGGCGGGTTTCAACATGGTTTTTATCACAGGTTCACTCTAGTTTTGTTTCTTATTGGGACAGGAAGTTTCTTTTTTAGATGGTGATAGGTTTATGAATAATAAAAGAATGCACTGTCGCTGTCTTTCTTTCAGGACCTGTAATATTAATCATGGATGTACTTTGTAAACACACAGTAGCACTTCTAATTTTTGTGAAGAAACTTGTAGGAGATACTAAATTTTAATTATTGGGTTAAAACATGTGAGAAATTACAGTGACATCTGCACCAGTATCTGGCGTGTTTGTAACATAAATTGTTTTACTATGGTGACTTAGGTTAAAAGTCAATTTTGTTTGGTTGCAGTCTAAACATTGTATTTAAAAGACTTTAGGACTTGAGGTATTAAATGGCACAGACATGACTGAATTTTTTGGAAAGTTGTTTTGTTAGGGTATGTTTATGGGTAGAAGAAATGTAATACCTGTATGTGTTTTTGGTGGAATTATTATAGGAACACTAAAAGCAAGAGTTAAAATTATTAGCTTTTCCTTATAATTTATTGAAACAATGGCAGGAAGCATTGAAAATGTAAGAATTTTCTTGTTGGCTTTGCTTAGAATCAAAAAATTTTGTTTTTGTTGAAAAAAATTGACAATTTTATTAGGAATGCTTTAATAACAAAAGTCATTTATAAGGTATATTAATTTTGAGGAGATTAATTTGAAGTTTGTACCTGAGGTTATTGGGTTGGGATTATTTCAGCTATGGTTGACTGGGGGATAAATGACTGAGGTATTAGTACCATATGGTTGGGTAACTGACTGTAAGAAGGTACTATTATTTGTGTTGAGCCACGGTGCTAATCTGCACTCTTTTCTCAGTTTAACGACAAAGGTTTGCTATTAATGTTAAATTGAGAGTGACAGTGTTTAGCAAGATGGTTTTTTTTCTGACACTGAGGGTAAACAGAAAGTTGTTTAGGTTGGATTGTTTCTGTGAGGCAATTTTTTTAATGTATCTTGGTGTACCACAACAAAAGCAACAAGTTTAATTATCAGAGTCTAACTACACAGTATTAATAGATTTTTCTAAAATTTTTGTTTGTGCTTTTAGGGCTTTTTCATTTTTTTTTATTTGTTGTGTTGAATTATTTCTCTATGCTTTTCTTAACTTTTCTCGAGATTCTGTAATTTGCTTTTTAAAAGTATTGACTTGCACATTAGTATGATGTTGTGGAGAGGTGAGCTTACTGCAAGCTGTTAGCATCTGTGTTACGGTTGGAGGCTGATCAGGTAAAGTTAAAATAATTTTTTTACATTCTTCATTAATGTTTATAAAAGTCAGGTTTTGAATAATATAGGAATGAGCTTGTTTATTTGGACATTGTTTTTTGACTGGGTTAATCTATCTAGGAAAGAATCAAAGGACTGTTTCATTTTGTCTGATAGTATAAGGGTATTAGTTGGTTCAACTGAAAATAAAGCTTTTTTAGCAGTATCATTAATATCTGTTAATACAGGTCCAGGTAATTCTACTGCTTGATTTTTTTGTTTATGGAAAGGCTGATCACTTACTAGTTGGGTAATATCTATATTCTTATAAGGAGTATCTTTATATTTTGAAACTAATTTATTAAGAAGTTTTTTATTGTAATTTTTATAAAAGATATTGTGAATTGGTTAAAATTGGGGAAGTCACATTTTGACAATCAGCAGGGACTAAGTCATAAGAATTAAATATACTTTTCAACACATTATTAAAATAAGGAGAACTTTCTTTCAAAGCTTGATGGAGATTTTTTATATAATGGTGAGAAAAAGTTTCATATCGTGGATTTACATCATTATGGCCATATCTTACAAGTAAGGTAAGGAGTTGTTTCTTTGAATCAAAATATTTTTAAATTTTGATTAGTGTTAGACTAATTAGGTAGTTGTAATGGAACGTTTACTTTTGATTTGGATTGTGGTTTTTTTTTTCCTTATTACTTTTGTGTCTGTTACTGAAGAACAGGTAGTGTTGTCACAGTCGTTGGCTGTCCCAGGAGCTCTAAGTTCTTGGCAGAGGTGTTGTCACAGCGACAAACTTTCTTAGGAGTCTTATCAGGAAGGGCTGGGGAGGAGAGTTCTAAGGTTTTGGTAGTAGTGTTTCTTGAGCAACACGCCTCTTTGGGAATTTTGCTAGGAAGGGTAGAGGAGAGTTCTACATTTTTAACAATCCTTCCTCTTATGGAGGTAGTGGCTGAGCAATGTGTTGTATTGGTTACAGAAAGAGAGCCAGAGCCTCATAAATTAGGTTTCAATTCACTAAACAGAGTTTTATTAAAATTATACAAATTGGGCTGCTCTTGAGCTGCAGATGCCAAATTTGTATTTGTGACACTTTCCAAAGAACTGTTACACCTTCCAAAGAAGGTTCCATACTGTATCCTTGCCTACAGGGATACAGCTGGAAAACTCTCAGCTCCAAGTTGCCATCTCACCATGCTGTTTCCTCCCCCAGCAGCGAATGAGACAGGCTTCAAGGCTTCTAAATGATTTGTCTGAGTATCTACAGCAACTTTCCTGAGCTCTCCCTCCTGCATCCCCATCCATCTCTCTGGGCAGAGCCATCCCTGCCCTGCTCAACCCCTGGCTGCCGCCTGCTGCCTCTGTCCGCCCCCCTGCCCGCTCTCCCAAAGGCAGAGCCAAATCCAAAGCCCCCCCACCTGCTGTAATCTGAGGCTGGGGAGCCAAAAGCAGCGAAAATCCCGGAAGCAGCTTGGCAGAGGAATCTGTATGAAAAGAGTCCTCAGAGCTGCAAACTGTCTGCCTGAGCCTGATCCGAGGCGGTGACATCCCGGGAAAGGAAACAGTGGCAGGGGTGACTCCCACAGCCCCTCGGCCAGGCAGAGCGGATCCAGAGCCCCCTCGGCAGAGCCCGCCTGCAGAACTTCAGAACAAGATCCAGACACATCCTGTTCAGAAGAGGAGCAGGGCACAGAAACAGCAGCTCCTGTTTTGCGATGTTTCCCCAAACTCTCATCTCCCGGACCCATTTGACTCCCAACCTCCCCAGAACGTGACCTCAAATCCCCCAAATTCTCGGAACACAACGAAAATCCCAAATGCTTTCCCGGGAAATCTGGGGGTGGACGACTTTGCGGAGGAATGGCAGGATGCATGGCTGCAGCATCTGTGACGCAGGGAATCTCAGCAGAAATAGGGACATGACTGAAGCTGGAAACTGATCTGATTTCCTCTTCTTGGGGAGTGGGGTGCTGTCCACATTGCCTGGAGAAACCCCGGGCATGCCAGGAGAAGGGAAGGAGAACAAAACCTGAGATCCCCCCAGAGGAGGACGAAGACCCAGCACGACTGGAATTAAAGTGTCAGAACCCAGAACCAAGTGCTGTGTTTTGATGTTTCAGAAAGTCTCTGTCATGATCATTCTGTTCAAAGCTCTCCATTAAAGCTCTGGAGACAGGCATTTGTTTGACCAAAGTCTCTTCCTTTTTGAGAGAGACTAGACTGTAAATTTCCCAGTTCATTTGGTCCCAGGAATCAAAAGTAAAAGCAGACTTCAAGTCTATATTTGAGTATTTGCTTTGACTCAGATTAATAAATCTTTTAGTTCATGTTTTGAGATGTGTGAATGTCCTTTATCCTGTAAAATTGTCTCAAGCCAGTAAAAGAAATCCCATTCTGTTCTAGAGAGATGGTTTTCCATCTCATTGCCCAGGAGCCCCTAAAGTTGCTACTTATTACTTACAAGGATATCAGCTACAGACGATGAAGGGAATGATCCCTTCCTCCTAGTAACTTCCTGGGCCTCCAGCGACTGAACTGTCTATGATCTTCTTTTTTATTCTTCTAGTCTAACAAAGTTCCTCACATGGGGCACCATTTATTGGTGGCTGGGGGTCTGTGTACAAATCACAAACGGGACAGGACTGCTGAGGAACGTGCCTTGAGCTGTTTTATTTTCCAGCATCAGTCTCATGACATGGTTATGACAATGCAAAGATGCCATCAGCTCACAGCCCAGTCAGCAGACAAAGAACTTACTTTATAAGTTTTTTGACCACTCACACAAAGCAAAAACATATTGACAGTATTTCCATCCAATCACTATAAGCACACCTACCTTTTGCTAAAACAATGCTTGCTTATTTCGAATACAATATCTGCTTGCAAGCCTTAAAACACAATGCACAGAGCTCCATTATTAAACTTAAAACTTCCTAATACCTCACTAGATATATTTTTGTAGCTTAGGGAGTTATTCTGGACAAGGGTTAACACACAGACCATTGTTCCATTTGGCCTTAGTTTTCTACTTTTTGCATAATTTTTCTGCTGACTTATTTTATAACTACTGCCTAACTCTAATCACAGTTCTGCTACGTTTAAAACCTTTTGCAGCTTTCCCAAAACCCTCTGATTTTATAGATTCCCACAACCCTCACTGCTTGGGATTGTCCATGGAGGAGGAAAATCCACTGTCTATACAGGGAGACAAGGAAGGTGGGCTAAGATAATTATTTGCAGGTAGATAACTAAATACAGCTTAAATTATACTCTGATATTTTCTCTTAATGATATTTTACTCTCTTCAGAGAACTAGTGCCATCACTTTGTTTTCAGAGCAAAACTCTTTTAAAAATATCTTTATATGGTGCTGCTGGAAGGCCCTATAATGTTGTCCCAGTCCTATGGTGCACCAAAGCACACAAACATTAATAATTTCTGTCTCCATAAATATGTGATAATGGTTCAGTGGCCCTTGGGATGGGCATCTGCAGCATATATTTCTAATAAAAATAGAACAGTTTTTAAAGCAAACAGATATTTGAAATAATTCAGGGCCAAGTTCGGTTTTAAGAATGTATCTTTGCCAGTAAAAATATCAAAAAAATTGTTTTTCTTAGAAAAATAAATTTATAATTTAAAAATTAAAAAAAAAATTCTTAGATTTTCTTTTCCTGAAGGTATAGTACAGAAATAAACACATGAAAGAGGAGATAGACACATTCTGAGTCTTTAGAGTTGGAGTAAAATTCTCAGTTGAAAATGTCAGGCAGATTTTCAAGCTAAATTTGAAGAAAACAGCTTGTATCCAACATCCAATTAGAACTACAGTAAACACTGAAATGAGGGAAGGTCCAGACATAAAATAATTTGGTTTTGTTGTTACTCTAGTTATGGTTTCTCTTCCATGAACCAGGATAAGGGAATCAAGACAATTTACTAATGCGAGTCTTGTTAATATTCTGGTAGGATTTAAAATAGAAAAGAATTTGTGGTTTTTTTTGTGAGAAAAAACCATGATATCAAAGTTATTGACAGAACTAAATAATTTGAACTGTGATGTATTCTGAGTACTCACCTCCTGCCTTAGTCCCACAATGTAACTGATTATATTTTATGCCTGCTAACAAAATACCAGATCTCTGACCCTCTGTGTGTTACTTCCAGTATCAACATCCAGCTCTGAGGTCCCCAGCATGGGAGAACATGGATCTGTCTGAGCAGATGAGAGTGATGGAACATCTCTTCTACAAGGAACGGCTGAGACAGCTGGGGTTGTTCAGCCTGGGCAAGACAAGGCTCCAAGGAGATTTTATTGTCATGTTTCAAGACCTAAAGGGGGCCTTTAAGATAATGTGGACAGCCTTTTTAATAGAGCATGTAGCAATAGGACAGGGGGTAACAGTTTTACATGAAAGAGGGGTAAATTCAGACTAGATAGAAGGAAGAAATTGTTTATTAGCAGAGTGGTAGAACTCTGGCACAGGTTGCCTGAAGAGCGGGTAGACGCCCCAGCTTGAAAACATTTGGTGTTGGACTGGGCCTTGAACAACCTGGTCTGGTGGAAGATGACCCTACTTGTTGCAAGGATTTTGGACCAGATGAGTTTTGAAGATACTTTTGAACCAAAATCATCCTGTGATTCTATAAGCGCCCTGTCTGATTTGAGGTGGTGGTGTTGGATCAGCCAGAGAGTTGGTAGCAATCCCTTTTCTTTCTGGGATGAGTCCGTAAGTACAAATGTATTTAATGAAATCTGAAGTATGAAGAAATAGTGCAGTTAGTTTTCAAAACTTTGGAACGCTTGCACTCCACAAAAACACTGAAGGAAGTCTAATGCAACAGGCTTGTCACTTCTGGGATATTTTGCTCTTGGCTTTAGTAGCTGTAATTAATAAATTTGGTAGTTTTTTGTTAGATTTGATAGTTTTTGGTAGGTTTTGTTCAGAACTGTGTCTAGACAACACCTTTTACTACTCTGTGTAATGTAGCAAACCTTTTGTCTTCATGAATGGTTCTCCTGTCTTCCATGTTCCTTCAGATCAGCCACCTTGGCCATTCTGTGATTCTGTGTCTCTGTGACTCCATGATGTCTTCTCATGACAGAAAAACCAACATAGCTACAGTTGGATTGCATGGCTCTTGTGCAGGTGACTAAAATACCCTTTAGAATCCACCAAACATGAGATTTGATTTTTAATGGTTATTCCAACCAAAGAGCAAAGCCATAATGAGCTGCATTCAACTAGTAGACTTTGGCACTGGTTCAAAGTAATTTCATCCAATTATATTTAGATGAAGTTTTCCTTTTGAAATACAGTGTTTAATCTAAACTGAAATTAGATTTCCCATTTAAATAGCTATTAGGAGCAACACAGTTCAGTTGACTGATTTTTTAATAGGCTTTTATGGTAGAATTAGTTCTTCACTGTTACAGAATTTGCATTGAGATACATCTTTCATCATCGTGATGGTGGTGATGGCAGTTTCTAAATAAACTAGTTGAAAGTTTATGCAGGAATGGCATCTAAATAAATAATGCAAACCAGTAATTTCAAAACATCTTCTCATCTGAATATTCTGTGAACTTCTGTTATAAAGATTGTGATGATGAGGTTCTATAGCTGGAGACAAGCTTTATGAAATTTAGATGCAGATCCCTTAGGAACTTTTCTTTAAAAACAATTTCAGGCAGGCAGGGATTTACAGTTCGAGATGGCATCCATTCCATGGAATAAGTGTTGAATAGCCTATTTTATCAGTGGCTAATTTCTGCAGAAATAATGACCACAGTAATATAATGTGTGGGGATCCGGATTAATCTGCTAAATATGGATTTTTGAAGAGGAAAGAATGCTGCATCCTAAAAGAAAGATACCTTCTGTTTCACAAAATGCTATTAGCAAGCTGAAAAGTCTACCTTGCATTAAAACAAAACTTCCAATTGCTCTGATTAGGTGACAGGAGAAGTTGATGAAAAATGTTTTGAGATCATTGAAAGGTAAGAATTATTGATGGTTATTTTCCAGGAGACACAAGTGAGTTGGTGTGTTTTAATGGACATCTCTTTCCAGAATATAATTTTTATTCTTAGTTGAGAAATACATAGGGGCAGCAAATCCTTGTGGGAATTGGTTTTTTTGCCTCCTGTAACACATTTCAAGTCTTGGCTGTCTGGCTAATATTGGTCTGTAATTCAGAAAAATATTTTACAAAGGACTGTTGATTAATTTATTTAAAAAATACTCTGCAGTAAATGTTATGTAGTAAGATTTTAGAACACCCCTACTGAGAACTGAAATAGAGTACTAGGGTCTGAAGTCAGTGCATGTGTTAAGAAAAATTCTCTTAGGCCCTGGGTGAATGGTTTACCCTGTTGAACAGTGATTTAACCAGCTGGGGAGATCCAGACAGACACCCACACCCTGCTGAATGTGATGGACCTAAGCAGCTACTTGGAAGTTGAGCATGTGGTTAAGTGTTTTTCTCAGCAGGGGCTCTGGATTAGTTTTGAATGTCACTGTTATATACTTTTCCAGCATAAGAAAAATATGTTTTCTGCATCTCTTTATTACAGAATCTGTTCATTCTTTTGACACTCTTATGCTCCCTTTTCCCATAAGAAATTAAATTGTCTTTTCTACTAAAGCCAGTAACTCTATATTTGAAAAAAGTCTCAGGGATGGAAAGCAGAAGAAGAACAGATGAACTGTTTAAAAATTTTCATTCATATGTCCTTAGTAATAAAGTGCAAGGGGAAAGAAATTCAAAAGATGTGTAATACATAAGCAGAATGATTTCTAAATAGGATTGTTTCCACATTTTCTATGAGCCATCAATATCTCTTTAATGGTCCATACCCAGCTCCTGAGAGATGGTAAAATGTGCATTGATGACCATCTGGTGTTCTGATGGGGTCCCATGGTAGAGAGAAGCACTTTTGTTTTACTTTAGTTTCTCCATGAGCATATTCTTTTTCTTCCAACATATAACCCTGATTACAAATAAAAATTACCCCCCCAAAATATGGAAAGTATCTTAATAAATTTCATTTTCCTTTCAACCAAAAACCAGGTGAAGTTCTTCATAAAGAGGCTGTGAATGTACAGAATTCAGATGCCAGGTATTGCAAAACTGAAGAAAAATGTCTTTTTAATTTGCATGTAGATGCTTTAGGCTGTGAGAGATCAAACAAGGTCAGTGTCTGCCAGTCAGCTGACATAGTCTGAATTATAACCCGAGTCTGTCTATTAACACAGACCCAAACTCATTTCAGAAAAAAAATACATGACATGTTGTTTTGGGCTTTTTTTTTGAGTCCTAAGATAATAGGTGCAGGTTACCTGTGAACACAGATTATAATTTTTTTAATCTCGCAAAGTGGAGTAAAAGATAATTCTAGATTTAGTAATTTGCATTAGAAGTACCCATAAGTAGCCTTTAAAAATGGAGGAATTTTGCCTTTCAAGCAGAATGATGGCTGTTGCAGCACTATTTGTAATTTTTGCAGTGTGTCCTGTTTTTCTGCCTAAATACCAAAGATTTGGCACGTTCTTCTTCTCAGAAGGTGAGAGGGATGATTCTGTGTGCCTAATGTCCAGGTTATTTAGTATTCTTTGATCTCAGTTCTGATGTTTTTGTCATCTCACAATTCTTGCCAGGTTCCTGGCTTTTGTGCTTTGTGTGTGCTTGTCAGGGGGTGGTGGAAAAAAGTCCTTGTCACTACTTAGACATTTATGGGCTGCTTCAGACACTTTGGAGGGAAGGAAAAATAACCGGTAATTTGACAGAGAAACTGCTGTGATTTGATGCTGTTTTGTTCCTGTCCTCCCAGCCCCGCCCATTTCTAACCTTGCATATTCTTCCTCTTAATAAGTTTCTTTTAAAGAAACTTATCCTCCCTCAGAGGAGGATAACAGAATTTCAGGCTTTAAGTCAAATCAAGTGATTTATTTGAATTGCACAGCAGCAGAAAGAGCTCAAGTTGGGTAGCTCTGGGGAGGTAACTTGAAAAAAAATTCCTGGGCAATTATACCCCTACAGTCCGAGTTTCCAAACATTTATGTTACAGTTCAGACCAACAATATTGGGGTCGGGGGGTCTCCCTGTTGCTCAGCATGTCTCTTTGTTGTCTCTGGATGGTCTATTTTTTATCTTATCATCTCCAAGGCTGTGTTTTCTGCTGATAGATGGAACTTCCTTATCTTCTAGCTCCAGCCATCTCTTGGGTCCCTCTTTCAGAGAAGTAGATAAAAGCTCAAAAGTTTAAGATATCTGCATGAAAGTTCACAAATTACAGACTAAGGCTTCAGCAGATTTAGTAACTAGTGATAAGCTGTTAACTCCAGACAGCTTCAGACCTGTATCCAATATTCTTTAACAGCATCCATCACAATCTTCTTGCTCTTCACCAGTCTTGGTGGTCACCTGTCTGGAACTCCTCTAGCTTGTCATCCCATTGAAAGAAATGACACTTCTTAGATGGCTTGCCATGGAGTGGGAAACACAAGATGCCAGAATAAAAACTTCATTACTTACATGAGAGTCAGGGAACTAAATGTTTCTTTACTGTTAACAAATCTGCTGGAGATAGCACAAAAAATAATGACATTCCCACCTGGCAATGCTCTGCAGCAAAATTCTGCTAACACCCTGTGAAAATGTGAGTATGGCCTTTGATATGGCTGTTGGCCCAATTGCTGCAATTTTCACAACACATTTAGGTTATCTGTATGGTCCACATAAAGTGAATGCCCAAGACTTGTGGCTGAGGTCTGTTCTGATTCTTACTTGCTTCTGTTGTCTTATTTCTGTGGTTTTTGTTTGTTTGGTTGGGTTTTTTTTACATTTTGCAGTGGGTTATACACACATCTGAAGGAAGATGGAAGTTTCTGCCCTTCTCTGCTGTGCTCTGCTCTGCAGGCTTTATCTTCCCCCTGTGGATAGTCCATGCATGGAGATGGCTGCAAACAAAGAACAACCAGCACAGGTTCAGCTGCACAGAGAAAACACTCAGCTAAGTGTAATCAAATAGGTCTCATCCTGAGAAGACTTCATGGTCTACTTCTCTGTAGAAAGCTTCCTGTCAGCACTAGCTCTGCTGAAAAAAACCCCAAACCTTCTCCAGAAGGGATCCTATGGGCAAACAGGAAGACAAGCACTGTGAAATACACATGTTAAAGTGAACTCTAGTTTGCATTTCAGAAACTCCATCCTTTTTCAGTGAGTGAAGCTAAAGGCTTCTTGTATTTGAAGACCCTCATTGACTGTGATGATTCTGGCTGGAAGGATTTTTTTATTTTGGTATTCAAGAGATTGTCCATCTTTCATTTTCTTTGTGGATATTGCAGAAATAAACTTCTTCTCTGCTCTGACCAAAGCTGTGTGCACCACAAAACTTTTTGCAGAGCATGTTCACACATCATGTTTTATATTTTTTATTCTATTCACAACAACAACAACAACAACAACAAACAACAACAACAACAACAACAACAACACTTTCAGCAAAATAATTCCCTGATTGTGCGGGCAGGAGTAAAGTTTTGTGCTTAGGAGGCCAATCTTTCTCCCTATCCACCTTCCTTCCTTTTTCCACCTAAATCCCCAAAAATTAAGTCACTTGAAATGCCTGAAACAGAGCTGACAGACACCTTGCTAGGGTTTGCCCCTTGCCTTTGAGGCACGAGCAGAAAGCAAGCACAGGGGATACTCTAATGTCAGCCAAACCATGCTGCAGCCCCTGAAGGAAACAACCAGTTGGAGGCACCTAAAAAAGGCACGACTGCAGTTCCAAACAAAGCACCACTCTGTATTTGGGGGTGGATTTCAGGGGTTGCTGCCCAGTGCTCCAATTTACTCTCTGTAAGATGAAGTGCGAAGTAAGGAGGCACAAGACTCAACAGATGGCTTATCTTTGTTGTATTTGCCCAATTATCCAATCAATAATACCCCAAACAAAATTAAATGTAACAGCAATTTTAATTAAGTAGATTAAAATATATAAAATTAAATACACTTGAAATATTGACAACATAATTTGGTTAAATAAGGGATAATTTTGGTTCTAATAATAATGCATAAGCAAAAATAACCACACATGGTACGGAGGGCAGGGCTTGACCCCCATAACCTCATGTACAAGCTTGCCAAGCCAAAATTCCCTTTGTATGCTCTATGTCATTACCATGTCCTCCCATTTTCGATTCTTCAAACTTGCATCTTCACCCGCATCATCACATTTACCATGCATCCTCCACCATCCTTTTAGGGGGTCGTGCCACTCTTTGGGGGTCTTCTTTGAGGAAGTCCTCTCCTCTTCCTTGGTGTCCTTTAGTTTACCTTTTGGATTGCACATGTGCACCAAGCTGGTATAGTATAAGCCAATATTATGTTCTAACATTAAAGCATCAAATCTCATATAATTAACATTTTTCTAATGTCCAACCAAATTCTCCTCTCTTCCAACTAAATTTAGTAATAGTTATCTCTTGCTTCTTCCTGTTCTGAACATCTGCAGGAGAAGGGAGGGGGGGAGAGTCCCTCCTCTCCCTTTTTTTCTTGGCATTACACCTTTAACTGTTTTATTCTTTCAAAATATTAATTACTGTATCAATATTGATTACTGTTTCAATTTTGTCAGAACGAATCATACCTATTTACCACATATTTTTCCACTTACTGAGCAAAGGAACAGCTCTGACCACTGGGTAAATTGATCCTGGCTTTTTGTTGAGGTGGCCCAGCAATGCCCACCAGAAAGAGCTGTAGCTCTTTTACTTTCCATTCAGAAACCTGTGGAGTTGAAGCTGTCTCTGATGCTGAAGGACATCACTAATCTCACCCAAAGCATTAAAGATCCTTGTATGCTGAACTCCTTTAAGGCAGCTAAAGGCAACTAATGCCTCCAGACAAAATGAATATACTATTAATGAAACAAGAGAGAGAGTGAACTAAGCTGTAGAGAAAGCTTCTCCACCTCAACATTATTCCTCTGATTGAGGTTTAAAGCAACAATCAGGAACCATCAGGTGCTGCATAAAGGCACCTGATGGTTCCTGGTTGTAAAGTTGGGTCTGAGCCAGCAGTGCCCTGGAGCCAGGAGGGACATTATTATCCTGGGATCTCCAGGCCCAGCATGGCAGTCCAGGCCAGGGAAGGATTTTCCTGCTCTACTCTGGGCTGGGGCTGCCTCACCTGAAATATTGTGTGCAGTTTTGAATTGTTTCCTTTTTCTCCTAACACCAGCAGGAATACAGATATCTTCATTCTCTTTATTCACTTTTTTTTTTCTTTTTCTTTTTGTGTGGTGGTAGTGATGGAGACTTAGATGTTGCACATGAATATCTGACATGGAGAGATCTGTGCCTTCTACATCCTACAAATTTTAATGCTCCCCATTAATTATCTCCCTTTGTAGAAGCCAGAAGTCATAGAAAATATTACTTTTGCTCTGAGAATAATGTTCAGGGATGATGATGGGAAAAAGTAGATCACTTTTGGTTCTATCATGGCCTTTGACTCTCTATTCCAAGAAAGGGTGTTAATGGCATGGTAGTACTTCAAGGGCTGAAAACACTAATGAGACAATCACAATAAGCCCCCTTTTTGGCCTACTACTACTTTCTATAAAGAGCTTCACTTCCTCAGTGCATGTGACTGTACTTGTGTATTTAAAATAATTTCTGTGTGGCTCAATATCTGCTTAGTGCTTTATACCCTGATAATTGGTAAACCTCTTAATCCTAGAAGGAAGAAAATAAAAGCTTTTACTGTTACAGAAGGGTTTCTCTTACAAGCTCACAGTCCCATTGTCCTCTCGCTGTGGTCCTCACCATTTTTTCCTCCACCACATGTATTAATTTTTTCAAAAGCAAGAACATGGGAAACAAAAATTGCAGTGATTTTTGCGATTATTATTTTTAGGAAGACGGACCAGCAGTCTTGTTATCAGACATGCAAACAGAGGCTGCTGCAGGAATCTAGGAGACATTGCAAAGGCAACCCTTCACTTTTCTGCAGAGATTAAAAGTGCACAACTGATATTTCATGGTGAAAAGTCTCATGGCTCATTTTTTTGAATTGTGAAGCACAGGTGTTGTTGCAGTAAATGAACACAAGCGTTTTTGTGGCATGATTACACCTGCTTCCCATCCTTGAAAAAGCACTTCTGTTTTCAATTGCTCTAAGTGCATTAGTAGAAAGTCCATGCCTTTACTAGGGAACTCATTATATTGGGAGCAGATTTAATTCTTATTCTGAGTTGCAGAAATGTCCCTTAATGTCTTGATACATTTAATATTTACTCCTTCAAGTAGGCAGGTCTCAGAAGGGAGAGAAGAGTAATTTCTTTCTGCAGTCCATGTCTGCTGGAGTTATTTTTAACTCTAGTTAAGGTGGTGAGTTTCTTGCAGCTGCTTTACAAAAGGAAAAGTATGTGGCATGTGAATCAATTTGAATCAGGTCCAGGGGTTTACAAAAGTATATCAGTGCATAAAAGCTTGGCTTTCACTTACTTCTGTGTCACACAAATATATCTTCTTCATATAATTTACTCATTTGGAGACAAAGTAGAACCAAACACATTTTTTTTGGCTCTAGGGAGTGCCAGAACTACTTTTGAAACCAGCAGCAGCAAAATAAATGTATTTGCCTCTCTGGTCCTGTGTATTATCCTGGCTGGTTTAGGGGAATATATCATTCAAGAAACTAAAAGTAAAAAGCTTCTGATTCTGCATCTTCTCTACCTTTATCCATGCTCCTCATTGCAATGCATGATTTCTCTCTGCTGTAGAAATCTTGTGAGCTTCCTTATCCAGAAAGCTGAAGTTTCATCTTTGTTACCTATACAGCATCAACATGGTTGGTCTGGTTGTTTCCTTTCCCACTGCCATCAACAATTTAGCTATTTCAGATCATCCCTCCCCTTTGCCTTTACAAAGCCTGCTACCCCTCTTTCCTCTAGCTTTGTAACCTCTTAGTATTGCTTCTTTATTAAATCACACAAGAGATTGTGAAATTCTCTGTGCTGTAGGATTTTTATCATGCAATCCCACATCCCTTCCAGAAATGCCAGCTGACAGAGACAAACAAAGCAACTTAGCTGAAAATTTTGCCATTAGTCTTTGGTGTTGGTTTGTGAGCTATAAGATTTTATGTCATCCAATCAGCTTTTTTTATCCCTTCATTTCGGCTGCTTAGTGTCGGAATGAGGAAAGCAAAATGCTGTAATAGAGCAGCTGTGTGAGATGTATCCAATATGTCTGTGGTCCTCTGCCACTATTCTGAATGAGTTGACCTCATTTTCTAAACTAGGAAGTCTCTGAAGCAAGTGTGAAGCAAGTGAAGGATAAGAGGATGAGAAAATGGATTTTCCCCTCTGCAGAAGCTGATATGTGTAAGCATCAACAACAGTAAGGAAAATACTTTCATATCTTACTTTTATAATTGATCTGCTCTATTTGCAGACCTCCTTGTAGGGTCACAACCCATGGGATCTGTCTGCTGTACTGATCCAGCCACCAGAAAATAGGGCTCATGTACCTCTGTGTGGAAAAAAATGGAAAAGGTTGCCCCTATCACAGCTTCAGCTGATCTCCTGTGCTCAGTCCTGCAGTCAGAGCTATCCCAGGAGCTGAACCTGTGTGTCAGCAAAAGGACCTCCCTCCCCAGCAAGGACTTTTTGCCAACCTTGAGTAATTTGCAACTTGTGCTTCATCCTAAGGAGAAAATCCTGCCCCACTGATTCCATGTGTTCTGAGATCTAAGAACCAAACAAAATTAGGTCCAACACCTCCAGACTCTAGAGTTCCTACATTTGGAGACTGTGTGCCAGGGGAGAAAGCCAGCCAAATTCATTCCTCTGTAGGATTTTTTGAGTCTTTAGGGTATTAGGTATAAGTTAAAACATGGGGAGTTATCTTTTATATTCTTCCTCTCTTTTCCCCTCTTCTTCCCTGATTTGTCTAGTTAAATCATTCTCTGTACTAGGAAGATATAGTCCAGATCACCTGACTGAGGTTTTCCATCTCATCCACCCTGTAAAACTTCTGGATTTCAGCTCTTATTAGGAACCCCATCTCCCTGTCTCTGTTTTTACGTGCTCATGATGCCTTTTCATCTCGTAAACTTTTTGTGTATCAGCTGAAGCCATAATTCTTATGAAGGTGTCTATAGGAACGAAAATGGTACAAGGCAAATGCATCCTTAATTTAAGAATATTGTGTCAGGGAAACAGAAGAAGGTTATAAATCCCAGAAGGGATTTCTGTCTTCACAGACTAGAAGAGTCTATGGGAGCAACAAGCCCTCTCTGCATGGAGCTGTAGCCTCTGAAAGCAATCTGCTGAATCCTGCAGAGCTCTTGCTGAGATGAGGTTTCTCTGTAAGGAAACACAAGCTGTTTAAGCTCCTTCTGGGTTTCTAACCCTTGCTTAGGAATAATTCCAGAATTGTCTGAAATGATGTTTTGAGTGTTGGTGTGTCTTTCTTTTCCTTACCCCATTTCAAGACAGATTTTTAGGGTTGAAAATGCATCACTGAAAATAATGAGAAGATTTGGGACTTCTCCTGAAGAAAGATGTTGTCCCTTCATTAATTGCTATGTGGAAAACCATACTTCTTGTTGTGTGTGTGCACTATTATCTCACACACCAGAGTGGAGGCACATGCTCGTATACGTCTAGATTGAGTTTTTATCCATGACTTCTCGTAGACTGATGGCTTTCTGTGTCCCTTTGATCTGGAAAAGATAGCTGGTATGCTCCCTTGTATGTTCAGACATGGAGTACTGATCTAGTCCAGGAGCAAATGACACCTTGAACTCACACGAATGCTTTTTGGCAGCAGATGACTTACAAGCAGGAATGTGTGTTGCAGCTGAGTTTGAGGCCTGATATTCTGACCTGATGCAGAGGAAATGTATTTCTGTGTGACTGTTGCACAGTGAGAGGGAAGTAGTAGGAAGAAAAATGGCATTCAGATGTGAATTTCTTCAATGTGGATAATAAATTACGATCCTGGGATTTGTGTGAAAACTAGAAACACACAAAAAGGTGCTATAAAAATTAATTATTTGTTTCTGTTGACAAAGCAGTATATTTTTATTTATGAATAGAAGATACAAAGCATTCTAACTAAAAGCATCAATGTTAAAACCAAAATATGCTTCTTACTGGACTCCCATTCACCCACCTCCACCTACACACACACACAGAACATGACTTCAAGATAAAGAAATTTGGATTCCTAAAAATATTTTGAAGTCTCAGCTTGATATGCAGAAATCCTTGAGGATATATATGATATGTTCTCTGCTTTGTTAAAACTGCTGGGCCAAATCCCACTCTCAATCCAACCAGGTACCCAGCAGTGAGTCACAGAATTACAGAAGATTTCTGCTACTATGCAGGAAATCAGGAACTCCATACGGCTTCATGAACTAAAGGGGCTCAATTCAAAATCCATCTTTGCAAAATTTCATCTATATTGTAACTAGAAACAATGGATTTGCAGCCATTTCCTTGGTGAATGAGATTTGTATGGCTTAAAACAAAATAGGGTCTTTGTTATACATGTTTCTGCAAGAACAGGTCTGAGTGAACATTTTGATGCTTGGGGTGAATTTTGGGGATTTGCTGTGTGCATAATATAAACATACTTTTAAAATACTCCCAGACTTGATACATTTAATATTCTTTATCAGTACCAAACTCTATGTCCCCTCACCCTCCCTTGCTCAAAAGGTTTACAACTCTATCTGCTCCAAAGCTTGCATTTCTTCCAGCATCTGGAAAGTGACATTTTGTGTGAGTGTTACATGAAATACAATCATTATATCCCATCTTTCCACGCTAGTGATTTAATGTGTTTATCATGATGTCTTTTTCAAGTCCCAGATACTTTTGTGTTGTTTTGTACACATGAACTTGTGGTTTGCTGTCTTGCTTTATTTTTTTTTTTTTTTATTCTTCCCAAGATAAGGGCTTGGATATTTTTGAGAATTGAAGTTGTTAGACTTTGGGGTTTTTTGGTAGCTTAATTTTCTCCTGTAGGGGTGGAGAGAATGGCATGAGGACTTTTTATTTGCTTATTTGATTGTTTTGTTAAGGAACTAGTCAAATATTTTTAAGTATAAAACCAACCAATGAGAATAGGCTTTCATCACTGACAGCAAAAATCCACCATGGTCACAGACTTACCTATACAATTATTACAGCACTTTAAGACATCACATTTAACTATCAAAATGGTGCTTTTCTGCTCCTTCCATGCAATATGAGAAGATTCTCAATTTGTTCATTGATCATCCTTGGCGTTCTGCTGTGACCTGGAGCTTCAGGGTTACAACTCCCTCACCATTCTCACCCATATTCTGCTTTTTATCTACACTCTGGTAGATATTTAGATGTACAGAGAGTGAGAGCAATCTGCTAGTTTGGTAATCAGCAAAAGATTGCTTCAGGAGCCTCCTTTTCCAAAAGATTCCATGAGCTTACATGTGAATCTATGAAATAGCTATTTCTGTGCTAAATTTCTTGAAACTGGTTCTGGAACTATAACATTAGTGCATCTCAGGTAAAATAAGGAGGGTTTTGGCTTTAAAGCTGCATTGTGTTTGCTAGTATTACCACAAAGAAATATTTATAAGTGTAAGAGCCCTGCAAGCAAGATGGACAGTACTTGCACAGAGTGCAAAAGTTTTATGCTGCAAAAAGTTAAGCTTTACACTGCACTTTTAGTTAAAACACAGAGCAGCAGCTGTAAAAAATTAGTATGTTTTCTGGCTTGCCATTCTGTACCATAAATCATGGTTAATGGAATCTTACAGGCAAAGTCACTTGGGGATTAGGCTTGGCACAGGGAGCAGGAGCACCTTGATCCATTGCTCCTGCTGAAGCAGTGAAAAACCATGAAAAACTGATCAGGAAAAAGTGGGTTTGGGTCTCACATCCCCAGCGATGCTTAGTCCAGCATTGTGAGAGGATGTTTGTACATGTCATAAGCATGACATGTACATAAGTTTGTCATAAGCAAAAGAAATGTACTTATATTAGACATTCAATCTGTTGTCAGGATCCAGGTGAAGCACTGGGGCTCCCACTCCAGTGCTAAATTTTTTTCCTCTACGTGATGGTAGCATTTGTGTGATGCAGCATGTCAAACTGGGCATGAGAACAGGAATGGGTCTAATTCCTGATGGATTTCTTTGGTGCTGCCATTGGTGGGTAAGACTCCGAGGGATGCTTTCATTCTGATGGAAGAGTTTTCAAGGTCCAGCAATTAATGCCTCAAGTAATTGCAGGAGCACCATACCAGAAGACTGTTCCAGAAAATACATGGGAAGAAGGGAAAATGGTGTAGCAGAAAATAAAATGCTTTTATTCTTCAGGCCCAAATGTTGACTTTAAGTCACGATGATTGATAACTTCAGTAACATTCTTACAGCCTTATACAAACTGTGCTTTCTTCCCATTTTTTTACCTTGGGCTGGTGTAATAATTTTTCATGGAGAAGCCAAAGGAAAAATATACAGAGTATTTGTCAAAGTCAGTAGACTACTTCCTTCCAAGTGAGCCTGTTCACAGGCCTTGCATTGCCTCTGTGTGATATACTTAGAGAGGCCTTGGGAAGTAAAAGGACTTTGGATTAAATATATTGCAGCAAAAGCCTAAATTTGTTAGCTGAGTTGTACACTTTTGTCCAACAGCCATGATCAGTTTTGGAGAGGTAAAGTAGAGGTTGTGAACTGTTATGAATGTAATCAGCCTTGGGGGTCTGTTTATTCTTATATTTTTTGTTTGATTATTTTATTTTATTTTATTTTATTTTATTTTATTTTATTTTATTTTATTTTATTTTATTTTATTTTATTTTAAAAATTTTATTGTTTGGGATTTTTTGTCTTTGTTTTTGGTTTTTTTGGTATTTTTGTTTGTTTGTTTGTTTTTGCTTTTTTTTTTTTTCTTATGTAAGCCTGCAGAAAGTTAAAAAATGTAAGAAGTAAGATTGATGCACAAACACTTACTGCAGGAAAAAAGCTATGGTAGGTTAATTACCTCATGAGTTATTGTAAGAAACAGCTACTGGTCCATGAAAAGAAATGCTGCCCAATGAAAAATGGGGAATAATTAACACCTTTCCCTGCATGGTTACAGATAACTTATCAAAGTGAAAGCAGACAGAAGGGAAATTGCATTTTTTAATTGTCATGTTTAAATTAGACTTTATGAAACAGGTCCCCTTCAGATTTTTTGCCAAATTAATCCATCAATGTAAGTTTTTGCTATTTTTAACAGTCTTCTCCCAAAATTGAGAAAAGGAGATAGCAAGGGACTTTGGAAGTGTGAGAGCTTTAAGAGGAGAAGCAGTCATCTGATCACAAAGATGCTGAGAACACTTTACTAATACTTCACTGAAATTAGGATTAAATGTATGTTTTGTTCTGTCATGGTCTCAGCATAATTTTTTTTTCCTGTCTCCCTCTTTCTCCCTTAAAAGAGTGATTTGGTTAAATATCAGTTGTATTTGGTTACAGGGCATGGCTGCTGAGGCTGGCAATGCTGCCTGGTGCTAAGAAGGTTACAGGTGACCACCTGCCAAGGGCTAGAAAAGTGTCCACTGCACCAGGGCCTCCACACCACTCTCACTACACAGCTCAGTCACACCTGATGCAAAGCTGCCTCTCCCAAAACTTGCAGAAATGAGGTTTTAGATGGTGACAATTTGTCTAGAGCAAGATCACTTGAGCACAGACCATATTTCTGCTTATAGAGATACTTGCATGTGTTGAAGATGCTTCCCTGACACTTGTCCTGGAGAATCATCTTGTTATTGTGAGGGATGGGGAATAACAACAAGGCTGCAGTTCATTTGGCAAGTTCTGGGGACAGTATCTATCACCCTGAGCTCAGATCAAGTAGCACAGAAATGGCAGGCTGATTCAGCAACACATAAACTTTACAGCCACAAAATTATTTATGATGGATGAGTAACTTTAGAAATAATGGAAACCATGAAGATAATTTACAATCCAAGCAAATAGAAGTCTTCCACTTTTCTATGAAATCCTGCCTTTAATGGAAGTGTACAATTTCACACTCTGCAGATGTCAAAGTATTACAAAGACAATGTTTCTCCTGGTCACAGTTAGTAGTGATGTAGTGGCCAATGCTCCTGGGAAAACTAAGAATTTGGAAGTAATATCCCATGTCCTGTTAGACTAGGGCCACACATTTGAACTACCTTTAGATCCTGTTAATGTTGGGAGTATTGTGCATGCACCAAATGGGGGTGATGAGTTTAAGTGCTTGTTCTTCAAGGATATCTCTAGGGAAATGTCTACTCCTACAGCTGCTCTTAGTCTTTTAAGAATGACTGAGTCAATTTGAGCACCAATCACTGCTGGTCCCCAGCATTTCAAAGAATACCATTCTGCTACAGGAATTGTTCTAATTAACACCATCTGAGGATAATACATGCCAACTCAAAGTATTTCTCTGAAAATGTTTCCACTCCACCTATTCTTCTGACATATTTTAGATTATTGTTTGCCACAGTACCCTGACCTCCAACTCTTCTGACTTCTATAACAACATGACAATATCTAATGAGGTGATGATGCAGGGTCTCATCCTGGATGAAATCCAGTTTGGATTCTGCTCTATTCTACTCTGATTCAGAACTGTTGTTAATGTTTTTTTTAAGGAACGCACTTATTTGCAAATGCTTGTGCTGGTCAGTATAGTCCTGTTCTGCCTGGCAGAAGGCATGCAAGATAAATTCTGAAGGAATTTCAGATTTTTCTGACAAGAAAGTGGTGCAATATCAATGAAATCTGCAGACCAATATTCTTCAGGACTGTATATCTCAATGGAAAACAGTCTAGGTCTATAAAAGAGATCATGGGCTGCATCTTGTGTTCCTTTTGCAATCTCATGAAGCATAGGAAAGGTTTAGAAGCGATGATGATTTGATGATTACCTTCAAACATCTTACAGACATAAAATCCATTGACACTTTTGATGTCTTGCACTTAATCCCTTTTATAAACAGTAGCTCTTCTATCTGCATTGTGGCGAGGTACTTTGAAGCAGCTTGAGTAATTTGGGCTCTGCTTCCATAGTTCAACTTATAAATAAGAGTGATGGAAAGAAATGGAGCCTACGGAATAGATTTCACTTTTTAAATTATACTGATGACTTAAATTGTACCTACGGCCTTTGATGCAATCACATTCTCAAATCCCTCACTCTCATGATTAGCCTGCATTAAAATTGCACATGAAATGGCTGTGCTTGTAGGGAAGGATACTACTCTCACTGAAATATTTCGGTTTCTTAATTCACTGTAATGAGCAGCTGTTTCCAAGCCGTCTGCAGTTGTCCTGTGCAGTCAGAATTGTTGTCTTATAATGTCTGCATAATGTAAAGTTTTCATTTTTCTTCTACATACAACTCAATCACAGTTTGCTGGAATTTGAGAAGTTTATGCTGATGGGATTTATATAAGTCACAGAAAATTTAATGATTTATTAGCTGATGGCATCCAGACTACTGCAAGTATGGTACAGAGGAAATATTTGTTTTTCTTTGCTTTGATTTGTCACCAATTTTTTGTCACCTTTGTTTTGTCACCAATTTTTTTTTAATGGAAAGTACAAGCAGCAACCCTCTTTGTCAAATATTATAGCAATCAAGGAAGGCTCTAAGGCAAGTTCAGAAGCACAAAGAACACCTAGAAAGGCCTCCACTATTGCAACTTCTTGAGTTGCTTCCCAAAACCCATGGATTCAAATATCTGAATTACGTACAATCCAGGTTAGGTCTTAGATGCTTGTTTTCCTATATGTTTAGCTTAAAGTTAAAATTTAAGTATTGTCCTGAATCTAAAGGCCTAAATTCCACCTTAAGAAAATACTCGTAAGATTAATTTCCTTGGAGGAGACCAAATCAGGGTCTTCTAGTGCCATGCTCCAGTCACCTACAAGAAAAGCAGAATAAGCAGACTTATGTAGGATTTTTGGGCTTATTCTTTGGTAATTTACACTTAGAAGACTTCTGAACTGTACAGAGGGTTGATTTCTGAGATGGTGAATGTTCTTCTGAAATGTAGGCACTTGGATGTGATTCTGCAAATGGTAATGACTTTTTTGGAACTGCTTACTGATTATTGCAATTGTGCATGCAATAATTAGATCATTAGATGATAAGATAATTAAACCTCAATTAGATAATGAAACATAGCTGCCTATAATTCTATTCCACCACACAATACTATTAAGAATGAAATTAGCATTAAAGTGAGGGATTAATGATAAAGTTTTCACATCATAGATGTTTTGCAGATTAATATGCATTTTGCAGGAAACCATCCATGATGTAACATAATAGTAAAATACTTTTGAAACACAGCCATCAGTTATAAAGGGATTATTCTCTTTCTTAAAATTAAATGTACTAATATTTAATCTACTATTTCTCAAAAGAAGTAGGTTCCCATGGGCCCACAATGTAGTTTGGAACTACAGCCTCTGACAGTATTCCACATTTTTATTTTTGTTTCTTAACCTGCCATAGGAAAAAAATATCAGATTGCTGACAAACGGCAGTATAACTCAGAAACAAAATTAATCATGTCATAGAAGACTGATTAAAATTTCCCTTTAAAATTAAAATTTTGGTTTTTCTCTTATTTATCGTGTTGTGAAAGACAGTATAGCACTGTTAACAAATCATGAGAACTACTCAGTCTGATAAATGCAGTGAAAGGCTATCACAAAAATACTAAATGACAGAAAAACAATAATGACAAAAGAGTGAAAAAAACAAACACAAGAACCCTCCTCCCTAAACTTAACTACTCTTTCTTTCATTACCTTGAGATCTTCTGCAGTTTTTTCATCTTTTGATTTCAAACTCCTCATGATGTGTCTGTTGATACCATCTTAGTACTAACTGCTAGAATACAGCCTGTGTTCAAATCTCTTCCCTCTGATCACTGATAAATAAAAGAGCTTTTCACAAATTTAACCTACAAACAAGGTATTAATTCACTTTCCTTAAAAAATAACTGTGTTTGAGCCTAGGTGGTGATTGGTACACAGAATAACGCACACCTCTCTTCTATTCCATATAGATTCCAGTAAACTGTAAATTATTTTTTATTTAAATAATCTGTGTGCAAGCGATAGATTATCTTGTGTGGGAATGAATGGCAGAGTTGCATTTGATTGATGGAACAATGCTTAATTTTAATAGAAGATTTTTGCCCCTGCTGAGTTCATAATAACCTGCTGTTAAGGAGTGCTTTGTTCTTCATTCCACTTGAAGAAGTTCAGATATGGAACAGCAAACTGCTTGCCCAATGTTCCTTTGTTGTCCAAAATTAGAGCAAAATATTGAAACTTTTGTAGGCTGCTCCCAAAAAAACTTGATTTGGACATCACTAAAAAAAAGCCTGGCTAAGTTCTGTGCTAAGTGAGAGCTACTTGTCTCAGAAATAGACAGTTTGCTTCTTAAAGAAGCATCCCAATTTCAGTTTAATGTGAGTTTTTTCTGCTTACTCTAGGTTTTTATTCTTAGCCATTTTTCTGGCTCTATATCACCACTTGCATATCAACAGAGCATATTACTGCTCAGCCCTACCATTTGCTTTGTGTCAATACCCCCCCAAAAATAAAATTATATACTTTTTTTGATTTTGGTTATATGAAGAAAGTGTATGAAAAATCACAGAATGTAAATATAACATGACTGAAAAAAATCTGGTTTAGCCTGCTTGCTTTTCAAGCATGTTTGCTAGTGGAGCAGGCTACTGAGGGACATAACATGGTCTGCTTATTTGCAGATTTTATTTTCTTTAAAAATGGTAATTTATCCTTTGTACCAGAAAATCTTCATATTTCAACATCCAGTTTTGAATTTTTATTTTTCACTAGTCACCAAGTGCTGAGTAATTATGTTGTGTGTCACTTGTGGGTTTTGGGTTTTATTTCTCTCTTTTTGTTGTCTTTTTCTTCCTTACATGATGTTGCTGCTCTTGTTGGTTCATTTTCTTTCCCTTATTAAACTGTTCAACTTTCCTTATCTCAACCCACTGAATTTTCCTTTTTTTCCAGTTCTTCTCAACCCACGGGCAAATGTGTGTGTGCATGAGCATGGTACTTAGTTTCTGGCTGGAGTTAAACCACAGCAATATTAGAAAGGATTGTTTTATCTTTTTATCTCCTGGAAAGTTATTGCCAGATTATGCGTAATTCTCTTTTGCTGTATGAAGCTTGTTTTGTCCTTAATCAGCAAAAACTTAAGCTACCAAGCATTACTAAGATAATTATTCTGAACTACACTTGTCACAAAGGTTTGCAGGTTGTTTTTTTTAAATATTATTGTTATTACCAGAAGATTCTTCTACTTCTATCTCCAGACTGCTGTTACAAGAGAGCTAGCCTATTTAGAGAGATCACAATTTGTTTTTTGTGATATCTGAAGGGATTTTCCCACTAGGACAAAAGGGTACTTAACAAAACAGCAACAACAAAAAGGACAGACTTAGTAAAACTGGTCTTCATTAACACGTTTTTTATACAGCTGTATTCTCTCTGTCCCCTTGTGCCTAATCCACAACATCTAGATCAAGGGCAGTGCTGGAACCTACTCGCAGAATTGCTTATGTTTATCTGAATTTACTTATTTTACTATAAAACTCAGATTGCAGAGTCACAAACCCACAAATCCATAGAGTGGCTGAGGTTGAAAGGAACCTCTGGAAGACACCTGGTCCAACTCCCTGCTCAAAGTCACCTGTGGGAGGTTGCCTTTGACCACATTAGATTCACAGTCCTGGATTAGAATGGAGTTGTAGTTGAAAGCACTATAAATACCCTCTTGTTCAAACACTGTTCTAAACCAAGGAGAAATAATAATGTTGCTGGTGATTTGGCTGTTTTCTGCCCTAATTCTTGTGTCTGTATCTACACATCCAAATCCAAATACTTATGGGCTTTAATTCCCTATTTCTGAATGCTACATGATCATCCAGCTCTTTCTAGCTAGGCAAAAACCTGGAAAGTGAGAATATTTTCATGCACAATACCTGAGAAACTTTACCATGGAAAATTAAAATGTGAATTCATGAAGAATTAATACTGTTTCCCTGTGCTTTCCTGTGCCCATCAATGTGCTGTACAAATAGGAATGGACAATGGTTAAACTGGTTGCCTTTTCTGGCTTGGCAGCTCAGCGTTTAGGAGTACAAATCAGACGTGCTCAGAAACTGCATTGCATGTTTCCTAAGAGCTTCCACTTAAAAAAAAAAAATTAAAAAATCAAGAATTAGAAATACTAAATTGTACTGTGAAAGGCCTTAAAACAAATGCTGAAGTTTTATGTCAGCTGCTTTCCCTGTCTCAAGTCACTGAAAAAAGTGGAATCACACAAACAGAAAATCCCCTCAAACCAAACAAACCCAAAACCCAACAAAACCCCAGCAAGGGTTGGGTGCATGAAAAGGACAAGAGCAAGTTTTTCTTCTATCCCAAAGATAAACACATATCATTGGCTGTATTTCATCCTAATCATTAAGCCCTGTTCACTGGACATCATGGCAAACCCTATGAGAAATAGTTTTTTGTTTGCTTTTGAAATGTCATTGTTTCTTATTCAGACATGTGAAAAAACATTATGCTGCTTTACTTCAAAAGTGGCAGTGTGACTGAACAGCCTCTTCCAGTCCATTTATCAAAGTGCTCTTTGCTCTCATTTTGAGGCCAGCTTCGAGCAATACACGGTTCTGACAATGCAAGCAACATTCAGGAGCAAAGAGCTTCGCATGAACAAAACTCTCATGCTTTTTTAAAATGTTTTTAGTTCTGGTACATGCTGCTCTGCACAGGGAGCCTTTCCTTCCAGTGTCACCGAGAAGAAGAAAGCTGAAATATACAGCCATACATGTTCAGAGAGCCTTTTACAACAAGGTGCAGGAGAAATCAGAGAAGCTGAATGCTAATGGTTTCATCATGAAGAGGAAGATATGGTGAAAACAACAAAGTCTGGAAAGTGCAAAAAATACAGCTCTTAGGATAACTGGTGCCAATCGGATAACTTTGTGAAGCCTGTTTCTGAGGTGCTGTCATTACAACTGCATAAGGAAAACCCAAGTTAGGACTAGATATTGATCTTTGATGTACCAGCCTTACTGCAGTCATGAGCAGTTGACTTGAAATTCTTTCCAAGGCTGCATTGGTTCACAGCACAAAAATAGAAAGCTTCCCTTGGTGAACCACAAACTTGTGGAAGCCAGGAGATTTAATTTACTTATACTGATATATAAGTATAAATTTAGGTTAGATATTAGGAAGAAATTCTTCCCTGTGAGTGTAGTGAGGCCCTGGCACAGGGTGCCCAGAGAACCTGTGGCTGCCCCTGGATCCCTGGAAATGTCCAAGACAAGGCTGGACAGGGTTTGGAGCACCCTGGGATAGTAAATGTCCCTCCCCATGGCAGGTTGTAGAACTGGATGAATTTTTAGGTCCCTTTCAACCCAAACCATTCTTTAATTCTCTGACATATAAATGCTTAAGCATCACTATAGATGCAATGGTGGAAACCTCTGGGGTATCCAGGGATTTTTCTTGGCAGCCATCTAAATCTGAGAAGGTTGGTGAATGTCTTTTTTCTGAGTTGCTTTCCCTGAGCTAAAGTCTGAGCATTCACATCAGCACAGGTGCAACGATTTCTACTGGGAAATAATTTAGGTTTTCCTGCTCATCCTGCACGCCATGCTCTATTGAGGGCTTTAATATAAGCTTGAAGAAAGGCATTATTTTCCTGACTTGCAGTGTGTTCATCTTCGTTTCTTGTTTAGAATAACTGTGTATAGAAATGGATTAATCATCTGCAGCTCACCCTGCTCCCTCATCATTTGACCTCCAGCATCATCAGCAGGCAGCTGTCATGTACAAAGCCTGCCTGACAGGCTGGGGTAGGTAGGTTTTAAAAGAAAGATCTGACACCTGAGACAGGAGGGGCACATCACATGTTTTGTGATTCTTCACAGTAAGGCTGTGCAATGTTACCACTAAATGCTTCCATGGAGAGCAGAGGGAAAGAGAATTCAATCTTGTGTGCACCAATTTCCTTCTTTCAGTATACAGTGCTACGTAATTGGATGAGGAAAGGTGAGGTTGTGTGTGACTGCTGAGCCAAGACTACAGAAATTGCTGTCTGATGTTTAAGAAAGCTAAAATTCCCCAAATCCTCAGTGTAAGTGTGCAACCTATAACAACTGGAGGGTCAGCTTCGCCTACGACAGTGCAAGTTTTATAAAAAGTTAGACAAAGGCAGTTGTATGACCTTCATGTCTTTAGATGCATTTTTTCATTATTTTCTTCTTTTTTTTTCTTTTTTTTTCTCTGTGAACGCCAGAATTTTCCCACCCAGAATGGCTCAATTTTCCTTCTTATAGATATTCCCCCCAAGAACAGAACCCTCACCTAAGTCTTTTTTTCTTTTCTCACCAGTGAGTGGATCAACAGGAATTAATTTTTCAAAGGTCAGGTGGCAGAATTCTCTGCCTACTTCAGCTGGCTTTCCATTTCTTCCCATTGTGTTCATAACACTTTACAACTGATCCAGGTCAGGGCTTATTTGATGATTTGACTAGCAGTTCAAGCCACAGAAGGTCTAGGTTAGTTGTAGCTTGAGCAGGAGTCGCAACATTGCTGTAAGCGTGTGAACTTTGTTAAAATACCAGAATCCAGTTTAACGTTTTCCATTTGAGTAGTACTTTGTGGTGTAAAACATTCAGCTGCAATAATCAAGCAGAGGGAAGTGAGTGCCATTTTCTCAGAAGTCAATTTTTTCCTTTCTATTTTTAACTGGACAGTCTTACATGCAATCTTTTATTTTAAGAATAATTTGAGAAGGAGAGCCTGTAGCCTGCACAATCAGAAAGAGATGGGAGAGTGGTTTTATCTCTCACAATTTTATTTCTCTTCATCTGTGCCTCGTGCTTAAGGCTACCAAACTGTAACTACCCAGGTTCTTTGGATCAGTGAGCAAGTACTGTCCTGAGGTGGATATTAAAGGGAATTTTGAAGAGGGATCATAGATTTCCAGCTGTGCTTCTGTCTCTGGGTATATGTACTGGTTCATGTAATAGGAAATGGGGTGAGTCAGATTTAATTTATGTCAACAGCTCAAAATATGCTATGATAGAGCTCTGATTTCACAAAAAATAATGCTTTTCTAATGGTTTGAGCCAAAATCTCATTAAAAGAGTATGAAAAGCTGCTATCCTTCAGTTTTATTCTCTCTCCCTCTCCATTCATAGTCATGATGTATAGGATCATGAAGAAAGTCATTAGGGATATCCAGCCTCTTAAATAGAAACTGTCTTGTTATGTGGACCAAGGTGTGGGTCATCTGCTCTTTCATAACACAGACAGCATTACAGCTGCCAGGCAGAATACTGAAAGCAAAAATACTAATTGAGAAAGCCCAAATATTCTTAAACCAGATCATTGCTAGTGATTACTAAGTAAAATAGTCAAACTTTCCATTACCCAAGAATGAATTGTGTGAGCTGGAGTGCAAACTTTAAGAAGATTTCTGCCAGTGTATGGAATTCTTTAATAACAATTTCTTTGCTGGCTTCTCTCTCTATCCCTTTGCTTTCACTCATTCAGTGGATCGTCAGAGTCCTAATGAAGTAGTAACAATTTGAAGATTCTTTGTAATGAAACTGATGAAGGGGTTTTAACTTCTTTAAAATAGGTTTTAACTTCTCTGGTTTTTTTGCTTATCTGATGTATGACACGATATCCAGAGTCAGAGGCCGTCATGTCTTGACAGACCTTGAGGAGAGTAATTGCTCTCTAGCTATTTTCTGTTATGTTTTGCACAAAGTCAGTAAGCCTTTAGTAGATTGAAGACATTCCTCAGAAGAAAACTGGGTATGTGAAGCGGCAATTTGTGAAATATTCTATAAGACTGATAAATAATTCTGTCAGTCTAGGGCTGTTTTCTGACGCTGAGGATTAGATTACTCATGAAAGGCAATATGATTCACTCTGGATTTGTTTTCTCTGTGTATAAGTACGCATTTTTTTACGTATAATACGTATTTTTTTGTGTGTGTTAGTGACAGAAGTGTAATGATAAGCTGGAAGGTAGTGTGAGATATTCATGATGCTCACACACTGGTATAGAAGTGGTGGTGTCAGTCAGTGGCATTTTTGTGAAGTGTTACTGTATGTCCTGTAGTCATGTTTGCTCTACACAGAAGGATATAATATTTCTAAAAAGAAATGACATCTTTTGCTCAGATTTTACCATGTTTATTCTGCATACAGTAGGGGTGGGGTTTTTTGAATTTTTTTTTGATTGGTTGGTTTTTTTGTGTTTTTTTTGTTTGTTTGTTTGTTTTTTGTTTTGTTTTTGTTTTTGTTTTGTTTTGTTTTTAAATTTTTTTTGTTTGGTTTGGTTTGTTTTTGTTTTTTTTTTTTTTTTTACACTGATTGTTTTACACTTAGATTTGTGTAATCACTTTGTGATTTGTGTAATTACTTTTTGATTTTTTAACACAGATTTGCCCCAAAACAACGTTCTCCTATGCAGGCTCATAGAGTAGCCTGTGGTTTCCATGAGATTCTTTGGTCTAGAGGGGAGTTTTAGTGTATTTGCCCACAAATACACTAAAAATTCAGATGCAAAGGCAACAGGATAGTAAAAAGTGTTACTGTCTCTGACTCTGCAGCCTGACTGTGCCATGGAAGACCCCAGGAACTGAAATCTCTGCTGACCAACACGGTGATGGATGGCTTTGCAAAGCTTTGCTGACAATGACAGGACAGACCACCAGCAAAGAGCAGCACAAAGCAGTTACAGGAAAAACATTTTAAAAATAATTAAATGTAGATGAACTACAGCAAAGGGAGAGTGAAAAGAACAACCCTGACCTCACCTATAGAGGGAGGGGCTGTTACTACAGAAGAATGAAACCATGGAGGTGCAACAGCTGCAGGCACAAAACAACTGCCCTCAGAAAATATTAAACAAAGTGAATTAGTTAGAAGTTATGAGAAGAGGGAAAATAAAAAAATGCTGCTATTTAATGTATGACATGCCCAGTTCTTGGATACTTCAAGCCACTTCAAGCCATTCTCTCTCACCTCAAAAGGGACATACTTTAACAGAAAAACCTTGTGATAATGGCAGCAATCAAGATCAGAAATAAAGAACGGTCGAATTGACTAGGACTATCCAGCCTGGAGAGGGCAGCAGAAAATCACCAACCTTAACAAAGGGCTGCCCTTTTCCTCTCTCAGAGGAGGAAAATCTGGAGGGAAGGATGGAAATTAAGCCTGGGAGAGAGGGAAGGAGAGATGTTTAGTGTTTGCTTTTCACTGCCCAAATCTGTACTTTTTAGCAGTAGATTAATGCTTCTCAACCTGAGTCAGTTGTGCTCATAACAGTAGCAGGTCATGACTGTCCCTGTCTTTATCATGATGCATGTGCTTTATAATCTCATTTTAGTGTGTATTTTCTGCCCAGGACTCACTGAGCACAGGTAGTCTGGTCATTGGTCACGGCTGACACACCAAAGGTGCTTCTGCATCTCTTGAATCAGTGCCGCTTAAGAAGTCAGGGCAGCATGGAGGAAAAGGGAAGATCTATCTCTATTGTACATCTACTGTCATCTGGGTCTTGTACTTTTAAAATCAATTATGTTAACACAAAATAGTTTTGTAACTGCATATCCTGAAACTCTCAAGGAGAGGTCTGTCAGTAGGCAATAGGATGGATTTCACCCACAAAAAGTTTTGAAAATAGTTTGAAAGTTCATCTCTGTTAGGTAAAAATCCCCTGCAAATAAAAATAATGTCCTTTATTTTTCAATACTTAAAATGTGATTTTAATGCACAGAATAAAATTGAGCTTCTCCAGTAATTGGCACACTTTGCCAAATAAACTATTCAGAATGGATTTTCAGGTGGGCTATTTTAAAAAATAATTATCCTCCATAAAGTTAGTTTTATGAAAATATTGTTATTTTTACGTATTATTCATAATGAATAACAAATTATCCCTTCAGAACAGAGAGGAATTAATTGTATATTCATGAACATACAAATGAAGCAAAGTAGTGTGGCTTTGTGGCTTAGTTGTTTTTCTGAAATATCTGTTTTAAGAGGCCTTGGGCAAAGAAATGTTCAAACATTTATCCTTTAATTATAAAAAATAAAGCACAAAGAGGAATGCATAACTAATTTTATAGTCTTGAATTAACTTAAAATAATTTGTGTGGGAATTGATAGCCTTGGCAAACATCTAATAAAACCAATGGGAACCATCTTGTATATTGCTATTTACATTTACTTGGAAACATGCAATTATTATTCTTTTCTTAATGGAGTTCTCTTCTGGCAGGATTAAGGTTGGGACAACCTCATAGAAAATATTTAAATAACTTGAAGTTTTCCTCAATTTCAGGTAAAATGACTGTAAAATTTCCATGGATTGGTCCACTTATTTTAAGCAGAAAAGTATTTTTTTGCTTCAAACTTACAATATTAGTTTGGGCTTTTTTTGTGTTTGGGGGGGTATTTTTTTGGTTGGATTTTCATTTCATTTGGGTTTTTTCCCCAGTGTCTCGGGGCTTTCCAGGACTATGCAGCACAAGTACCTTCAGCTTGGGAAGTCACTGAGGCAATTCAGTTTGCAAGTGGTCTTTTACAATTAAAATTGTCCACAAAACAGATTTGACCCCTGTAACTGACCAGTACTTTGATTAAAGCTTCACACATAGACATTAAGTTTTAAAAAATGGCACAAATGACTGATAGCACTTTCCAGCAGAAACTCTTATGGAGCTACTTCAAAGAAATGCACTTGTTTCACTGTGGGTTTTTTTTGGGAAATGGGAGCTTATTTTAGTCATGTTGTTTTATATTTGCTCTCTTTATGTGTTATATGCAAAGATGGTATCTATGCCAGCTGCTGTCTGATAGTTAGAAGAGGAGGGAACAACCCAGGAGGGGAAGAGGTATATCTTAACATCTCATGGATGAAAGGGACTTGTGAACCAAACATAATTAATTTCTGCATCAATCATATTTGATTGCATTCTTTTCACACATCCTTAATATCTGAAACCGGCTCCACAGTTCTGCATATGGCATGGGTGGCCTCATTCTAATCAGCAGCTTTATATAATGGGTGTCAAAAAGATTTGAAGAAGTTGTGCATGTTCTAGTTGATGTATGTGTTCTTCCTATAGAGCAGACATAACATGGGAGATAAAACTCTCTACAGCTGAGACATGTCTGTGACTGGGGAAGTGAGAGTGGCCAAAAGGATCAGATCTTCAGCTTGGACAGGAGATTTCCCTGTGCAGGATGTGCTACAGAGCCCTGGGACACAGTAAATTGTGACAATGGATGACATCCACTTACAGGTAATGACAGCTACCAATAACCCTTGCATGGTCCTCCAGAAAGTGTTGAGGGAAACTTGAGAAACCTTTATTGCACACTCGAGAAAGCAGTAATTAGTTATCACAGATGTTTGTTTTCTGCAATTTTAGATTTCCCCAATTGTTTTAAGTATGGGGAGTTTAGCTGTGTGATTCATTGTTCACGGTTGGGAAGAGTACCAAAGAGAGGTGTTTAGCTCAGTTTCCCTCTACTTCTTGCCAGAAGGCTGGTGCCTGAGACTGGTCTCACAATTCCCACTTCACTGCCATCACGGCCAGGAAGGTCTCTCCAGAAAACACAGCATATGACCAACACATAAACGTGTAAATGCAGGCCAAACTCCTTGGATAGGTATTGAGACTTAGTGTAGGCGGAGTTTAAGTCAAAATGTCTTAAATATAAAAGGATTAATATTAAAAGATTAATATAAAAAGATTCCACAGTTTCTGCTCTTTTAACTTTTGCAATAGCTGACGTAAGTGAAATTTCTATAAGGTCAAACTTCTGTACTAGAGTAGATTCTAAAGGGTGAAGTAATGGGCAAGGGTATGTATCAGATAACATGAATTTAAATGGGAAAAAAACCAACAAACACAAACCTAAGAAACCCCACTGAGACCTTCCCAGAACTATTTCTCAGACTAGATGGCATAACCTTTCACACATGCTTGTGCTCAATCAGTGTAATTTTGGGGCTTGTCTTTTTTTGTGGATTATTATTATGAGTAAAAAATATTGATAAAATTTACATAATTAAAATTTTAAAGTTGTGAGGAGCTGCAAACAAAAATGACAGAAGAATAAGACATTTGTTTAAGACTCAGGTATCCTAAGGTACCTTTACTCTGGAAGGCAAGACAATAAGGAACTTCAAAGGAACATGGAGCATTTTGTTGGACCATAGAAGAGTACAGAACAACCTTTGCTCCAAACTACTGCCAGGATAGAGGGCTCAAAAGAAACTCAAGTATTCACCTAATCACAAGCTAATAGAGTGGATTCCTCAGCCACATTAGGTCTCTAAGCTTTGTGTCCAGTGCATGAGAAAAAGTAAAGCGTCTGAGAGGAATCAGTCCTGAGCTGACCCCTCAGGTTTTGACTGGACATCCCCTCCAATTCCAGTGATGCAAAAGACCAAGGCTTTTGGGTCTTTTTATTGCTATGCTGCGTTACTTTTATGTTAAGAAAAACTTTATGAAAGACATGAAGTGTTTTGAAATTAGGACTCTCCAATGTTAGTGGAATAGGGACATTTATGGGCTTTGCTAACATTACTGAACTTGTCTTTAGTCAGAACATTTTTCAGCACCAAAAACTTGATCCCAGGTTAACATGCCTGTGTTGAAAAGATGGAATGCCTTGATTTAGGCATTCAGCATCAGAAAATGTTTAACATATTTCTCATTTTCAAAGTCTGCTCAGGACATCCCAAAAGCTGAGGTGTGTCCAGAACTTGACTGCTTTAATGGAGTTACAGACATAGCAACATTTATAGGTGTCTAATATTCTAGCACATGAGTGAGTTGCAGTTCTTAATGTTTGTTATCAGACTTCTTCTGTGCAGGCAGCAAACTGCATTTTCATAAATGGTGGACTCAGGTCCAGCAGTTTAGTTGAGGTCATTATGACTTGGGATCTGAATTCAGGTTTGCAGTCACAGGTTATTGCTGGGATCACTTGGCAATCCTCTGTCCTGGGAAAACAAATATTTTAGCTTAAGAAATAAGCGAATACAATACTAAACCAATTTTCTGATCTAGACATCAGAAGAGACTTTATTACAACCCTAATAAATAAGATAAGCTCAATTCTAATGCATCCTTATTTTGAAGGAGCTGTTTATATGCTGAACAAGTATGGTAAATCCTATCCCCTTTGGGTTTTTGACTCTGTACCTGTCAGCACAATTTGATAGGTGTTTCCCAGAGGAGTTAAAAAACATCAGTGTGCAGGAAGGGAGATTATCTGGAATGTAATGAATCTGTCAGCTGCAACAAGCACCATCTATCACTGTCATACAGAGAAGCTGGCATGATCTGAAGATTTGCCATCCTCTGAAGCAGACCTTCCAGACCCCTGAGTTTGTTCTTACATGCTTTTAAAAAAAGTTATCTTTGATTTTGGCAGGCCTGCCTCTCTGTTCTGTTTACTTACATCTGATTAGTGAAATTACAGCATAGCAGGAGGTCCTTTACATGAGTAGGCATCAAGTGAGAAGAGTAAACACTCTTCCAGCAGTATTTTGGAGAATACTTAATGCTGTTTTCTGCACATTAATTTATGGACACACAAACAGCAGTAGCAGCAAACAAATACCTTTGAAAAGCAACCCCCATGCTGTGTCAATACCCTGCTTGCCTTCAACTGGGAAAGTGTCTAGGTAAATTTGACCACCTAGAAGAGAGTGGAATGAAAATTCAGGTTACTTACACTTTAATGTGTCCTAGACCAGCTTCTCCCACACATTAATCACAGAGTTTGAGAGGTTTGTGTTCCATTACCAAGAACAGATTTAAAAGTTATGTGTGGGCATACTCTCTGCTTCATCTAGAGACTAGAATTTTTTACTGAAACCTTAACAAATATCTTAGTAAACACTGACAAATATATAGTGACTCTAGTAAAGACTAATTCTTGCTCGTGTGCAGGGGGAAGGAGAACCTTATTTAGCTGATGGGAAAGCAGAACTATATCCTGCTGGGTAGCTTAAGCTGCTCAGTGGGGCAGGCTGGAATACCAATGTGTGGCTAAGAGCTTGTAACAGATTCCATTTAGGTTTAACTTTTAAAGAAATGAGCTTTCACCTCTAATTTTCTTCCCCCTGTAGTGCTGTACAGAGGACTTTTGCTTTACAGAGAAGTTAGGCACTATAATTACTCTGAACTATGTTTCAGTGGCATACAGAGACTGGCTTTGCACTGTGATTTTATTTTTTTATTATTTATTTTTACATCAGGGTTCTATCTTCCAATTGGTCTGTGCCCTTAGATTTGAATACACATTCCCCACAACTGCTAAAAATTCCTTTGTACCTTTCAGAGAATAAACACCTCTAAAAGTTGAAAAGCAAGGTGTTGAAGTCTTGTCTGAACAGCTTGCTTCTAGGGAATACTGGCTTTCCAGCTGCTGGTGTAAGGAGTCCCAGGTTTCTGTATCATGGCAAATAATTATAATAATGAGAGGTCAAATGATCATCATCATGTTTTTTTGAAAAACATTGATTTATTTCCTGCTTAGGAAAGACCTTTGTCAGGTGAAAATTGGTTTATCACTTCTATTGAGTTAATACAACTAGTGAGACCAAGACTTCTCTCTATATTTGAAAAAAAAAAATTGCTGGAAGTTGCAATGCATGGCAATGACTGAGTTGATCCAGGGGCCTGCTAACTTTCTTTTTAGAGCTGGCTGGCTGCACTCTCCTCTTGAAGTGGTCTGGGGTGGGTTTCCGCACTCTTTTGAAGAAATGGATTAACACACCCCTGTTGGAACCATGCACAGTGCTCTTTGCACTGTCATGATGATGTTTCTATCCAAAATGAGGCAGTGCACAGGAGGAAACAGAGAATACTGTGCTTGCTTTGCTCAGAAGAGGCAGGAAAGCAGGAGGAGCTGTTCATCCTCTCCTTTGTATTTTTTATTTATTTTTTAAATGTCTCCTCTTACTGCAGCATAAATGGCTAAAATAAAAAGAGGATTTATACTAATTATACTGAAAACATATGTACGTAGTACTATTATAATTTCCCTGATGGTATGAGGGAACTGGAGCCTTCAGACACAGATAAAACTTGTGCTCAGAATCCGAAAAAAGCCCTTCTTGTGCTGCAGAAGCATCTTAAGTAAAGCTGTTATCAATTGTCAACACCAGTATGTTCTTTCCTGCTGAGAACACTACAGCAGCTGTGCCTTTGGGACTGCAATGCACCTATATGGTGAGCCTCATGGTATCCTAAATTCCTTGCACAGGAACCTTCTTTAGCTTGAACTTTCCCAGACAAGTATTCTAGTCCTGTCTGGGAGGTGATTCCAGGTGCTCAGTGCGATGGTAGAAGGGTTCAGTGATTGTGGGATAGGTGGGTTTGTGTGGGTGGGTTTTTGGCTGCTCTTTTAGTTGTTTTTCTTTATTTCAAAGACAAAAGAAACACAAGCCAACTTATTTTCTTTCCTTTCCTTTCTTTAAGGCAGGCAAAAGATGTCTCTTGGATTCTTCCTTCAAATAGTGCACAAATAATTCAAAGTAGAACAAATCATAGGCCAGGAGTAAGGATTATTTCTCCTACACAGTACTTAAATTTGTGCCAAGAAGCTCTGTTTCTAGTAAGCGGGATTAATTCTTTGTTGCTGACAGGACCAGGGCTGCAGGCGTCCTTCATACCACCTGGAGAAGAAAGATATGAGAAGAAATCATCATGATAATTTAGACCATGCCAGACCTGGCTAGTGGGGCAAGAGAGTGGAAAAAGAAGTGCAGACCAGAGGATGAGCTATGCCTGTTTGCAACCATCTGGTGATACCTACAGGCAGCAGGACAGAGATGTCTGTAGCACTGCTTCCTCTGGAGTTTACTGTTGGGAGGACTTCTGATTCAAGCAGCATGGGAGCCTACATCCTTCTTTTGGGAAGTGTCGTCTGTCAGCTGTGTTGGGGAAAAACAAATATAATTGTGGGGTAGGTGTTTCCCCAGGGGCATTCATATTAGTGAGCAGCTCTCAGGGGAACTTCTATCAGGATCCTGCTTTTTGGGAAACTCTGTGACAGCTCCGGCAGAGCAGCAGAAGTGGAAAACCTCCATTCTGGGAGTTCTATGAGAAAAATATTTTTAGGTTTTTGTTTTGGTTTGGTTTTGTTTATTTTGGTGGTGGTGCTTTGTGGAAGCTCAGGGCACAGGGAATATTTCTCTATTTGCTCTGAAGTGTCCTGACCCCCAGGGGAGCACTGACTTTGACCCTCATTCATGGAGAATGTTTCCTAGACTTCAAGATAGACTAGAAATAGATTATGGAGAGTAGTGTAGGTGTATCACTTGGTGAGAAATTTAGGTTTTGGGATTTTTAGTATGTTGTGGATGGAAGAGAGATGGAGGGCACAGGGTGTTGTCCTGAGTTTCTTCTTTATGCTTCTTCTTCCTTCTTCTTCATGGGTTTGGGTGGCATTTTGTAATTGGGCAGAAAAGTCCGCATTGTGGACTTCCAGGGATCAGTTACTGGGTTAAAAGGGAAAATAATCCAGGTGTAATTTCTTAATTGGATAGTTTAGTCTTAAAAGACCTTGTAAAAAGAGATTATTAGACATTTTGTGCCTTCTAATGAAAAGCTGCCAAACTCACAGTAGTGAGACTGTTTTACTGATAAGAAATAACAAACTCGTGAGTCTGAACATGAACTACTGTCTCAAGTGCCTTCAATCCAGACCCAGAGAAACTGACAACTGGAACACCCATGGTGGTTTGGTTTATTTATTTTTTTGTTTGTTTGTTTGATTGTTTGTGGGTTTTTTTGTGTGGGGGTTTTGGGGTTTTTTTGTGTTTTTGGGTTTTTGTTTTTTGGTTTTTGCTTGGGTTTGTTTTTTTGTTTTTTGGGTTTTTTTTGGGTAAGTGGTTTAAAAGAGCACCAGCTGATGAGTTGGAGACCAAGACAGAACCCAAACCCAAATCTTTCCTTACACCTCCTGCCTTTAGTCCAAATGCCTTCTAACCTCCTAAAAGAAAATTGATTACACACAGTTGTGGTTTCATCTTTGCAGCAGGATCACTGCAACCAAATTTTCCCCTAATAAAAACCTCTGACCTTTTCTTTGTATGAATTATGAAAACTGCACACTCTTTTTTCACTCCTGAAACAGGGAAGGAGGTCATGTCTAGGCATGCAAAGAATAAATTAGCCCCACTCAGTGATCAAAACCAAGCCCAGCCTTTTCTCGCCTCGCCTTCATTCCTCAGAGAGCTGCACAAGGTGTGGCCTGGGAAACAGGACTGCCAAAACTGCACAGTCTGGCAGTGCCAGCTCCTTTTCTACCTGTGCCAAAGAGATGGCAGTAAATTGGTCAGTCCAGAGCAGAGCATAGAGGCTTGAGGCAGGGAGGAGGAGAGAAGGAGATGTGCTTTGGAAAGAAAACAAACCTGGAGCACAGTAACAGGAAATGGGGGAGACCAGAAGGAAAGAAACTCATCTTTTTGGAATCACAGCATAATTTAGGTTGGAAAAGGCCTCTTTATGTATGTATGGCCTCATTATTACAAATGATGTGATTACTAATTGTTCTGTTTTATTTGGGTGTCAAGAATATCAAATACACAGTTAAGATTGGTCTGTTTTGTGGATATGACAGACGTAATCTGTCTAGATGGTTTTATGTGTGGACAGGACAGCATGCCTGCCTGAAAAGTGGTGTGTCTGACCACTGAATGTCTTTTAACAAAATTCGTGGTTCATTTTAAATGTCTAAGTTATTACCACAGGCTAGGAAATATTAGCAGTATGCATTTCAGACTTTTACATTCAGTAAATCCTCTGCGAACTTTAGCTCTTGATCATCTTTAAAATCTTTTAAAAAAGAGATGGATCTTAAGACCTGTCATGACATTAGAGCTCAGCAGAATATTTAAACTGATCTAAATAATATAATGCAGAAAATGTTTAAGTAATTATTTTATTGTCAAGCTTTATGAATGGATGCTAATCCTAATGATTCAGAAAAATTTCATTTGTAGAATTGGTGTAGGAAGTGAATTTCTATTTCATTTTTAATTTTACTTTCTCCATGATTTTTGGCTGAACTCTCCATGCCTGATTTAGTACTTAAAAAGGCCTAACCCCAAGCCTTACAGCTTGACAGAATACATTCTTATTCTTAGTATGACCAGAAAGAAGGATCATGAAATTGCCAGGAAGTCCTACTTATAGAGTCACAAAATTTAGGAACCTGTCGTTGTTAAGAACTGTTCCCCCTGATAATTATTTGCTCTTGTGAAAATATTAATACATTGTTATATATACTACAGGGTGGTTTGGTGTTTTTTTGGTTTGTTTGTTTGTTTGTTTTTTTTTTTTTATGGAAGTCTTGGAGTGAATTTATTTCAAAAGAATTGCCAGCTTTATTTCCTTCAGAAAAAAAAAAAAGAACACAGATCCATTTCTTTCAATTATTTTTTGCTAATTAAAAGCAATCAGTCCTTATGATTTTTGCATTGTGATACTTTTAATTGGCAGTATATCTGTTGCTGCTATTTTTTAAGAACTCTGTTCTTGACAATTTAGAAATTAGAAAATTTGGATTGGTAGAAGAGAATTTGGAATGCAAGTGAGGCATTTTGGAAATACAATCTTTTTCTTGAGAAATGTATCCATTATCACTTAGCAGCTAAGAAGCAAGTACTCTTTTGTTGTAGTTTTTCTTTCCCCAGCTCTGTACAGGCTAAAGGATGAGTGTAGGATAAATCCTTCTGACAGAGAGTCTTATCCAGCTCCCTGCAAGGGGCAGTAGCGAAATGACCTGCAGCTGAATACAATTAGCATTGGCTTTTGATTTCAGGAACAGGAGGTCAAGGCATGATGCAAAGAGGGACCTTTGTAGCAAAAGCAGCTCTATGGGAGAGTGACGTTAAAGGGAATAAGTGATAAGGAGTGGGTGCTGAATGGAAAGATGGAAATGTGCACTGGGGTTTTAGTCATTGGCTGCTTAATGCTCTTTCTTACAGGTGGCCATCGTTGACCTTTGTCTTCTCAACATGTGAATCACAGCAAGAGTAGTTTTTGGTCAGTACCTCCAGTGGCTTCTGTGGTTTGCATAACACAAAGTTATTTAACTGGTGAAAGTTTAACTTTAATAAATGAAAATGGAGGCTGTAAGACCTGGAAAGATCCTTTTCCCCCCTGTCTCTTTGCTTGGAAGAAGAAGCAATTAATATTAATCAAAATACAAGAAGACTTCTCTTGTATGTTTCTCCTTTTTGTGGGGACTGTTGAATTTTTCTGCTTGCAATGTAAGTGCCTAGGATATTTAATGGAGGAAATCTAGTGATACAGATCTTCATCTCTTTTCCCTTTCCGCACTCTGAATTTCCAGGTACCTCATTCTGATTTACTTTATTTAGCACAAGGTTAAGACTTTCAGAAGAGCCTAACAAGGTAAAGTGCCTTGTTGTAAAAATTCCAAAACCCAAGAATCCTTCACAGGGCTTGGTTTTCAGGAAGATGTTTATACAAGTTAATGTAGGTTCAACACTTTCTAAAATTTCAGTCTTTGGACTGTGAACATCAACTTGTCCCAGTAGGACCAACTGATTTCAGCTATCCACACTCTACAAATAACCCCATTATGGGCTAATTTTACCATCTTTATTGGTAGAACAAAACCTTTCAAGCACATCTGAAGATCCCATTGATAATGTCACTGGAGGATCTGAACAATATAGAAACCAAAAGGAATTGAAGGAATTGCTGGGGCAGCTGGTAATGCACCAGCTCTTCCACCAGAAGGAAACATGCTCTTGGCAAGTGGCAATCCTCTTCAGGAGAGCTCTGCATCCCTCAGGAATTTGGGTGCATAGTCTCCAAGCTGAAGGCTTCTACAGAAATATTTCAGCAGTTTTCCTTCACCAGGACCCTAGACATTGTCACAAAACAACTCCTCGTTATAAGTCTGAGCTTACATTTGGCTGCGTGGCTGTTGTCTCTCCTTGGTTAATCACATAGAGAATGCCACCCTGTGCTGCCATGTAGGATGACTGCAAATTACAACAAATTTTCAACCTTATTTGCTTTGTTAGAACAATCAAATTTAACAAGAGGACATAGATTATGCCAGATTTTCATTCAATATTAAATTCTATGAATGGTGAACTACTTATGCTGCTCCATCTTCCCTGCAAGGAGTAGGATACTCAGCTATTTCTTCCTTCTTTCCCTGCAGGGAATGAATCTTTAATGAACCTACAAAGGTGAAGAATCAATGCTCAGCTCCACTGAAGAAGTTTAAGATCATTTACTTGCCTTCCAGCTTAAAGCAAGACACCTATAAGATTCCTAATTGCAAGTCTTCTGGTGGTGAATTTGTCATGCAAGAGAATTTTCAGAGTTGTTTCCTATGAATACAGTCAGGTGGCTGTAGTAACACCCCACCTTGGAATCCTTGCCTGAGACTGTCATAAAAGAGCAAGTTACTTTCATCTGAATTACAGGAAAGACTTTGAAAAGGGGAAGGGAAGGGAAAGGGACAAAACCACAAAGTAGTGTGAGTTTCGGGATACTGAGAACAACTTTCTTTTTTTTTTTCTTTTTTTTTTCTTATTTTAATTTTATTCTATTTACTAGAAAAGAAGGTACTAAGGGAACAAGAGAAAGAAAACTCAAATTTTCAGGAACTCTGACACTATTTCTGGATGTTAGAATCTGTCTTCAGTAGCTGCACAGGTATTTCAGGAGGTTCATTATATAGGAACTAGGAAAATAATGCTTCTCAGTGACAAAGTCACAAGAGTAAATTATTCATTGTTATTAATTGTAATAAGAAAATGTAAACATTTCTGTCCCTTCTGGCACAAGGAGAAAAAATAAAATGGGTATCGTTTTTTATCTTTGACGAATTGTGGTCTTTCACAAAGTTCAGAGAGAAAAAAGGCAACTTTTGTGAATTTTTTACGCTTTTTTCAACTTTAATGAGTTTTCTGCTAGGCCTGTTCTGTGCCATGTCTGTATTAAGATCATACAATTTAATCTCAGTGAGCATTGTTGTAAGGTCTGTCCAGAGGATTAAAGATTATCCTTTTATTTCCAAGTACTAGCATGAAATTAAATAAACAAACAAACAAACAAACATATTAAAAGGACGTCATAGTTTTATTGCATGTTTAACTCCTAGATAAGAGTAGATTGACAAGATTCATATTTCCTTCCCACTGACCAAAGCAAGTACTTTTATCAGCTAGCAATTAACCTTCAAAAAACACCTTATTAAAATCACTTATTTGTAACAGATCATTTGAAATGTAAATATTTTGTGTGTCAGACGGTTTCACAGAACTTTCTGATTAAAACTTTTATCATGCAGCTTTAAGGGCTACAGCAACAAAAGGCATCAAAGCCATGTAAACTAGCAGAAGAAGTACTAGAATGGAAATGTTTCACTGAAATAGAAAACTTGCTGATTACTTGTTAAATGAGGGCTGACAGTGAAATCAGGGTCTAGATTTAGTTTTTATGCTCTTAATCCCTGTAGGAAATGGCTCATTTTTCCGCTTTGAAATGTTGTTTCAGCCTGGCACCAGCTGAAAAGCCACCCCTTTCTCATGGATGTGATATGTGTTTATGGCTTTCAGTTTATAAATGCTGCAAATGTTGTAATTTTTACCAGAATTCCAAAACCGCCTATTGCAAATGCATTGGAATATTTTTTTGCCCTCTAAGTGGCACCATTAAAGACCTCTCTGAATTCATGCTATTCATGTTATAGGCTTGTTTGTTTGTTTGTTTAATGTTTTTTATTAATTTTATTAGTCATGTAGTATTTAATTGAGATAATTCTTCTGGAATAGAAGATGTTATAGAAGAAAGCTGGTCAGAATTTGTTTTATTGCTTTGTTTATTAACACCTCTGTGAATGCAACACCCTGTTTTATCACTGCCTGCTTTTGAAGCTCTGTGCCTCCCAGCTTTTTTGTGTTGGGAGCACCCACACTTAGTTTCAGTACTGCCACTTCTCCTGACTGTATTGATAGCCTGATAATAGTTTTCTAAAGTCACAACCTTGCAGTAAATACTATGTATCGCAGTGATCATATGGGGCTGGATAGGATCCACAAAAGGATGCTGAGGGTGCTGGCAGAAGCACTTACCAAGCAACTTTTGATCATTTTTGATCACCCCTGGTTAACCAGGGAGGTCTCTGTTAACTGGAGGTTGGCAAATGTGATGACAATCTACCAGTAGGACTGGAAAAAGGATCCAGGGAATTACAGGCCTATCACCTGCCCTCAGTGCCAGGGAGGCCATGAGCAGGTCACCTTGAGTGCCATCAGCAGCAGGAACGGGACAACCAGGGCATCAGGACCGGCCAGCCTGGGTTTAGGAGAGGCTCTCCTAAAGGTGACCTGCTCAGGGCTGAGAGAAAGGCTGTGGCTGTGTCTGCCTGGACTTTACAGAGCCTGTCACACCTTCTGCCACAGCATCTCCTGGAGAAACTGGCTGCTCATGGACAGGGCCCTCTGCTCTGGAGGAGGAAGGGGCTGAGGGCAGGGCTGGGAGCGGTGAGACATGGAGGGACACCCAGCTGGGCTGGCACCAGGGGGGCTGCCATGGGATCAGTGCTGAGGCCATGCCTGTTTGACATCCTCACCAAATGTCTGCATGGGGCGATTGAAGGCTCCCTCAGTCAGTTCCTGACAGCACCAGGCTGCGTGGGATGTGGATCTGCTGGAGGGCAGAAGGGTCCTGCAGAGGGTCTGGACAGGCTGGATCCATGAGATGAGGCCAGTGGGGTGAGGGACAACCAGGGGAAGAGCTGGGTCCTGCCCTCGGGTCACAACAACCACCTGCAGATCCAGGGCGAGGGAAAGTGGCTGGAAAAGGTCCTGGGGTGCTGGTGACAGCAGCTGGACATGAGCCCAGGTGTGCCCAGGTGGCCAAGAGGGCCAATGGCCCCTGGGCTGTGCCAGACAGCGTGGGACCAGGGCAGTGACTGTCCCCTGTGCTGGCACTGCTGAGGCCACACCTCAAATCCTGGGGCTGCTCTGGGTCCCGATGATAAGAAGGACATTGAGGGGCTGGATCAGGGAAGGGAAGGGAAGGGAAGGGAAGGGAAGGGAAGGGAAGGGAAGGGAAGGGAAGGGAAGGGAAGGGAAGGGAAGGGAAGGGAAGGGAAGGGAAGGGAAGGGAAGGGAAGGGAAGGGAAGGGAAGGGAAGGGAAGGGAAGGGAAGGGAAGGGAAGGGAAGGGAAGGGAAGGGAAGGGAAGGGAAGGGAAGGGAAGGGAAGGGAAGGGAAGGGAAGGGAAGGGAAGGGAAGGGAAGGGAAGGGAAGGGAAGGGAAGGGAAGGGAAGGGAAGGGGGAAGGGTCTGGAGAACAAGGAGTGACTGAGGGAGCTGGGAAAGGGACTCAACCTGGAGAAAAGGAGGCTCAGGGGGAACCTTCTGGCTCTGCAGAACTCCCTGACAGAATGTTGTAATTAGGTAGGTGTTCATTTCTTGTCCAAAGTACCAAGTAATAGGACAAGAGGAAATCAACACAGCCAGGGTATGTTTAGGTTGGATATTAGGAAAAAATTCTTCCCTTAAGGGGTTGTTAAGCTCTGCACAGGCTGCCCAGGGCAGTATTACTATCCCTAAAGAGATTAAAAAATATGTAGATGTGGCACTCAGGGACATGGTTTAGTGGTGGGATAGGCAGTGCTGGGTTAGTGGCTGAACTCAGCACCCTTTCCTTTCCAACCTTAGTGAGCCTATGATTTCATGTTTATCTTTAATGTGATATGAGGTCAGAACAATAGAGAGAAGATGACAATATAACTGATTTAATTTACTGATTTACAAGTTCTTGAATAACGCTGAAGCACTGAAATAAGAGTTGTAGGAGGTGACAAACAGTAAAGATGTTAATACAGGGAAGCTTTGACTCTTTCTGATCTCTCTTGATCTTCATGCTTATTTGTTGTTCAAGATGAAACATCAAGAAAATTACTGTAAACAGCCAAAGTTTAAAGAAAATTAGCTTTTCAAGCATGCAATGAGATGTCAAGTACTGCTATCAAAAGCCTAATTGGATAGTTGATAATGAGAACAGCTGGTTAAAAATTAGAACTAGCTTCTAATGATTTTTATTGGAGCAGTATGTAAGCACTGGAAATCCAATTAGACCACAAAGGGGATTTAGAATGAGCCACTCTGGCACTAAGCCTCAGCAGTGGTCTGGAAAAGCAATCTAAAATGCACAAAGAAAGAAGACTGGGCTTTGAATGGGCTAATTAAGGCAGGACTGGAAGACTTCTCCTCCTAAATGTGTTGGGTTTCCAGGTCCATATCACTCAGAGCTTAAATACTTACCTCTAATCCGGGTGAAGGTATTTCTCTTATCAGGAAAATGACAGCTATATTGGTTTTCCTGGAGTCAAATGCATAAAGCAGCTTAGTCAAGTCTTTGCAAGCTAGTGATGTCTGTGTGATCAGTCAGTTTTTTCTTTCTACATCACATTCAATAACCAAAAGTTTGGAGACCTCAGCCAGATGTAAAACACCAGCACTTGTATTTGTGTGCTGAAACTGACTTGAAGAAAAACCTGCAGCTGCCTCTCACCAGGGCTATCAACCTGGGTAAAGAAAAGGAGAGAAAAACTTTTTGTGAGATACCAAGGAGGAGTTCTTCCAGTGTCAGAAATCTGTTATGATGAACACAACATTAATAGAGGGTGAATGACTAATCTTTCTTGGATGCAGTTTGGAGATATTATTATTTCCTCTTTTGCATAAATCTCTAAGTAAAAGAAATAAAAGCCAGCTAGATGATGTACTCTCAACAATAAATATACCTCAGCATGAAAAAATATTGAAACCCAAACTTTTCGTTTTGTACCTGTCTAACAGTAGACATGGATTTTGATTAAAACATTTGATTTGGATAAGCTATTAACGGAATAAGAAATTAATCATTAAAAAGGATTAAATGTACTCATAAAGAACATCAACAAATCTATTCCACAAATGCTTAGCCTCAAAATTATGATTCATTTACTTCACTGCAATGTAGATTTCCAGAGAGAATCCCTTTTTCTCCTTGTTGACAACAAAAGCAGCATAAACAACTCAGTCAGATTCTGGTGTTAGTTTTATAACAGTGTAGAGCCTGATCCTGTGCAGAAAACACATTTTACAGATAAAGATAGTTGCAAAATTAATAAGAAATTCCTGGGAAAATTACAGTAGACACTTGTAAATAATAAGGTCTTTTCTGCAAGTCTTTCTCCTCTTATGTGACCATGATTTTCTTCAGCATCCTATTTTGTAGACATTTCAAAAATGCCCGTTCTAACTTATCTGTTGCTGAGGAGGTGCATGGCCTTCCCTCACAAACACACACACACACACACACACATTTACATGTGTTCACTGGGGAATAAAAACTGTGGAAGAAAATTTCTGTTTAGGATTATTGTGGGAGTTTATTCTAGCTGAACAAATTCCACTTCCACAGGGATATTTAGTAGTGATATTTCCTGCCTTCACCTGCTCATATTGGGTTATCTGCTGTCAGTAAATCAGAGTTGTCCTGCTTTATATTCCTATTTTACTATAGAAATTGACAGAACTTCTTTACCTGATTACTTGTACACACTTCTGTGTATGATAATAAAAAGAATTTTTTTCATTAATTAGTGCCCTCTAGTAATAGATGAGGGATAATTCTGCATTAAACTGTAGTCACCACTGTTGGTTAACTTAAATTCCTTTCCTCTCTGTTTTTTTCCTTTGAGGTTTGAGTGACAGAATTGAGGACAGGGAGACGGTCTGGAAAAAGCTGAAGGTTTCCTGCTGAGGGCTCAGGAGAAACATCAGTTTAGAGGGAGTTTGATAGAAGACTTTCTGCTTTATTTCCTGCTAGAGTTATATCTAAGATGGAGTCAGAAGTCCTGTTTTAGTGAAGAGATTGTATACCCAAATGACCATTCCAGCTGAAAGCTGCTGTCCTCTCAGATGTGCAAGGTGAACTGCTCTTACCAACATTCAGCACCAGATTGGTGAGATATGTGAAATGCCTGGCTTTAACAGTTCAAACATTTCAGTTTTGCAAACAACCTTTATTTAAATGGGTATGGAAGTGCAATTATAAGTCATAGAGTATATTGATTTCACAAAGCAATGGTTTCTGAGTTTAAAAAAAACTGATTAGAACCTCTTGATATACCACTCTTGCTTCCAATGCTCATTTCTGCCTGAATCTTCAAAGAAGCAAAGTGAAATCTTAGCTCTGTGCAGCTGTAGTCTGTGGTGGACAAAGAAAAGTTCCTGATACTCTGTTCCCCAAGCATTGGGCCTCAATTTCCATACCATGACATAAAGGGATCGGCTTTGACATTTCTCCCTTTATGGAAGAGAGAAGAAGGTATAAAAGTCCAGGGAATCTGGTGATACTATCCCTCTCCTGGATAGAAAGCAGTTCTTGTTTTTCCATACTCTTGTCCAAAATTTACTGCTACTTCTGAATTGAAAGGAAATACTTCAAGAAATTCTGGATATCTCTAATTAATTTTCAGGTTCAGATTCATGGGCATTGTAAACTATTTATATTCAGTCCCATTTTGGCAATAAATTTTTCAGAAAGGTTAAAGTCATGATTCATGACAGGACTTAGTGAAACAGTTTGTCATGTAGAATTTCTGTTTTAATTTGTCTCTGAATCTCACTACTATTCTTGCATGCAGTGTCACAATTAACAGTTAACCCTTGGTTCAGAGGATTTCTGTAGGTGAAGCTTTTTTTTTATGAGAATACCTAAAAAATAAGTCTGTATATAATTTTTAAAAGCAGGTTTATTGCTTTTTCAGTGCATATTTATGAAGCAGTTTGTGAGGACAAAGAAGCTAGAGTACAAGCAGCCTTGAATTACATGAGAATAGGATTTTCCAAAAGTCTATGCCATTCCAAACCAGAGGAAACAAAGAGGGGAGTAAATGTAATGACAAAAGCAATGTCATTTAACATCTGGCAGTAACATAATGTGCATTATGGCAACATGTTTATACTTGGGAGCCAAAAAACAAGAAGTCCACAGTTGCCACAAGCATTTATGCATAGATTTACAATCATTGTTGGAAATCATTCCATGAAAGCCAGTTAGTGCTTGTAGAAATAAGATTTTAGTTTGCTGTTTTCATAATATTGCTTCTGAAATGATAAGGCAGGTGCTTTCAGACTTGAGTTTCTTTTACTTTGTAATTAGATGAATAAAGAGGGTAAAAAACCCCAAAATGATCACCTTTCCTTTGCTTACAGCATTGCATTTTCTCCTGATCACGACAGGGTTCTTTTCAGAATAGCCAAGTCTCTTCTGGAAAAAGAAACAGTCTCATATCCAACATTTTAAAAAGTGAGATGTGCAGCCTGTCAGTTGTCAGAAGAAGAGATAAAAACACTGTGAGGGAGAGAGATGAAGCTAACAGCAAAAAAAAAATGATATAGCAACCAGTTTACCTTGTCTAATGAATTCTGAACAATACGTTTCTATCTACTGCAAGATGGTGCTCTTAAGTATATGAGTCATACAGTGTTATAAGGAAAATTCTTTTTCCTCCCCTGCTGATATTTTATACCATACAGATCTACAGATATTATGGTTTTTGACTCAAAAAATCAATTTCCACTTTTATATGCCTGTAATATTTGAATTTATGGAGGAGTAGTGAGCAGATTTTTGCCAGGTTTGTATTTAATACTGAGTGGGATAGGGAAGGTAGATCATAAAATCATAGGTGGAAAGGACCCTTAAGATCATCTTATTCCACTGGAAAATGTTTCCTGTAGATGTGATTCATCGAACATGATGTTGTATTTTTTAGTAAAATTTCCCCATTCAGCAGTTATTATATCTGGAAGAATTATGAGTCATCTGCTTGGATTTTTTTCCCCAAGCTGTAATTAATATTAAGGAAGTGTGTGTTTATGTGTCTCAAACTCTCATGTGTGTGTGCGCGTGTGTGTGTGTGTGTGTGTGTGTGTGTTTGTGTGTTCAAAAATTACCTCATGTCTACTAAGTTTTTTCTAAGAACTGAGGAGAGAAAATGACATTACTACACTGGCCATTTTTTTTTCTTTTATCTCAGGAACTGGACTAACATCTCCACCAGCATTTCCTGGATGATACATGTACCACTGGTGTTTTACATATATTTTTTTCCAAAACTTTTTGCATCAAATATGAACTGACACATATTTGTTTTCTTTAAACAGTGCCAAGAAGCTTCAACAAAGACTGGGAAAAATAATTTTTGAGTGCAATGGGAACACCTCAGTGAGTTAGGCTTTTACCTGAAGACCATGAAAAAGTGCTGGGAGATAATTCCAAGCAAAATTATTGCGCTAAGGATGCCTGCTGCACATTGTTGGAAGATTTGTGAGTAGGATTGCAAGTCTGTTTGGTTTTGTTGTGTTGCCACTTAATTTAAACCTTAATATTTTAAGGAAGAAAGACGGACCCACTTTGGCAGAAATATTTGCCACCATTTTTTTCCTGTTTTTATCTTGTCTTTGTGGAGTTTTTTGTTTGTTTGTTTGGGGATTTTTTTTTCTTTTCTTTGTTGTTTGGTGAGGTTTTTTTTTTGTTGGTTGGGGTTTTGTTTGTTGTTGTTGTTTGGTTGGTTTTTTTGTTTGTTTGGGTTTTTTTTTTTTTTGTTTTTAAAGTATAGCATTGGTCTTGGATATATTTCCCTGTATTTTCCATATATTAATCCTGATCCTTTTATTAAGAACTCCATGTTTCATCAACCTAAACTGCTGGTGCTTAAAAAGGCCCATAATATTTATCTCCCAAGATATTCCCCAGGATTCTCAGTGAGCTTCTTCTCTCTGTGTGAAAACTGCTCCTTTTAGGATGTTCCTAATGTCATGAAGTATGGGGAGATTTTTACAGAGAACATATTCTAAAAGGTGTTGTTGGCAACTACTTTTCATTTACCACCACATGCAAAATTAGGTAGAAATTCACAGTTTCTGGTTTCTGATGATGACTAAGACTCTTACAGGGCTATGAAAATATGTTTTTTGCCCTACAGCATTAGTAAAAGGCTTCAGACACATCTCCAACAGAGAAAGCCTTTCCAGATTCTTCATCTAATTAGGGATGGCATGTTACTGCATTTACTTTCTTCAGTCATTGTCCTAAGATTTCTTCTTTAAGAAACTGAGGCAGAACACTACTATCATATCAACAGCAATTAAAGGCAGAACTAAGATTTTACTTCTGCATTTGATTGCTGTTGATATGATAGCAGTGCCTTCCAACCCAGCTCAGCAATCTTAATGCCCACTTTTTTTGCTTAGGACATTTTGCCCCTTTTAGTTTATCAGGTTTTGCCTGTTAATTTTCAGTTAAAATCCATGTTTCTGATGCTTGAAACCTTCTGCAGCAAGGCTAAATAGCAAAAACTCTTAAAGTCTTTTAGGTAACTGTTAATATTAAAGTATCTCACAACATAAAGAACAAATTACGGTCCTGCTGAAGAAAAGTAGCATTTTGAGAGGTCTAGGTAATACAACTTTCTTCAGCAAGATTTCAGTAAACAGTGTGTTGAAAAGGTTATTTCTTTGCCCAAAATTTTTTTCAGATATGATTTCCTTTCATGATATTTCTACCAGTGCACAGCAACATGTACTAAGAGACAAGATCTTTAAAGCCAAGTTATAAATAACTCTAACACTTGCAAGCTTTCTGTCAGTCACAAAGATTGCTCCTTGGCATCACCTTCTGCTTTCAAGGGTGTCTGGGACAGTTTGCTCTTTCTTTCTTTCTTTCTTTCTTTCTTTCTTTCTTTCTTTCTTTCTTTCTTTCTTTCTTTCTTTCTTTCTTTCTTTCTTTCTTTCTTTCTTTCTTTCTTTCTTTCTTTCTTTCTTTCTTTCTTTCTTTCTTTCTTTCTTTCTTTCTTTCTTTCTTTCTTTCTTTCTTTCTTTCTTTCTTTCTTTCTTTCTCTCTTTCTCTCTTTCTCTCTTTCTCTCTTTCTCTCTTTCTCTCTTTCTCTCTTTCTCTCTTTCTCTCTTTCTCTCTTTCTCTCTTTCTCTCTTCTCTCTTTCTCTCTTTCTCTCTTTCTCTCTTTCCCTCTTTCTCTCTTTCTCTTCTCTCTCCTCTCTTTCTTTCTTTCTTTCTTTCTCTCTTTCTTTCTTTCTTTCTCTCTCTCTTTCTTTCTTTCTTCTCTTTCTTTCTTTCTTTCTTTCTTTCTTTCTTTCTTTCTTTCTTTCTTTCTTTCTTTCTTTCTTTCTTTCTTTCTTTCTTTCTTTCTTTCTTTTCAGAAGTTGACCTTTAGGCTGTCAAGTGCTGAACTTCATGAGCAGTTTTAATCTTGGAAATGCTCTTTTAGGCAAAAATACCATTGACCCTTTGCAGCCTGGTCTCTCTCCATTGACAAAGAACATGAATGTGAGGAATTGTTACTGAACTGGGCAACAAAAATGAAGCCCTCGTGTCTTTTTCAATAAGCCCTAATTGTGAAGACAAAATAAACAGTTGCTTATGTTACTTTAGTGTTTGTTTTATATTTGAGGAGGGGTGTTTTTGTTGCTATTATTAAGCATGAATTCACATTTCTACCAAAAAACTCTTGGTAAAATCCCTTCTCTACTTCATGCAAAATGAACCATAGAATCATACTGGATTGGAAGGTACCCACCAGGATCATCAAATCCCAACCCTGTGCAGGACACCCCAAAAAAACACAACTTGTGCCTGAGAGCATTGTGCAAACATTTCTGGAACTCAATTCTGTAGGACAGTGCTGTAAGATTTAGGTTCATATTTTAACATGGGTGTGTGTAGTATGTTTTTGTAAGTATGTGTTTGCATTTGTACAGGCATATATATATTTTCATGTATAAGCTTGTATATGTACATATATTCCTTATAAATGCAGATGAGGACAAAATTTGTGTTAGTATTCTCTTGCTTTGAATCTGGTTTTATAATACTGGAATATTTTGCAGGAATGGGAAAATATCTCTGTTCTAGGCTGGTGATCCATGCATCATCAGGATATTTATTTCCCTGAGTCCAAAAAGTCTGGATTATATCTGTTCCTTATGAATTTTTATGCAATTGAGCTTGGTCTGCCAGGTGGGATATTGATTGCAGGGAAATTTATGCTCTGGCTAGTGATGTTCCTGTTTACAGGGAGCTATTTTACCCATTATTTCTAAGTAGCATCTCAGTCATTTTCTGCCAGAGAGGAATCTGATACTGCTATTTTTATTTGGTGTTTTAAGGAATAGTGTTTTACATTTTTCCATGTAGGAATTTAGACCTGTAATTGTTCTATGTCTATTTCTCAGAATGGGCTAATTAATACTGGCATTCATTAGCTTTATTTTAATCTCTGTTAGTGGTTTTTGTACTTGCATATCCATTTTTCATGTGATTGTCTATCTTTCTAATATCCCTACATGCTCAGAGATTCTGTCACCAGCCTACCTCCAGGCTGTGGACTAACATAGCAGTTCAACCACAGTGAAAGGCCAGGGACATATCCAAGTCACCAGCTTGTTTCTATGTGGAAGAGAAAACAGGCAGAACATGTGAGGGAAACTCTACCTTCAGGCAATCACTTTTAAAATAATTTTTTAAAAATTTTTCCCCAAGCAAAGACAGAGCTCTCTGCCAGAATCACTGACATCATCCTGGAAGGATAGTGCAGACACTGAGCTGGAGAACACTGTCTGTGGATTTAGATTGTATGAGGTTTTGTCCAAAATTTTTCTGCAAAGACTTTCCTAAGTCAGGTTACTCAGAACTGAAAATGGAGAGCAAAGTAGAGGCTATGTGTTTGCAATAGCCTTTCTGCAGAATTACAGCTGTGATTTGCTGTGATTCATTTCAAGTCTTCTCTTGGCATAGCTTAAAAATTTGCATGGAAAAAGACCCTAGAGTTTGGGTCTTTACATAGATTCTGCAGTCTGTCTTTGGACTTAAGGCATATAAGGAGAATATCAGAGTGAATTTGTAGTCTTCTGAATATATTTATTTTGATGTAATTCCTTCCTATTCCTTTCCTTGCCCTTAGCTTGGGATGAGACAGCCAAGCTGCCTGAAAGGTACAGATAATTAATTCCTACTAATTAAAGAAATGGAACATCCATGCTTATCTTTGGAAGGTATCTACAGTGTGAATAATCAGTTTGGTTTCCTGCTCCAGATTTGGATAACCCCTCTCACTGAAACGTGCAATTTCTGGAAGAGCAGACTGGCGAGTGAACAAGAATTTCTTACTAAACTGCTTCTCTGAAGGTCATCTTAAACAGTAGATACAGCATCTCCATAAGAAATATCTTGGCATTTCTTAGTTTTACTTTCTCTCCCTTGACTTTGTTTCCCTTTTTTGTGGCCAAGGATCTCAAAGGACTCTATATATGACAGCTTTCTTTAGTGTCAGGCTGTCAACTCCCACAGCTTGTGCCCACAGTTTGTGCACATAGCTTTTGCTCCTGTCAATCCTGCACAGTCTTGAAGAATCACCACACAGAAATATAACCCCAGTTTTTTTTAATTCCTGAGAAAAATCAAACTTCACAAGAAGCAAGGCTTTAAGCATCCACAAACAGCAGCAGCTCGGCAAGGAAAATCTTTACTTACCAAAGTATTAAATGAGGAGTAATTGCTTGTCCCAAACTGTCCATTATCACTCAGATATTATGTAGGATGTTGGTTTGTTTTTTGTTTGGTATTTGTTTGTGGTTTTGGGTTTTTTAAATCTGGTTGTTTGTTTCATTAGTGCTTTTTTTGTTTGTTTTGTTTTGTTGTTGTAGTTGTTGTTGTGGCTTTTTTGTTGTTTTGTTTTGGTTTGTTTGTTGTAATGTTACATGTCCTGAAAACAGAAATCTCTGAATGTGCATGTTATTTTCTAAAGCTACTAAATTGTGCAGGCTGGAAATTAAGATTTTTCTCACATAGTATGATGAGGCTGACTATAGCTGTGTTGTTCAGGAGCACTAGGATCTTCATCTACCTAAAATGTTATCTCTTGTTACCAGCCAGTAACAGGAGCTTATCAGGAACGTTTTAGTGAAACCAAAATCAGACAAAAATCAGACAAAAGACAAACAGACAAAAATCAGACAAAAAACAAACAAACAAACAAAAAGGTGATTTATATCACATGCAATCCCAGCATTTTGCATTAAGGTAGTTCTCTGTAGCTGCTTGGTGAAACTGATAACTTTCCTTTGACAGCCAGCTTCTGGTACTAAATGTGGAAGAGAAGGTATCACTTTCTCTGAACACATCTGTTTTAAGCAAGTTTGACAGGAATGAGAAAAATTATTAAAGAAAGCAAAAGAAGCATGTCTTGTGTGAAGTTTTGGGCAATTCTCTTGCTAATGTGACACATAATTAGTAGTTTCTAAAGAGGCTCAGAGTATGTGAAATTGCTGTTGGTTCTGTGCCACCAGAATAATGTGTCACTTGGATGGAAAATCGAGGCTTTCAGACTCAATTCAAATTAACCTCAACTGTCTACAGAAATCCAACCAAAAAAAGTGCAGGCTGGACTGTGCAGTCATGAGGCTGCTACAATCCATTTGTTTCTGGTTACCCTTTAAGGCTTGTCACTTGAAAACCTGTGTTAGCAATGAAAGGATGTCTGATTTCATATCACTCTCACACAAACAGATAAAATTTCACTTGAACTGTTTAGGGCACTGCCCACTCCACTCCAGATTTTGTTGTTGTTTTTGTACTTGATAGGCTATTTTGTGGTGTCGGTGAATGGGGCTTGGCACTACTGATTTCAGAAATGGTATCTGTATGATGGCATTTCTTGAGACTGGGAGGAGTTTCAAGGATGAACTTCCATTTGCAAAAACATACACGTTTGAGGCTATTAGTAAATTTGGGAGTGCTTTCTAGACTATATGGCTTTTATGCTGTTTTGAGAACACTGATTTCTAAGGGAATAAAATAAAGTATTGTTAGTGCAAATATTTTTGTTAGAAGTAATTTCACTTTCAAAGTAACATGTAAGTTTTCCTTCTCAGAAGTTTATATTACAATAATTTATTTTAAAATCAATTTAAATGTTTTTTTTTTTCCTTGGTTATGTCTCTTCCATCATATTAAAAAGACAAACAATCTAATAACAAAAGCCAATAGGTCCATTTATTCCAGAGGCTGTATTAAAAGTAACAATCAATTATGACAGGTATCTAAGGAGGGTGATGGCAGGGACAGCATAAATTTAATTAAAAGGTGATATTATACACTGCCTGAAGGGTGACTTTAGCATGAAGTGTCATTAACAGGAGTAAAGTTCCCCCAAAACCCAAAATATCAGGTATTTTCTTAAAACAGACGCTCTATGTACAGATACGTGTGTGTTTCTATCCAAGTGTAGGTATTCGGTTAAGGAAATGAAACAATGATAGAAAGAAAATTGAGAAGATTGAAACATTAGAGTTCTCTTTTGGCTACCTAATAATTTTTTTTTAAGTATTAAAGGTAGCTTAGAAAATCTGTATCAACCTGAAAAATGCTGCTTCCTTTCTTAAATATAGAAGTGAAATACAGAACCTGCTAATGGTTTTATTCTGAAATATATGCACTTTCAAGAGAATACTTGAACTGGGTTGTCAGGACTTTGCAAATGAGTCTTTTTCCTGTGAAGTTTTAATCCTTTCAAGACATATTTCATGTCAGAATTTTTCCAACTCTTGTAGGAAGTCTTGGCCTTTAATATTGCACTTTTCTCTTTAAAGAATGTGTTTAGTATTTAGACCAGACTGAGAAAAGGTGGCACACTAATTTTAACAACTCCTCTAATTTATACCAACTTTGTTAAATTATTGCAAACTTTTTCTTGAAAATTGCAAAATAATTAAAACTGATCTAATTATGTGGATAAAGTCTACTACTTCTGCTAAAGTTGACTTTAATTAGATTTATTTTCCTGTTTCTCAAAATCTGGATGCTATTTCCACCTTGAAACCCAAGCAGAAGTTTGTAGGTTGCTTTTTGGAAGCTTGAGAGGATCATTTGCAGTTTTCTCAACTCTATCAGAGTCTCAACTCTATACAAAGTGTAGCTAAAAAGGGAAAGAGGCAGAGGATTCCAGACATTATGTGATAATACGTGATCCATATTATCTGCTGCACGGACCACTTCTAACCTTGCAATGACTGACTGCTTGTATTTTCATCATCCTTATTTATTTTTCCCCTTTATTAAATTTGTTGTATTTATTTATTTATTTATCTATTTCTCTGTTGAAGAACTGCCAAGCTTGTGTAAGTAGCCAAAAAAAGGAAGCCCTTTTCTGTTCTCTGCGGACTGTGGAAGCTTGACTCAAGGGGAACAGAAGAAAATTTCTCTGCAAAAGACAGAAAAAGAAAGCTCAAACACAAAAAAGGGATGTCACAGATTGGAAGTGTGGCAGCTGTTTGGTTAATATTCAGAGTCTGGATACTGTGCTGTCTCGGTATGTCTAAAGCTGGGTGTTCTGAATCGTGGAAATTCTGTAAAACCTAAATTTTTTTATGAAAACATGGACTTTGACTCAAAATCCCAGCCCAGTTTAAATTTTGAAATGGCTAAGACAAACCTATCTGTATGATCCCCATAGAAACTTCTGAGACTCCTTAGTCCTGGCTTACTTTGATTCTCCTGCAGCCCAGTATGACAATTCCATCGTCACCAGTGCCAGCAGAGCTTGGGTTCTTCCAGGGGCTTTCTGGGCAGCCTTTCTTCACCACTGCAGTGTGGGAATGTTGCTGGCAGAGGTGAAAGTCAGCACCAGGCTGATCATATGCAAACCCATCAGGTGGTGGAAATGGCACTGTGAAAACATATCAAGATCTCCTCTCTTGTGAACCTGCAGAGACCCAAGAGTATATTTCTACAAGTAATAAAAGCTTTACTGCCAGGTTCTTCCCCTAATTACCACTGGCTACTGAAGCTGGGCCTTAACTCATTAGTATTCATATAAAAATTTCAAATGCAGGGTCTGCCATTATTAAAACCTGAAGCGCAGGTTGTTGTTCATTAATCCTTGAGACTGCAGTGTTCTGGGGTTTCATTTTTTAAGACTATTTATGAAGCATCACAATGTTGTCAATGTATTAATTGGCTCATGCAAGAATAGGCTCCAAAGAATAATAACTTCATGGTAAATGTAGTTCTGGGAGGAGAGTTATTGCAATATTCTTATTCTAATTACCAAAGTTAATTATAGTTTTTGCTTCCCAAGCAGTGTAGGAAATTATATAAAATACAATTTCCAGCATGACTCGGTTCTGAGAAAGCTCAGCTGAGGAACTAAGGTACCTTGGGGTCTTTAATGGTCTAGGAGCTGTTACAGCAAAACAACAGAAATTAGGAAGTGGGGTTACAAAACAGCTGTAACATGCCAAAAAGCTAGGAAAAATTAGCATGATTTCCTGGCTTTATTATTTGAGTTATCTAAATAAAATACTCAGCTTCCTTCCTGCTTAGTGGTGACTCTAGTCTCCACTTTATGATGCTGATTATTCTTTCTCTGAGAGATGGTTGTATGGCACTGCTGTCTTGTACACTCCTCTTTTCTATCCTTTGTCATAGGTAAGCTAAAGCCTATGCAAGAACACATTCTCCATAGTTATCTGTGCTGTTCACATACTTGGGAGATGTTTATTGGTTTCTGATGCTTCCAGGTCTCTGTGCAGCACCTCTGTGCAGCATCTCTGGACTATTACAATGCAAAATCACGGTTTTACTTCTCTAAGGGAGGATTGCTCGTGAGCATGTTTCCCTCAGAAATGATTTTAGCTTTTGGCTACTTCAACATTATTAGTCAGGAAACATATTGTGAGGGCTGGCTGCTTCCCCACATCCACAGTTGTAAAATGAATGGAATAATTCTGATGTTGTTGAAAGACACACCTGAAGGGAAATCCTTATCTCATGAGCATTTTGCATATATAAGTGACACCTTTCCCTCTCTGAGTTTGTGCATTTCTCTGGAGACAGAAGAGAAATTGCTTTTTGGTGGTGAAATCAGATTTTTCAGTTTTTCAGGAGATTGTTCTTTTTGTGATCATACGACTCAGATTAAATAATGTTTGACAATTTCCCCAGGACCTTTCTGTTATAACTCTGTCCCATTTTACAGAAGAAATTACTACAACACATTGCCATGCAATTGTTTCTGTCTTTGCGAATTAAAGTGCTAGAGCTGTGATTTAATTTTCTACCATCATGCTTGCAATTTGGAACTGAGGTTTATCACAGTGTTTGCAGTAGTACCTACAGTCCCAGAGAATGGGGAAGAAACACATGGAAGCCAAATCTTTCCTGTCTCCTGGCTTTTCATTATGTAAGCATTACTGATCTGCACAACACAGAGAAATTGTTTAAAATCTGCATGATACTGGGTTGCAAAGTTGGCAGTGAAGGCAAGGCTACTACATCTAAGAGGTTAATAAAATTCCAAATTACACAAAGAAAACAGTGAGAATGATTATCAGCTTTATTATTCTTACCTGCCCACTTGATAAATCTGAGAGGACATTACGATGTAGAAATTATTAATAATTTAGACCCAAACTGAAATATATTTGATTGACTTTCAATCTAATATTTGTATGCTCATCATCTAACATGTCTAATATGTTCAGGAGGGTTTTAAGGCTTTCAGAACTCTGTTTTTTTGCTCCTCTGTTCCAATTTTTCATTGAGCTGAAAAAACTTTGTGATCAGCCAATTGACTCTCTTTTGTATTAATCCAATTATTATATTTACAAAGATTATGTAAAATTTGGATCAGCTTGTCCAATGATTATATAAGGCAAAATAGATGAAAAATGGGTGGAAAGAACTTGATGACATCCCTGGGACCTAGAATCAATTCTGCTGTGCAGAGACCCTTGCTGCGTAGGCAAGGATATATGTTACTTATTTTAAATATGCTGCACTGTGAATTTACAAAAGATGGAGATATTTGTCCTTGAGACACCTGGAGATGTCCTTTTGACTACAGTGGTAGCTGAACAAGTGATTATTTTCTCTGAGTTAACAAAAATAAAATGTTTAAAATCTTAAACAGGCTTGAATATATGTGCAGACCTGCCGAAGTAGTAAAAAGTTACGGCAAGATCTGTGGGTACTAATTGAAACTTAGCAAATGCAGGCAGAAAATGAAGCATATTCTTGCCTTTTGCTCTTAAAAGGAATTAAACCATTGGAGTTAAACCACTGGTCAGGACAGTACCCATGGTAACTCTTTGAGTTTGGGACCCCTCAGCTTGGTGTTTGAGAGTTTGTGTATTCTGGGCTATCCTTCTACAACCCTAGGATTTCTCAAACTGGTCATGTACTGCCAGTTCCATTTGACATCAAAAATATCTATTCCAGCGTTGGTGGAGCTTAAATCAGTTTGTTTGTTTCTCACTTAATTTCTGTGACAGAAAAAATCCCAATTCCAGTGAAACTACTGTGTCCTGAGCATGAGACTCTATGTTATACACTACCATAGAAAAGATCAAACCCTGGATTTCTATTTTTAAGAAAAACAGTAAAAAATATAGGGGGAAAAGAGGACTTTATTGTGTACTTGCAAAAGGAAGGGAAAAGGAAGGCAGGGATTTGTGAAGTAGTGCTGAAACTCCATGACAGTTCAAAAAGCTGTAAAGCTCTCAGAAAAATTTCCCAGTGATTCAGCTGAGGCCTCCACCAATTCTTCTAGAAAGCTGTTGAGGAGAACAGGCCTTTTTCTTTGTGTGTGTAGAGGAACTGGAATATTGTCTGCTGGGCATGTGTCCTCATATGACAGTGCTGAATTTTCACATATACTGACATTTAACTATAAATTCTTTCAGCAATGGATAAAAACAGGAAAATCCATACCACCATAGCATCTCCAGACAGGAGAAATGGAATGCTGTAAAAAGATACACCTTCTTACGAAGAAGAAGGATTTCTTTGTGTTCATGGAAGTCAGCATCCTTATGGGAATAAATCACACCAGACTAGAAATTTTCACAAGAGCTCTGGAACCAGGAACTTCAGGGAAGTCCGATAACTTGAAATGCTTGTTAAAATATGGGTAAATTTACTAATCTGCCAGTAGAAAGAGTAAAGTGCCTCTACAGGTTTAAGCCTCTATAGATTTAAACCCTCTAGTCTCAATCCTGTAAATATCACTGCACAGAAGTGGAATTGTATTGCATTTGAGCATAAATGAGTAGACTTTTCCTAATTATCTTTTTTGGCTTGGCTGCTGATGACAGTTTGCTTGACACCCTGACAGCCTCAGCTGTTTGCCTGTGATTAAAATCTGTGTGTCTGGACAGTCCAATATACTAAATCCAACCCATTTTCTGATCCAGTTTATCAGCTGAAATGATGTCTTCAGAATATCGCTGGCACTTCCTTACAGAGTACCTGGGTCTTAATTTGGTTTTGGAGGAACTGGAGAACACCAGTCCCAAGCTGAGAGATCTGATTTTCCTGCAGCTGGAAAAGCTAAACAGATTGGTTTAGTAATTAGGCTGATACAAAGCCTTCAGAGAAATGAAAACTGTTTGTTCTGTTCAGTAACTATGAGCTCAGAATAAGACCAGATGTACTAAATTCCCTGTTCAGCTCTCTTAATAGCATAATAAGTTAGGATTATGGATTGTCCTGTTCTAATCATATTACAAGGGTGACATTTATAAGATGCCAAGAGATGAAATGCATAGTTCTGTAAGATAAATTAATTTTCACTGGTGTTGCTTTTGCTGCAGAATTTTCAGACCCAAGTATTCCAGAGCGGAACATTTTCCTTTGTCTTCAGCAAAAATTATATGTGATAACAGGAAACACCTATAAGTGCTGGATGTTGACTGGATGTTACCAAAATTTGGGAATAAGCCTTAAAAAAGGCTTTGAAACCAACAATATCTTAGCGATCCTTTTTTTTTTTTTTTTTTCTTTGAGAGTGAGCCTAACCACAAGCTTCTAACTAAAACTGCTCATCTTTTGTCAAAGCTTCAAGAGCAAACATTCAAACACCCCATTGAGATCTCTTTGGTCCTAATCCTCTTATGGATCACTCATGAATCTGATGAATCTGTGGGGAGGTCTTAAAGGGCAACACCCAATTTGTTGTTCCCTCTCACTTTTAAATGTTTTGGCGGCAACCATGGACTGTAGAATTTAATACAGAGCTGCTGAAAAAGTACCTAAGACAAGAAACCAGCTCATCCTTATGGGGTGATCATAAAAATATGTTTTCCAAACAGAGCGACTGCTGTGCTTCTGTGCTCTGTTTTAATTTTTCCTTCCTTCCTTCCTTCCTTCCTTCCTTCCTTCCTTCCTTCCTTCCTTCCTTCCTTCCTTCCTTCCTTCCTTCCTTCCTTCCTTCCTTCCTTCCTTCCTTCCTTCCTTCCTTCCTTCCTTCCTTCCTTCCTTCCTTCCTTCCTTCCTTCCTTCCTTCCTTCCTTCCTTCCTTCCTTCCTTCCTTCCTTCCTTCCTTCCTTCCTTCCTTCCTTCCTTCCTTCCTTCCTTCCTTCCTTCCTTCCTTCCTTCCTTCCTTCCTTCCTTCCTTCCTTCCTTCCTTCCTTCCTTCCTTCCTTCCTTCCTTCCTTCCTTCCTTCCTTCCTTCCTTCCTTCCTTCCTTCCTTCCTTCCTTCCTTCCTTCCTTCCTTCCTTCCTTCCTTCCTTCCTTCCTTCCTTCCTTCCTTCCTTCCTTCCTTCCTTCCTTCCTTCCTTCCTTCCTTCCTTCCTTCCTTCCTTCCTTCCTTCCTTCCTTCCTTCCTCCCTCCCTCCCTCCCTCCCTCCCTCCCTCCCTTCCTCCCTTCCTCCCTTCCTCCCCTCCCCATCCCATCTTTTTCTCTTTTATTCCCTTTCTCCTTTCCTGTCTTTTCTTTCCTTTTATTTTTCTTTTTCAGTCTCCTTGACAACAAATAATTTTTATGGAATCACATCATGGAATCATGCTTAGGGCTGGCAGGTACAGACTCACCTGGTCAGACACAGTTAAAGCAGGTTGCCCCAGAACTGTCTCCAGTCAACTTTTTAATGTGTCCAAGGGCAAAGACTCCTTGGCAACTACTTTGGGCATCCTGTTTGAATACTCAGTGATTCTCTCAGTAAAAGAAATATGGTTTCTGTGGAATTTCTTGTACTTTCATTTGTGCCCATTGACCCTGGTCTCATCCCTGGGTGACACTGAGAAACATTTCACTCCATCTTCCTTAATATCCTCCATCAGCTATCTGCACACTTGGATGAGATCCCCCATCTCTCCATCATATTTGAGGCTCTAAAACACATTTTCTGCTCAGGCATGCTAGAACAGAAGCACTGATGGGATGGCTATTTTGCCGTAACCAGCAGCCTCAATGATGTCGTCTCCTGAATAATAACAAATCATTAACCACCCTCATCTGGGTCGTATGCCCTAATGAATGTAGTAGTAAATTGCTCACAAATGTGGAGCTTGGACAGGCACCACTGACCTAGGTAAATAAGGAACTGTGCAGAAACCCTCTGGGCCTACATAATTACTGCAATTTCTCCTTAAATAATAGACCAAGTAGCATGGTCCCAGAGCTGTTATTCTTATTAATGACCTCAACCTCTTTTTTTTTTTTTCCTTTCCCTTCCTGTTTATGAAATAATTCCAGTTGTTTAGCTGCCTACTTCTTAGGAATTATTGCACTGTATTGTATAATTTGAAAAAAATAGCATTGTGGTCATCAGACATGGAGGAGATTCTTTAAAAACAGCTGCAAACTAGAATGAGAAATTTTTTTTCCTTTTTATCTGAACAAAATGAAGAGACAGAGAATAATTTTTGTAAAGACATGAGGATCATCCAGCATGCCTATGTCTGGAGGCTAATTCTTTAATTTTGTAAGCCCAGATTTTAGAAACATAGCTACATGAATTTTTAATTTTTAGGCAGATACATTTGTAATATGTTGATGTGTATATTGCAGCAGGTGATTTAAGATGACATGTAAGCACTGTACTTATATGAGCAGGGACTTAAATTTGCAGTCTGGTGCAAGTTGGTCTTATCTGAGTTTATTTTTTGAAAGTATGAAGGCACCTTCTGGTGCAGTTAAAGTGAAATAACAGGAAAGCAAAAGGGCCAAGTATGATTCAAGTCAATGTGGGCTTAGAAGGCACAGGCCTTTCAAAAAAATCTCATTGCTTTAATTCAATATATTGTTTGCAGAAAAGTCTTACAGACTGCACATCCTTTTCTGCAATTTTTTGAACAATAATCTATCAAAAGTTCTGCTCTAAGTTCAGCCAGCTCCTCTGTTGCCAAATACAGCTTGGGTTTTGTTTCTGGAACAACAAACATCTGGTAAACAGCAGCTGTTTTACCTGCTACCCATATGTGCTTCCCATGCAATTGAAAATTAAGTAAAAATATATCCTTAGGGCTAAGACCCAACAGATACACAGCCACAAGCATCCTTCTTGTCAGGACCTGGGGTTTGGATATGGTTTTGCTCCTGTTAAATTGCCTCAAACTCAGTTAAGACAATGTTGGGCATTTTCCAGGGTATGCCTCATTTTTTTAGTGTACTAAGCACTTGCTAATAGAGGTGAAACTTGCAGGCTCTGGCTTCCATCAGCACTTTTGCCAACTTAGGCTGATTAAAAAATAAAAAATCATGAGACTGATATTGAAGTCAAACAATTTAATTTGCTTGCTGACTCTGGAAAATAAATGCATCATGATCATGAGGCCTTGTCTACCAATGAACTGCTGGGAATGTGTTTTATCAATTTTTTCTCCAATGACAGGCAAGGTAATAATTTTGTGGGTTTGGGACATGTGGTTTTCAGATGGATGAGGGAAAAAAATTAAATCTTGTACAGCTTTTCAAATGTTTTTAAGATCGTGATATTTTGATACTATGGTAGTTATTCACTTTCTACGTAAGCAATGCTTCAAGATAAGAAAACATCTGTCTTCACTTCCCTGAGGGTGTTGCAGCACTTGGAAAATCAAATTTAGTTGCTCTACATCTGGCTAAACATGTTGCATTTTGAGAACTTTATTCCAAGTGATCATATAAACTTTGGGTATCTGATAATTCTGGTTTCCATGTAACACAGAAAAATAATTAGTTGTCATAACCAAAATGTCCCAGATATGAACTACTCAAAGAGGCAGAAGAGAAAATCCCTTGTTTTCCAGGATGCTTTTGCCTATTTTTATTGACAATTAAATGTCTGTTTCCTGCTGGTCTACCTCCATGCTCATCTTGAGATTCACACATTTGTTTCACGGTCTTTAGTGATCAGGCACTGCCAAAATGATTCAAACTGAAATGGAGATGAGTCATGTTACCTGTGTGTACTGAGGTTATTTGTTATGCTAGGTACCATCTGCTTTATTACCTAGGACCACATAAACTGGGAAGATCAGATGACATCACTGAAAGGTTACCATAATGTGGTTAAAAATCCTTGGATGCATCAGCACATTAGTCACAATGAAATATATGTATTAACAAAACATACTTGTTATTTTAGTCTAGTTTTGTTGCAAAGTCAAAATCAGACCTATAGAAGCTCGAAATAATGCAGATGAGTATCTGAAGAACTTTCCAAACTCTCTCCTCTTTGTAGTGGCCACTTCAAAGGATGCAGAATGAGAAAGCAGGGGCAAAGGTGTATTTTGTAGGCTGTTGTGATAAAAAAGATAAAAAAGGATAAAGCAAGACCAATGTATGCTGCTGAAGGAAAGGAGAGTTGTGCAATGAGACTGATAGAAGCAGTCTGAATTTTATGTGGTATGTATGGGAAAAGCCACAATTTATTCCATTGTTTTGGTTTTTGGCTTGGTGGCTTTTTTGCTGTTGGGGTTTTTTTTTTTTTTGTTTTGTTTTGGTTTTGTTTTTTTTTTAGTTGGTTTGGCTTTTTTGTTTCTTTTTTAGGTACTATGGTAAGGGAAACCAGATAGATCAAATGTTGGCAAAATCTACGTTTACTGAAAATTAGCACTAGGACTGAGACTTGTATGGAAAATCTATGAGAATATTATAGCTTTGTGGTGTGACCAAAATAATATACTAAAATTGTGTGCAAGAAGAAACAGAGAGCAGGTATAAGAACATGAGTAATTGACATGATTTTATTTCTTCACGAGAAGCAGATCCTCACTCTTAATACTGTTTTTAATTTATTTTATTTTATTTTTAACTTACCTAATTTTTTATGATTAGGTAGGATAATGTGAAATGAAACTAGAGCATGTTTGGGGAATGAATCACTTGGCTGTTACTATCACTACTTTGGTAAAGTAAGATGCTCACATAAACACAGGGCTGGCCATTAGCCACACAGCTTGAAAGCCATAAATATGTGAAAGCTAAAGCTCACCTTGATTTCAGGGGTTATATAAATTTGGCACAGAAAGACAGAAAAGAAATTGAAATGCAAGACAAGTGACACGGAGGCTTATCGTTCATGAATGTATCTACTCTACACTCAGACTTCTCCATCAATAGGAAAATGCAGATGAGAAAAGAGTAAAAACTGATATATCATGCTGATAAAACTAAAGCATTAACATATTCTTGAGTGTGAATACCCTTAAAATTGAGTGATATAAAGAATCTAAATTGATTGTACATAGTAATGTTTTCTTAATTTAATACTCAGAGATCGAAAGCTGGTGTCCATCTAGTTTTGTGACTTCCTAGTTTTCATGTGCTAAAACTTGCTGGAGTACCTGCCCTCTATTATAGTGACCTAATGTAAGTGCATGGAGAGGAAAAAAAACAGGGTTTAAAATTACGCTAAGGTTGATTTATAGCTCAGTGAATCAAATCAAGCAACCTGGAGGTGCTTCAGTGGGAATGGAAGTTGTCACAGGCATGTATTCAGTTGAGGAACATAAACCAGCTACACATGGAGTTGATGAGCAGCCTCCCTTTTTCCTTCACCTCCTCCTCTCCACAGAAAGACACAACACAATAATCATCATCTCCCCATGGGACTGGTGTCCACAAGGATGTGGTTCAGACAGGACTGCTCCTGGTACATGCACAGTCCTCCAGGTGTGTGACTGGTCCTCTTCTGTCCAGACTGCAGAAATAGTAAGTTTTTCCAACTTGCAATGCACAAATAGCAATTGTCTCTCAGACAGAGATAGGAGGGAAAAATATCCCAAGTGTTTTCCCATAGCAATCTGTAGTTCCTGAATAATTTCCTATTGCTTTTAATTGTAAAGAAATTTAATGTTTATTCTCCTTGTAATCTTCTGATTCTCATATCAGCCTTAAAACCAACCTTCTAGAAGAAATACAAATGGAAGGTCTCAAAAGGCTTCACTTGCTGTTTAGTCTTCAGGGCTTTGGGTTATCTGAAAATGCTGCTAATTGCCATCAGATGGGAGTGTTGTGTCTGCACCAGTCAAAAGACTTTTTGAAAACTCAGCATGAAAGCTATCTGTTGGAAAATACTTACAAAAGTGCAACCATGCATAGACCACTGTAAAAGAAGAGTGAATGGTAGAAACAATTTTTTGTTACAAACCACTAGAGTACAGAGGCATTTATCAGCGTAGAAATCAATTGCAAGCAAACAGACAGATCTTGGTATTAATTCAGTAGCTTGTTCCTCAGAATGTATCCAAAGCTAAATTAAAAAGATATTTCAACATAGTCAGAATCACATTTTAGGGATTTTATGATAATGAGGAGAGTCCTTAGTTGGCAACTTTATCTAATTGAAAAAACTTAATTTCAACTCTAGAGATAAAAATTAACTTGCATATTTCCCTTCTCCTTTAGACCCATTTGCAAAACATGAAGCATTGCAGTGCTTCTAAATCAGAGCCTATTTTTTTTATTACTGCTTTCAGAAATGAGAGTGGAAGTAATAGACCTGGCAGAGCTTCTAAGCAGTGCTATGCTATTGCTGTTCCCTGCATCTATATAAATTACTGGTAGCTGGGAGGCAGGAGGAATAGAGCTACAGTTGTGACCCAATAAAGATGAGGTGCAGAAATTCTTGATAAAAATACATCGAGATTTGGCTAGCCAAATTCCTTAGGACTCCAACCATTCAACTGGAAGCTTCATCTCCACTTCTTCCCAGTTATTACAACCTTCCATGAACATTAGTTAGAGCCTGGTTGAGACTGGATAAGCTGCATCTCTGCAGGAGTATTGTCTTTATTCAGCACCTGTAGAGATGGTGATGACTGCTGTTTTCCTCTAGTAGCTTAAGCTAAGATTGTGAAGGTTACTGTCTCCTAAAGTTTTGCTTATATTTAAAATATTTTTTTATTTTAGAAAATGTACACAAAAGTAACTTTATTACTAAGATTTTAAGTAAGGACATTTATTTTTTAATCTGTCCAAAAACCCTCTGAACTTTCTTTCCTTAGTTTGTTTTTATGCCTTCAGGAATGCCAGACCTGGAAGGTTTTATTAACCTGAGGCAGATAGATCCTTGCCTGCAGTACACTGCAGCTATATAAGTAGATGTGTGGGCACAAAGTTCTCATCCTGACCCAGACTTCCTGGTTTGACCTTTTAATGCCTTTTAACTGGTCTGTGCTTGACCCTGATCACTGTCTCTGGCCCCAAGCCTGACTGGGAATTGTCACTCTTCATCCTGACTCATCACTGCTCTTGTCAGCCAAAACGGCTCCTGGCTTTCCTGCCTTCATGGAGATGCTGGCCCCTTCCCTGACACTCTTCTTTAGGGCTGTAGAGGGAAGCTTCTTAAAGCAGGGCCACGAGACAAAGGAGAAATTGTGGAGCTGAAGAAGTTTCATACGTTTTGCCAAAATGTGTAGGTCTCCTTCACTTCCGACTCCTACCGTTCGAAAAGCTTTGGGCTAATTTAAGTTCCAAGAAATTATGTTGGTATTAGACTGAAGAGGCTCAGAAATGAAATAAGCTCTATTTATAACAAAATACTGAAATGCTCCAACTACATCTATCTCGCATTAAATTAAGTTTGTCTATTGAGAGCAAAATGTTATCTTATGTGGTCTGTGGTGTTTTGGAGTCTTTTTCCTTCTTCTCATTTAGCTTGGTTTGGTTTTGGACCAAACCAAACTGCAGAAAGCAGTGAGTTGCAATCAACATTTCTACAGACACAACTGAACATAAAAATGCCATATTAATAATAAATCTTGCTGGTTATCCACAGCTGAAGAAGATTTTGGACAAGATACAGATAAGCTAGAAACTGATCCATGCATTTTTAATCTGTGCACTTTTGTTTCCTTTATCTAAAACATTGTTTATTTGCTTTATTCACAAAAGAGCTTGAAGATTGGAAAAGCAAGCTCCACTACAATCCTAATGAGTTCAGTGAGGCTAAATGGTGTAAAATAACACACTCTAAGGAGATGATTTTTCATCTTTTTTTTTTTGGTGATGGTCAGAAAAGGCCATAAAAAATACTCTCAGAAAAAGATGCTTCAGACCTAAGTGTTCTTATGATGAGGAAAGATTATGAAACCTTGAATTTATTCTATCTTTGCTAGGCAAAGTAGAGAGAAATTTTCTGAAAATTTGTCCCAGATTCCTAAGATTTCTACAGTTCTCCAAAGCATACTTCAGTGAATATATATTTTGACTAGGAGGCACAACTTAACATTCACTGATCTGATGGAGGTTTTTGACAGCTTCAGTCATCACAGCTATTCCTCATTCCTGAAAGTGGCTGATGAGTTTTGTGAGGAAATCATGTCTCTCTGCCCACCCAGAGGTCTGAGTGCTGTAATTCTGAGTAAGGCACAATTACCTTTTCCATATTTTAAATTTTTTCCTGGTCTCTGTAGGCAACTCAGAATTTCCTATCTCAAACATCCATATAATAAATGGACATACGCTTTACTACTGGAAATCTGTCCAATATTCTTCTGAAATCAATTAACTTAATTTTGCTGCTAAATTATTCATTAGTTCACATTTCAAGTGCCTTTTACTTCTCTGTTTTGATGCTTTATTTTTAATACCTACAGTACCTTAACCTTTTGAGTTCACTGCTAGGCTTTCAAATAATGTGTTCAATCATCATTTTTGCTCTCTTTTCACAGGATATTTTAGAACTCCAGCTCTTCTACAGCCTCATATATCTGTTCACACAATTATCCTCCAAGGCCAGTCTTCTAGTCTATCTCACTGTCAAAAATGCCAATCTATTTTGTATTCCATAAATTATCACCAGAATTTGCTTATTCCTTGTTATTACTATGCTTTGAGCTTTTTTCAGATGACTCCCTTACATAATTGTGCTGCAAGGTGCTATCCAGGGTTACTCATGCCTGAGCTTAATTTTATCCCTCAATTAAAACCATTAAATTGGTCAGTCAGGAAATCTATTCATTATTCTTTCTAAACTCCAGCCAAGCTAGAAAGGACTCTGAATGGCAGTCACTCCGAAAATACGTTAACTCCTAAATACACTGGAAGTGTAACTTGCAAGGTTAGTAGTTATGCCATATGCCATCACTGCCTTTAGAATGGATGTGAAAATTAACGACACCTGAAAATCTGGCTGTGGGTTTGGTTAACACAGAATTTTTCTGATGCTGAAGCCAGTTTGACACTTGTGTTTTAGTGTCTATAACATCACTGGTGAGAGAAGGATTTTGCCTTCTCGCTGGGGAAAGCTCATTCTGAGACTCTGAAAAACATATTAATACACCAGAGAATTCTTCATGAAAACAGGAGAGGCAAAAAAGACTGTCCTGGAAGAGAAGGGTTTTGAGCAATTTGGATCTTACTAAAGACAAACATCAAAGCACTAAGGAATGAGAGCTGGGCCTGTGAGAGATTCAGTCACTAAAGTTTGAATGGAAGGGAACAGGACTTTGTACTGATAACATTTCAATAAGGCTCTGCAGAATGAAATTATGATGGTGTTTGCTTCAAATTTTCTTTGAGCTTCCTGTCAGAGACTGACATAAAACATTTTAAAATTACACCAACTGGGTTCTGTACTCTTAAGTGGCACCTCTCAGAGCCAGCAAACTCTCAGGTTTGCTATGTGAGGAGGACTAGCAAATGAAAATGGACCCTGGCCTGATACCCCCCACTCCTTGAGGCTCAGCCCTTTGCCTGTTGAGAAGATGCAAAGGTATCTGAAGTATTTCACTGAATTTGAGGGGGATTTCTCACAGGTATAACTTGCACAGACTCCGTATGTTAGTGTGCATGCAAGTGTGAATCCTGTGTTCTTAGGTATGTTAGATTTGTATTCGAGTTAGACCTATAAGTGAATTACTGTCATGCCTATAGCAAACTACATAGAACCTACTGCTAAATTTTTTTAATTAGGCTTTCAATTTAAGTGCTGTTAAAACCTTAGGCCTAAACTGTTTGTCAAGTCCAAACCATGTTTGACAAGGAAGTCCACTCTGAATCTTATGACTTGAGGACATCCCTTCACCCTTTTTGTCCTTACCCTTTTACATTCTTACCTTGTTTGCATGCCCAACCTCCAGCTAGATAATTTTTGGTTGATTTTAGATTTTCAGTCTGATTTATTTTAGATTTTTAGTCCTATTTTTTTGTATGCTTTAACCATCCAGTAAGTAGTAGGGTGACCCTTGCCAACAAACTTGGTTATTGCTTTTACTTTTATATTAATCCTTCTTTTGCCAATACTTTTGCTGGTTTTTCCTTGAGTGACATAAATCATTCATTTGCAACAGCTTGTAAAGAATTTTGAGGGTGGATGGCAGAGGTGGAAAGAAAAAGCAGCTTTTCCAATTCCTCTTGGGGAAAAAAAAGAAAAAGTAAGTGTGTTTTCATTTTCATGAAGAACATTTTCCCCCAAAATTTCTGCTTTTTTATTATGAATGTTGCACACAATGCACTTAAGTTGTCAGAATGCTGCACTGTATAAATAGGCTTTGTTTTAGGAAATTTCATTTCCAAGTGAGAGGACACTATGCCTACAACATTTCCTCATGGCACTTTCAATGACTTTCTCTGCTTACCTTGCTCATAGCTGTCAAATCTGGCGCAGACTTGTCTCTAATGATCAGATTATCTGCAGCAGAGTACAGAGGATGCTTTTTCATCTTCATACATTGTGTCAGAAATTGAAGAATGATTAATTTTCAGTGTTTGATCTGTGAGTGCGTTCTAGAGACTCACCTGAAGATGTAGCAGGATACAAAACTGAACACACATCAATAAACTTCCTACTTAAAAAATAAACTGGTGACAGATGCATCATTAAGTGTATAATGCACAGGAAGTGTAAATGGGAAACCCAGTTATTTGTAGATATTTTGACTGGGGGTTATTTGTCTTTCTGTTGTCCTAAGTGTTAGTAGGGACAGAGAGATTACAACACCTCCTGGACTGTGGCTCATGGAGGTAATTTTTGTTGGACTTAATAGTGGTTACCGCAACACTGTAGACATGGATTGCCCAAGGAAATGGCAGTGCATTATATCAACCATATAACCACATTTTTAATGAATTTATTCCATGTCTTCTTCTTACATCCAGATTCCTTTTTCCCTCTGACAGTGCTATAGACTGGTCTTTAAATAGGTGGGGCCAGAGAGATTCTGCAGGCATTTGGCTGATCTGCTGTGGCAGGGGTCAGGACTTTGTTCTGTCACAGCTCTATTGCCCTTTTACTAACCTATTGTCCCTTCTTCAGAGATATCTAATCTTAGAGTATTTGCCTCTGCTTTGAAACTCTTTTCAAGCCTTTTCTGATTTGACACAGATACTTTTTCTTCTGATCCTTACAGCCAGGGTTATAATGTTAGTCTCAGATATTAGCCTCACTGTAGATGTGGGCTACTCCTGATTGAATCCACTGGAACACAGTACTGAGAAATTCATTAATTGTTCATGTGTGTTAAACAGACAGGAAGCCTGCTGTCAGAGAATCACCAGTAATAAATTCCTTCACAGACTATTAGGAATAAAGAGAAACCTTTGGAACAGGCATGTCAACACTTGTCACAGTGCTAGAGTCCTCCTGCTATTATTTTCCCTTTCTGCAGTCTCATTTGATCCATCTAGACAGATGTAATGTTATTAGACACAACGACGTATCACCTCACAGCCATCCTCCTTTTGATTTTATGTGTGTCAATAAAGTACTGTGGAGTTGCCTGGTATAACAATGTCAAAGAATGAATGTCATCTCTTTCTCTGTTTAGAGTGATTTTAAAGGACTCTGTCCTTATGTGTAAGTCAATATAGTGAGGTATGGAAGATATTCTTCAAATACAGAACTGGCCTATTCTAACATTTTTCTTTGGGAGAGCATCTGTAAGATGAATTTTAAGTGAAACTTCTTTCTATGACACCTTCCACATATATTTTCTACAAAGTTCTTTCTTTTTCCATGTCACTATTTTTTAAAAATCGCTTACTAAGGTGATGTATGGATTGCTTAGAAATGGTTTATTTTGTTTTATATGCTTTGTAGGGACTATAGAGCTCTGGGACCAAAGAAGAAGGCTTTGATTTCTGCATTGCTCATTCCACATTATCACTGTGCATGCAACCCAAAACCATAAATATTATATGAAACCTAATAGCTTTATTGAAGCAATGTGTCATGCTCCTTCTCCTTTGATTGCAGCACATCACATGGGGAAAGGATTGGAAAATGGCCTCAGTAGGGTTAGATTTCAAGGTCTTTATGGACCCAAAATGGAATGACGCTCTAGATATCCAAGTGTATTGGTATCCTACTAAGATGATGTAATTCTTATGCTCCTCACTCATTCAATTTATAACTTCTTGTACTCTGAGCTGGCCTTTTTAAGTGTCTCTTTTGCCTAGGATACTAAAAGAGCACAGACTAATAGGTGTTAATCTCCCTGGCAGTGGACTATTTGGTTTCAAAGAAATTTCATATCTCTCAACCCTTGTTGAAGCTGAGGAATACACAGCATTCTCTAAATTTGATGCAGTCAAAATGGGGGAAGGAAGAATGAAAAATCAATATGAAAAATTATTTTCATTTAACACCGTTGCTCTCTGACAAGATCATTACACTTTCTGTTTTCATTTCTGCCTTAGTCTGTTGAATGCTGAATTGTCAATTTATAGCTGGAGAGGTGGTGGATTTATTCCCTTCCTGCATCATATATTTCACAGTGAAATCCATTTCTGAAATAAAAAACTGCTGAGAGTGTGATATGAATAAGACTGATTTAACAATTAAAATCCTTCCAAAGAATGAGTTTTGACTTCTATTGCAGCCTTGTGAATGAGAGTGGAAATGCTACTAATTTAATATCTTGCCAATACTATGAATTTTAATAGTGTATTATCATATCAGTCATTTTATATCTGAGTCTAACTAGCAGTTGGATACAATTATTATAATGATTTCATATAATTGGTAAGCTGGAAGTGAGGGTACTTAACAGCTGGATAGAAGGCATAAGGCTTGAGAATAAGTGTTTGTTAAAGTGTTGTTCTCATCAACCTTTAGATTACAGCCCAGCACCCTGATGGTATGTCTTGAACCAGTCATGAATCACCAGTCCATCATCACATCATTTTCTTCCACTTCATCACTGCAAAAGATTAATTATTTGAGCAGACAGTAATGCTTAAAAATGTTTGGATATTATACTAGAAAATTGTGCCTAGCCAGCCAAAGTTCCTAGAAGAGTTAACTTCATAAATTCCAGATAAAGTGGAAGGTGAATTGGTTCATAATTTGTCTCAGTAGAGAGAACATATTGATGTGTGATTTTTTATCTTACAGAAAGAAAATTCTTGTTGTGGTTGTTTCTGGATTTTTTTTTTTTTAGAGAAACCCTCAAGTATCAAAGTGTAGTGGCTCCAATTTTGATGGAGACTAATCATTATAGACTCATTTTCCTGTCATGTAGACAATTCAACAAAACTACATGATGTGATGTTTTCTCCTGGTTTATTTTCCTTTGGCTAGACCATGTGAAACCTGTTGACAGTCTGTCTTTCCTCCTTGCTCCCTCAGTGAATACAGAATAGAGGGAAATTGAATTTTTTTCTAATGCATTTTACTCTTTTACACATAATTTTCACAGCTATGTGTATGTTCATTATACACACCTACCTGTGCATACATGAATATTTGATCAGCATTTTGACTCAGAAGATTAATCATTATCAGAAATTAATCAGAAGACTAATTTCTAGTAATGATACTTATCAAGAGGACCTGTAAATTAGAATTTAATTTGTGTCATTGTTGGCATCACAAACTTATTGAACTGTGAAGAAAAGGAACAGGATGATATTAAAAAGGGTGAACATATGGGGTGCTGAAGGGATTATAGGCAGTCTGTAATGGAATCACAGTGTAGAGTTTGCAGCCAAGAAAACACAAATCAAAGACTCTGCAACTCAAATGAAAAGGTGATGTGTGCCTTAGCAAGCTGGAGGAGTATGTGAATTTTTTTTCAGAAATAAGTTGCAAATGGAAAAAAGAAAGCTCAAGCAGAGAGAAACCTTTAATGGAAGGGACTGCTCCTCTACAAATGGCTACAGCATTTTACTGAAGAATTCAAGAAGGAACATATTTTTTGCTTATTCATTTATTTTTAGAGTTTAGCTGCCCTATTTCTTTATTGATAGAATATGAAATCTATCTTGAAGTATTAAATCCATACTGTTGTGGCATTTATTAACTTGACTAGAAGAAGGAAAGTAGACTGCATTGCTACACCAAGATTTTAGTGATTTTCTGTCTTTTATTCTCCTCTCACTGTTATGGTGACTAATTACTGAGAACATGCTGCTTTTACTGGGCTCTCAAGGCTAGCTAATTACACGGCTCTAATTAAATGATTTGTTATGCAGACTTAACTCTTCTAATTTCATAAAAAGTGGCTTTATACTGTCTTGAGAAACAGAAAAGGGGTACTTCTAACGTAAGTAGCAAAAATCTTTAAATCTTGATTTTCCCTCCAGAGGAAAAAAAAAGGGAATATAAGATACTCCACTGAAATTTTTCTTCCTGAAGAGAGTAGGATGCTGACAGTATCCTGATATTCTCTTTTCACATTTTTCACTTACTAAATTCTAATCTCTCTAAATGAAGGAGCTTGCAGGAGCAGAACATGGTAGGAGATATTTAAATGTTCTTTAAACCAGGTGGCATTCTTAAGAATGAGCTATTTGGCCAGTCTTCAAGAAATAACCTATTAATCTCAATTTATTTTCAAGTAGAAGGACTTACTTGGAAAACGCAACTTCATTTGATATCATATGCAAAGATTGCTCCTAAAAAAGACTGGGATATATAATAAAGTTATTATGCATTGCATTTAGTCCCCATTTTGAAAGCCTGGGGAAAATTAAAATACATTGTTGTTTGGTTTATTTAAAAGCTTTAGGATCAGTGAATAATATATAAAGAGTGTGTATGAAGTGATGTTATCATTGCTGTAAGCAACTTATTCAAATCCATTTCTATAATTAACAAGGTTTATTGTGAAACCATGGTTTTTAGAAATGGATGATATGACAGGATACAGCTACAGCTTCCACATCAACACATATCCCTGGAATGCTTTTAATAACACATTCATAAGTTACTTATGTGTTTGCAATATAGCTGGCCTTGTCTCAGCTTATTGCACACTGATGTTGTGATATTTAAGACATTAATAAATTACAGGCTCAAATTTATGGTTAAGTCTAGGTATTCGATGAGTTAGCTCCATTAATGTGATCCATACATACCATACGGACACAGTTTTTGTAGAAAAGATCTCAGCACACATCATGTTTTTGAATGCCTCAGATGTTCATTTCTCATTGTACAATTTTTTTTTTAAAGCATACATGAAAGATACCTCACAAAATTTTATGTAATGACACATATCCTTGGTATAAAAAAAAAATCACTATCACTATGTCTTTATCAATTCTTCCTTGGAACTAGAGAGAAAAATAAAGAAATATTCTGGAATAACAATGGTTTATACTGGCTGACACATGATCTGTGACATGAGCACTGGCACTCAGAAAATGCTCAGGATTTCTTTTTTTTTTTAAAGAAACATCTGATAGGAAAAACTTGGGAAAGAATGCTTTGATGTTTTAATAAGTTCATATAATTTATATCTCTTTTTTCTCTTTTTCCATTTATACATCCTATTCTTTCTTTCTCAAACTAAAAAATGTTCTGCTTTTTGATCTATTTGATATTGAAGTGGAGGCATTTCATCACCTAGATAAAGATCTATAAATATGTGCTATAGCTAGTGATAGTATTTACCAGGACTTATCATCATTTTTCCTGATGTAAAAGAGAATCAAAATGTTTTAACAGCCTACTTGGTTTTTTTTTATCTAATATTACATTGACTTGCCAAATCAAAAATTTGATGAATGATGTCATCTAAATTCAATGGGCATCCATAGAAAGAGAAGTGATTTTAGGAAGAGAGGGGGGAGAGAAAAGTGTGTCTTAAAATTTGGAAATTATGAGGAAAACTGCAATAGAAATATACACTGTAAATGATAATGTTTAGAATATTATGCTAAACTGGCATCTTCCCTAAAGACACTTCCAGGGAAATTCTACCTGAACTCCAAAGCTATGTAAACAGTTAGATCCCATCACTTCATTATGTTTAGAGACATGAAACCTAAATTAATTTTTGTTGTCAGGTTTCTTGAAAGATTTTGTTTCTGAAAAACCTTTAAACCTTGCTACACTTTAAAGAAGGTTTCCTTCACACCTATAGAGTTCAGTTGGTTTTAGAAAAATTGTATTGTACAAGTCTTAAATTTTATCATATATTGTGCTACTGAATGCTTCTAGGTAATGGAGTGAAAAGCTGGATGCTACAGTCCTGTGAAGCTTTGAAATCCCTCTCTTTGCAGAGGATAATATTTGGGCCTTTCTGCTTTTTTGATTTAGCAATCCAAACATAGCATTGGTAAGATTTTGTAAATGGCTTTTGGATACCTAGCCTCAAGCATTTAACATCCAATGGGACCAATGCAGAACCATTCTTACTGTCACTTTTCATTCTCACCTAGCTCAGCAGATACATTGACATGATTAGAAACAACAAATTAAGTAAACTTCATAAATATTTTCACCAGAAGTCAGAACTCTAATGTTATGACCCACTCCACAAAATGAATCAATTTTATTGTAAATGATTATGGTCTAAATACAGCATTTTGCACCTTCTCCTTCCAATTTATGTTGCTTTAAATTATTATGTAATATGGTTGTAGATGTTGAATTTCCTCTGGCATTGGATGAAAAGAAAAGCATTTTTTCTTAGAGTATTCCTTCAGAAATATTTTGTTTCAGCCATTGGAATGAAACAGATACTACTTATGTAGGGAAAGATGGTTCTCCGAAAGGACACTGCTCTGCTGGGAAATCTGAAATAAAATCATTGATGAACTGCTCATCTTCCCACACATGTGCTCTGGTGCAAGAAAGGCTGGTGGCATTTGCAGCAATCTATCTGTGTTTTGCATGTTAATTCTCTCAAGTTCTTTAACCATCTGTTTCTTGCAAGAAATCAGGCTGACTGGTCTTGTGGTTTTTTTTTTTTGTTTTGTGTTGTTGGTTTTTTTTGTTGCCTTTTGTTTGTTTGTTTGTTTGTTTGTTTTTTGGTTTTTTTTCCCCCCACACTTGCTAGAACAGTAAATCTTGGCACTTCAAATGCTTTTGTTCTTTTGTTCTCTGTTAGCTTTCTATTTCACATGGCTAGACCCATGACTTGCAAACCACAGCATGGCAGTTGTGACCATCAGCTGGCTGCTTCAATTATAGTGACTTTTATCTCAGCTCTTGGAAGGAGGGTGTTATAGATCATGCATGAGGTCCAGCCAACTAGCTGACCAGAACTAAGATTCTCTTACCTCACATATTAATATAATTTTGTAACTCATAAAAAACGTAACTTACAGGAACCACATTCATATGTACAGTATTCTGCCTGAAATATCTACAGAAATAGCAATATAAATGTTAGATGACTTTTTTCTTATTATAATAAACTGCTTTAACAAGTGTGTTTGTATGTTTTGAGGCTATTTTTACCTTGATTTTTTTGCTGTGAGGAAATGAAACCAAAGAAATTTCTCTCAACATCCCTTCTGGGACTGCAGAGATCCCCACACATCAAACCCCAAGTGTACTTTTACCCTTACTAATTAGACCAATCTTGGATTTATCCCTCACTTACAAACTGTATGAAAACTGTGAAGCAAAGATTTTGGGATGCCAGATGTGAGTAATGGCCTCATTCTAGTGACTGCATCTCTGTACACTTTGCAAACTTGCAGAATTATTCAAGGGAACTCAAAGAATGCAACAGATTTTGTCTCTCCTATCTCCTCCCACAAAATCCCTGATGTTTCAGTTCATTCAGTGTCTTTTCTTTATGGTAGGTACAAGAGTGTGCCTAATCAACAGCACATGGCATTTTTCCAATAGGCAAAAATATTTCTGTCTTCTGCTTACAGATTCTAAAGAACAAAGAAAATCAGAAAAAAACTATACGTCTTCAGAGATGTTAGGAGAAAAAACAAATTTGTGAGAGTACAAACTCAGTCTTATCACTAAATCATATATGGGTTTTGCCAAACCATCTGCTTGGAGAAAGATTCACTTTGGGAGGTAGTTTTCAAAAGTATTCCTTGGAAAAAAAGACGTTGTTTACAAGCTGAAGATTTCAATGGAATATTAAAGGCTTTCTGTTTTCTTCCTTCAGGAAGGCTTGGTAAAATTGTAGTAGGAGATGAAATGGAAATGTTTTGTGCTACCTCAGAATTTAAGGGTCTGCTGTGCCTGAAACTCTTAGAGTGAGGAGCAAGGAAGTTCAAAAGCTTTTGTACAGACTCTCTGAAAAATGTATCTTAAAAATCAATGCATTGAACCAATATTTAGTACAGGGATCTCGGAGTTCTAAGCCAATAGAGTGGAAAAAAGGAGCACAATGAAACCACAGAGATGTAAATTCAGCTCTTTTGTGTTAAAAAGACACCCTTCTCATTCTAAAGGCTCCCGCAAAGGAGGTCTGACTACAGCTGCTCTGGAGTAGATGGGATTTTAGCTACAAGATGTAGAATCAGTTTTGAAACTCTTACCCCCACCTTCATCCTGAAAAGAACAAACTTCACTCTGTAAGAGTACAGAATGGGTGAAGGGTCTGAGTGTGGAGGCAAATCAAGGGGACTCAACCAGAATGGCTGCTTCTTTCAGTTGTTGTTATGATTTTTCTGTTTTTTATTTCAAAAGTCACTGCAGCCCATAGAGAGAAATAGATATTTTTTAGGCACTTGAGGAACTCAGCTTAGTGCCTCTGAATTGCCATTAACTGCAGAGGGCATCTCAGAAATTTACCTTCACTAGGAGGAATTTGGGCTTTGTCATAAATGATAACTCTGCTTGAAGAGAGATTACTGTAAGCAGCTTACTGTGGTATGGTTAAGCAGAAGAAAACAAATTCACAAATTAAAAATAAGTTTGATAAAGTAAAATCCATCGACAAATGGCTGGATTTATGTGTAGGTGCGATCTCAACTTCAAAAATAAGGGTTGTACCAACTAGGGCAGCTCGTAAAACACTGCATCCTTCTCAAGTTGTTTGATCTGTGTTTGTATCCTCTCTTCTCCAGCCAGAGAGATGGAGCAAAACAATAGCCAAGCATAACTTCCAAATCAACAGGTGGAAAACCAACAGTGAAAATAGAAGCAATTTTATAATTCCACTACTAGGGTAACTAAAATGTGGGAGATAAGAACTTGTGTAGCTGACATTATCACCCGAACAGCTTAATATAATAATAAAAATAATAAAAGAAAAAATTAAAAAAAAAGAAGTTTTCTGCGCTTGGGAAGAACTGTATTCAACTATTCTAAAACTTGACTATATGAGATTCTCAAGTCAGTTGATTTTATATTCTCTCAGTACTTTTGTCTGCAAGCAAAATAAGTGAATTGCCTGGGCTTATTTAGTAATAAATTGAAACTTGCTTGATTTAGCATGAACTAGTGTGGCAGAGAGCAGCTAAATATTGTTGTGGGAGAATGAGGAAGATGGGCAAGGGACTCCCTCGTTCCTCAGGTATTAATAACTATTCAGAGTGAGACTTTTCAGCAGAGAAATATGCATCCTAAAAATGCTCCTGCTCTCATCACAGATGATGCCACCTGGAACTGTATCATGCTTAGTAAAGTTGGGTTTTTTCCCTCTCTTAGATTATTTATTTGTGCAGTTCAGGCAAACCTATCATAAGTTAACATTGAATGTTAAAGCAAAATTTTAAAATTAAAAATGAATTTTAAATTTAAATTTAAAAAAAGACATTTAAAATTGTCTATGAATTTTTCCCATCTACTTCTACAAGAAATTGAAATACTTTATAAGAAATATTTCAGTTTTTCTGTGATAGCTCTGTTGCATATCTGCAGGAGCACAGTTTCCACCTTTTTTCTTTTAAAGGGAAGGTTCAATGACTTTTTGTCAGGGTTTTCCATTTAGTTTCACTTTGGTTGGCTAGTTGTTTTGGGACAATATTTTGAAAAACAAAATCTTAAAAGTAGTGAGTTACTTGTATAGAAAATACCACAGAATTGTTTTGAATATCAGAGGATCATTTCCATCGGTTTCATAAAGTCCTTGATTAGGAATTAAAATGGTAATCCTGTCTTGTGAAAGGGAGTTAAATTGCTGTTATCTCATTAAGAAGCTGATGAAGGTTTTCTGAGTATTTCAAAGTTAATTGTGTCTTAAAACCTTACATGTTTCACTGCAAGGAGAATATGAATTTAAACTTATCAGTTTGACGGAAATTTTATAAAAACAACATCAGTGGTGTTCAGCAAATATGACAATTCATTTAATATGATAATTGAATTCAGGAAAAATAGTAGGAAAATAAATACATTATTTAGGCAGTACTCTGCAGGAAAGAAAATAAGAAAAAATAAAATCCAGAAGCAATGCAGTATTTTAAATTTTAACTTTTTCAATGATGGTTTTATATATTTGTTTAAATTAAGTTTCCCTTAGAAAATGTGCATTTTCCTTCCCTGATGTTCCTTCTTTTGTGTGGAACTGATTTCACTTCATTTAAACACGTCTAGTGAAGAGGAATCACACAGATATTCTAAAATCAAAGTTTAACCTTGAGCTCCACATTTAAAGATTCCGCCTTGCTGTGAGGTTTCTATGTGTGCATGTCTTTGTTCATTCCTTTAGAGAAAACAGGAGCATGTTACACCAAAAAGAGAACCACATTGTATTAATTTTGAGTTTCTTATTTGATTCAGCAGCTATCCATTGCGGAATATTTGATTTAGATTAATGCAAGTGTTTCTATGCCAGACACCTTCCCTGTCACAGAATTTAAATGGAAAAGAACCACTGCTGATTTGTAACTCAGAGTTATCATGGCATTGCTCTCATAACACAATTGTCTTACATTGCTCTGGCTGGTTCCTCCAGGCCCCAGCATCACAGCAAATGTCCAAATATCCCTTTTTATCCTGTCAATAAAGTATTTTTCTCTCTCTGTGCTTCTTTCCTGTGGCAAGTCCAGGGTATCCACTAGTTTGGAGAGAGGTTGTTCTTGCAGTAGTCAGCCAATGTGCCAGTGTATCTGAACTTTGGCCAAAGCATTCTTTGGCAGCTTCCTGAGCCTCTGACATGGCTAAAGGCTATTCTAAAAAAGAGTCTAGAAACCAAGGCAAGGCCAATGAGATTTACAGAATGGAACCCACGGGGTGATGGTGGGAAAAGAACTGATAAAACTTCCACAATATTTCTAAGATGCATATAGAGAATGAAAATCTGAAATCTAGAGCTGGAGGCTTAGCAGAATGTCACAACTACCAGCCTACTCTTAAAATGGCTTTGCATTTGAAAGCCTGTCACTTATCTACTTAAAGTGTCTGACTTGGAGAGTAGTTTAAAATTAACCCCAGCTAAAGCTGTTCCTGATACTGTGCAGAGTTACCACTGTGTTTGGAGAGCCCATCTGCACTTCAGGGATCTGTCACCAGGGTCAGTTGTTTGTTGCTTTTCCAGCCTTTCTTGTGTCTGTTTATCTCTCCCAGGCATTTACCTTTTTATATTGTTATTTATTTTGTAGGACTTTCTTCTGGTTTATTTCTGTTTGACATTTACATCTGTTGGCCAGGTTGAAAGCTGGTTTCTAAAGCCATCAGGAAGGCAGAGCATACTCCCAGTCCTTCTCCAGGTAGAGGTACAACATGTGCAGGAGACCTGGAATGCCAGTGATATCCTGGACTGCATGAAATGAAGTCTATTCAGCAAGTCAAGGGAGGTGTGCACCCAACTCTAGGGTCCTCAGCACAAAAATGATGTGGGTCTTCTGTGGAGACAGACTGAAAGAAGTGAAAAAGAGAAAAAAACCTTAATATTCGACAATAAAGTTTTCCATTATCCATCTCCTGGTCTATTTTTCTTTACTGAATTAAAACAGTTGATGCTCTTCTTTTAGTTTTATTTTAAAATATTTAAAAATAATAATATTTGAAAATTAACTAATTTCCTCCTTTCTGTAAAGGTGATTTTTTATTTCTTATTAAAAGGCAATGTGGCTTTTCAACTTTCTTCTCTTATAAACTGAACAACAAGAAATAGATCAGTCTGCTGTTAAATCTCTGGGTCCCCATTAATCTCAATCATGTGTTACTCATGAGATATATGATTCTCATCCAGTACTATTATACCGGTTTCTTTTTCAACAAGTCATTTTTATTTTATTCTCCCTGGATAGTGTATCTACTTGACATATAATTTCAGTAAATTCCATCAAACTGGGCAACTCCAGCTTTTTTATTAATAGGAAATGAAGACTATTGCTTTATAAAGTATTTTTCCTAGACTTAATAATGGTTGGAGTCAAATTTATTACTTTAATTCTTCAATAATATTATCAATAACAATAAATCTGTGCTGCAACAACATTATTTGATTGGGACATTGAGATAAAATTATGATTCAGGATCAAATTTGCACTGGGCCTTGCTTGTCTGCCTGAAAATTTACCCTCTACAAGTTGCCCTGGTTGGCATCAGGCAGCACAGAGAAAGCAGAGCTGGTGTGCCAGTGGCTGGGAAGAGAGGAGCTGAGGAGGAGGCAGGCTGAGGGCATGGTCCTGCATCAAGCCCAGCTGCCTCTGCTGCCTGCTCTGCCTTTGGCTTCTGCTGCCCTGCAGGAAGAAAGCACTGCCCAGGGACTGTGTAAGGGAAGTAACAATTTATTTCCTTTTCCTTCAATGAAGATTTGTGAGAGCCCTGCTGGAGTTGCCAGTGGGTTGGCCTCTTGCAGGGCTGGGGAGAGTCCTGGGGGCTGGGGACCCTTCTCTTAACGGGGTGCAAGGGTCCCCATGGCAATTGGTCCCAGCCCAGGACAGGGGTGGAGGGGCTGAAGCTGCTGCCCTGGGCAGAGGGATCTGCCACTGTCACCACCTCCTGCTGTGGTTCCTCCGGGGGCCTCTCCCGCTCCACGGGGACCGGCACAGGTGGGGGGTGGCTGGGACCCCCAGGGAAAGCAGCCTCCAATGTGCCAGCTTCCTCCTCCACATCATAGACTTTGGGGTCATGGGCAGGAGCCCCCATCCAGGAGATGCTGGTCTGGGAGCTGCTGGGGCTGCTGGAGCTGGAGCTGGCAGTGGCCACAGGGCCGTTGTTCTCATCCCTGGTGGCACCAGAGCGCAGCAGCCTCTGGGCCTCCTCGCTGCACTGGCCCACGATGACGCTGATGATGCCATGCACCAGTGGAGCCATGTGCTGCTCGAGGACAGGCTGCAGCCCCTGGACCAACACCTCGGCGTTCAGCCCTTTGACGCACAGGTCGTGCAGGATGGAGCTCTCTGCGGCCTCAACCAGCCACCACCAGCGCCGGAATATCCCCTCCAGCCTCCGGCGCAGCCAGGGCCGCACGGGCTCCAGCAGCTGCGGCTGTCCATGGAAAAGTCCGGCCCACACCTCGGGCAGGAGGCCACCCGGGAACTCCAGCCCTGAGGGGCCCTGCTCAGCTGGGGACACTGTCCCCTGTGGAGCAGCGGGACAGGACACCACAGGGCCATGGGGGCTGTTCTCATCCAGGCGGCCGGGAGCTCTCCCTGCCTGGCCGGTGGCCACTGGCAGCTGCTCGGGGGCGGTGCTGGCCGTGTCCAGATGCTCGTCCACGTGCTCAGAAAGCCTGATGGTCTCTATCGGTGTCCTGCAGAGCGGGCACGAGGGATTTCTGTGTGCCCACCGCAGGATGCAGCCCAGGCAGAAGCGGTGGTGACAGGGCAGAGCAGAAGTCACATCCTTCCGAGAGTCCTGGCAGATGGGGCAGTCGCCGTCTGGCTCTGTGGCCATACCAGCAGTGATGGCTCCGGGACTGGCACCGAGATCTGCCAGGAACAGGCCCTGCCCGGCACCAGAGGGGCCTGGCTTGATCCCCTCGGCCTTGCCCGCTCGCTCAGTAGAGTTCAGGCTGGAGCCAGAGTGGCCCTGCCAATGTCTGAATGGAAGCAGTGAGGGGCACAATGTCACAATCCATGCCCCTGTCATGTCAAAGTCCACTCCTCTCTGACACCAGCCTCCACCCCCTGCGACAGCACAAAAGGCATTCCAAGTCCTTGGAACCCCAAGATAAGCAGTGAGGGAATGTGAAGTCACAGTGCAGCACTGCCTGATGTCACCATCCACAGTTTGGTCACATGAGAGTCCTGTTGTAGGAGATGAGGTAATATTTTGCTGAAGGTCATTAGGTTAAAAGGTTATTCAGTAAAAATCCAATAAAACAATAAAAAGGTTATTATTTCTATGTGTTGTTGTTTCTGGTTTGGATTTGCTCCAGTTAATTTGTTGGGTGTTGCTGTGAGCTAGGAAAGCGGCAAGGTTGAAAACCAGAACAAAAAGAAAGTAGGATGAGAGGGGACAGAAAAGTAGGTGATTAGGAGAGAATAGAAATTCCTGAGCACCCAGCTAATGGGAAAGGGGATGGGGACTGCCCCTGGCCAGGAAAGGGGATATAATACAGTAATTTTTTTTGATAATGTATGTGTTCGGCTCTTGGGGGAAAGAGGGCATACCTGCAGCTCAGGTGATTTGTTACTAATAAACAGCTTTTGCCTCCACGACTTTGTCCCCATTTAATTGTGTCTAAAAGTCCATTTCTAGCACTGTGATGACACAGCAGGCCTTCCACCCCTGCAGGCACATGTTGTCAGGAGAACAAAGGAAATCCTGTTTCCTAGTTTCAATTTCTACATCTCCATGATGCTCTACCTCAGCACCTGCATCACATCTCCCTGGCCCTGTCTCTAATGCCTGCTCCTGACACCTGCCATGGTTTCCTGGGAACAGTCCTGGTCTCTACTCACAGGGCCTCTGGTCTCTCTCCCTGGGAGAGGCCATCACATCCAGGCCTTCCAGGCCAGGCCCTGTACAAGGTTTTGTCCCTTTTGGTTTAAAGGTCAGAGTTTGTCCTCTCTGCAGCCCTGCTGGATCGAGAGTGATGGGCACAAGGACACTTTGCAGCTGTGTTTAGGGCTGTGGGGCTGTTCAGCCTTGCTTGCTCAGTAGAATGGGTCCTGTCCAGGGGGACCTCAAATCCGGGAAGGAATTCTCTCTGCCTTTTGTTTTGGCAGCAGTTCTTTCATTTGCTCAATGACAAGGCCAGGCCTCCATCCTGGGAGCACTCCTGAGGTGACAAGGACACACTGCAAATGACAACATGTGGGCCCCTGAAGAAAGGATATCTGCAAATACACAAATGGTGCCCCAGGGGTGCAGCACGACTTTTCTCCTCCTGCCTGTGCTGAGTTGTCCTCCCCACCTGAATCCTGAAGCCTGGGAAGGGCACTGTGCCAGCAAGGTGCAGTCTGACATTTCACTGCTGACCAAACAAGGGCCCCATCCCATTGTTCAAGCTGCACAACTGTGGGAAGAAAGGAAAATGTGTCTGAATCAGGGCAGCCAGGCTGCCAGCAGGGTCTTGTGGGCCTCCCTGTGTTGTTGTGGGACACCTCATGGGAACTGACCAAGTGAGGGATAGCTGGAAGCTCGGCTGGAGGAGAAGGTTGGGATTTTTCAGAGATTGGGATGCTGCAGTTAAATGTCCCAGTTCAAGGCTGCTGCTGATCTCAAACTGGGAGGGGCTGTTGACTCTCTTGAGGGACAAGACGCCATGCAGAGAGATCCAGAGAGATTGGAGCCTTGGATTTCCCGTGGGAAAAGGTGCTGCCCCCATGGCCCTGGGCCTAAGGCTGTGCCCCACAGGACATGGGTGCCACCCGTGATGGAGCATGAGGGAAAGGCTGAGGAAGCAGAGCCCAAGGACTGTGTGAGGGAAATAACAACAATTTATTTCTTTTTTTCTTAAACAAGGGGTTGAAAGGGCCTTGCTAGTGCTACTGGTGGGGGGATCTCTTGCAGGGGTGGGGAGACTCCCCAGGGTCTGGGGCCTTTCTCTTTAGGGACCGCCGGGGCTGCCCAGGTGAGCAGCGCCCACCGTGGGTGGGAGCAGAGGGTCTGGGGCTGGTGCCCTGGACAGAGGGACCTGCCTCCTCCTGGGGCTGGTCCTGCTCTGGGGACACCGGCACAGCTGGGGGGTGGCTTTGGCCCCTGGTGGGAGTGGCCTCTGTTGTGGCAGCTTCCTCTTCTTCCTCTGCGGAGGCTTCAGGGCTGCTAGCTAGAGTCCATGTCCAAGAGCTGGAGCTGGGGCTGTTGGAACTGGGGGTGATGGGGCTGTTGGGGCTGGAGGAGCTAGAGACGATGGAGCTGGAGGAGCTGGAGGTGCTGCTGGCTGCTGGGCTGTCATCCTCATCTGCAGCAGCATGAGAGTGCAGCAGCCTCTGGGCCCCTGAGCTGCAGTGTCTCACAATGATGTCGATGGTGCCATGGACCAGTGGCACTGTGTGTTCCTCCAGGATGCCCTGCAAACTCTGGATCATGACCTCCTCGTCTGGCCCATACACACAGAGAGCATGCAGGATGGCATTCTGTGTGCTCCTTGCCAGCCACCACCGATCCCTTTGGATGGTCTCCATCCTTTGGCACAGCCAAGTCCGCACAGGGTCCAGAAGTTCCCGTCGCCGACGGAAAAGCTGTGCCCAGACCTCAGGCAGGACACCGCCGACAGCTCTGGCTGCTGTCTCCTGAGGAGAAGAGGGATGGGCCGGCACAGGGCCATGGGGGCTGTTCTCGTCCTGGCCACCAGGAGCTCTCCCTGCTGAGCTCCTGGCCACTGGCAGCTGCTCAGGGGCTGTGATGACAATCTCTAGATAGTCACCAGCATCATCAGAAAACCTGACAGTCTCTATTGCTCCTCTGCACAGTGGGCAGGATGGATTTGTCTGTGCCCACTGCAGGATGCAGCCCCGGCAGAACTGGTGGCCACAGGGCAGAGTAGAAGCCACGTCATCCCAGGTGTCCTGGCAGATGGTACAGTTGCCATCCGTCTCTGTGGCCATACTTGGCCTCTGCAGCAGGATGAGGTGGATTGAGGATCAGGAGCTGCTCTCTGTTGCCGGTGTCACACCCTGCAGGAGAGGGGAGGAAAGATAAGGACATCCTCCCACCTCCCTAAAGCCCTGTCACCTGCCCACGTCTGACCGGGGGATGTTTCCTGTCAGTGTTGCAAGTATGCTCTGCCCCAGCCAGGCAGGGCTGGGGAAACCCTGCTGGTTGCTCTGGGATTGGCACTGGGACCTGCCAAGAACAGGCACCACTCAGCACCGGTGAAACCTGGATCCATCCTCCACACCTCACAGTCACGCTCGGTAGGAGTTCAGGCCAGAGCCTGACTGGCGCCAGCTCTGCACACATCTCTGTTTAAGCAGTGAGGAGTGTGATGTCACAATCTCACACTTGGTGATGTCACAATCTGCCTCTTGCTGATATCACCCTCCATCAGCAGGCAATGTTGTCAGGAGGAAGAAGAAAAAAAAAATTTTTGTCATGTCTTCAACTTCTGCATTTCCATGTTGCTCTGCCTTGGCCACCTGCACCCTGTGTCTCATCCCTGCTGCTGACACCGTGCCAAGGTTTTCTGTGAGGAGCGGAATGGTGGGACCAGTCAGAAATGACTGCCTGTGGCTGGATAATGCCTCCTCCTCACACATCCATGGAGCCTGTCCCTGTGGGATCAGTCTTTCCTTGTGCAGACATCCAGAACATATTTTCAGTGTCAATGGGGTGGTGCCTGAAGGTGTTTTGAGGAGCAGCACATGGTGGCTGCACCCTTGTGGTCACCCAGCTGATAGAGGTGCTGCCAACCAGAGAACAGCACAGGGCTTTCTGTCTTCCTCAGGTTGCAGGGAAATGATCCATGAAAAAAAAAAAAAAAAAAACCCAAAAAAAAAAAGGAAAAATTATCCTTTCCAGAACAGGAAAACACAAGCTTGGCTTCAGACACCCTCCAGGGGTGGGTGGGCTCTCCACATGTCCTGCACACTGCTTAGGTTAGCACTGTAAAGACAGAGCTTGAAACTTGTGATGGGACTGCCTGTGATTTCATTTTTAAAAGTAAAGTTTGAGATATATCAGGGGTTTGAATGAGTGCTCTATCATCTATTACATAATTAATGCAGCCTTAAAACACCATTTTCCATCAAAAAGGTATGTTGTGAAATGTAAAAAATTTTCCTACACATTCAATTTTAAATTAATTTAAATAATTTTAAATTAAATTACAAACTAATTCTGTACAAATTAAATAGACAGAATATTTTTGAGCTTTACCTGTAAGTTGTATTTTCACCTCTTTACTTTACATGATCTTGCTTGCCTAGGACAAAATTACAAATGTAAAATGGCAGTTGGATTTATGTAGGAAATACAGATATAAATCTTCAGAGCTCAGAAGCACAGAATATTTAAAATATATAACTTACTTTAAATAACCAATAAAGTAATAGTATTATTAGGGTGAGAAGGAGTCTTCTGTGGTATTCATATTACATTCTGTTTTGGCATGGATACCTGGATGACAAACAAGGAAGCAGATTTAAATTCACAATATCTCATTTGGAGATAAATATTGTGTTTATTTTGTATTTTTCACTTAGTGTGAATACAAAAAGTTAATGTGATAGAGACTTAAATGTGCAACAGCTCTGCCAACCCTGACTGCTCCCATCAGGATGAGGTGACATGTGACAGTGACAGTTTTTCTGCAGACCAAGGCTATCAGTGTTTCCATGTTTGTATTAAAGAGAAGGGTAGAGTGTAATTTTGAGCCTTAATGGAGGGCAAAGCAATGTCTAAATTCAAATGACTCAATTTTTTTTCTTTGATTACGTACTTTCTCTCATGAGTCTGAAAGTAAAGGATGCACTTTTTGGAAATGCTCGGAATTCTCTGTGTCCTCAGTAGTAGCCAAGTGACCCCTCAAACCAGTTCCCCTTGAGCTAACTAATCTAAAGTGCAAGGTCTTTTCACTTTTAAACACAGAAACCTCCCTTCAACAAACCAAACAAACTCAAACCAGCGTTCTGAATCATCTGGAAAAGATGACTTATTCAAGAAAGTATAATTTTGAACATGCAGAATTCTAATTATCATCCATTTAGATACTTCTTAAGCCAGACCAATGATGGTCTTTATAATGGTTTAACACAGCTGATTGAAATAAAGTCACTTGAAATTTGGCCTCAATTTTCAATGATGTTTCAAATATGAGACTATCCATCTCGGGGAGGAACAAAATGAATTTGCACAGTTCCATTATGGCTTTATGTTCAACAAACAGGCCCTCTCTTTCTACTTTCTCTGACCTTAAGCATTCAAGTAAAAACCCTGGCTTTGGAAATGAAGCTCAAATGTAACTGTTTCTGCTATTTTGCTTAATGTTTTTTTGCAGGAGCTGAAAATATTCAGTTGCAATTTGCTTTATAGCATGCTTTGTGATTGAGGGACTGAAAAAACCCCACCACATGAATTTCTACCATCAACACAAAATATGTAGAGTAGCATTGCAAAGACTCTTTCTCAATGTTCATTTTTTTCTTTACATATAATTTTATTAAACTTATACTTTGGAATAAAACTTACCTATCAGCCTTTCAGTTCAATTACAACAATTGTTTTTCAGCAGGATAATTTTTCTGTAAGATTAGACAGGAAAAGTAATCTCTTCAGAAAATCTACATATATGTGCAGTATTCTCATGGCTGGTTTCATTTTGAGGAGGTCTGGAATGGCTGCATCTTTATTGAATGAGACAATGAGAAACTTAATCTTTCAGGACAAGGAATTCAGCTGAACCATTAAATTACAAAATGACCCTCTGAAAATCAGAGCAAGGTCATTTAGACCAAATAATGTGCAAATATTATGGTCCAGTTCTTTGCAAGGCTGTATTATTTATAGGTTGGATTAACATCAGCACCTCCAAAATACACAGGCTTTCTTGGGAATGTTACAGTAAGGTAAGGAAGTAATGGGCAAGGAAGAACAGAGGGATGTGATCTGAGCAGCTAAAAAAGCACAGACAGTGTCATCCTTCTGGGGCAATTCTTCAAAGCAACCACTCAATAGAAACAGAAAGTGTGCTTTGGGGAATCTTGGCAGAGAAAGGTTCAAGGTTTGTTGAGGGGCAAAGCAGTTAATTTTTTGGTAAAAACTTTCCATGTGATTTTCCAGTTTCTTTCACCTAATTTCCAAATTAAATACAAAATTTGTCTCCTGTGTCTCTGTGATGCTTACAAACACAAGTGCATCCTTCTTCCAGAAGATAGGAAGAGGATGACGTACTGAAATATCCTCTGAGCTTCATGGGCATATGTCTCTTGTCCATCTCCTTCACACCTCCTTCCATTTCAGAGGTTTATTGTTCATCAGTAAGCTGGTCCAGTGAGTGACAGAGAACTTTGGGGACAAATACCCTGTTACTCTCTGTAGAGCCTGATGGGATTGTTGCAGAGATCCCGAGGCCAAACAGCTGAAGAGAGAAGACAGATGGAAATTGCCATGATGAAAAAGAGTTGGTGCTTGGTTCAAGGATTTAAGGAGAGACTATAGCAGAGTTGTCTCTCTGGATGCTGGCATCAAGCCAGGGGAATAGTCAGTCAAATCTAAATTCCAAGAGGACTGGACCAAAATGGACATAGAAAAAAAATGTATTTTTAAAAATTCAGAATACCTCAAGAACTGTTATCACAAAGATGCTTATGTTATTATTTCTCACTTATGCCAATTTTTTACCAAATCTTCTTTCACAGGCTCAGGTGATTTGTGGCTAAGAGCTCAGGTGTCCTGGAACATATTTAATGCTCCACTTGATATAGCACAAATCATATATCCAGCATACAGCTGGATTAATTATATTTGCTAGTTTCTACCAAAAGCCCATCTGGGGTAAAATAATTGCTTGGTTTTCTTTAAATGGTTCAAGGATGGAAATCATTTATCTAACTGGTTTACAAGCTGCCCATAATTTGACAGATTATTAGACCCTGGCACTAGCTCTCAGTGAGTTCCAGCTGGAATAGGGCTTTAGTCAGTGTTGCAAAGTTTGTGTAAAGGCTTCCACTTTAATTCTTTATCAGTCATTACTTAAACCTCTATAGCACAGAGATTTTTGCTTTCCTCTTTGTTTAGCTTTTCTTATCTTTGGGAGCTCTGTCTCACAAAAGGAGAAGTTCTCTTCTAGCTGTTGTGGGTCTTGTAGAAAACATTTTAATTTGGGATGCCAAGAAACTGGAAAGCATTTCTTTGCCTAAAATTCTGTACTCTGGTAGATTTTGTTCTGGTACTTTCAAATAAGGCCTTGTGTTCTGCTAGGGTGTTGTACTCACAGAACAGTGTGTCCCTAAATGGCAATCTCAAAGCAGAGTCAATAGGGATGGGCACCATCAACAGAAGACTTCTCTGGTACAGTTAACCCCCAGTTCCAGAATAGAATGCAAAAATATAATAATTGTTTTGTTGTGTCAGACCAAATATTTACTAAACCCTCTCATTCATTAGCCTGTCTCCAAAAGAAAGAAACAACAGATAGTCACAATCTGAAGAGAAAAGCAAGCACAAAGGGCAGCTATCCTGTGTTTTTCCCTTCATCCAATGGTTTATAGGTCACTTATTTCTTCAGTCAGGTAGTATGTTTTCATTTAAAGAAAAAAAATTAGCAGAGTTGTTTTACAAAATGTGTGAAACCTCCATGTATAGAAAAACATTCCAGAATTGATCTTAGTGGAGGAAAAAAACCTGAAAATGGGTAAAAATAACTTTAAGATGTGTGTTGTTCAAGCCATGACTGCTGGTCACTGATTTTTAACATGGACTGCCTTTTGAAGCCAAAAGACAATTTCAGCAAAAACTGAAGCTCATGAGATTTTCAAAAAACAAATAACAAAGAAACTGGAGCCTGACTGTCACTTGAGGTCATCAGAGGCTGACAAATGAGGAAGCTGGGAGTCTGGGGATCTCGAGCCCTGAAAAACTGCTCCAAGGCAATATGCACTTCTAGGATCAACACTTCTAGGGTAGATCCATGCTGTGAAGGAATTCCTCAGAATTAGAATGAGGTATCCTGGAGTCTGACTCCAGAGACATCCAGGTCAAAAGTCATATATGGAATTGTAGCTCCCACTGGTTTAACGATAAAATAAAAGCCTTCTTTTCTATATGTGCACTTCCCTTTAAGCACAAGCTTCTTTGAGTGTAAGCTTTTCACCATGACTTTTTTTCCAAATTGTGGAAAAAAAATTGTCTTGTGTTATCCTGTGTCTGTCAGGTACAACAAAACTAAGCAACCGGTATCTGCAAAGTTAAACATTAAAATCAAGTTTTCCACGACCTGAAAACACACCTGTGCATGACAAAAGAGAGAAGGGTGGCAGGAAATGTGCACAAAGACTGAGAGGAGAAGGAAGATTATAAAACTGTTTATCCTTGTCCATTATTCCACCTGAGTGAACAACTTCTGTGCAATAATTACAATGTAATATAACAAAATGATCAGCCACAGCATTAGGGATTAAAAGGTTACTTTATTTTAACAACTGTACCACTGCTGTGGGGATGGGGCATATTGTCACTCCTTACTAATACTGTAGATAATATATTATTTCAAGTGGGTTCTGTCCAGTTGTGTGTAATGTGCACTGTTCTGTGTGAGATAAGTTGGGCTGCCATTGCAACTTTAAGTAACTTCTGGCGTCAAAAATAACGGTAAAGCATTCTGGTCACCATTTTTATTAAGCTTTAATTTCACCTTGTCTGTCAGATACTGGCCTCCTGTCCCCGGAGATCGTTGAAAAACATCTTTTGTGCTGATTGGAGCAGAACAACTGATTCAACCATTGTAAGAGTGTTTGCCCTTGACCTCACATTCACAGCAGAGTCTTTACAGACCAAAGGCACTGCTGCCTAGCAACTACTGGGTTTTGTTTTAGGTGCTTAAAACTTGAACAATCTATTTCAAAACTGCAAGAACTTTATTGAAATCCTATTTCTCCACAGTTTTTTTGCTTCAACAACATTTCCAACATTTAAAGATTATTTGTGGGACTGACTGAATGGAGACCTCACAAATGCCTTTTGGAAGTCAGACCTGGAAAGGTGAAGTCACTTCTCAAATGCACTGTGGACGCATTGGCCTTGGACAGGAAATGGCAAATGAAGACAGAGATGAAATTTCATCATTTAATCTGAAATGATGACAAGGTTTGCTTAGGGCTGCAGGGGTCAAGTCAGCCCCATCATGGCCTCTTGCTGGGCTGGGGAGAATCCAGAGGCCTAGGGGCCTTCCTCTTTTGGGCAGACCGTGTCACCCCAGGCAAGCAGCCTCTGCCCTGGCTGGGAGCAGAGGGGCTGCAGGTGCTGCTCTGGGCAGAGGGACCTGCCACTGCTGGCTGCTCCGGCTGCTCTGGCGCCTGCTGGGGCTGGTCCCACTCTGCAGGCCTGGGCACAGCTGCAGGGTGGCTGGGAATCCCACAGTGAGTGATCTCTGAGGTACCAGCTTCTTCTTCCACTCTGGAGCCATTGGTGGGGGTGCTCTGCTGGGAGCTGCTGGAGCTGAAACTGCCGGACTTGGATCTGCTGGAGCTGCTGCTCTCTGCTTGGCTGTTGTCCTCTTCCTCAGCAGTGTGGGAATGCAGAAGCCTCTGGGCCTTCTCGCTGCACCGGGTTGCAACAACTTCAATGAGGCCTTGGACCAGCGGTGCTGTGCAGCCCTCAAGGAAGACCAGCAGCCTCTGGGCCAAGGCCTCTGCATTTAGACCGCAGATGCAGAGGTAGCGCAGAATGCAGCTCTCTATGGCCTCAACCAACCACCATCGGCCCCGGCATATTTTCACCAGCCTCTCACACAGCCAGGGCCGCACAGGCTCCAGGAGAAACTGGTTTTGTTGGAACAGTCCTGCCCACACTTCGGGCAGAAGGCCACCCACAGGCTCTGGCTCCTGCTCATCTGGGGACAGTGTTCCCTGTGGGGAAGATGGAGGAGACACCTCAGGGCCTTGGCGGCTGTTTTCATCCAGGTGATCAGGAGTCCTCCCTGCTGGGCTATGAGGTTCTTGTGACTCTGCAGGGGAGGTGATGACCAACTGTACATAGTCCCATTCATCCTGCTCAGAAAACCTGACGGTCTCTATTGGTGTCCTGCAGAGCGGGCACGAGGGATTTCTGTGTGTCCACCGCAGGATACAGCCCAGGCAGAAGCGGTGGTGACAGGGCAGAGCAGAAGCCACATATTTCCAAGAGTCCTGGCAGATGGGGCAGTTGCCATCTCTCTCAGTGGCCATTTTTGTCTCAAGCCAGACTGGCCCAGTGTCTGCTGACATCCAGCTATAAGCAGTGACATGTCACTATAAATCCCCTGGAGATGTCACAATCTGACACTCAGTGATGTCACTATCCATGAGTCAGCAAAATCACAATGAGATTCCACCCCTGCAGACAGCAGGACAGGAGGACAGCATCAGGAGAAAGTGAAAACACCAATTCCTTTTTTCAGTTTCTACATTTGCATGTTGCTCTACCTCAGTGATCAGCATCACATGTCCTTGGTCCTGTGTCTCATCTCCACTCCTGACACCTTGCCAAAGTTTCCTGGGAGGTGGTGGGGTCACTCCGCAAGGGCAGATCTGTCTTTTCTCATTGTGCTCCCAAATCCATTCATCTGCATTGTGCAGGGAGCTGTAAATCAGTGCAGCCAGGTTCCCATCAGGGTCCTCTCCGCCTCCCTGGTTTTTTGGGTTTTCCCACAGCTCATGGGAAGTGACCAAGTGAGTAACAACTGGAAGCCTGGCTTGAGGTGAAGCGAGTGTTTTAAGCAATAGGAGAGTTTTTCTACCTTTCCATTACCATCTTTGACATATCTTCTCAGGAGAAAGGTCTCATCACAGCAGTCTGAACAACCCCACCCTGCTCAGGCCTAAATACCGAATTTATACCAGTGCTGGCCAACCGGGTCCTTCCTGAGGTCAGTATGAGCTGAAAATTCTAAATCAGAGCTCCTGCTGTTTTGGAGAACAAGCCTGTTATCTCAGGTTCTGCAGCAGTGGTGTGGTCAGTCGGAACATCACCTCTACTCCTTCTCTGCACTAACCCCAAAGGCAGCACTGAAAGTGTCATCTGGCTGATCCTGGATCATTCTCATTCCTCAGGGCAGGAACTTTTAAGGATCCCTAGAGGGTTCCAGTTCTTTAGGGGAGAAAAAAAATTCAAAATACCTAACCATTTGTCTCCTTGTCAGGGAATTGTATGAGTATACTTGGAGATGAGAATCTTGACTGCCAGATCCTGGGTTTTCCTCTCCAGACACCTGTTGTTTACAAGCAGGTTGGGATTAATTTGTTTGGGGAAATTTGCATTTCCAGTAAGATATTATTTACTGAGTCCTGTAACCCTTGGTTCTTCTATTTGTGTCTGTCAGATTTGCATCTACATCAGGTGAGACTACTCCTTTTCAGCTTTCCTTCCCTACGTGATCCTTCACAAATTTGAAAATTCAGTTTGTATAAAATTTTGAATCATAGATTAAGGTATAAATAGAATCAGATTGCCAAAGACCTCTAAAACCATCAAGTCCAATCACTAATCCAACAGTGCTAAGCCCACCACCCAAACACATTCCCAAGTGCCACACTTACGCATCTTTAAATCCCTTTCAGGTATGGTGACTCTATCAGTGCCCTGGGCAGCCTGTGACAGGGTGTGAAGAAATTTTCCTGCTTTTTTGCAGGTGTTGGGAGAACATAATAGCATTGAGTGTCAAAGAAGTTTCTTATTGAGGACAGGAATTAAAATACCACTTGCATTTCAGAATATAATCACAATTCTTCAAAATCACTGGAAAAGGACAGTTTTAAAGAAAGTATGTAACATGTGTCAGTCAAAACACTGCAGCAGATTTCCTGTTTCAGACTGTTGTTTACAAGACACTTCAGCAGACATGATGTCTGAAGCATTATGAAGTTTTTCCATGCCAGAATTTGTTTATGGAAAACACTTTATTGCAGATTATGATACTCAGATGTAGGAGCAAATAAAATCCAAAATCTGTTCCTAGTTATAATGCAAAACCTCAAGAGATGAAGGTTAAGCCCATGGGCAGTCAAGATCCATACACGCACTGCAGTCAGCAGGAGAGGGAAACAGTTGGGGAGTTCTGAACACTTTCTGGCAAAATTTTGACAAAAAAATTCACTACAAGTAGTGGTACATGAGGGATACTTGGGGATGAACCTGCCTTTTCTCCTCCTTTTGGGGATCTTTGGATTATATACTTAATTGTGCTTGTTTGGGGAAGAGAATAATTTTTCTAAAGTGTTATGAGTACAGAAGGATGAAAGGAATTTTCTTTCTTAATCCCATTATTTGTGCTCATGCTCACTGATCTAAAATAAAATGAAACTTTCATCCTTTATTGCCATGTGTTACTTAGGTTTCAATGTTTTGTGGTGTTCATTGTGAGCATGCTACTGCTTTTGTGGGAGCTCTGGGGAAATTAGATGCTTTTTAGAGTGCCTGGGACTGTTACCAGCCTTGGAGCAGCATGGCACTGAATATTTCACTGTAAGTGATTACTGGTAGTGTCTGCAGCTTGTACGTGCTGACAGCAGGCAAGCCTAAGAAAATGAAGTGGGAACAGATGCAGAAATTTCTTCCTGTGGTGGTGAGAGTCACCCCCTTGGCCTGGTTACAGGGGATAAATAGATTTTACTCTCTCAAAAAGCCTCCACCTTATATGAGATAACTCTAATCATTAAAGGATTAATGTTCATCTGTAAGCAAAAAACACATCTGCTCTGCTGGTTAAAGGAAAAGGCAGCTATGAAATGAAAACACATGCTGGTTTAAACCCTGTCCAGCTCCCGTTATTATATGTTCTACACATCCTATGCAATGACATAGTAGAGAGATAGTCAATCCCTGGTGGCACATTGGCTCTTTTCCCCACTAGAGGAGATAAGAGTTGGCCAAAATATCCTTTTACTTTTTTTTTTTTTGTTAGAGCCAAGCTGAGCATAGCATGTGGAAAGAAATTAATTCAAAATTCAAAATACTCTTCTTGAGAATAGAGTCAAATTCTTCATTGAATTGGATTCTTTTTCACATCTGAGGTTTTTAGGCATAGAAGTTTTGGTTCTTACAAAAGAAAGCATTGTCTAGCCCAGGGTCACATTCTGGCAGCAGAGAGCATCAACAAAATGCTTCTGGAAAGGTAAAAAAATAACTTGTAATAGAAAACTGCTGCTTGACTTGTGGGTGAGTTTTGCTCTAGGTCACACTGATCTTTTGTGGGGTGCCCTGAGCTGCCTTCTGACTCTGATAACATCTGCTGGAAAACATTTTCGGCTGGTGATGATACATTGACCAAGCCCTCTGAACAGTTCTGAGTGGTGGTATCTGACTTTCCATGCTGGATTTCCACAGGAAAAGACAGGTTTGCAGCAGACAGTTGGTCCAGCAGTCCTCTGGAGGAAATTTGACTGTTTCTGCAGCCATCTGCAATCTTGGGAAAGTAAATAAACACAGCAGCCAGCTACTAATGCTTGGTAGCCTGAAAAAATACATGGGTGTGCAAAAAAGTGGTGTGGTAATACCCAGCTGTAACCAGAATTTTGATAATCAAGATGGTGGTTGGTTTGGGATTATAATTACTTTCTTCCCTGTGAATAAACCACTTCTGTTGCTGTTAAGTAAAACTGCTAAAGACATGAGGCAGGGATATAAAGCAAGATTAAAGAAACACAGATTGTGTGATAAAAGACACTCAAGAACTGCAACAGCTGATTACAGCAAAAATATGCTTTTGGAGTCTAAATGAGTATAATTTCTGCATGATCAAATTCTGTAACTGGTCACATAAACTGCTCAAATTGCTCTTCTTCTTTCTGGAAGTTGGATCTTTTAAAGCCACTTACGGTGCAACTTTCTCCATGTTCTGTGTAATACCACAGCAGTCTTATTTGGAGTTGAAATCAATGCAAGTTAAAATTTTTACATTTATTTTCATTTCTTAAAAAAACCCTAAAACCTCTTTCTGGCTAATTATTTAGTAACAACAAACTCAAATTCATATACTTCAGGATGTATTTTTTTACACACTGAAGAAAAAGGCTCCTACAATGTCTGTTTAAGTCTTCGCATAATTTGCTAAGCTATTTTTTGTCTTTCTTTGCAAGGCAAACATACTATTTCCTTTTGGTTTTAGGGGGTCTTGGGAATACCTTACCTTGAAATAATAAGATATTGCCTTGGACTGTAGCATGACCTGTGATTTTTTTTGATTTGTCTAGTTTAAGGATTCCTTAGAGGACTGATTCTCACTGTCTGTGCATTTGACAACTACCCAATCTACCCGATCAAGACATAAGTAAATACAGCTTTCCCTAACACAATCTCACAATGTGATATTCTTCCAAGCTGAGGAAAGAGTTAAATGCACTTGGCTGACATTTATTCACACAAAGGGACTGATCTCCCTTGTAAAGATGGAAGGATATTTGAGCAATCTCATAGGCTCAATGGCAATGCCAGTCAGACTGGGATGCTTAGGAAAATGTGTCTCACTTATGAGTGTCAGTCTCATTATGCTCTGAGGGGCCATTCTAGCATCTGTTCTGTAATGTAACCATAACTCAGGTCTGCTGGCAACTGAACAAGAGTATCAAAATAGCACTGAAGCCAGAGCAATTAAACATGTGCTTTACTTCATGCAGTGTCCAGTGATCCCATAGAGTTAATTTAGCCTCTCAGTGCATGAATCTGTAGAAGTTTGATGTTTGTTTTCAGGATTTAAGGACTATTTGGGTGTCAGCTGAGAGGCAGGATCCCAACTCTTTGGCATTCTGACCTGTGGAAGGTTTGCCACCACATTCCCAAGCCAAACACAGGTACTCCTGGATAACAGTGTTGCACAAAAAGCTGCTTGCCAAACTGTTCAAGACATGAAGATAAGTATCCTGTTGCTGGACAAAGGACCCTCTGTGAGGGAGGTTTCTCCAAATGCACAGTGTACTCGTAAGCTACTGGTTTTCTGTTTGGCAGGGACTCTCCCACGGCGTGCTGGACTCTGAGCTGCTGCATTTGCTGAGGATAGAGAAGAATAATGCCTGGATCCACAGTTACAGAGTTAGTTTCTCTAAATTCAGTGCCTGATCTCTCTGCTGAAATTCAGCAAATAAAACGCTCCCTGAAATATTCTCTCTGAGCAGAATATTCAGTGACAACAAAAAACAAAGCATATTCATTGGGCTGAAGGCTCAAAATTCTTGCCAGTATAAGGGAGAATCAAGGGACATCACTGGGGTTCAGTGATCAAAAGAGCAGTGCTGAGATACCCTCAATGAGATAGCTCTCATTTTTGAATTGACAGGAACAGAAATTGGTCACAGAGGGGTCAATTTTGTCCTATCATCTTCATGTACAGCAGATATGCGTGAGAGTATTAGGAAACAGTCCATAAAACGAGAAAAAGTTAAACCAAGCAAAATAGAATGTCACTGGCTTGTACTATTAACTGCAAACAACAAACAAATAAACAAAACCTGATGTAATATAAGTGGCTTTAGGTTGATTTTGTATGACTTCCCTTCAGTAGGTGGTTCTTTGGTGGGAGTGTATTGATTTCCCTGGAGGAAAGAGGGGGTTATGTCTTTGGTGATTTTCTCCCTCTGTAGCAGCACAGTTGTGGTTAAGATGTGATCTTGGGACATTGAGGGTATGAGGATTTTGTACTCTTCCACGGTTAACACATTTGACCTTCAACAAGTCATTAGCTGTCTTAGGCACCGCTTATCCAGGGATAAACTATCTGTATCTCATTAATACTCTTAGCATAAGGGTGTTAATTACAGGATATGCTCAGATACATGAGAGAAATATTTGGCACATGTAAACATCTCTCCTTTGTAGGACTGAGTTCCTCCTTCCATAGCTTGGGTTTATGCCAGTGATGATCATAACAGAAACACCTGTTTTTATGACCTGTTCACTGTGAGCATATCAGATAATAATGCACAAATCAAAACAGGACCTCTTGGACTTCAGCTTTCCTGTATCATGCTGCAGTCTCTCATTTATGTCTTCATTAAAGAAGAGTGTAGCAGGTAAGTGAGCCAGAAATGCCACAAGAAGATAACATATGCAATTAAATATTTCCTCTTCTTCCTTGCATCCTGGCAGAAGACACATGAATTTAAAGTAGAAGTGATTTTTCAAGGTTTCTAACTTGATACTTGTCTTGCAGTAAAATTTTTGCTATGAAAAACACAGGATGATGTGATGTAAAGTTAAGCAGCACTGGAAGTGGATGCTTAAAAAGGTCTGTCCAGACAGGAATAATTTCAGTCTAAATAGTTACACTGTGCTTTGTGCTGTCTCCAGCCTTCCTTCAGTCACAAATTACAAAAGTTACCAGTGAGGGGTATTTTGTGGAATTATGTGACGCTTTAGTCACTCATCTCTTGATCCCAAATTAACCAAGGATCAGTATGATTCTGGCAAATTTTGGGTGTCATGTACGTGTTGCTCTGCCTTGAGCTGATTTTGGACAGTTGTATCCCAAAATTACAACTTTTCTCTTTATGGAAAATATTAAGCATATATAATAAAGTTGAAATCATTATTGGCAATTCATTGCAGCACGTCACTCCTGCCTTTTTTGCAAGGCCCCTTTGCTAAGGTGGAGCCAAAAATTGTAAAATATAAATAATTATTTCTTCTTGCCTCTTCCATTAAAAGAGATGTAAAACTCATAAAACAAATGCTAGCAAAATAATTGCTCATTAAGAAATACAGTGCTGCTGCAGGAAATCAATCTTTCTTGTCCCAGAACAACTGCTTTAAGAGAAAAAGAGGAAACCATTGAGGTGTTTTTGATTTCAGAAGAAGAACATTGAAAGAAAAATGTTCATATATATTATAAGGGCTGTGAGAATGTGACTCATAGACAAGACTCAAAATCAGTGGCCTGTCTGACCTGCTTGAAAAGTTTATTTTTTCAGGCTCTCTTTTCAAGAAACAGGGTATAATTTGAGCATGAGCCTTATATTATAGAAGTCTTAGATGAGAAGTCAAGGCAAAGGAAAAATTTTTTTCTGCCCACTCTTCCTCCTGACCCCCCAGTAACAGTGCAGAAGTGTCACTGCTTGGTAGGAGTTCAGAAAATACTGCAATGTGTCTCTAGTTGCACATTCCTCCCTTTGTGTATAGTATAACTCTGTCACACACTTTTCATTCTTCCATGGATAACAGAACTTAGGGAAAATCTTTTTGTGTCACATCGGTCAAGATTAAGAAACCTCTTTCCTCTCTGGGTCTTTAAAACACTAATCAGCTTGTCAGTCGTGTTTTTGTGCCTCAGTGTCTAGGCTTAGGTCTTAAAAATCTGAGAGTTTTGTTCAGTATACCTTTGCTTTATGCCTTGTTTTCCTATGCTGAATTGCTGACAAATTATGGAGCTCAGGGAGCAGAGAAGTAGGGGATGATTTGGTATAGCTTGGCCAGCCATGTTTCAGCTCCACTATTTCAGTGACTGGAAATCTTACAGCTACACTTAGATTTACCTGGTGAATTTTTCTAGCAGAGATATTTTTCTGTGATGCCGAAGTGCTCCTTGAAGAGTAAAGCCTTTTCCTATCCACCTATACATGAGGACCAAAAGAAAAAATATGCTGTTTTCACATAAGGGAATTGGTCAGGCTTTACAACTCCTGATACCACCCAATATGTTTGACTGGTTTGGGATTTTAGATACTTAAGTGCAATGACAAGTTATGACTGCAGTTTTGAGGAATTCAAATTATTCAGTTATGAGGAATTCAAATCATTTAAGATGTCCCAGGGTGACAATTAACCAGAATGACATTAGCAGTGGACTGTGCAAATTTGGGTAACGGAAATTAGATTATAAAAACGTGAAGAATTAGCACAGTGATGGTGCTGTCAAAAGCTTGATTGTCAAGTTTAATATCTTCTAATTGGAAATTCCATGTGTAGATCTTGGAGGAATTGAGACCAGCAAGGCTGAGTGCTGTTCACACAAAAAGTCAATGCAAAAAGATTGCAATTTGAAGGGACTTGGAGAATGACTTCACTCAATGGTGGTCTGCAGTCAGTTCTGTAAACAACTAACAAGCCTCATACAGATGGAGACCTGCTGCACACAAGATAATTGTTCATTCTTTTGTCCTCAATGACATCCTTTAGTAACCTAAAACTTTGGATACCTTAATGTATGTCCCAGATCTGCTGGTGGAACATTAAGATATTCTAAATAAAAGACATTAAATGGCCTGCTGTTAAAAACAAGGGCCTTCTTGTTCCTGATCAAAACATTAGTTTCTTCTATAAATGTTTTCATTTATTATTACAATAATACAAACATTGTTTTTATATTGTATTTTTCTTTTCCTAAGATACCTCACCATATTCAATCACATCAAAATATAGGAATGATAGCTGCTCCTCTTTTTTCCTTCTTATTTAATCAAATCTTCACCAATAATATGGTAACTGTAGAATTCCAGACGAAGAGTATATTTAGTCCTTGACAAGTGCCTGCTTTTTCAAGATGCATAAGAGGAATTCACAGAATCTCCTCAGATTCTGCTGAAAAAAATGCCAAAATCCCAAAATGTCATAGGGAGCACATAACCATAGTTTCAATGACAGCTAAAATGGTTAAAGTATTTCTGAGTTTCAGTGAAATTTGGAAGATATTTCTGTTCAAAAACTGCAAATAGGAGATAAGAAGAAACTTTTAAATATTTTGAAAGCTAAACGTAGTCACTTCAAAAGAGTATTCAGTAAGAAAGCTTGACTGCATAAAAATTAAACTGTTCTCTCCACTGCCATAAAAATAATATTTTAGACAGTTTTTCTGCTCCTCTAAAAGGGCAGAAATATTCTTAAATTTTCTTCATTAAGTCTGAAATTTTAAACCAGAAAATTATCAGAAGCTACTGTCTGCTTCTGAGTATAGTTTGCTGATCTATAATTGCAGCAGTGATTGGAAAAGGGCTGTAGAAACTGATGCTGTTCTGATTAAATGCAAAGTTTACATATTTCCAGGCATTAAGCCTTAAATTAAATCTTTCAAATGGAGAAACAAACCATAATGACTTGGAGATTATCCCCCTCAGTCTATTGTGAGTTCCAGTTAGAAAATAAATGATAGATGTTTAAAGTAAAACACTTCAGTATGGCAGATTTGGAAGCTTTTTGATAATTCATGCTTGTGTATAAGCATACATGCTCAGATTTCTTTTTTTTCCTTGTTTTTCAGTTTTTCAGATCTCATGGGGAGCTTGAGTGCTTTTGAAATGTTAATGTTTTAATCCTGCTGTTGATCTCAGCATGGAGCTGATCTCACAGTGCAGCCAGTGGAGACCACAGCACCCAACAGGTCTGTCCCTGTCCCAAGGTGACCGAAACTACTCCCACAGGTTGGTGCAGGTTGATTCAAATTAATCCCTACATGTCCAAGAAGTGCAGCATTTCACATGTCTCTGCAACTAACATGTCTCTGCAATCCTTATCATTGTAGGCCTTACAGAACTTTGCAGATTGAGGGTTTATAAATTTCTGTCTCATGGAGCTATACACTTCCAAAATCTGTTTCTTAAACAATTGCTCTTTCTGCATCTAAAGTGCCAGAGGAAAGTAATACTTTGGAACACCAGAAAAGCACAGAATTGTAGGTATTGCCTGGTATTTGACTGGAAATCCTAAAGGGGGTAGGGGTAAGCTCAAATACTGAGTAACTTGAGGCTGCTGGAGTAGGTTTTCCATGGCATTAGGTTGCCTGTAACACCTGTAACTACAGAAGATTGGTGTCATCAGTGCAGGCTTTGTTTCTGTGAGTCCTATACAGCAGCATACAGATTAATTCTACATTTCCTTTATATTGCATATTCTGAGAGTAAGGCAAAAAGAAGTGCACTTAAGCATAATCTTTGAAAAACCACGAGATTAAATTTATTACATTTATTTTTATTTGATGAAACTTATTTGATGAAACTTTATTTGATGAAACCACTTTGGGAATATGAATGCCAGGGAGATTGGCCATTGTAAAAAGCCAGTTACTGCATTTATTGTTAAATTTCAAATTGTTAGGCACTACTCTGACAAACTAAATGGCAGAATGTGCAGTGCCCTGTTGGATGTGTGCTGCAGCACCACTGTTGTTTTATTTTGAATAAAGAGTCTCTTAGAGGTATCAGTGAAAAGTGATGAAAGGGGCAGTTCATTCAGCTGGCTCTTCCCAGAGCCTCAGATGTTGATACCTGTGCTGCAGATCCTTATCTTGAACTGGAATTGCAGCCTTTTGAAGTCTTTATAAAGACACAGGGCTGCCCAAACAAGCAGGTGTTCCAGGAACTCCATTTTGCAGAGAAGTTTCAGAGTTGTCTCTCACCACCCTACCAGATTCTGAGCTGCTGAAAAGAGAGGGCAGTGCTGGAAAAACTCTGATATTGCTGGCCAGTGACCAGAAGGAGCAAGGTGTTACAGTTTTGCCTTGGCAAGGTTTCACAAATATCTATTTGTGTGTTTTTCCTCCTAATGCTAAGCACTCTGAATTCTCTGGGAATGTTGCCTGTTGTCAGGACAGGAGCCAGGCAGAAAGCTAAAGAGGAGATGTCTGGAACTCGTCTCTTCTGTTAGAAAGTGAATGATTATTTTGGGATAGGTTGAACACCTGCTTGGATAGGTTTTTATTAGTGCATGGACCCACCACTGCTCTTAGTGAAGCACCTGCTTTTCCATGGATAAAAGGGAGGGAATGAAAGCTCTCCCTTGACTTTGTGCCACTCAGCCAGAAAGACCTGCCTGGTCTTTGTACCTTGGGAATTGGGCAGAAGTCTGAGGAGAATGTGTTTTGTTGTAGGTCTCTAAGATATTTTGATTTATAAGACATGGCTTAGCTGAGCTCACTGTATTTGCAGGCCTGGGGAGTTCTTGAACACTGTTAAAAGAGATCTGTAGCAACACTGAGTTAAAGATCTCATGCGTAACATCTGCAAGGCTGGAAAGACAAATAAATATGTGCAAGAAACAGAGATAACTGGGAAGATGTGCAGAAGGGCATGATTGCCTTTTTACATGCATCCTCAGATTGCCATAAAAGAAGGCAAATCCTTACTATTCTTATGACAATTTCTGGAGTCCTGGAACAGGGTGAGAATTTAGAGTTAGCTTGCAGAGGTAACGTTTGTGCACCTGCACACAGAATTGTTGGGGTGGAGGTGGGCACATGAAGGGACTGAAAAAAAGTGGTGACAATGACTCACTCAAGAACATGGGGAAAATCAGTAGCACAGCTCTCCCCACATCTAACACGAGATTCCTCCACTTTTCTGGAGGGTTCTAAAGCTACTTTGTCACAGCAGCATTCCCATTACTTTACTAGACAAATGACCTCATGTTGAGAGAGTGGAAAAAGGCAAGTTCCTGTCAGTTAGAAGATCACTGATGAGAGACACGGTTATCATCTCCAGGAAACATTTTCCAGTGGCCCATCTGCAGCAACAAGAACCTCATCAGGTTTTCATCTCTGCAATTGATAAGTAACTGTCATTGCCTGATATATTGTGATTTTTAAACACTTGAACACTCTGCTGCAATGCGAGATTAATGCTGGGGTATGCACAGGTGGGATCCATGTTGTGTCTGGTGCAACTGTCAGCCTAGCCTGGCTGCCTCTGTACACACAGAGCTCATGTACCTTGATGTTTTAATCACCCTTTATTTCCTTCATTAATGAAAACTGCCTGTGCTCTGTGGCAAGGGAAAACAGCCAAGAGATTGGTTGCAAGTCGGTTTCTAACTCATCAGAAGTCAATCTTGTAGAGTATTAAGGAAGCAAAAGGAATGGTGAAAGTAAAAGGAGAAAATGGTAAAACTGGACCAGGAAAAGAGTTAATATTTTGAGAGCTCATTCTTTTGTCTCATGTTCAATGGACAGTTCCCATCTGGGGCTTTGGACCTGGAATTTAATTGGTGTTGTCAGAGTTGTTGCAGATATCAGAAATGATTCTTTAACAAGTTTGACTTCATTTCCCTTCATTTTTAAACTCCACTTTCACTGGCAGGAACAGTGGAGATGCCATAGTAAGGCTCATGGTGCCCCAATAATTTCTCTTTACCATCCAGGTGTGAACCTGAGCTCACACCTTAAGCAGGGTCTGGAGCAAGTGGCTGGCATTGAACCCTTTGGGCGAAGCCCACAATGCTGACTTAGGTATGGGGAAAAAGAAATATTTTAAAAATCACTTGGCTTTTTCATTACTGTAAATTATTTGGGTTTAGATCAGCTTCCCTCCAGCAAAATAAAATAATTTATTGCTCTGCAGGCTTTTTTTTTTTTTCTCCAGAAATGTAATGTTTTCTTGGGTTTGGTTATTGTATGCTGGTGCATGATGAATAGACAGATGTATAAATTGTTGAACATGACTATTTTTGACTATTACTGAGCACTACAAACTGTAATACACCTTTCCTCTTTATGTCACTGCTATATTCAGTCCAGCAGGATGAAACAACAGCAGCAGGTGTTGGGAAGCCCATTATCAATTTCCTTAATGCTCCCATGCTGCAGTCACTCATCTGTCTCCTCATCAGCCAGATATTAATGTGGCATCTGTTCCACCTAATTCCCACCCCCATCCATATTCCCTGCACGCGAACAATGCATCCTGCTTACAATGTCAATTTCACAGAGAATGTGCCATTTCTGTCAGCATAATGGTGTTATTTATTAGAAGGAAAAAATTTCAAAGGTTAAGGATGACACCCTTATGGACTTCCAGCAGTATTTCAAACATATGAGGCCATTTTAACAGAATCATTGAAACACAGAATCCCACAATGATGTAGGTTGGAAAGGACCTTAAAAATCATCTTGTTCCACCCCTTGCCATGGGCTTCCTTCCACTCTTTCCTCTACCCCAGGTTGCTTCAAACCCCATCTAACCTGGCCCTGAACTTCCACAGACAGGGCAGCCACAGCTTCTCTGGGCAACCTGCTTATCCAAACATGTTTTTCTAAATGCATTTATCATCTCTCCTGTACATCTATCTAAACAATTGCCACAAACATTCACTGAAATCCCTGACTGCACCTCTAGTGGTGAGCTTGAATGAATCTCTAAATCAGCATCAAACAGATGGAATTACAGTTATGTCTTACCAACACATTAGTTTGCAATATCTGACTATAGCAAAAAACATTATCTGTGGTCACTAGGAGACCAGCCATTCCACTTCAGCTTATTTTCCTCATTATATCATATAACTAGTCTGATCGGTGTTGGTAGAATACTTCATCCCCAGCCTTTCCAGATGAGGTTCTGTCTGGACTGAAACAGTGTCACAACTTTATGCACCATCTTCTTTGCATAAATATGCAAGAACTCTTGACCCAACTCAGCAGCATGCCAGAGCAAAAAAAGAGATTTTTTTCCAACATTCATGCTTTATCTTTTTATTGTACTGCTTTCTTTCCCCACAGAAAATAATTGTAGGGAAGTGGATCAAATATGTTTTCTGGTGAAGTGTGACTTTTTCCACATAAACATGTTTTGTCTGGGTTGCAACACACTGAAAACCTTCTATACAGGGAGTTACAGAATCCAGAACAGGACAGGCCTTTCACCACAGTTTTCTTTCAGTGTTGTTTAGTTTAGAATAACTAACAAAGCCTCTGCCTAAACCAATATCAAAACTGAAGCAAATTTTTTTAAAAAAGAACATTGTAAGGTTTTATTGTTTTTCTTTTTCAAGCTTGCATGGTATATATAAAATGCTAGGATGATATGCTAAATATATACATTGTTTCAATCTAACATTAAAATATTCTTATGCAATAATTAAAAACTACTGAAGTTGTGATTATTTTCCCCCACTTTAAAACTGTCATTTCAGGTGATGCTTTTCCGCAGAGTAGGCTTTTTATTTTCAAGTTACCTACATTTTTAATAGAAACTGCTCCATCATACTGAATTGAAGACCCTATTAGAACTGTCTCTTCAGAAGAATGCACAGAAAATTTAAAAAATGGGTAAACTATTTGAAAGCTTCCTTATTAAATAAACATCGTGTTTAATCCACAAATAAATGTATTTACAAATCTGGTGGGTTTTCAGCTAGATCAAAGACAATAAGCAGTATGTTTCTTACCACATTGTGAAATTTTGGTCACTTATAATATAGGGTGTAGGAAGTGGCTGTTTCCTTGAGGCCATAGCTATGTAATCAATTAAATTCTTATTCATTTTCTTCAGTGAGACAAAGGTTTCCACCACGGTTACTTATCCATTTGCAGTACTTTTCTTCCAGGCAATAATCAGTAATCAGAAGTTCATTTACGGTTTCATGGCAGTTTAATGACAAGCAAGAGGGTTCATTAATTTATTCTGATTTTAATATTGTGTAATGGAGGGATTTATTAAATCATCCCAGAGGTTAACCAGTTGACAGATCTCCAAGTAGTAATCTCTCATTTTTACTTCTAGCTTTAGTTTCAGCCTGTGACTTGTACTTAAAATAACCTTAAGCCAGAAATGGGCTGACACAAAGCCTCTTGAAACAGGTAAAAAGTTTATTTCAGCTATGCTTTTAAAGGGGAAATAACTGCTCTGGGGACTGAAGACTTTCTTGTACTTTGCTGTTAAAACCACATTTAGCACTTGCATTTCATCAGGGAAAATGATTTAAGGTGAGTCTCATCATAGTTGCGTGTAAATGACTTGTGGAATGGTGCTTGTGTTCACGAAATGCTGTAATTAAGCAAAGTTTTGCACACCAGACATGGCTCCCCTTAGTCTGGGAGGAAGTAATGGGAGAAAATTAAGGATGAAGCAGCAAGAGCTGAGGCACACAGCTCTGCAAATCTTTCAAGGTAGGCAGCTCTGCACTGGGTCAGTGTTTAAATATGAATTAGTGTTAGCAATAGAGCCCTGAATGTGTTTTCTTCTTCATGACTTCCATTAACTGTGGTTAGATTTTCATTTAAAAACCCAAACATATGGGAGGAGTTTCATCCCTCATGGCTAAAACTAATAATAATGATAATAATGATAATGATGATGATGATAATAATACAACTAATAATTGCCTTCATGAGAGTCAGTCACTGAGCCTTGTTGGATCACAACCTTTCTTTTCTATTGGTTACTTCAGCTGCAGGCTCTGCAGCTTCCTTCAAGGCATGTCTGTTTGTCAAAGGTTTGTCTTTTTGAGCCCACATTTTAATCCTGGCCGTTGTTTGCACAGTGAGGTGGTTTTAACTCAGACAGACATGTGAAGGGCAGAAGACAAATGCTTTCACAAATTGATTTCCTGTATTAATTAGACTGTTTGTGCTTCAGCAGCTCAAAGCTGACTGTGGTAGAAGGGGATGCCAAAGCAGAAATTGAAGGATGGGAAAGGGAGGGATTTCATGATTCTCTTAAGTGATTCGTAGGTAGCCGCAACTTAACTTAAGTGAAGTAGTTAAGCCCTCAGTCACTGATTTGCAGGAGGCTTCTGAAGGAATGCTGTATTCTTGCATTTTATATGCTGATGATGTCTCCTTGTTCACTCTTGTTACATGATACAGAGCAGGAACACACTTGAGGTTCCTTCCTAGACCCTCTTTATTTTGCAGAACTATAGGAACAACTGTAATTTCAACTTGGGTGACTAGCCAGAGATTCATTAGGCAAGTGCATCACTTAGCTGGGAAAAACCTGGCACTTACAATGAACTTTGAACTGGCCTGCTGAGCCAGCAGGGTCACCCCAGCACTTTGGAACAGGAAGGTCAGGAACCATTCATCTCACCAGGCCTCAGCTGAGTGAGTAGGGGCAAAGGATTTAAAGGAAGACGGGGAGCAATTTCAGAGAGTCTATGGATGCAAAAAAGTAGGGATTAATTGACAAAATGACAGCCTGGTGGAGGCAGGAAAGCATTCAAATGTATAGAAGGCTGCTAAAAATGGGAATGAAGCTGATTGTCCTTTGTGCCTCATGGGTATGATAGGAAGCAGTCAGTTTAGCATAGGGAAAGGGAAGTTCCAGGTGGTGAGACTGGAACGAGGGGACTGTTATGGAGCAGACTGGAGACTGAGGAGAATCTGTGAGTGGCAGGATTTCAAAGGAAAAGATCAGGCAAACACCTGTGCTTTTTCCTTACTTATGGCACTGAGCAGCCTCCCTGCTGTGTTTTCTGCTCACCCAGAGATGACACAGACATTACTGCTTTGTCAAAGCAAAGCATGGTTAAAAACGTGAATCTGCTGGCTCTGGTCTTGTGCCTTTATGTTCTGCCCTTACTTTGTGCTTGTGGTCACTCAGAGACAGCCTAAGAGAGGAACTGACCCCAGGCCCAGAGCTGCTGGCTGCCAGCCCTCCTCTGCATCCTCACACCTATTTAGAGGGGTCTGTGGATTCACAGGAGAGGGGAACCAACACACCATAATTCCTTCAAGGGAGACAAGAGGAAAGACCCATCATAGGACTCTTACTGACCAAGCCCATGGGCATAGGGAGATGCCAACACTGCTGCTCTGCTCTTTGGGGAACAGGGAAACAGAAGGCATGGTGTTGGAAGGGTCAAGTACAGAGCAGGGTGGTAACTTATAGTTTATGTTCTGTTCTGGGGCTCTCATTTCTCATTCTGATGAGCTCTGTGGTAATGAGAATAAGAGGAGGTAAAACACAATTGCTGCTATGAAATGGTAAGACTTTATGGAGTCAGAATGAATGGCAGAATTTTTATGTCTGCACTTCAATTTTATAGCTGAAACATTGCCATCCTTGGAAGATATGGCAATTTGTCATTCCGTTTTTGTGTATCAGACTTTACTGCAGCATTTCCCTTCCCTGTACAGAAAACCAGAACCAAACTTGAGGAAGGAGAAGGACACAGTGCAAATGTTCCTAAATATTCGCAGGTTTTGGAGAGGAATAGAAGATTAAAAAATACCTACTATTTTCTTTTGCCTCTTTCCCTCCACACTGTTGCTGCAAGAAACTTCTTGCAGTGAAAAGAGTAATCTCAAGTCCTTCTTCTCTGGAAATAAAAGAAACTGTTTAAAGCCTTGTTTGCAAGAGTCACATAAAGGCATCACTTTGTAAAGGTATTGGCTGCGCCAATGCGTGGAGCAGGACTGCTTTAGTTGGGGCACAGCAGTTCTGGTTTATCTTGAACAACCTTGCATGCAGTGCTGGTGCATATTTTCTACTGAGAGTGTTTATAGGAAAGGACAAGAGAAAAATTTCTGTTTGTGTATCAGGAGCAGAGATATTCCTACTCTTAAACAGTGCCAGGAGCCAAAGTATTAGACATCCCATGGGAATCAACACATGCTTAAGAGGATTTTTAAGCTTTTATAGAGAATGCCCAAAGGGAAAAAAATGATGACTTTGTCATAAATCACCCTATGGGTTTATGTAGAGAGAAATTCAAACTCCAGCTGCCATTTGGACAGCAGAAGGAGCAAGGTTCAGAAATCCTGAACAGAAAAGTGGGTTCTGGGGAAGCTGTGGGAAACCATGCTTGGAGTGGGAGCAGTTTCTTGAGCTGGTAGGAGCTGAGTAAGATCTAATGAGACAATTTTCAGGTATGCAAAGTAGAAATTCTACATCTGGTGCTGGGAGTTGAGGAGGTGTTTGCAGTCAGAGCAGCTTTAGCAGTTGGCTGGTGGGATGGGACAGACTGTGACACTGCAGGGACATACAGCCTGCTCCACTCAGCACAGACCACCTCACTCTGGGGGTATCTTACAGAGCTGTTGTTGTTGCTACAGGATTGCTGTTGCTCTTATTTATCCCTTAAAGGAATATTTGCCCATATACCACTGTAACTCTTTCCTTAATTCATTTTATGAACAATTTGAAGACTAGGGGCATTTAGCACCAAATTTACACATGCCTTGGCCCTACTGTTGTGAAGGTGCATTGTATTTTATAAACTGCCTCTGCAAGTTTAATGCTGCAAAAAGCAAGCATTGATGGCAGAATTAATGGCAAAAATAGAAATTAATGGCAAAAAGCAAGCTCCCAGTTCTCAGGAATATGTCATTCCAATGCACTCAAATTTTTCTGCCTGTCTCCTTCCCAAAAGTAGATCCTGCATTTGTAAGAGGCAATGAAACTTCCAGCTGAAAACCTGTTCCTTAGAGACAGTTGTTTCAGAATGGCCTGGAAATCTGTCCTGAGAGGTCATTCAGGAGCAGCTAACCTGCACACCTCTGAATGATGGCTGCTACAAAATAAAGCTGATAGAAAGCTGTGCTAAATGTGACCAAAATTTTATCATTTGTGGACATAGCTAAAAGAATTGCTCAGCTCTAAACAAACCACACCTCAGCAGTCAGTTAATTAACTGGGCCACCAGCAGCTTGGGAAGGATGACAGTAGAAGCACACACAGGTAAGTACCACAGTATTTCTTGGCACTGGCCTCTCTGGGAAACAGTGTCATCTGACTCTGGAGGGAGCTCCCACTTCCCCAGGAGGGACTGAGACATAAGGTTTCCTCTCAGAAAAAAAACTGGTTTACATTATGAGGCAAATATTTTTTCATTCTTAGGTTCTGGCAGGAATGGCTGCTACTCAGGGGATCAGAAGGGGAAAATTGTTTTTCCTCTTGGAGTGCTCAGAAGGCCCTGAAGAGCCTTGCTTCAGTGGGTGACTGAACTTTGTCATGCTCCATTGTTTATATGGCCTTGTGAGAAAGCTCCAACATCTCCTGAGGGTCTTGTTCCCACAAGCGCCATCGCAGTGCAGTGAAATTTGCATTGGTCTCCAGGTGAACAGAATGTGACATCAAACATGCTGCAACAGCAGCATGAAGATGAGTGTGACAAATGCAGCAAGGAAAATAGGAAGTAAGATTTAAGGAGCAAGAAAGCTAGAATGAAGGAGAAAAAAGAAGAACAATTCACAAAGCAAGACATTAATAAAGTAGTCTAGAATTGGGAACATGCAAGACAAGGTGAGTTTGTCTAAGAACCAGGTCTTGAAATTGGACTGAGTTTGGGATTTAGAGGAAGCAGATGGTCTATTGTAGAGGGCTTTTCTTCATCCTTTTCACCTGAAGAGCTGACCAACAAACTATTCCCCATGTCTGTTAATTCATTTACCTACTTGAAGGTACTCCCAGGAATTGATAAGCAGAGACTTTCTACTTTTGCCTGTGGAAGAGGATGTAATTTTCAGTAATCATCAAATTTTCGAATGCTTAATTTCTGCTCTGACAGCCTTACCAAAAAAAAAAAAAAACGTTTAGGAATTTCCAGCTCATTTTGTAACAAAAGACTGGAGAAAATAAACACTGTAGAGTGTGTTTCTCTTACATGAGGAATGTTTACATATTTGAACCTTGTTCCAAGAGCCAATGCTGAGATATTTTGTGATCCACAGCATCTCCATGGTTCCTTGAAGAGTAGCAATTCTGATGCTTCATGCTCAGATTTTCTTCTAGAAAAAGGTTTCTGCTTTAGCTAAACTTTCACCTGTGCCTAAAAGTCATCCTTTTGTATTTTATGCAGGCACTTATACCCCAGTGCTCCTAGCTCATAAGTAGCTTTCTTTGCTGCTCCATAATAAACAGGAGAAAGCTGACTTAGCTGTGGCTTGGAGATGTTTGAGGAATACACATTTGTACTGAAAAAAAATTAATACAGTTTTCTGATTTTTTAAAAAAAAATAATTAAAAAAAACAACTAAGCAAAACTTTGTTATCTGTTTCCTATTATGTTAAAATACTTTCTTTTTCTAGACAGAAAAAAATTTCTTGTTTTTTTCCTGAGTTAAAAGACACCTTGTGTCTTTTGTACTCCACATATTCTCAATGGGGCTATTTCCCTCTAAGCTCACATACGACATAAACCAAATAATCTCTAAAGTTGGTATCATTTGGAAATGCTGATTGTAGAGGGCTTAGCAGGGATAGGAGAATTCAAGGGAGCTGATTTCTTGCCTGAGCACTTTTTTTATCATGCTGTAAGAGCTGTTCCCCGCTGAGCTGCCCTCAGGGGGATGCAGGTGGAAGAAATCTCCTTCATCCACAGATCTGTTATTCATTATACTGCTGTGTATTTGGCTGAGAAGAAGAGAAGAACCCTCCTCAGGTTAAGCTGCCCCCTTCCCAATTTTCCAAAGCACTCTAGCCCCAGTGGGAATGCAGCCTTCTCACCAGGAATTTGGAAGCAGGAAGCAGGTGTCCTGTCATGAAACAGGTTAATGAAATTTTGTATCATGCCTGGACTGCACACAAAACCATCTAGATAAGCCTCACTTGGGTTTGTTTTCAGAATTTAAGGGCTGTGAGACACTGAGTGGGATGGTATACAGCTGTTCCCACCTGGGAGGTGCTTCTGTTGAGTTTTACTTTGAGATCCCAGATAGTTAAGGGAACCATCAGGGTAACTTCTTCTAGAAGGAAAGAAAGGCAGGCAGGCCTTCACCTCTGATTACTGCTTCAGCATGACAGAGAGAAGGTAGGGGATGACAAAGGCTGAACGCCCTTCAGGCACTGGTAGAGAGGGTTTCATTGTTTTGTTTGGTTAGAGCACTGAATACCTATTTCTACAGGGGTGTGAGTTCTTTGAGACAAGATTAACTCTCACAAGGACAAGAACTGGTGATTTCTGGGCAGGCACACCATATCAAGTAGAAAGTTATTAAAAAGAAGACAGCTTTGTACTGGTGCTTGCTATTCCAACAGCAGTACAGGCCTGTAAGTCACAAACCACTAGTACAAAAAACCCCAGAAGCAGCTCTGGCAAAGTACAGCCTGGGCCCTCTGCAGTCACTTCCAGCCTGTTTGAAATCCAAAGCTGCTGCTGAGGTCTTATTAACATAGTACTGGGAAAATATTATACATAGGGGTGGGGTATTTTTGAGGCCCTGGAGAGAGCCAAGAGTACCCAAAAGGGCAGTGATCTCCAGAGAAAGGTGGGCTCAAACTAATCTACTATGTACTCCTGGGCAATCTTCCCAAGTGGGACAGAAGGACAGGGTGAAGCTGAGGAGCACAGGAAATTGGTTATGATGGTTATGAAGACTTTATCAAGCCTGAAAGAGAACATCTGGACAAAACAGGGTTTTGTCTGCTGAAAGATGCAAGGAAACTAAAAGAACATGAGCAGCAAGTGGAGATTTGGCACTAAACTCAGATTTTTTTGTTTGTGTCAGTGACATCTCTTTTAATATAAGATCAGCCAAAGATTAAAAAGGTGTAAGGGACTACAACAATAAGTGAAAAGGATAATGAGAAAATACATTAATAGAAAATTACTAAAAGCTCAGACAGATTAATCTGCTGTGGCTAGATCCCTATACAGAAGCACTGTTAAATTGTTTAACCCCAAATAGGCCAAGTTCACTAATAAAGAGATCTTGAGAGTCAAATCTACTGCTTTTGGGGGAAGGTAAAAAACCATAAATGAGGAAGAAATATCTTGCTAATTTTCTCGTGTCGAAATGTTTTCTGACAGAGAGGAGATTTTGCTATGGAGGTTTCTTGGCCAGCAGTGTTTCTCTGAGAGTATTTCTGAATGTCTCCATTCTCCAGTGTCTAGGAGAAGAAAAGCTGGGAACCATACAACCCTCACATTCTGAGACTGCACTGCCTCTGCTGACAATAAACCAATACCTTGATCTCTCTGTTCTTTCTCAGAAATGCAAATATCTCAATTTGCTCTGGAGATATTACATTAAATACCAGAAATCTATTTTGAAAACAGGGCAAAAGAGAAAAGTGATTTAGACAGAGTTTCAAGTTTGAGTGTGAAGGAAAATAAAGGCTCTTGGCTGCAGCTTTCTGCAGCAAACTCCAGCAGGCATTCAATTGCTGCAGCCCCCTTCCTACTCACACACCCAGAGGTGGATGTGGACACCCTCCCAGAGAAGTGTTCTTGTGCTTCTAGAAGGATGAAGCAGTAACACAAGTGTAACAGAGGATGTCTGTTTTCTGTCACAGAAAAATGTTGAAGACTTGCCCAGAAACAAAGCTGCTTGGGAAGTGGCCATTGCTACCACCTGCACCCCCCCAGAGCAGCAGCTGGGAAGGATTCTTCATCAGAAAACAAAACTATCCTGCCATGACCTCGGCTGAGGCAAATGACTGCTGAACTTAGATTATTTAAGTGCCTGCATCTTCATCTGCAAAAATGGAATCTGCCTTTCTAACTACTCCCAGTCAGGGCTGGTGGCAGTAATACTTCCTAATGCCCATTCTGTGCCATTGCACCCTAAATATCTAATTCTGCAAGTGTTTAGGAATGTAGAAGTGATTAAGAAGATGAATGGAGCAGCACACTCCCTGTGACTAATTCTCATTTAAATGTGTAATATTGCAGCTAATAAGAATGCTGAGAAACTAGATCTAATTCTCTGATGAATGCACTGTTTTCCTGTAAATATAGATATATCAGAGAGGGTGATTGCCTATGTGGGAATAAGGGGCTTGTGAATAAAGTGACTTTTCTATTATTGCAGCACTTGGCAAAGGAGAAGAGAAGATCACAAGCACCACAAAGGGGAAAAACAACTGAATGGATGTGTCAGAAGCATTACGTAGTGAGCAACTGGAGCGATTGGCAGAGTAGGAGACTTTGTCATGGTGAATTACAAAATGACTCTTAAAAACAACCTGAACAAAGCCAGGAAAAGGTCTCTATTTAGAATGGAGTTTTTCTTTAATGTGACTATTTGCAATGGATATTGCATTCGAAATGCAGTATAACTGAAAATATAAAAATTAAAGTGCCCATCTGCAGTGTTTAGATTGTTGCAGTATGATTCCATTTGGAAATCACAGGAAGCTGTACAGAACATCTGTTATCAGACAGGACTGTCAGGCAGGACTGTCAGGATTCTGAAGAACAGATAAAATTATTAGATTGTGGCTGGAATTCATTCAAAATCAAAATAAACTTTTGTTCCTTTGGCTGCAGAATAGTTGTTATGGTTTTAATTTTCTTCCAACAACAGAATCTGATTGCAGTCCAATGGTGAGCTATCCGTCAGCAGGGAAAAGAGATTTTCTTTGAGTGTTTTCATTGGAAAAACCCTTCAGAAGATTTGTTTTTTCCTGTGAATGGAATAATGGGAGAATTGAGACAGAATGGTGCTTATGGTATTCCCCATGGTAGGACCAGAGTATCACTGATTCGTGTATGAAATTCAATCACAAAACCATGGTCCAACACTTATTGGCAACACCTCAATGAGCCTGCAATGGCTTTTGCATGCAAGAGCTTGGAATGAAGACATTCTTTTGGTGGATTTCACAGGTTGTTGGCAAAATGTTTGACTAAGTATTAGTTTGTATGTAACTGTGTGCTACTAAATGTTTCCTTGATGGCGTTGCACTGTCAGCGTTAGTTAGCAGAAATGTACCTCTAAGAGCTTGCTGTATACAATTACTTTGTGCCAGCCTGGACCTCTTTATTCTAAAAATCTGTTCAAGAGAAGGGCAAAAATTGAGCAGACTTCCTCTGAAGAATCAATGTATAGGACGGCCAGAGGTAATTTCAGTATTCTTTACCCGAGAAATATAAAAAGTTCCTCCATGTACTAAAACAACATTTTAGTTTTTGAAATTCTTGAAGGTAGAGTTTCCAAGATACACATGGTGGCAAGCAGGCACAGGGCAGGTATTTCTCTATCCCAGCATTACATTACATTTTAAAATAACCTCAAGTAGTAAAAAGTACTTCAGCACCCAATAGTTCAGCCCTGATCCACAGAGACAGCTGCAGCAATATTTTGTATTTCAGAAAACGTTTATTTATTGCCTACACAGAAATACTGCAATGGCAAGACTCTCAGCACATGCTCATCCCTCAGAGGAGTGCATCCCATTTAGACCTCCTGAAATTCTTCTTGATGGAAGTCAGCAGCTCTCACCCGGAAGGTTCTTCTGTCCTAGTGTGTGAGGCTTGCAATGTACAAAATCTGAGCAAAAGAACTTGTTCCAGCTGGACAACAACAAATGAGTAATAACAGTGGGTCACACAACCATCCATCCTATTTCTATGCAGCTCTTCCTGCTGAAGTGATTAAATGAAAATTATACAGTATCTGTTGTAAAATATGTGCTTACATATCCATACATATAATGTGTAAAGTTTTACTAAGAACTGCTTAGTGAATGCAGTAATTTCAGGGGCCGCGTCTGAACTGACACATGGAAACAGACTTGGGGGAAGATGAGCTCGAGCTGGAGTGCCTGTGCTGAAAGGAGCAGAAGTAATTCAGCCTTGTCAGGGTTTCTTAAGAAACCTGTGTTGGTGTTTCCCAGCGTGGCAGTTTCAGTTGAAACCAGGCAGAAACACTAATTTTGTGTAGTGGTTTTGGTTTGCTAATTTAAGATTTCCTGGCCTAATATAAAAAGAGTGTGGTAGGTTTTGGTGCTGGCTAATCACCAATGCACTCGCTTCCTGCTGTGAGATAGAACAGGAGAAAGGTAAAGCAGGTTCAAAACTTTAAAAGGGTATAAAGAAAATTTTATTAGAAGTAACTAAAGGGAAAAAAGTAATTAGAATCAAAACAAACCCTTCAGAATACTTCTTCTCCCCTCACAACCCTTTCTTTTCCACTGACAATGTAAAGAAACAAAACCTAAAATTTCCAGTCAGTTTATCACCTCTAAAATAGTCTTTCTTCAGTTCACTTAAGGAGAGAAGTCCCTCTTGTTAATGTTATGGAGACTTCTCCGCAAGAGGAAAAAACAGTTCTCTCATGGCTGTCAATTTCATCATGAACAGCAGCTGCACGAGGAAACCTGCAGTTGTGAAGTCCCTCCCATTTTCCATAAGCCTTCTTACAGCTTGTTGATGGGCCATGTTGAATTACGGGGTATTGTTTTAAAGACAAGCTGTTCAAAGGTGAAAGTTCCCATTATCTACTTCTAAAATCATCTTCATTCCTGGGAACAGAGATTTTCTTAAACTTCTCCTGAGGGCACCGGACTAGTCTCTTTTTCTGTTTCAGCTTCTCATGGGATCACATCTATTTTAACATCTGCTTACTTTACCATGAAAGCCTTTGCCAAATATCAATTAAACCCTTCATCTCCCTACAGTTTCATGTGTTATAGGGAAAAAGAGTTCTTTCTCCAGAGCTTACAAGAGGATTTCAGCTCCAAAAACAAGACATCTCCCCATCCCTCTCATCTGGGAATTAACTTCTTCCTCACTGAGCATGACATCATCTTGTTGTTCTTCTACACGCTTGCATCTTGTTCCTTTCTCTCGCTTGAGGGAGGACTGAAGTACTGAAAGAGTTAATTTGTTGCCTAGGCTCTTTAAATCCTTATCTGACCTGCCAGTAACTTGTGGCAGGAGCTGTGTCAGGATAGGCTTCATGGCTGGCCTTTGGTTCCTCCTGCGTTCACTTCTAGCCGCAGGACCACCCTGCACGGGCCTCTGGTCTCAGCCACCTGGTGGGGGAAGGCTGACAGCAAGATCTTAACACATCTGTGACCAGCCCTGCTCCAACCAACAGCCTCCCCACTTCCTACCTGGCAACTACTGGGGCCCAGCCCAGCCAAAACCGGACTCGGCATCCCCTGGACCCCCCGAAAAGGGGCCCAGCCTTTCCGGCAGAAGCTGCCCAGCCCAGCCCAGGACAGAGCCCCGTGGGCTTCCCCGGCCCAGACAGGACTGGACCCAGCAGGCCTGGGGCATGTGATCTTTGTGCTGGCTGGGAAGAAAAGAGGAAGTTCCCAGGATTTTTCGTTTTTAACATGTGTCTTTCACAGAGGCATACCCAGCTTCTCAGTAATTCAACAGACTGTCAGCTACACAAAAAGCTTTTACATCACTTCCTTAAATTTCCTCCCATTCCAAACCACAACACCCAGGAATCTACACATCTGGGGAAATGCCTTTGAAGGAGAGGGACTTGATTCTCAAGGAAACTGCTTCCCCAGGACTCCCAGTGAGGTAGGTGCAGCTGTCTCCCTTTGGCTCCCTGCGCTCCTTTCAGTCCTTGAGGCCCCTTGCACTTGGCAGAGGAGCAGGGAAGGGGCAAGGATGTCAGGAGCAGCTTTGGCATCTGCCTGGGCCTGCGGAGACCAAGCCAAGCGCCTGCGGCAGGGTGTGTTCCCCTGCTTTGAGCACAGGTCTGAGATGGATCATCTCTGTCCAGCTGAGAGCCCCAAAACTCTCTTGGAGAGCTGTGAATTCAAAGGCCTTTGTGCACATACTGATGTTTTGGTGTTTGCCTTTTTCCTTTCATATGCTCTCTGTATTGTTTGCACATGTATTTGTAGGTCTGTAGCCTACTGTATTAGTGACTAATTTTCCCAGTAATTTTCCGTGGCCTTCCTTAAGCAGAGAGACAAAACAAATTCCAGAGTTCCAAGCCATACAGGATACAATGCCCCAGTACTATCTTGGTTCTTCTTGGGAACCAAGGTTGAGAGCAATTTTTTGAGATACATTTTAATGGAAAAAGTACAGCCAGTGCCAAGGGGGGGGGGGGTGTCTTGGTTTGAAAAGACAAGAGTCTGTGAAGGAAGGCAAAAGCGTCCTGTGAAATGGAAAAGGTAAACCCCCTCCTTCCGAATTATCACAACTTCAGAATTAAAAGGGCTCTCAGGCAAAAATATGGGAATGGGAATAACAGTTTTTTACTAGGAAGAAAAAAAAACAACTAAATAACAATGTAATTTAGCACAAGCAAAAAACCACTGGCAGAGTGAGAAAAACCTGACACCCTGAGAAGTCAGGGTGCTGATAGCAGTCCAGCCAAATGGTGGCTGCTCCTCCTGGAGCGGCGATCTGCAGAAGGGTGTAGATCCTTTCTGAAAATGCGGCGAAGGAGCAGCTGGGCCTTGGTTCCTGATTCCTCTGGGAAATCCAGCGAAGAAGGCTGTCTGTGGTCTCAGAAATGCTTGTTTTATGGTGTCAGGGATGCTTGGCTCCTCCCTCTGGGTGGAGCATCTCCCAATGGGATGATGTAACTAATCTTACCAGCCACAGTGAGTAATTCACTAGCCCATTAGCAGGAGATTATCTTCCTGGCAGTGTCATTGTTCTTGAAAGAGATAAGAAAAACTGCCTAACTCCCAACAGATGGCAAAAATAGAATACATGCTTATTTTACAAGCCAGGACAGGGGACTCCAGAGAAAGAACTTGACCTGGGGGTGAATTGCATCACCACTTGTTCTCCTAACTGGTGCTTTTTATCAATTATGCTAATTTCCTAAGACCTATAAAAACACACTCAGCCCTGAGGGCGTGGGTTTTGTGGACATCTTTCCAACTGCCCCTGAAAACCTTCAAATAAAGAACCATATATTGTATTATATTACCTCCTTACTAAAAGTATCTCGATTTTCATTTCCAGGTTGAGAAAAAGATGACACTATATGCACATTAAGATGAAACTCCAATGTGATAAAATTATTGGTTTATTACTATAGTTGTGCAGAATTTATAACTTATAATAATGTTATAGACAAGTATTTGCAGTTAACTATAATGTAGTCCTTTTTTAATATACACACTTATTTTAGGGAATATATTTTAGTGCTATACCCTTTGTAAAACCGTCAGTTCCCCATAAATCGAGTTGAACTCTGTGTCCATTTACAGTTCTGTGACTGCCAGACGTGAGTTCTCTATGTCTTCTCACATCCTGCTCAGGAATCTGTTCAAAGGAGGAGGTTTAAGAGCAACTTTCTTGTCAGTCCTGTAGGGCTCCAGCTGTTGGAAAAGGCACATCCAAAATAACTGTCTAATCTCTCAAAGGACAGAGGGACATACTTCCATGGCAGGGGATATTTAATTGCGCTCCTTTGATTGAAAACATAAAGATATGATTTGAGAAAAAAAAAAAATTGATCCTTTGATTATCTTTCTTTTTTTTTTTTGTTGGATTTTCTTTTGTTGTTGTTTTTGAGGGTTTTTTGTTTAGTTTTGGGGTTTTGGTGGTTTGGTGTTTTTTTTTGGTTTTTTGGGGTTTTTGCCTTTTTTTTCCTTGGTTGTTTTTTGGGGTGTTTTTTTGGGTTTTTTTTTTTTTTTCATTCTTTTCCTTTAAGGTACCTTTGATTACACTGGTGTTGTATAATTTGGTAGCAGGTCCTTGTCTTAGCATTTATTAGTATGAATTTGCTAATACGTATTTATGTATTTGAATTGTAATGAGCGACAAATTAGTGACTGCTCCATGCAATTGTTTTTCCCGATCCTACTCTTCAGCAAGCCAAGAGCAGGAATTTGTATTTGGGTTCCAGATCTGAGCAGCCGTTTGTAATGCAATTTTACATGGGAATGCCTCTAAAATACAGCATAGTGGCTGTAAAAACAAACAAAAAAAAACCCAATACCAAAACAAAACAAAAAAGCCGACAAACAAAACCAAATAACAACAACAACAAACCAACCAACTAAACAAAACAAAGCAAAACAAAACCCACAAAAAAAAAAAAAAAAAAAAAAAACCAAACAAACCCTACTCACCCAGGCCCCAACAGTTTTCACCTTTTAAATTGACAAAAAAGATGCTTCACAGAATGATAAAATCAAAGGTGTGTGAAAGTCCATGAGAAGACGCCCAGCCTGTGATGTCTCTCAGACAAGTCTCAAACACAGCAAGTTGCCTGGCGGTGCCTGCAGGTGAGTTTTGAGTGTTCCTGAGGGTGTAGATCCCACAGCCTCTCTCTGAGCATCTGTGCCTATGTGTGACTTTTCCCACTATCATTTCTTTGTTTCCACATCTATAGGTGCCATTTCCTGTGCTCCCACCTGCTCCTGCTGCCTCTGTTCCTCAAAGCAGGGACTGTTACGAAGGCTGAAGACAAAAGACAGCAGGTCTTTGTGGTTCATCCAATGTCAAAAGGATTGTCTGATACTTCATTCTTAGATAAAAATGCCTGACTGAATGGTTTTTGCTTTGCTTTTTATTGGTGGATAGCTTTTCTCTGGAACTGAATGGATTCATTAATACAGAAAATATATTAATAGGAAAACAGTGCATCTGAAGCCAAACAGACTGATGTCCATTTATTGTAACTCATAAAGTAAAAGCAAGCCAAACAATTAATATATTTCTTGTGCCTCTTTGAGCAAATTAATTGTAAAATAAAATACTATGTAGTTCACCAGTCCTCTGATTAAATTCCTTTAAATAAGACTGTAATATTCTGTGTAATGCCATCTGAAATTATCCAGAGAAAATAAAATTAATAACTCAAACCAACAAAATATCTGTCTCTAGACTTATCTGCATACACTTATTAAGTTGTTATTGCCTACCTAAGCTGTATTTGAATCCTGCCAATTAACATTTATTAAAAGAAATTGAAGAAAAAGGGCCAGGATTTTTTTTTATGGGTGTTGATGACATGTTGTCCCTGAAACTGGCTTCAGTGTTTCTGAAACAAAGGGCAAAATGCCCCACCATTTCTAGGAGAACAAAGACACTATTGAAGAGGATCCTAATATTTGGTTAAAAATAGAAAATAAGTAATTAATTTAGGAATTTGCATATAATAGAGTCTTGATTTAGTTTTAAGGAAAAATCTGAAACATATTGAGAATATTTTAATTTTTTTTGTTTTTACTGATCTGTCCCAAAAAGATGGCAGCATAATGTAGGAAACATCCATACAGCTTTGCTAAGACATGTGCCTGTGATCCAATGACTAATGTCAACATTTTGTAATGAAAGTTTCAAGCCTTGATTGACTGTTGATAAAAATCTTAAAATTCCTAATGGAGTCTCAAAATATTTTGCAGCATGTGGAGAAGGAGCAAAATCTGTGTAGTAAAAGGAGGATCAACTCATAAGCTATGTTGTAAATAAACCTGTGCAGGAAGAATTTTAAGGTTATTAATGAACTCTGGCCTTAAAGAGAGCCCCTGTAAGAAGCTACCTCTAGGAATAAAGCCAAATGCCCTCACAATGAAATAAAGGATTTTCAGGTATCCACACAAGCCTGTGGTGAGAAAGCATGCAAAGGAAGTGTTTTTTTCGTGTGATGTTTCAAACACCTGGATGAAGGAAAATAAATATAATTGAGAAATTCAAGTTCCAAGAACTTCCCCAACAAAGCAGGCCAGGATAATTTTAACTAAAAGTGCTCCTCCTGCAATCTTTCATTCTCACCACCACTTCATTACAGGCTCACCACTGTGATGTCTGTAGTCATCATGAGAACAAGGATGGGCTGAAGAATTTAGAATTTTTGAGTTTTCAAGCACAGAAAGCTGGCCTTGTGGAAGAAGGAGAGATGACAGATATTTCTCTTGGGTCATCTAGAGAGATGCATTCTGTCAAGGAAAATAGCAATGGGCCAATTCCTGCCTTGCATTCAGCTCTGTAGTTTCCATATTTGGGTTAACAAACTTCAGTCAGTATTTGAATGTATCTGCACCTCTGCCAAGTGGTAATCAGAGTAAAACCAGATTTTCACTGCTTACTCTGCATGCTGTTTGTGCTCCCACCTGGACAGAATGTAAATAGACAGCACACCCCTGTGCTGACTGAGCGCAGCAGAAGGGAAATTACTGCCTCTGGAAGAACTTGAAAAGTAACCAGAGCTTCTGCCTCTTCATGGTTCCAAGCAGTATCAAGTCATGCTTTGCTAATTAAATCACCTAAGGTCATCTGTTTATTGTCCTTTATTAGAAGATAATGATGTTGTTGATGGTTTAAGCTCCAGCTCCTTCACTGGTGCACAGAGGCTGCTCAGTTTCCAGAAAGGTTTGAGTGTGATGGAAGAAATTCTTTGCATCTTCCCAAGGGAGCTGGTGAAGGAACTTCACACAGCACGATTTTTCCCAGAACAAGATCTAAACAAGGGAAAAATGTTTTAATTTTTCTCAATCAGTTTTGTGATAAGCCAAGACAATAAATATTAAGGAGTAGTAAACCAAAAATTTCAGGAGCTCATTTGCCCTTATGGGAGAGCTTAGAGAATTACCATTGGTAACTCTATTCCCTGGATTTGTAAATTCAAGGTAGCATTTCCGCACTGACAGCAGTCTTCACCAAAAGACACCTGCCAATACTGGTTTGTTGGTGAGATGTCTGTCAGGGTATAAATATGAGAGGTGTCTGCTTTATTTCCCATTAGTGGACTTTATAATGTATCTGCAGCCTTTTTGTGGTACTAGATCTTGTAAATTTTTGTGCTAGTTATATAGCTTATCAAAACCAGTAAATGACAGGAAATAAAACACAATCTATTGCTGGTTTGTGCTACCAATATAAACTATTACAATGTTCAGGAGACTGTATTTTAACTCGTCAGTTATTGCATCATTTCATATCAAATGATCAATTTCATATGTTCTTCCTTTTCAAAGAGGCTAACAGGTGCATTTATCACAAATCTTTTTTATATCATTAACCAGTAAATGAAAGCAATTGTCTTTAGTTACCAAACCAACCTTGGAGAATGGAATCACATAAAAATTAACAACTCTCAACATAATTGTCCTCTGTCAGTCCTACTTTCCTATACATAATTAATGTGATCGAAGCTTTAACAATGCTGAGGACAACAAATGTTTAACTCCATCCTCAGCAGATTTGCCTTTTTTCCCCTTAGTTTTAGATCTTTCGTAGTCTGGAGGCTTTCAGTTTTCCTGACATCAAAGGTCATATTGATCTTTAGCTGTGTTTTATTCACATATACATTTAACCCATCATTACTGATTTCTTTTTATCAATGGTTAAATGACTGACCCTCCACAGCCTCCCAGGGTTTGTGTCCTTGATTGTGTCTCATTTTCTTGGCATCCCTGCATCATATTTGGGAACTAGCTGAAAATCAGAATGGTCTTTCTTCTGTGCCATTTGCAGGGTCAATAATTTCTATCTCTGTTTCTAAGCTCAACTCTCATTCTCTCAGTTTATTTGAATTATTTCAGAAGAAATTTTAAAATATGAAACATAGGCACAACTCCAAACCCCTGGATATTACAACAGCACATTTACTTACTTAGTTCCCTTTCAGCACAAAGGATATCCTTCACTCTGATATTCCTCCTAAGTGATTTGGTAACAACAGCTCTTTTGAACCTTTTAAAACATAACATCGTGGTCTTGACTGTGTTTGACCAATTGGAAGTAAGTGAGGTCCTTACTACCAGATCACCAATGTGAGTGTCAGTGGACCTGCTCACATCCTCTCTGAGCTACAGATTTTCAACACTGAGCAGATAATCTGAGCTGAGGGTGCCCCATGCAGACATCTCAGGATTTAAAGGAAAATACCCTGAAAATTCAGCTTTGCTGAGTTCTGTCAGGCCATGCACAGTTGTGGGGACAGAGGACTTCCAAACACTTGGCTACACAAGAGCAATTTTTTTATATGTTTAAATGTTTTTAGTCTACAATGTGGATGTAAAAAAACCACAGCTGGCAACAGGACATCACTGGGAGCACCATTCATTCTAGCAGGAAAAAGTAAAACATTTTCAGTGTGTGCAAGGTGAAAGAACAAGTTTTCACACATGCCACAAAAAACAATGAGCCTGGACCAAAGTGCTACAACACCCTGGTCACAGAGAGGGGGTGAACCTCTGTGGAAGGGAACTCTTGGGAGCAGCTTTCCTCTCATCCTTGTGTTTCTCTTCTGAGAGCCTAAGCTAGCTGTTCTTTCTCCCGGAGGCAAAAGCAGAGAGCTGAAAGGTGTCTGTAATGGGGATGTGCTTGGACATCACTGGGATTTAACCAGAGAAGAATGGTGGGACTGCTTTCTGCTGATGTTCTGTGACATGATGTCGATACTCTGGATGCCCCAAAAGAAAGAATTAGTTTGAGCAACATTTACTTATGGTCTCTGTCCATTGCTCCAGGAGAAATTTACAGTCACTGGAAGAGCCAGAGAAACTATAAAAGGAGACACAGCTTTTCCTTTTTTTTTTTTTTTTCCAGTACTGGAGAAATGAGAATGGTCACCTGCCACAAGCATGAGCACCCACTGCAGGATTACTTTGTGAAGAATTGATACTGGTTTATGTTCAATAACTACTTAGTGTAAACCTTTATACTACACCTAAGTCTTCTTCCAAAATATATACTGGAGAGCTCTGAACCCACATATCTGAACCCCTTTTCAGCCTTTTCTCCCTCATTTCTAGACCCACTGCCTAAAATATGTGAAAATTTTCCTTTTCCTTTTCCTTTACTTCATTGAACAGAAAAATGGTGGACAAAAGAACATGATGAGTGGAACCTCTCAGAATTCATTGCAAATTTTTGCCTGCTTTGGAGATTAATTATAGTGCAGAGAGCTAGGAAACAAGGGTATCTCTTCTGTAAATAGAAGCTTAGTAATAAATAACTAAACAACTTTTTTATAAATGAGGGATAGTTGTAATCATCCCTAAAACACTTTCAGCTATACTGATTAGCTGAAATTATCAGTAATTCAGAGCAGATTTTTCTGCTTTCTAGTAGGAAAAGGCTCCTCTGCTGAAATTGCTGTCATGACTTTGTGCGATTCCAAATCATGGCAAATGATCACCCACAAATTCAGTGGAGTGACTGCTCCACAGGGATCCTTATGCCCCACCAGCACCCTTGGTTGTTTAGCCATCATGCCATAGTTAAGGTATTTTTCTTCCATTTTATATAGTTAACCAGAACTTTATCCCAAAAAGCATTAGGGAATGTGTGTCCCTGTAGCGTTCCATGGAGTCACACATGAAATAGTCAGCACAAGCAGCAAACAGCTTGTTCATATCTGGTTACAGAGCTTGTTGTTTGCCCTAAAGAGATGGAATTATCTGTTTACTTCAGCTAGTAATCTTCCTGCTTTAGGGATCTTCCTGCTTTCCTAATAGAAATGCAGGGTAGGTTGTCAGAGTTTAAAAAAAAACAAAAACAAAAACAAAAACAAAAACAAAAACAAAAACAAAAACAAAAACCCCAACCAACCAACCAACCAACCAACCAACCAACCAACCAACCAACCAACCAACCAAAAAAACCCCACCAAATCCAAAAAACCCCAAGGAATAATATCTTATTAACAGATTCCAGTGCCTAAAAAACTGCCAAATGTCTGCAAGCCAGTCTCTATGCAGATGCTTCCCTCAGAATATCTTATAGAACATCTTTTCTCAACATCCTTACATTTGTCAATGCCTTTTAAAGGAATAAATTAATGGAGTCTGTTTTCACCCCAGTGACACTGTGTCAGGATGCCATTATATTAAATGTCACAAGAAAAGGGGGAAAAATATTTTTAAACTGAATGATTTGCATACCTAAGAATATTTTCACCATTTCAACATTTTTGAGGCTGTACAATTTCTTATATAGGGCATGTCAAAGTAAGTTTGCTCCTACAGAAAAACAGTGCTAAATAAATTTTACTGGGCATTACTCAGATTCAATGTGTGCAGGGATTTATCCCTGATTTCTTCTAAGCAAATCAGCACAGAATCCTCATATTACTATGCAAGCTCATGGATCTTGCCATTCATTTGCACTAAATCTTGGTTTGGTTCCATAAAAATACTCCGGATTTAAATATATATGTGTGTGTATATATATATTTCAAATAAATTTTAAAAATATATTATAAATACTCCAGAATATATTGGGATCACATTTGTTGACTTGGACATTGTTATTCCATTCTTTTGGATTGTTTTAGTTGATTGATCTGGTTGAGGTTTCTTTGGTGGGGTTTGTGGAATTTTCTGGTGTTTGTTTGTTATTTGTTTGAGTTTTTTTCCCTGAAGGCTGCTATGCATGCAGCTATGCATGCAGGTGGATTTAATAAATGCTTGCAGTTCTTAAGATTGATCAAAGGTGCTGTGCTTGGTTTAAAAATATTTAATTTTGGACATTTTTTGTAAGATCAGTATATTTCTCTTTAACCTCAGCTTTGACTGAGGTGTCTGATTCTTTTTTTCCAGTAAAAAAAAAAAAGAAAAAGTGAACAGTATGTGATTAGAGCAGTAATTAAACACCACATATGTGATTAGGGCAGGAATTAAACACAGCCTGCTATCAGTACAGTTCTTTACTAGCCCTGAAATGGAGTGGTCAAGCAGGATTTCAGTGGTTGCCTTCCTCTGGAGTCCTGGTTCCTCTCCAGGCAGAGACTCCAGAGCACTGGGCTGACCTCAGTGCATCTCCTTGAGAGAGGAGGATGCTCACACACTGCTGAAGTTGCTTTGAAACCACAAGTTATCACTCCATATGAGTGATGCCTTAAGCAAACATGCTTCATACATTTTTGGGAATGCTGGAAAACCTGCAAGAGTTTACTGGGCAGGTGAGCTGCTGGTTCCTCAGGCACATAACCACAAACTTCACAAAACACAGCCCCCGTGATAAATGTTCAGTGCCCTTCTGGAAGGTGTGAGCAACCAGCCTTGACTGTCTTCTGTTGCTTCCCGAAACTGAACATTTCTCACAGCAACTCCACCATGGCCAAAAAATAATTCATTTTCAGTTTGCTTTCCTCCACCAGGCTTGATCCCTTTCAGTTGGGATGGTGTTTTCTCTCAATGCTCCCATCTTTTTTATTTCTGAACAATTGTGAACTTTCATCTCATTTTGAACAGAAAATGGCAATAAGACTGCAGACTTCCTGATTTGTTAATCCTCACATATCCAGCCAAGTTTTTCAGTGCTTCTTGGTGCTTGCTGTCCAGTCAGTACAAAGCAGTATTCTGGAAGACCTGCCCTGCCAGGCCAGGAGAGACACAGGTGCTGAGCTTGCAGCTCTCACACCTGAGTGGACTCTTCCAATCTGTCAAACCACAGCATCTTATTCTTGGCTTTTCAAATTAGGACAGCCATCATCTGGCACAGTCTTTAATTAGTCTGCGCTGTGTGCTAGATTAACAGGAGGGCAGAAAGTTAGGATTTCTTCTCTGCTTCTATTGGTAGATTATGACTAGAACTAGCTTACTCTTGCATAATGCCAGCAACAGGATATTACCAAGTTTAAAGTCAACCTCCAAGTGAAAATGCAGTGCTTCCAATGATTCACAGAATCTTTCCATACTGGGAAAAATAAAATAATCCACAGCTCTTCAGACAGGAGGCTATTTGGATCTATTTAGCTTTCAGTGGTGTGATATTGTGGTTTCTTTTGTATGTATGTGTTTTTTCTCACAGTAAAACCCTGACCATCAACTTAAATTGCTTTCACTGCTTTACTCAGTCCACAATGTAGCATTCCAGCATTATAACAGCTTTCAAAAGAGGTAAAATTTGGAGTAAGCAAAGGTCATACTTTTCTGTTCAATTGACCATTTTTTATATCTAGCTTGGACACTTTTGTATTTTCCTGCAATCAGCAAACTATCACTGGAATTTTATGAGAAATATAATCAGTAAAAGGGAGGAAGAGGAGACAGTGGAGCAGATTCTACTTCTGACTGTCAGAAGTGCAAAAGCCAAAACAATGAAAAAAAAAAGAGTATTGATGCAGTGGTGATACATTCAGACATTCCACTTTTGCTTTTCTGTGTGTTCCCAGCACCACTTTGCTGGTGAAATCATGTAAATCACCTTTTTGGATAGGCCAGTAGAAAAAAGATGCTATATTTAGTAAAAATTCTATTTTTTTTTTCAGTTTGTTTTTAGTAGAAAGAACCTTATCTCTTTTTCTCCTTGTTTGCATTTTTAATCCCACATCTCTGTCTTGCTCACAGACATCAGGATCTCATTGTTAAGCAACCCTAAAGCAGCTGTGGGATAAATGACTCCTTACAATAATTATGTTGATCAACTGTAAACTAGCCAGATCTCCACAGGTGTCTTCAGTTAACTTTCCAGTGTTGTCTTTAAACCACTCAAAATATTGCTGCCAAAAGTTCAGGGGTTTGTTTGGTTTCGGCACTCTCTGGAGCTCTCACATTTTGGTGAGTACAGCTACAGCTGATGCCATGTTACACACTGTCACCTTTGTCAGTGCCTAACTTCCTGCTCAGACTCTCTGAACTTTTGTGACATTTCCCAAGATTTTTTTTTTTTCATGTAGCTAATCAACTTCCTCACAGACTTTTTTTTTTAATGAATAATTTTTCTCCAAAAAGATCTCTTTAAGAATATTTGCAGCCAAAAATTATTTGCTGGTGCAGTCAGATAAGCTTTTGTTTGAAGAATGTTTCAAAGGCAACATAATGCCAAATGGAGCAACAATTCTACCTTTGTTTGTGAACACTGAAGTGTCTTTGACATTGTTAATGTAATTAATTATTTAATGAAACAAGTGTGTAGCTCAGTCACATTTTCTCTCCTAATAAGATATTTTCAGCTGAAGTAGGACACAGAAAGAGTGCTGCTGGGCATGCTAAGGATATGAATAAATGAAATCGCCCATACTTTGCTTTTCACATGTGGTTAAGAGTCTCTGGGGGTAGGAATCCTTACCTGCCATGGAGGACACAAGAGAAGAGCACAGATGTGATCCTGGGCCGCGAAGCCTTGCAGAGAGCTGAGGTGCGGGAGAGCAACATCAGGCTGATGTTGCTCTCCCGCATGCATGTGGCATTAATTATACCAGAACAGAGGGAAAGTGAGCTCACATCACTCTGGAAAATCCCAATCACTGAGAAAATCCCAATTCCTAAAGGTGTCCCCTGTGCTGTATGACACGAAGGAATGTGCTGCTTGCTGCAGAGCCCTGAGCTGTTAGTGAGCTTGGCCAGTCCGGGATGATTCCTGTCGTTTTAATAATTTAAAACTGCAGAGTGCAGGATCCAGCCAGTCCATACCTGAGGAAGGGGCTGGAGTGACATTTGCTGGCAGAAACAAGTGCAGACAGAATGCAGCAAGGCTCGGGAGGAGGGGAGGGCAGGGGAGAGGACACCAGGCCAGGTTCTTCCCTCTCTTCACAGCACTGAGTGCTGGAGCCCACACTGGAGCCAAATGGAAATGGAAATATAAAGCAAATATTTTTGTCAACAAAAATTCAAAAGCAAGTCAAACTCTTGTAAATGTTAGACTAGTCTGTAGATATTTTAGTCTCCCTCCACCTCTCCCTTCACCTGCTTTCCATTTTTGATCCTTTTAGAACCAGCTCAGCAGAGGGAAACTTTTTTTAATAAACAAATAATAGGAAAAAACTTCACCTAGAAATTAAATTATATTTTATAGGTATTTTTATAGAAATGAAACTCTTCTTTTCATTCACTGCTCTTGGAACTGCTACTTTTACAGCATCTATATAGAGACAGGACTTCCATATCTGTCTAAGTAAACATTTTGCTTTTTTATTTCCACTATATATGTCAGGGGATAAGTAGGTTACCAGTTATGCGATTGATGAAAACTTCAGTTTCAAAGCTCTTTTTTATTAGATGTCTTAATCCAATTCTCTTTATTGGATTGGGAAATAAAAATATATTCTCTTGAGCACAAATAATAAAAGGCAAATATAAAATTGGTGCACACAGAGCTCAAGCTAATAATAAAGAATCAGCAGAATCAGTTTAAAAATTGATTTGTCCAAAGCAGTTCTTCCAGGGGCCTGAAGTTCTGTCTGCTACCAGAACTAAAGTTGCTGTGTAGAAATTTCCAATCTTCTTGGTTTGATTTACACTTTTTGTTTGAGATTTTCTCTCCCTTGCTGAATTTTGATTCCCTTGAGATGTTCTAGAGATATGGATCTGTCTCATTCCTGGCATGTGTCAATATTTTCATTTCTCTTTCAAGACATTCTGGTTATGCATGCTTTTTTTTTTTCCCATAAATTTATTTTTGTCTCTTGAGATGTTTAGTTTCCTTGTTTTAAATACAGGGGTTTATTCACAGCTGTATAATTTAGTAGGAATGATTAATGGCAAGATAATCTTTAGGCTGTTGTCAGGAAGTTTTAAACATTTATAACAAATGTTGGTAGAAACTTCAGCTTTCTGCAGCTGGAATGGAAGAGGAACATGCTGGCAAATCCAAAGACTTTACCTGCAATGTATCTGAACATTACAGTGCAAATTATTTTATTTGCTTGAAACTCTGGCTATTATATGCAAAAAAGATTGAGTGCATCCAGTTTTCATTAGGCAAAAAATCCCCCAAAAACCTAAACAAACAAGCAGAAAACCCCAACACATCTTTTTAATTTCCTTTCAACAGAATACTCTAATCATGAATATGACCCAAAGTCTTTGCTTGGTCCCAATGGCCTCAAAGATGCTCAGAGCTGCAAAAGGGTTTGATCATATAATTGAATCAAGGTCCTGCAAGCAGGTGACTGTTGTCAACCTCACTGTGAGTGATGTGCTCATGTTCTGAGAAATGCTGAATTCATTCCTGAGATCTGTGATTAACGTGTATCAATTTTTTTGTTACTGACAATGCTCCAGGTGCGAGTTATGGCCGAAATTCTTTTGCAGTATTTATCAGGACTGTGTGAAGTAATTATAAATCATTTGGAAATACTGGGCCCTGAGGGAAGAAAACTCTCAAGGATCCCTAAGTTAAAACCAAATCTACAAGCATTTAAAATATTCTCACTGGAGTGTTTTGAAAGAGAATCAAATAGCTGTTTTGCTGAAACCTTTTGTGCATGAAGAGATTTACTCCCCAATAGCAGGTTTTGCTTTTTCTGTAAAAAAACCATTATTATTATCTACAGAACTTCAGGGTCAATACTTTAGATAGTTATTTCCTTTTTTCCTTAATTAAGCAAATTATACTGAAAAGAAACAGGGAAGGAGATTATCTAATTTTTTGCTCTTAATGATGTTGCAAATGAAACATATTTAAATTCCTCAAAGAAACTTGTGTCTTGCTTAAAACATAAAGGAAGAACATATGATCAATATTAAAAAATCATGTTTGACCTTTAAAAAGGTGTTAGTGATGGGCTATAGGCAAATCTGTAATAAACTTTTCTTTGTGCCCAGGCTTTTCTTTCCTTTGTGCTACATTTCCGTGACTAGGGTCATCAGTGTGGTGGTTTGGAGTGCAGAAGACCAGATCCAGGGAATGCTACCTCTCATCTGCATGTCTCTGTGCCAGCACAGCGGCTCCAGGAGTAACCCAAGCATCTTCCTTCTTATATTTTGATTTTCCTCCCTCTGCCTGTGCAGCAGGGTATCCCTTGCTGCCAGAAGCCACAAATGAGCCCATGAGCCATGCTCTATTGTGGGAATGGTTTCCCTGTTCAGGCTGAGTCACTCTTAAACTTCACAGGGTTTTTGAGTTTTTTTTTTACCTTGATGATAAGCATAATTTCCCTACACTTAGCCAATCATATTCAAAGATCCAGTAACAGAAGTTAATTCTCTCTTACACAAATCCCATCCCTCTCTATTCTAGGACTGGTCTAAAGTCCTCTCTTTTCCTAGCAAGAGAAGGTCAAACTTTGCTCCTGTTGCCAGAGTACTCATCATCTTCTCTTCCTCAACAGGCAGACACATCCTTGGTTTCAAAGTGTGTCTAGGAGCCAGGTGTTACTGTTTGATGGTGGTCTGGAAGTACATTTTCTCTCTTGAATTTGGTAGGTGCAACAATGGGAAACAATATGGGTGATGGGACATTGGAGGCAAAGTGATCACCCTTTGTTATTTCTTTTAAAAAGCCAGAACTGCTCACAACTCTCTCAGATAACAGTGCTTATGCTTCTGATTTCAACCCTTCCACCATCCTGAAGAAATCCATCCCCTGTATGAGAGGAGCTGCTCCAATCTGGGCACATCCTTTCTTTGCTCTGATGAGATTCTCCCCTCCAGCTTCTATTCAGGCCTTGCAGAGTAAATTTAGAAAAAACAGAATAGTCTCCAACAAGCCTGTGCAGCCCCAACAGTCACAGCCCTTGCCAGGCAGGACAGGACGTGTGGATTTTTGTCCAGGCTGCTCCTCATATGAGCAGGAAAAGCTGCACTTGAGAAGATTTCAGATTTTCATTTACGGTTGAACTTCCTCTCCTTTGCTTCAGCATCCTTTCCTACTTCACTGTGCACTGTAAATCCAAATGGAAATATTCCCTGGTTTCAGAGGGAAGAGCAATCATGTGTTCATACTTTTGTATGCACTGGTGGAGCTGGAGGGAAGATCATAGGCTTAGGAGGAGCGATTGCATTTATTATGCCAAAGGAACAGATGTTCAGGCTTTTCATACCCAAACAAAACCACATTCCTATAGATTAGTTGTTTCAGAGCATGTGCTAATGAATTTAAACTTTTTTTTTTCTTTTTTTTTTTCAAATGCACATGAGCAGAATTCATAATACCTTGTTCAGGATATAATGCAGAATAATAAGAGTACTGCTTTAAAGAGTATTATTAGTGTGAGCGTCCCTGCCAATCTCATCTTCCTTACAGGCTTCATAAGGTGCCCATGCTGACAGGGAGCTGCACCTTAGTGGAACACAGTGTAGAAAAACTTTAATTTTTCCTGTCTAAAAAGTTATATAAAATCTCATTATTCTAGCTTGTGAATTATTTTTTGTAAAGAAGTATGTAAAAATGTTCTATGTATCTAAATCTACTGAATCTATTAGACTCCAAGGTTTCAACCACTTCCAGTACTCTATAGATTAATTAATAATCAAATTGATTAAACTTGTCAGTCTAAGTCCTTGTCAATACTGTACATTAGAATTCATACTGACTACTAACATGTTCTCCACTCTCATAGTATTTCCTCTGTAGTTTCTTTATCAAAAATTATGAGAAAAGGATGAAAATGGAATTTTTTATTGCAAGACAAAATTTTCACTACATGAATATAATTGGGTTTTGGCATTTCTACTTGAATGTATTAAGTATTTTCATTGAACTATAATTTTGGATGTCAAAAATGTAAAGGGATATAAAATCCCTTTCAAATCCTGAAATGTAAAAGCTAAGCTATTAATTAGAGGAAAAAAGTCAATTATCTTCCTTCGCTTCCACAACATCTGTAATAATAATACTGGCCTTTTGCTGAGTGCTTCATATCCAGCCTCAGGAAAAAATCTCATTTCCCCCATCCCCATCATCTGTCCCTTTTCAATGCAGCACCTGAATATCTGCTGTTTTGCACATGTAAATCCCACACAAAGGAATAAAAACATTCATTTATGTATGTTTTTATAAGCGTCCAGACTAGCACTAATAAAAATACAATTCTGAAAATTTTGTGTGCCTCTGTGAATTCCATAGCCCCTGATTTTGCCAGTGACATCCTGAGACACTGAATTTTTAGTTTTCCACCAGATTTAGTGGCAAGCTGCCTGTCAGCTCTCAGACAGATTCTATCTGATATTAGCTCATCACCTCAAAAGTTGACTATTGAAAAGTCAGTGGTGTCTGATTTGTTCCTGCCTTCATTTGTTGCTGAAAATGGTGGTTTGGGAAAATACAACTTTTGGGTAATAGTCTGCCTTTTAAAGGGGTATCTGATGTTGTACTTCTAAGGCATAACTGAGCTGCCCATAGAGTTTGTCTGATGTTCAGCAAAGATGCATCTTTTGTCTTTCAGTCTGACATGGGACAGCTCACAGCCCACAAGGAATTTCCGGCCTCACAGGCTTCTGAGAGTGTGGTAGTTACTTCAAAAGATATGTATTTCTACAGAAAATCTGCTCTAGACTGGAGACTTTGATATTTCACAAGCTAGTTAAAAAGTAAGCATTGCTTCAACACAAGATCTTCAACTCCCTATGAAAAAATAAACATGTCTGAGGCTAAATAGTGTAAGGCTTGTTTTGTTGTAGTTATGGTAACTGGACGCATTAAAAAAAAGCAGAAACAAAAGCTTATTTTCCATTAAAGTGCCTAAAATCTGTCAATTTCACAAAAAAAGCACAGTACTACTCTTCTTAGTGGTACTTTACAAATTCAAACTGCCCTATGCAACAAACGTGGTTTTGCCAGGGGAGTGCTCTTCTGAGTCTGTCCACCCAGAGCAAGTCTCCCCAGAGCACCATGAGAGCTGTGATTTATAGGAATGTTCAGGTAAAACTTTCCCTGGCACCGTTTGACTTGCTCAGTGCCATGAGCAGACTATCTTTGGGGGTGAATTCCAACCCAAATCCTGCCACTGCTTCTGAGGTAGCTGGGAAATAGGATTTTTAGGGAATGTGGTATGTCCCCCAACTCAATGGTTATGACAAAACAAGAAAGAAGGGCAATGGGAGCTATAATAAGAAATTTCATTGCACATCCTCATGTTGGGCTAGGTCAGGTTTCAGGATCTGTGTGAAAATATGGGATGTGATGGGAATGGTAGGTGGTGAACAGAAGTGGGAAAAGAAGGGAGAAAGAGCAAAAGGATGGAGTGCACAGAGCTCTGCTCTGCCAGCAGCTAGTCCTCTCTGGATATGTTCTCCACCTCATCCCAAGTACCAACATAAAAAGAAGAACAGGCAGACACTGTTTAGTGTCTTCATCATGCTGTCCTGCAAAGCTGTAGGCAGGACTCTGCCTTTGTCCTGGTGGAACCTGAAAGCATTACAAGGAGTGACTGGGAAGGGAACTTTGGCTGGACAGGTCAGGGTACTGGAGCTGCACAGGTGTTGATTGAGGACAGCTGCACAGGATGGAGCAGGACACCAGCCCTGAATGGATTTTCCACACAATTAGTCAGGATGTGTACCCTGCCCAGCAACCAGAGAAAAAAACAGATGGTAGCACTGGAATTTCCATGGTGGTGGCTTTTTGGGCTGTTGAGAAATAGCATGTAAGCATGCCAGGGATTAAAACTAGTCGTATCCAGGGAGAGTTACAGTATTCCCTCACTTTTTGAATCCACAAAACCCAGTGAAACTCATTTCCTAAGTGTGTTGTCTCATCTCCTGACTGGATTTTATCAGTCCAGGTTAAGGTGACCTTTGTACATTTCATATTCTCTCAGCTCTAACCAGCAGTAAGAATTACATTCTGGAACGTATGCCAAGGAAATACCTCTGGCACCTAACTTTTGACACAGCAGCTTGTTCAGGGTGACCTGTTAGCTTGAAGGGAAGAACAGAGCTTTGTCCGACCCCTGAGAGGTATATGGTGGTCCCCAACAGCCAGGGTGAGTGGTGCTGTGCCCCACAGCTTGGTGACAGGAAGGAAATGCTCCAGATGCCACAAGCAGCAGCCAAAAACCTGGTGGCCAAGCAGCCCTGAGTGAGCCTCCTCCCTTCAGATGGACAGGGACATCTCTGTCTGCAGCCCAGTGCCCCAAAGCTAGTGGAACCTTGCAAGGACACATGATGTGCTACTGTGCTGCAGGCCCAGCATGATTCTTTCCAGGTGATTTGAAATTAATATCACTTTCAAATTTCTCCTGTGGGAGAGAAAGAGTTGGTAGACAGGCAGCCTAATGCCTAATTGCTTTGCAATTATATTGTCTAAGGAGATATATTAGTATGTATTGCTAAATCTCGTGTTCTTACTGCTATAATTAAGGGTCTGTCATGGTTTCCATTACAAAACCATAATTTTAGGGATTTATAACTATTCCCAGACCAGAAAAGTTTGCTTCAGGCTGCAATTTGGTATACCAAGACCTCAAGCTAAGAAGAAATTTATTGAAAAAAGCATACAAATATACAAATTTTGTGCTTCTGATTTATTTTTGCAGGATGTAAAAAGTAAGGCACACTTATACGTGTGTACATATCTATAAATTTCCTGGTGCAGTTTTGCAATTAAAGAATTGACATGTATGTAGTGTATTAATCCAAACTGGAGTTCAAATTACATTTTCATTTGAGTTTCAATAATTCTTTTATTTCTGACAACAGCACAAACTTATAAACTGAAGATATCGCATAAGTTTTATCCAACCACTGTCAATATTTTTCCTTATATAGCTCCAGAAAGAAAAGTTACGTTCTCTCACGTACTTCTGTCTTCACAGTACTAAAGGTACTGCAGGTCTGCAACTCTCTGGGCATATAATGTCATGAACTTCATTCCAAAATTTCTTTGATTTGGGTTTGAGCCAAGAGCATGTAAGAGCTGAGGTGGGTTTTTTCTTTTGTATTTTACAGAGAAAGGAGCCCTTCCTTCCTTCCTTCCTTCCTTCCTTCCTTCCTTCCTTCCTTCCTTCCTTCCTTCCTTCCTTCCTTCCTTCCTTCCTTCCTTCCTTCCTTCCTTCCTTCCTTCCTTCCTTCCTTCCTTCCTTCCTTCCTTCCTTCCTTCCTTCCTTCCTTCCTTCCTTCCTTCCTTCCTTCCTTCCTTCCTTCCTTCCTTCCTTCCTTCCTTCCTTCCTTCCTTCCTTCCTTCCTTCCTTCCTTCCTTCCTTCCCTCCCTCCCTCCCTCCCTCCCTCCCTCCCTCCCTCCCTCCCTCCCTCCCTCCCTCCCTCCCTCCCATGTGGTGATTGCTAGTTAAATTAGAAGCCATGCCATTGACTTCCTTAGAAAATCAGTAGTGTTTGAGGCTTTTACAGGCAACATTCATGACTCATTTACACAAGCACTGATGCTTTCAACAACCAGGATTTTATCTGTGAAGTGGTTAGCATAAACCCACAGAATTACTGAAATGTTGAACATGCAGCTGGTCTTGATATGCTGTCAATAACTCATTCATTCCATGAATGGTCCTGAGTACAGATCTTGTAGATTTAACCCAAACCACATGTTTTGCACTTTCAACAGCTCTGTTTAAAGCTACTCAGACTCTTGGCTTTGACAATCCTGAAAGGCAAAAAATTCTCACTCGCTGTGTTCTGCAATCTAATACCAGCTTAAAGCTGGACAAAGAGATTCTTGTAGGAATTACTACAAGGTGTCCCAACAGACACCTCTCTTTTCTAGGAAAAAAGAGGCTGTGTCCTTATGAGGTAATTCATTTTTCACTTCTGTTGGAGACATAGTGCAATTACTTATTTTGAGAACAAGTTGATGAAGTGGTTGTGGAAGAAAAGGATGCACCAGATCCAGGCATCATCAGCATTAAACTTGGCAGAGAATTGGAATATAGGTAGATATAGATACATAGATATAGATAGATGTAGATATAGATATAGATAGATATATAGATATATAGATATAGATGTGGATATGGATATGGATAAGCACAAAATTAATGCTGTCCTCTGTGAAAAAGGAAAAAGCTAAAATTCACTTTAGGCTATATTTATTTAAGATTTGCATTAAAAGTAAACCTCATTACTCTTGCTCCCATATTCACTACAGCCTGAGCTGGCATCCATCACCACTCCAATTGCCAAGATGTTGGCTAATCATCCATTTCATTACTCTTTCTGGCAGCCATGCAAGGTGGCACACAACTGGAAACAAACTCTTAAAAGTTCCAAAGTGTTCTCTGATTAGTGGGAATTAATGTGAATCAGGACTTGGAGAGCCAACACAGATTGCTGTGTATAATGTTTTTTCCCAATTGTGTGTCAGAACTCGAGGACTGAGTTCACTCTGGGGACAGAGCTCTGTGCTGGTGCACACACAGGTGGGGACCTTGGCTTTGTGGTGCCAAGAATATCCCTGCGTCTGCAGTGGTGGGATGCCAGGCCACCAAGCTTCTCTCTCACTCCCCTCCTCAGGTGGACAGGGGAGAGAAAATATAACAAAGAGTTCAGGAATTAAGGACTAGGAGAGATCTCTCAGCAAATACTATCACAGGAAAACAGACAGAAGTTGGAGGTATTAAAACTTATTACTGACTAAACCAGGGCAGGATAATGAAAAGCACAACCTGCTCCAGCGTGGGGTCCTCTATCCACAGGGTCACAGGTCCCTGCCAGGACCCTGCTCCAGCATGAGCCTCCTGCAGGGTCTCAGCCTCTCTCAGGCATCCCCCTGGTGCAGCACAGGCTCCTCCAGGAGCTGCAGGTGGATCTCTGCAGCCCTGTGCCCTCCATGGGCTGCAGGGGCACAGCTGCTACACCACAGGCTGCAGGGCAATCTCAGCTCCACACCGGGAGCACCTCCTGCCCCTCCATTTCCACTGAACTTGGGGTCTGCAGAATTGTTCCTCTCACATACTCTCACTCTGTTCTTCAATGTCTGCAATTACATCTGCACAATAACCTTTTTTCCTTCCTAAATATATTTTTTCAGTGCCATTACCACTGTCTCTGATGGGATTCGCCTTGGCCAGGGTTGGGTGTACCCTGCAGCCAGCTCTCCTGGCCTTGGAGATGCTTCCAGCAGCTTCTCACAGAAGCCACCCCTGTAGCCCCCTGCTTCCAAACCCTGGCCACACAAACCCAATACAATCTCTGGGCTGGGCTGTTAGCAGTGGAGGGCAAGTAAGTGGTCCAGGGCCAGCACAGAGGGGGACAAAAAACTTCACCTGGACTAACTGGACTAGCACCTTATTTTCCTCCAGAGACCAAACTGAACCACTGCATTAAGCACATACCTTTCCATCCCACACTCCTGGTTGAAAGCAACTCCACCGTCACATTTTGCTGTTCCCCTGCAGTCAGTTTCTGCACTTCAGAAACAGGTCCAGCCCATCAGGACCTTGACAATGAACCTGGGATGAGATCCTGTGTGGGCACATGTGTCCTGACAGATCTGGGACCATGGCTGGTGCTCCCCAGCTTGCTGTGAGAGCAGTTTCTGTGAGAGCAGAGGGTTCTTTGCTGCTGGCTGTGTGTGTTTTCCTGGTGCAGCTGCTGTTGGATGCTGTGGGTTATCTGGCAGCAGAATTCAACTATAAGGATTGATTCAAAAACAAGTAGATGGAAGAGTAATGATGAAACATAATAAAATATTTCCCCAAACCACAATGCCTTAAGCAAGCATTTGGCATCTGATTTCTGTTTCTTTTTTTAAAGAAGGTCTTTGTCTGGAATTAGATGCTCCCCTGAGTTCCAAGTCGATGCCAGAAAAGCTGCCAATTGCACAGGACAACATGTGAGATTAAAGAAATATATTATTTCCTTGCACTGCAGTTCCTGGAAAAAGCATGTGAGATTAAATAAATACGTTATTGCCTTTGCACTGCAGTTCCTGGGTAAGAAAGCATCACCAGTAAATCATCTGGGCCCAGAAAAACAGCCAGGGAAATATATCCCAGAGCATTGAGCTTGTAGTGTTGTTGGGGTGGTTTTTTACCCCAATTACCTTGTATTACACATCTGAAATGATCTCACTGATTTTGCAGAACAGGTTTTTTTCTCTCTTGTTGGCAAGTCACACAACTTGGCAGCGTGGTTGACTTGGGTGAGTTCACACACCTCAGGTCACAGGCACTCTCAGAGAAATTGAGGTGTTTCTTTTACTCATCTCCTTTTCTGTGTTGTTATGTGGTTTTTTTTGCCAATTAATAAAAGACAAATAATATTCAAAGCAGTTTCCTTTTGCTGTTCTTCCCTTTCTGTTTTTCCAAAGGGGAAAGAAATTGTAAAACAATGTTCACTTCCAAAGCAAACCTCCTTATGTATTCTTTTGCTGTTAAGAGAAAAAAAAAATCAAGATGCAGACAGCACAAAATACAATTTATGTGGAATTAAAAAAAATATTGGTGAACACATATGTATTTAAAAACTATATATCTTTGCATAGGGTTATTGCAAATCATAATTTTATTTATGCAGGTCTAAGAGCCACACTGCATATACCCATGGTGATACCAGAAGTCACCTTACTTTAATTTATTATGCCTATTTATTTTATAAAATGCCTATATGTATGCCTATACACATGCAGAGGTGGATATGTACAGTTCTCAGTAATGCATAAATATCTGCAGAGATGCACACGTGCATCTCTTTTGGGTTTTATGGTATTTTAGGGGTTTTATCATAAGTGATACATTTTATTACTACTTGTGGAACTGAGCTCTTGTTTCAATTTTCTTACAATTTTAAATGTCTTTTCTGTTTCCAGTTTCTGGCTTCTGCACAGCATGGAACTGGTCTCTAGAGGTTACTCTTTTTAAAACAGATGAGTGCACAGCAAGAGAACAAAGCTATTTAATAAATTAATCATAAAAAGATGGTTAATAGTCAGACACTATTAGACAATATGTTATATTTGGGAGACTGTTTCAGTGAGATTGTCAGATTTTTTTTCATCAAACATTTAAATCCTGCTAAAAGAAGTGAAATATCAAGGTCAGGTCTAAAACTGTTTCATTCAAAATGCAAATGCTGTTTGACCTTCCTATGCCCTCAGTTTGTATCAGTATAATTTTACTGGTGCAGTTTTATTATATTTGTCTCAGGGTGAAGGTGCTGAAAGCATTGGATTATCTTCCCTTGTATCTTTCTCCCCCTTCTCCACTCTTTTAAAGGAACTTTTAAATTAGAAGACATATACTAAGAGATAGTTCAAAGGCATGTTAAGGAAATTAATGTTGTGTGTCTCACACACTGAAATTAGAATTGCGGGAATTGTTTCCCTTCATAAACTGTGATGACTTGCACTCACAGCCTTGGACTTTGCCACCTCATGGTAATTGCATTTGTGTGTCATATTTAGTACTACCAAAAATCACCCTCTAAAATCATTAGGAGGAGCTCTGTCCTCATCTCAAAATGAGGGTCACCACTTCATGGATTGCAGTCTACATCTTTGAAGGTCTAAGTGGGCCAAGGCTAGTCCCAGCCACCTTTTATCTTCTCCTTTGGAATCACAGTACCACCCGTCCATGCTCCACAGGACGATTAATGCCCAATTACAGCTCTCCTTGATGTGTGCTTAAATGATGGGGTAACATCTAAGAAGCCGTGCTTTAGGGTGTTCCAAAGAGGTGTGATCCCTTAAATTCCCAAGCAGTGAAGTAATGTGTAAACAGGGAATGCTGCTCTAAATATTCTGCATTTTACTTGAGAGATGAAATCGTTAGCCTTCGTTTTCAACTTGCTCTTATTTCATAGCAGATTATTAAACTAAAGGTAGTAGTAAAACGAGGACTAAAAGTATTTGTAACTACCTGAAGGAAAATATGACTTTCATTCATTCATATATGTGTGTATGTGTGTATTATTTTTAATTAGCTTTAAATGTGTTCCTGCAAGATTTCTTTTTCTCAGAAATTTTGGCTGTTTAAATACCATCCCATGCATCCAAATGAAAGACTACCAGAAATTACCTAAATGCTGTCCTGAGACAACCAGTTTCTCAATGCAAAATTTGAAGTTCTTATGTAGCAGAAGTCTTCCTGTGAGTGTCAGTTTACAATTAACAGTTTCTACACCATTATTTCCCAAAGCTTGTGGTTTCAGAGGCTTCAGCTAATATATGGGATTTGTCAAAGCCCGTGTCCCTTGCTGCACTGCAACTTTTTACCCAACCCAGTCTGATTAAAGCTTCCATGTGCTTATAGTTATACATTTACAACATTTTAAAATATTTGCAATAAAATTCAAGCATCTTCTGGTTGAGAAGAATGGCATATAACCTTTATATACTTTCGTATACAAACCTTGGAGAAATGTTCTTTAAACTCCATGAAAGAATTAATTATCAGTCACTTTGGGGTGATATGTTCTGAGTGAGAGCACTGCCAGATACTGTGCATGGTCCACAAAACACTTCTCAGCTCTAAAAAGAAAATTTGGGGTAGTTCCCTTTTATTTTATTTTTTTTTCCTTTTTTTTCTTTTTTTTTTTTAACCAAATGGGAATATAACCAGTGTTCCTAGCTTTTTATTACTTCTTTTTACTGAGCCATATTACACACCCAGCACTGTTTCCATATGCTGTTGAATTTCAGGTAGGAATGAGGGGTAGTGGTGGATAAAGTGTGAGATCCCTGGCATAATGTGTAACATCTGCTCAAATAAAAACAACAGCGTCCCAAGATGTACACACACATTTATCAGCCACGAGATTTGGAAACTGGCCTTGCTCCAGCTGGAGGGGCCTCGTTTGGAAGATTGCTTGTAGTTCCTCACACTCAGTTCTGGAATGGCTCACACAGCAAAGGGGAGAATAAAGCATATGGCTGTGAGAGAGATAAAGGGACCAGGAGATAATGGATCTTTGGAAAAGCAGGAGAAAGTGTAGGGGCTTGACGTCTCATGAGAAAGTGGGACATGCAGCAGAATCCCAATGAGATGACACGAGGAGTGCAGAAGCCTGAGTGAGTGGCTGTGGAGCTGGAATGAGCCAGTGCTAAATGAGGAAGCAAAGAATTCTGGCAGCATTTCCTTACAAGACAGTGAATATAGCATGAGAGATTAAGCTGTTAACATCATCAGCAGAAACGCAATTCAGAAAGTCTGACAGCTGGCAGGAGGGCATAGACATTAGAAAAGAAATAGAACAAAAGCAGGTAAATCAAAGGTTGTGTTGTGTTTTCCCCTGCTCTATTAAAATTCCCTTCCTGCCAGGGCAGCATGCAGCCCCTGAGAGGGCAAGACGTGGGACACCACAGCAAAGACAACTGGAGAGCCACCAAGACAGTTACCAGATCCAGAATTTGAATTTTAGAAGCCTTTAACATGTCAGTCTCCAGTTACAGCATCAAACACCTTCCAAGGGGCCCAGGATGATATCACCCCATGGATCAGGTGAGGGAAACAGAGGCCTTTTCCTCAAGGACTGGCCCTCAGAAATGAGAGTTTTCACCCTCAGGGCATAGGCACTCTTCAGTGCACTCCACTGTGAGCCACCACGTGTCCCCTGGGGGGAGAAATTCTGCTGAAGCCAGGAAATAAACAAGTGGATGCATGGATGGATGGATGGATGGATGGATGGATGGATGGATGGATGGATGGATGGATGGATGGATGGATGGCAGTTCAGGTCTGGATATGCAAAAGGGAGTTGCTAAGGGTATCCACAAAATCTCCCATCTCAGCCTTGGGATACTATTTTGTTCCCACAGCAATTCCCACGGAAATGGCTGCTGAAAAGACAATTTACTTCTGTTAAAAACCTCTTTAAAATGAAAGTGTAGTGTCATGCAACTTGTCTGAAAGGGAATCAATACAGGCTTTCTCCCAAACCTCCTAAATAAAAAGTAGGAATTTACCAAGAGGAGATTGTGGATTTTATCCAAATCTGATGCCAGCTGTACTTTTCCTTACACAGTTATCTGCACAGCCATTCTCCCATCTCCTTATTTTAAAATAATGACTTTTGACTGAAGTGTCCCATGTGGGCACCCAGCGGGATTCAGATTAAGCAGCTCCCTGGGTTTATGAAGAGACAAGGAAGCACCTGTTGTCTCTGCTTGGGCCCAAACAGATGGAATCTCACTGTCCCTAGGGGCACAGCTCCAGGTTAGCACAGTGATCACAAGGAGTTTTCTGTTCCTAAAGCTTTGTCCAAATAAAACAAATCCCACCCGAGCTGTGCTCCAGCACAGACAGAAGAGAGGAACTAGTTTCTGCACAGACAGAAGAGAGGAACTAGTTTCTGCCACCGTGACCAGCTGGATGCAGTGATAATGAGACCAGAATGGATTCATGGGACATAGATAAATCATCATCGTCAGGCAAGTGAATCTCATAGTTTGTGGGAGAAGAAATGCCTAAAAAACATTATATTGTTTTGTCACATGTGATCCATCCTGGTCCTCATCTCTCTAGGACAAGAAAATAATTTAGTCCTTGTGTTTTTGTTCAGACAGACACATAAAGACAGGATTTGCCATGTTGTACCTGTCTATCAAAAGCTTTTCCTGACACAGTGTGGTTAATATAAAAATATTATTATGTAAAATGATCATTCCCTCAATAGTGGCCCTAGATTTTGACTGGCAACACTACAACAATGAGCTTTTTCTTCCATTCTAGGATTGACTATTACACATTATTTTTTTAAATATTCCACTGTCAGAAGACCTGCAGTCTGAGCTGACTCATGGTATGAACAAGGCCATAGTGGGAGAATAGTTCAGCTGTAATTCCTACCTAAAATTACCATAAATCAGTTAGTTGCACAGTCAAACTTCCTAAAACTTCCTTCTGCCTCCTTAGAGAAGTCTAATTAGAAATCAGACACAGGGTAATTTTGTCTCCCGGGGGTTTTTGAGCCTCCAATACCACTTTAACCAATTTTTAACAGGCTCTTGTTTAATAAGTGCATTTGTATGGAATGTGCTGTAATCACAGCAACTCAGAAAAACTCCAAGGTTTTCCAGTGTTGGGTTGTGGTGGTTGGGGTCTTTTTTGTTGTTTTTAAATACACGTTTTTTAAAGTAATATTTCCTCTCTATTCTATCTCCAAACCCTCTAATGAATTCTCAGCAAAATTTTCACTGACATTGAAACATCACTGTAAAATCAGAAATGAGATGTTTGGATATTTTTCTGAGATAGAAGATGGCTTAATTTTTTATTTTAGGGTTTTTTTTGGTGTTTCTATATTTTTTTCCATGTCACCATCTAATTCTATTTCAGACTAATACAGGTAGGAGTAGGAGGGCTGAGTTCTGTGCCCCTTCACAGTGATGTGTTTAAAACCTTGGTCTTAGAACACTTCTTGGTATCTTGACAGAAGTTTTACAGGATAGAGAAAAAAATAAACCTTGTGTGGATGAGCAAAATATTTGCAGGGAGAGTGTAACTGTGGAAATTGTGATCTGCCTTGTCTCTCTTTAAAAATAGGTCAGATTGGATCCAAAGTTTGTTCTTGACTTTAAAGGCTGACTTAAAAGAGATGTTCAAATGCTGTCGGAGGCTGAGAATGTGATTTGTCCCATCACAGATCTCTTCTATCACCAGCAATGCAGGGGTGTCATGCAGCTGAGGCTGAGGATGAGGAAAATACCAGGACCTACTGGTCTAAAAGTGCCCTACAAATCCTGGGATATTTCTGTAAGAGTGCACCACCCTCATCCTTACAACATGATGATGGTTTTCTGTGCCCCTGAAAACTCTTTTCAAACCTTCAACAGAAACAAAAATGTCTAGAGATGGGATAAGACATTTACTTATTACTTTACAGTAACTATAATAACTAAAGCCTTTTTCAGCATGAAGTGCCTTAATAGTTGAAGTAACGATGCGAAACTAAGACAAGAAAATAAAAATAAAAAATGCACCCTACTCTTACTACATTTTTAAAATCCAAGTTCCTCTCACTTCTTTTGAGACTTGCAAAACAAACCATCAATCTCAAATTTTCACCTCTTTTTCTAACTTGGTTTTAGGCTATGAAGTATCTGAAAAGCACAGTCATCACAGGTGTTTCTGGGAACATCTCACCCTAAATTTTTCTCAGCTTCTGTATAGTTAAGCAGACACATGTTGTTACTTGGTTTTGGATCAGAACAATAATCACTACATGAGAAGGGAGGGTAGTTCCTAAACTCTCCTCCAAACATCTCTCCAACACAGATGCTGAGCTGCAATGAAGCTGACCTGGAGTGCAAATGCTGAATCCACCCGCCAAACCCAAATCTGGTAGCTTTTCCTCTGGCATTCATGGCAGTGTCTATTTTTTAAACTACCTTCTAAACACAACAGTAATGGATCAGAAGCTAACACTATTATTGAATTTTGAAAGAATCACAGAACTGTCATGGCCTAATCTCCCAGGATTGTTTTACACCAAGGTGTGGGAGTTGTAGGAAACAACCCACTGGTTACAAGCCTTTGCAGTGCCCAGAACAGTCTGCAAATGGGAGTTCAATCTCTCTGTCCATAAAATTATACAGAGAGAGCAAAGTATTTGGGTATTATGAATCCCAGGAAATGAATTAGTCTACAATAAAGTTCCCAAAGAAATGAAACGGTTGTCATCAAATGGTGAAGTTTTTTTTCCACTTAAGAATTTGAGTGGGAGATGTAGGCCATGAGGTACAAAGGTAACTGGTTAGATAAAGGGGGGTCTCTCTGAAGTCTGGTTAAAATAGCAGGTAAAATTTGAGGAAATGTTCTTCCTTTCCCATTCATCCAGTGGGCAGGGGAAGAATGGTCTACACGGCAGAAATTCTGCATCACTGAACTCTTAATTCTCTAAATTTTGGTTGAGTTCTGGGTTAAAGACCCCTACGACCTACTGTTTCAAAATTCATCACAACTGAGAAGAAAAAAATTCCATGGCATTGCTCTATTTTTGTTGATGTGTGACAAGAAGAAAGCAATGACGAATCAGGATGAAATATGTAGCAGTATTTTATCCAGAACGTGTTAGGAGAGGTGCTTTAGGGACTACTGAATGGCCTCAAATCTGCCCTTCAAAAAGACAGAGCAAGAAATCCAGCACAGGTTTTGCTTTGGGCAGATCAGCTTCTTCCAGCAAATCATCGTAATGAGGAGTTTGCTGAGAAGTTTGAGGAACAAGAACCCCTGGGTCACCACCCTGACCTTCCACTGAGGGGTAAAAAATCCTGTAGCAGAAAATTCTAATCAGTTTACACTGATACAAAGCATGACTTTAATTTCTGTAAAGGCCTGGGAAGAGAGAATGACCTTTTAAAAAATCTACCTGTAATTGAACTCTTGAAAAGATATTTGGAAGGAAACTGTAGAACAAATTCTTCAAAATGTTCCAATTTTGAAATGCTCATTGCTTTCCAACATACTAATTTGTGCAGAGCTGTGAAAAATTGAGTTTGTTTAGAAGCCAACAAGGAACATTTTCAAAGACTTTTCCAGCATTTCGCTGGACAAAGAAACACTTTTTTTTGGTTGTTTTTAAAAGGGTATAATGAAGAATGTAGGAAGAGGAAGTAAAAAGGCAAGGTTTGCCATACCTCTGTGTCCTGTGCCTGAAGGAATTGGATAAGAGATGAGCCTTGTGTTTCCCTGGGAGTGAGCATCAATGTAATGTTTCATCTCTGCCTGACCTTCTGCTGTCACAACATTTCAGGGAGCTGAATTCATGTAAGAGCTGGATCTTGTAGCCACATCTGACTTTACAAGGTCATGGGTCACCAGGAAGAAAAGGGACAAACAGAACACAAGAAGGGAGACCCCAAAGTGCCACCAAACAGCCCAGTCTCCCCACCTCCTGCAGGCTGGGCACTGCACATGCCTGGGGAATTTGTGATGGTATTAATGTGTGAAGGCCAAAGGACTCTGAGGAGACATGGAACAGCAACAAAAATTCACTGTTACTGTCAGTCCTTTGCATGACAAGCCCTGCAAACAAACAGATAATTTTCCTTGTCCCAAGGCTGAGTCTTGTCTGAGGCAGGTTTGGGAGGCCAAGAATGATTTCACCCCTCCGTGGTCCCTCTGCACTGCTCCTCCCCATGTCTTTGCTGCTGCTTTCCCTGGCAGCAGATCTGAAACAGGAGCTGCAGGTGAGGATTCATCCTGCTTGGCAGTTCAGGTAAACCATGGAAACCATGCAGAGCATGGTTTCTGCTGATAAGTTTTCAGAGGCAGCACTCTGCCTTCTAAAGGGATAGAAACACATGCCTTGGTCAATTCTTCCACCTGCCATGTGTGTGGGACACAGCAAAGTTTTTCTGTACGTTTCTACAAGGACCTCAGTGCAACCTGTCTGGCTGTGTTTTGTGGTTAAGGTTTTTTGTGTGTCTTGCAGGAAGAAAAAAAGAGCTTCCAGGCTCCCTTGCTCATCTGGCTGGATATTGTCATACATGGGCATTGTGCTGCTCTGTGCTGGCAGCAGCAGAAACACATGGAGTTACACAGCAGTCTTATCTCCAGTTTGTGAATCCTTCTCCTCTGGTGTTCCTTCAGATGAAATATTTATCATTCATAAAGAGCAGCCAGACAGAACCAAATGGCTTCTGACCAATTTAAAGCAGTTGATCTTTTTTCCACCACACATCTTAGCTGGTTTTCACATTAAAAATGTGGTTTTGTGTAGCAAGCAGGGACATGTTTGCCAGAGTGACCCAAACAGAAAGCTAAGTGCCAGCACTGGGATTATGGGTTAGGCACTGTGGCCCCAGAGACCCATTCCTGTGACATTAGAAACCCAAAGTGTTAGGCAAGATAGGTATTGCATAACGGACTGTAAACCAGAGGTTTTTTAGAAGGTTGCAGATTGTTGAGTAAATGTAATTTTTCTTGTCTTAAGGCCAAATGATGAAATCGGAGATTTGACATAGAGGAAAGGAGCCTCTGTCACAGGTTTGTCTGTTGGCTTCTCTTACACTTGTTCATTGTCAGGAGTGTGTGTTTGATTAATTTTTATTTATTTAGCTATCTTTGTAAAATTTGTTTAGGTTTTTGCTTTTTCTTTTCTGTTTTTCTTGGTGTTGCATGAGGAATTTTCTACAAGAGCCAAGATAGACTCAGATCTCTGCAAAAGAGCTCTGGGATTGCTGGAAACTGCTGCAGAGCGCAGGAAGGACCATGATGGAGCTGTTGTTTGAAGGAATGGGGAGGGGAATCTAAAAGAGACCAAAAAGACATGAAGAGGAAACCAAAACAGAGACATTTAATTCAGATGTGTCATAATAATGGGGACAGGAGTAAAGTGTCAGCAAGAAAATGCCCATGGACCTCTGCTCCCTGCAGATGTGAAGCTCTCACAGAGGAGGGATGGCTCTACTACAGCTCTTTTTTATGAGAAATCCTATGGTGCCTGGTCCATTCTACTCCAAATGTAATGATGCTTTTTCATGAATCTGTTTTATCTGCAAAACAAATGGGTTTTTGAGCATTTTTTGTTTTATTTGCTTCTTCTCCATTAGCTACAGCAACCCAAAGCAGAACAACTGAGTTTAGGTTTCTCTGACTTGACTTCTCTCTTTTAATATTTTTTTTCCTTCACCTTGCTGGTATGATGCTAGTGAAAGCCAAGAAATTTTAGGGCACAGCATTGTGGGAAGGTTATATTCAGTTTTGAGATAATTTATAAACTTGTGAGGAAGAGAGCATAAACCATTTTAGGCAGATAGTAGCAATTTGACCTAGGTTTAGGGACATGAAAGAGCAAAGTAATAAACATGTGATTTTTATTTTTTAGAAATAAAAAGTCATGATCTCCATTATAAAATGTAATCTGTCAAATAAATAATCTCCCAAGTTCCTTAAATTTTATTAAGTTATCTGTTGCAATAAATACAGTATGATACCTTATGATAAGAGGAAGAAACTGAAGTATTTTTAAAGTAAATGAATACTGTTGTAGACTATAAAAAATAGGGGGGTTATTAATTAATTGATAGAGCAGGATTGTATTATTCCTACTTACTTATTCCTATTTTATATCTTGTTTGTCAGCCTGGACAGACATAAGAACTGCCACCTACTATGTTCCAGGATGATTGGGCAGAATACTACTCTAGGGGACAGGGAAATAAACCAGCTTCTGAGTTTAGGATCTCTCCCATGTGGGTCTCTTTCAGTCGATATTAAATATAGCTAAAAAAGAAAAAAAGCTCAGCATTTCACTGTGAGAACACCTTGGATTACATTTAAACCCCCTTAGATTAAATCTTACAACCTCAGAGAAAGTGAATTGCAGTAAGAAGATAAATGCTGGCCTATTAAGCCAAGATTGTCTTCTTCTTTTCCTTTTCTTTTTTTTTTTTTCCTTCCCAGTAAGATGTTGAAAAGACTCCTAAGCAATTATTAAAAATTATTAAAATACTAAGTTATTAAAATACTTGGAGAAACTGTGAGTTTTGACCACACTGACTGTAAGAGCCCCTTTTTAAAATCCTGACTCTGTATAGAAGGAGAGCCCCTTTTCTCTCCTCTGTGCTCCTTCCCCATCCAAAGCCTTCCCAGGCAAAGAAAAATTTTGGCTGATGTACGGTCATGGGCTAAGGCCTTTCAAGAAGCACCTAAGTATGGCAATACTTTTTCTAGGTCTACCAGTAATTTCACAGTGATTCTACAGAAAACTCGTTGTCTGGACACGCTGGAGTCTTCCATGGGTAAGGCCATGTGGAGAGGAAAAGCAGGTGTGAGAAGGACAAAACATTTTACTTTGTGACAACAGAAATATGTTTAAGACTTTTTATTCCCCTCCCTTCAAAATCCAAAGCCTGGCAACAGCCAGAGCCACTCTGACAGAGGAGAGACAGCCCAGCTGTGAGTGGGAAGGAGTGAACTGGCTGCCAGTGACATTTTTGTTTATGCTGTTGAGAAATGGGCTTTCCCCAGAAATCAGGCAGGGGGTTTTGTTTCAATACTTACCCGAACTGTTAATCCTTTTCCTTTGATCGCCACTGTGTTAGATCTTTGCTTGTGGCTGATAAAGAGCACACAGTCTGTGGTCAGACTTAATTCCTCACAGCTGGTTCGTCTCCACAGAAGAGTTATCTGCACTGAGAGAAGCTGTCTCCATTTTGTATCTGAGCAAGTCTGACACATTACGCTTTTGGCAAAAGAAAAATCTCCCAGTGCAGAGGTTTCTCTTCTATCCCTCCCCTCATGATCATTGACCTTTCTTTTTTCTACTTGAAAACAGTTTTCTCGTTTCAAGTCTGACAGGATTTTGAAAGCTATTTCTAGAGGTTTTTGCCAGAGATCATCTTTTTGGGGGGAATCTTCAGCATCCATTTCAGCTCCCAGACTGAAGCAGGAGGATAAGGCAAGCACAGCCTCCTCTCACCCTGGGCATTTTAGAATTCTAATCAGCTCAGGGGAAGTTTCCTGTAGGAAATTGTGAAGTGAAGCTTTCTCTTTTATCAGTTTCTTTCCATGAAAGTGTGGACTTGAGGATTTTTTTATCATCTCACAAACATGTAAAAAAATATATAAGCAGTTCCTGCTAGAAATGTTGGATGCAGTATCTGACAGATGTGAGGCTGCTACAACTCCCTGCTCCAGGTCCAACTAGCAGTGAGGCTGAAGGTGTACTCCAAACTATTTATTTTCTTTTAGATTTTATATATTCAAAATAATTTCTTAACTAATTCAAAATATGAAAAATGTGACGGTGATATGTATTTGCTTGACTCCTCTGTGAATTACAAATGAAGAGGAACAATAGAAAGCCAGTGTAAATTGACAATGAGAGCAGGAGAAAGAGTGCGCCTTGAGAGAAAAGGTGAATGTGTACTAATTAGTAAAAAGAGTTTCCATGGTTTCTGTAGATGTTTGTTTTGATGAAAAATTTTAAAGCATCTTCATTAACTAGTGGGCTATTTCTCCAGTCTGGCTGGTCCCAGTTTTCAGTCTGTGACAGCTCTCCTTTCCTGCACAAGGTGTTTTTGAGGGTTGCTCACAGCAGTGTGAAATGAAGTGCATGCAGATTTATCCTGCCTGTCTCTGTGCTGCGTAAGAGCAGTTGTTTCATTTATGCATGTCTGAATGCTAAGCCAGTTTTATTAGCTACCTGATTAGGTTCTCATTAAGAACAAAGCCTGTGTTTTCATATCCAAAACGTCATGTGTTTCTCATAGCAATTCCAGCCTATTAGCCAGGCTGCATTTCTTCCATGGGTATTTGCAGTCATTCAGCCCAGATCAGTGTTTCTTTTTACTTCCTCAGTGAAGCCCTAACCATTTTGGCAGCTCACATCAAGCCCTACCAGCCATGAAAATGCCAGGGGACAGATTGCAGTTTTCTCTTTCCAAGAGCAATCAGTTTTTACCCAGATAAATATAAAACTTTAGTGTGTTAAGGAGCTATGGGAAACCTGTGGTTTTCAAAAGGCTGGCATTTTGAAACATTAAAAACTGTGTTTGCCATTTCATGCTGAATACCTTGTTCAGTGTACACAGGCAGGGCCTCTGTATAGAAAAGAAGAATTTCTGAAATGGTAAATAATGACCTTTGTTTTTTTTTCTCCCAAAAAATATAATGAAAAAACCAACCTTCAGTGATAAAGTTTCCCCATGATCAGCTGTGGTTTTGCATTAAGAGGGGAATGCAGCTAATCAATCCTTGAACCATTCGCTGGCTAGAAGTAGGCAAACTAAAAAAAGAAAAACCATTGTGGTGAACTGAAAGACTTGTTTATGGAAGAATAATACTAAAAAATCTAAGCATTTCTTAAGAGATATTTGGTTATTGTTTATTTACATTAGGTTTTCTGATGTGGTCACTGTGTGGTGAAATCAGAGTCAGAGCCAGACTCACACTGCACTTTTGAATGTGAGGGCTGAAATGGCAACTTAAAAAGAGAGTCACATTTATATTGTGAGACACTCTGTCTTTTAATTTGCTCTGCTCACATGTAATAATAAAATGTATTTTTAGTGTGCAATTAAATCTAGTAGTTAAAAAAAGTTAGAGGTGGTAGGGGAAGATTTCATTTTACACTTATAAGACAGCTACACCAGATTGAAGGACAAATAAATGTATTAGACAAGCTGAAAGCTGAAGGAAATGGTGCCATGCTGATTGGATCTTGATTTTTCATTTTTGCATTTCTTGAAGCTGTATGAAAGGAAAATAATGTACAGGGACGAAAAAAATAATATGCATGTCTGTGGTTAAAATAAACTAATTGGAAGAGAAAAACCCTAATTGAAATTGCATCTGTGTAGCAAAAGGAAAATCTCTGCATGATATGAGACCTGTGGGTAAAAATACCTTACACCTGAAAATATATGAGCTGGATCCTGAAAGGGACAGCTGAAGTCAGCAAGACTGGAAATAAACTGGTGAGGACAAACACAAACCTCTAATTGTTTTGAAGTTCCTCCAAAACCCCAGTGATTAGGAGAACATAGTTTTAAGCACTGTGAAAGAAACATTTTAAGACTTGGTCAATAAAATTTTTATGTGCTGCTTTTTGTATTCATGAAAATTTTGTATTGTATTTATCTCATTTTGGTTTTCATTTTCATTCCTGTGAGGTAAGGGTAGTAGCTGTGTCCAAATTTAATAGGAAGTGAAATCTGTCTATGTCAATTCAAGTTGTTGACAAGAAAAAAAAATACTGTTTTCTGCTTTGGAAAATGACACTGAAAATACTGAGTGTCTCCAAACATCACCTGAGAAAAGTCCTATCAGTGGGGGGCAGGGGGGTGTTCTTAATTAAATTGTGATGAATCCCTCAAGAAAATACACAGAGCAAGCTCTATAAAGAGGAGCCAAATAAATATCAAAGATTTATTTTCATGTGGAACACCATTCTTAGGGTAAATCTAGTCTCTGAAGTGTTCATTAAAACTGTGGTAGCAATGAAGATCAAGTTATCAGACCAGGTTGATGCTCAGAGATGTCTAAAAGCAGTTCAGAAGTCACCTGGCTATGGTATCACCCTAAACTTTTGCCTGTTCTGCTTCCTCAAAGAGGTACTTCAGTAACCCAATTCTACAGGCAAAAAGAGCTGGCTGAAGACAAAATCCAAAGTCATGAGTTCAGGCTGTCATGGAAAATCACCCTTTATATTGTTATGCGCAATTATTGTTGATGGAGGCTTAGGTGGATCCAGTCAGAGCAGAAGAAAAGTGTTATGTGGATGATCTGGTTGCCACAGGGTGTTGTGGAGAGGGCTGAAGACGTTCAGTGAACCCAGAGGGGAGAAAAACCCACCCACTTCAGGAAAGGGCTGTGAGGGCAGTGGATGGACTGCCAGCTCTTCTTGGGGCAGAGGATGCTGTGATCAGCTTCTGTGTAACCTCATTCTGCTGCTGGTGTCACAGTGACCTAGTGGCACAATTGATGCCAGCTTCAGAGCATCCTCCACCTCCACCTAAATTCAGAAAATAGAAAAAAACATATTCTCCCTAACAAAGCTTTTGTCTTCCTTTCTTTCCCTTCCCTGTAATTTCATTTTCAGCCCTTCATAACCCGGTCTTGAAGGAGTTTCTTTTATAGTTTTATTGGATTTCCATATAAATCAGTGGCAAATTAAAACCAGTATTGCAACACAGTATTACATGCCAGCCAACATTGATTTTGAGGAGAGGAAAAAACCCCTCTGTTAGTAGTCAGGTTTCTTGCACCATGGTGGTTGTGATAGTTCTCAGTTCTTGTCCTCTTATGCCTTTAGAATTCCCAAAGCTCCGGTCAGATGTAAATATCCACTCTGCATGCAGCCATGAACTGAAGCATCAACTTTTTTTTCCTTTTCTGCATTTACAGGAGAGTTTGTGTTGAATTCTGGCGAAATTAGCCCAAACAACGCCCTTATATGTCTCACTGGTGGCTGTTCTGCAGCTCCTCCTCCTCTTCCTGTGCCAGTATGGTGAATAAACCTTGCCTTTTCAGACCATGAATGTACACAGTAGGGGCTCAATGATATATTCAGAATCCTATATTTCTGGGGGACAAAAAGAAAGAAAAAGAAAAAGAAAAAGAAAAAGAAAAAGAAAAAGAAAAAGAAAAAGAAAAAGAAAAAGAAAAAGAAAAAGAAAAAGAAAAAGAAAAAGAAAAAGAAAAAGAAAAAGAAAAAGAAAAAGAAAAAGAAAAAGAAAAAGAAAAAGAAAAAAAGATCAATTGGATTTTCTTAGCTAAGGGGTTTTTATTTAAAAAATGCTCAAATACATGAAGTCATCCATCATTTCTGAGCATGTAAGCAGAAATACACTTGCAGATGCTGTCCTGTTAAAAGTTAAACTGTTCATTTGGGCAAGCAGTATAAAGATACACAGAGGGAGCAATTTGACAATGCCTATTTTTCCATGTGCTGGAGATGTAAGGCTCAGATGCCTCTGCTCTGGGTATCACTCTCTGGAACAAGCCTTCATTTTTTTTCTGGTGCATCATGACACTGTGTATAATTAGTCCTCATTACTGTATGAAATGACATGAGCAGACAAAGCCCTGTAGGGGAAAAGGTGAACCCTGGAAGTGTTTAAATTATCATTTTATATGAAGGAAATGGATGCAGAACAGTATTGACACAGGGAACATCTTGACATAATGGCTTCGAAGTGATGCATTGCACCATCATCTCATTTCTACAATGAGAGGCAATAAACCCTGTCAAATTCATCAAACTTCACCACAAAATGCATGTCAGTATGTCTGACAATGTAATCCCTTGACCATCAAAATGAAATAAAATCCCAAAAGTTAGTTTCGATCTTGATGGACATCACTGCAAAGTCATCTCTGGTATTGCCCTTCTGTGCCCTTCTCAGGAAATGTGAACTTGTGGCCCTTGGGACTAACTCATTGCTTTTGTTAATGTTTGCAAAAATTTCTCTATGGACAAAAAAAGGTTCTAACATAGAATACAAGAGCCAGCTTGGAATAAAAGAACCATGTACTGCAATATATGGCAGATTTATAATACCCACTGAGATACTGCTTTTAACCCAGCACTTGATTAACCAGTTTTATTCCTTTACTTGTTATGTGGAATTAGAATAGAATAGGATTCAATGCCAGAGCATAAATCAGTCAGTTACTATGTTTTCTGTGACAGAAAGATAAATTCTCATTTTTGAAGAAAAGTGGATATCGACACATTATGCATTTCTACAGAGTGTGCTGTATCGACAGTTTTCTGTTCAAATGAAAGTAACTTACACTGATAGATTAATTTTCCTTGGACTTATTCAGATGAGGCTGTATTTGTATTATTTTGTTTCTCATTTCTGTCTGAGAATTGTGGCTTGGCAATTCGGGGAGTGCACTCTAAAACAGATGCTTTGAAATTAAGACAAATTAAGTTGAAGTTGCTTAAGACTGAGACCAAAACCACCCACAAGTCTTTATTAAATATAAATTGCTTGAAATTGGCACAAATGTGTCTTCTCAGCCTTTTTGCTAGTTGAATAGGTGATTTGTCCTGGAAATCTCCCTCCTTTTCAGCCACATAGTCACAACTTATCCTTCTGAAAGCTGCTGAAATCAAGAATTTAAACTGATGGGACCGTAGGAGAGCATCCTGCTTGTCTTCTCTTTCTTCAGAGACAGTGACAGGTTTTCCCAGCACTCCTGGGATTACTTTGTGTAACGTCTCCATGTCAGTCTCCAGTCCCAGACCCAGAGAACTGCCAGGTCCCATCACTATGGGACACTCCTGGGGTTTGGAGTCATCGTAAGGGAAGCCAAATTCCTGTCACTTTGTGACGCCAGTGGAGATGATCCACAGATTTTCCACAGAAATATTTTTCCAACACAAACAACTTTATTGCAAAAATAACAGATGGAATCTAGAGACAAAGGATCTCATTTTAAGAACTAAGAGGAGCAAGGATTTGGGGAGGTGAGTCTGCAACAGGAACTCATTCATCACAAACTCACCAGTGTGCCACAGTGGCCTTTCAGGTTTTTAAGCATTTTACACCTATTCCTTCCAAAAGTAGCAGCATTTTTCTCATCTACCCAATGTATCCCATCCTGCCCTGAGTGTTCTGATTTTGGTGTATTCTGGTCCTCACATTTCTGGCCATACAGACACAGTACATGCTGCTGCACTAACCACACTCACCTCGGGTCCCTGCTCTGCCTCTTCACACATTTTCCTCAGTGACCTTGCTCCTCCTCATGAGGAGTGTGTACCATTGAGGCAGACTGATCAAAAATATTCCCATTCTTCCCAAACAGACTCCTCAAACTAATCTTCTTCCAGAGCTGACTTTTCACAACAAAACCAAAGTCAGGACTTGAGAAGATTTTTTGGGAGACACCAGAGTCAATGCTTCCACTTTGACCAAGCATTTGGTATCCTCTCTGTTTGATGTCATTTGGAACAGTTAGCTTAAAATAATACCTTTTGTCTTTAACTTTTAATAGAGTTGCCTTCTATAATTTCTTTTTTATTATTATTTTTTCCATCTGATAAGTTATTTTGTCACATCTCACAGTGTCACCTCATTTGAAAAATGTATTTTTTTTCACTTTATGCTCTTGACAGGCTCAAAATCTCAAAGGAGATGGGGGATATTTTTTTAAGTACTACTCACTCCTAATGCTAACTTGCAGAAATAAGGTCAGGTCCTGAACACTCTCATTAGAGAACATTGTTTGAAAATTTTTTTGACTCTGTGCCTCACCTGTCTTGTTTTATTTTCTCTTTCCTTCTAACCATGGAATATGTCTCACACATCTGGAGTACCTGTGAAGATGGAAAACTAGAAGTACTACTATTTCTTCCTCTCTCTATCTCCCTCTTGCACATTTTTAGCTACTATGATTAGATTCAGTCTTTCTGTGACAGGTTTTCTCTGAATGTTATGAAAAATGCCTCCCAAGTTACTTAAAGAGCCTTGTATTACATCTTTATTTGCTTCCTAAACATTTTGCTAACACCTGCAGGACTATGTATATATATGTGTATATCTATGCATACAGCACAGGTCATCAGTAAACACAGTTGTTTAAAATATTTCCATTGCAAAACTTTCAGAAAAAACTTTTTAAAAAAGACTTTAAAAACTGACCATAAAAGATTTGCCTGCACACACACAGACACACTCACTGCCCTGCATGTTTCAAGGTGTGAACTCCCATTTTCTGAAATTTCTGGGTGTGCTGACTCCTGATTGTTTCTTCGGAAAAGAGTTTGCTGCAAAAACAACTGGCAGTCCTCTTTTGGATATGGATGGGCAGGATCTCCAGCATTCAGACATGAACCAAATATTGTGGGAAAAAAACCCCAAAACAGTGAGATGGATGCAGAATTTCACAGAAACAGGCAGAAAGGTTTCCATAAAAGTATTCTGGATGTATGTAACTGAACCATACCAATAAGCAGTGCTTTATACAGGGCTGAGTTAAAGCTTTTTCTTTCCCAGTGCCATCAGCTTCCCATGTGCTTCTTTCCCTCCCCTGTGCAAGGTGGCACTTTTGATACAGCAAATAACACAGTGACACATCAGAGGACTTGGACGATATTTCCTTCTGTTGTTGTTGTTTGTTTGTTTGTTTGTTTTGGGTTTTTTGTTTGTTTGTTTGTTTTGTTTCATTGGTTTGTTTGGAGGAGGCTTGTTTGGTTAGTCAAGGTTTATTTCGTTTTCCCATTTCTTTCTTTCCTTGCAACATCTGTGGCAATTTAATTCAGTGACATATGCTCTCAATTTATTAATTTCTGGCTTTTGGCCTTGCACTGCTACTTTAGAATTTTTATTGGTGCATATTCAGTCTAAATTTCACTCTGAGCTTCCAGAACCTCACAGCTAAAGTTGTGCTGCACAGCAGTGTGTAGATATATGATGAATAAACGAGACACAAACCAAAAGTTGACACTTCCCCATCCTGCATGTGCACAAAGGATATGAATTGTATCTGCTAAGGGAGTCATTACAGGGAAGTTTCAGACATTTATAGGTTTCAGCTATGAATTACCACACACAATTTGCATAGGTTTCTCAGCTAAACGTATTCTAAAGTATTCTGGTTTGGCCTGCTGACCTTTAAAACATATTTTTCAAAGGCAGGGGAAATGTTGATATGGTTATTTTGCTCCTCTGAATGCACCAAATTTCTCAGTTGCCATGACTGCACGTACTGATGGGGTCTTTGAGTTCCTAGTGTGTTCCTACAGCCAAACAGATACTGGGACTACATCCTTTCCCACAAAAATTGTGGGTGCTTGCTTGACAGCTCAGGACACAATCTGGGATAATGCAGCATGGGACACTTGCTCTGTCTTTAAATCCAATGGGTTCATGCACACTACAGGCACCAGACATGTTCTAAGCAAACTTTAAGAAAAAAGCTGGGATTACATCTGCTGGGAAAGTAAAGGTCATCGTCGGTTCCAACTTTTGCATGACATATTTCACACATTTTGAATTAAATGTCATTCATTCACTTGCTTGTGTTTTTATGAAAGTATTTCTATTTTGCTATAGATATGGGTTTTTTCCCCAGCAATTTAGTAGGAAAGGTTGCCTACGTGCCCTGTGCTATTCCTGGAACACTACATATGTTCAATTTAACACAAAATTAAACTTCAGAAGTACGTGCACTGTGCATTAGTTTTTCCAGGAGTCACAGATGTTCTTTCCATCATGGAGATCTGCAATTTCCGCTTCCCCTTGGCCCTTTCTTCCCCTGGCTCCCAGCAGGCAGGCCTCCCAGGTCAGGTCTCTCCATGTTGTGGATGATTGCTTTGCAGTTTTGAAATCCTATGTTCTGAGTAGCTGATTTAGGTCAGTTTGTCTGTTTGGAAGCTGCTGGAGAGCAGCACCAAAATCTGCAAAAAAAAAAAAAAATCCCAAACCCTTGTTTACTGTAGTTTTAGTTCAAAGCTGTTAAATTCCTGGAAAGATTTGCTGTTAGTTTTTACTTGGAATGCATGCTTGATCAGTTAAAAACAGGTTGCCCTGTTTTGCTCCCAGTTTGGAAATTTTTCCTCTCTTGAAACTATTGTATAATAAATAAAATATCACATGTGTCAATAATGGGAAAAAAAAATCCCAAGTTTCTGCCTACATATGTTCCTATTTTTTTAATTGAAATCACATATTCCTACACATTTTTTATGGAAATAAATAAAAAACACTTTAAAAAATAGTATTTCCTATGAGTAAAATCCACCACACATGGCAAAACTGGAAAAGCTCTAGGATTTGAATGGAAAACATTGCCTGTTCAGTATTTAGCCATTTTTGCTATTCTAAGAAGGGCACATAAAATCTGCTATTTTTTTATGATTACAGACATGATGCAGAAAACATCAGAGCAGTACATTTATTAGATGTTTTTCATTAAATTATGTAATTATTGGTTCTCTTTAATTCTGAAAATGACGAAGTATCTGTTTTCCTTGTACACTAATTACACATACAGAGGGGTGCAGGACCTCAAGCTTGCTAAATATAATAATGAATTACAAGACTTGAAAATATAATTTTTATTCAATTTCTCCAAGAGTTTCAACATCTCATTTCATAACAACTATGTAGGCCAGTCCTTCTCCATACTGAATTTTGCAAACTTTTTAATTTCTCTTGTCAATGGATGCTTCAGATATCCCAGGGATAAAGAAAACATTGTCTTTTTTTGCAGTCTTCTAGAAGATGTCTCACCTGGGGACCTTGGCTGGTGGAAGGTACAGTTATACCTGCACAAGGTGGCAGCAGCTCAGTCCTGCTGAAGACAGGTTTTGGGTTCTGCAGCTGAAGGCAATATTTGCATAGCAAACTGTTTTAGCAGGGGGGAAGATTCAATGCAGATAAAATTTTCAACATTGGTCTTGAATGAAGAGGGGTGAGAGCAATAAAAATATTTATACCAAGTTTAGGAGAATTGCACAGCAAAATATGAAAAATGGCATAGCCAACTATATCCATGAGGTTCCTTATAAAAATTGTTTAAGGGACTTTTCCACTGCAGCACTAAGACACCTCTTTCCAGGTATTTTCAACCATCCATCACTCTGATTTATATGTTTAAATTATTTATGTCCTGCATGAAAAGAAGGCTTCAATTGCATCTACAGTACTCATGTCCTTCTTAGCCTCCTGACCACCAGTGTTTGGGATAAAATTTGCCCTTCAAGTTCTTTTTTGCCCCATGGCCAGTCTGTGAGATTTGTACCTCTTCCACTCAGGTTGTGATATGAGTCATTCCCCTAGATTGTCAGGGAAACACTGAGCTTGTGGATGCAATAAAAGTCCAGTCTGTAACAAGTACATATCTAGGAGAACTGATGTGTGAAAATACAGGCTGCATGACTTGAACCCTGGTGCACAAGCTGCCCCCGGTGCTTGCTGGGCCAGACAGCTCAGCCTGCACTGCCTCCTGCTTTCACAAAAAATAATCCCATTAGCCCTGCTCTAAAAAGGGAATTTTAGAGATCCCAGTTGCTTAATCTTATGCATAAAGTTCTTTTATCTTCCTTTCCTTCCTTCTTCTTTATGCTTCATACAACATCACTGGCATATGTGTTTGATGTTGGATTTGCTCTGGCTCTGAATTTTACCAGCTGCCTGAGGGTGATGGTCCATTGGTACTCTGAGGTTCTTGGTCCAAGTCATGATGAAAATTGCAGATATTTCAAAGAGAGAGAAAAATGGTACACACAGGACAAGGACAATGGTTTGACTTTCATGATGCATGTGTTAAAAAAATGGGTCTTTTGACCCTTCTGCAGGGTCAAAAGAGCAGTTTAAAGAAATATGTGGTTTGCTTCTCTGGAGAGACTGGGTATTCATCAGCTTGTCCAGACATGGCCACAGACTCAAACCCAGTCATTCTGAGCCATGGGAGCTGTGCTTTTTTTCTAGCTTGGGGGAAATATGAGGCAGTTTGGGTTAGGTTGCTCCTCCTTTGATTACTTGTCTATGACATGTGCGATCCTCTGAAAAATCCCAGAGGCTGATCCAGCCTACTTTCTCACCACACCACATCAATTCCTGGCCCCTTTCCCCTTCCATTTCCACACTTAACAAGGCTACACCACCTGCAATAGGAGTGAGCTATTGGCATCTGTTCTGAGTCACAGCGTCCGGGCTGGGGTTTGGTATCATTCCAACAGGTGTGTGCCATAAAAATCAGAGCCACTGGAGCACACGTGGTATTTCAGAGCCCCTGAATGTGTGAGAAAAATTCCTTTTGTCCTGCACCAGTGACACTGCTCTTCTGCTAGCACTGAGGCAGGTGCTCCTGGGAAGAGTGACCCCAGAGCAGCCCTTTCATCCCTACCTGGCCTGTGCCTTGATTTCCCTCTGAAGCACCTGATTTAGCCTTCAGAAAGGCTTTAGGCTTTATAATCATGCTGGAACGATTCTTCAGTGGGAGAAACATTTGAGTATTCTGCTGAGGTGTAATGGACTCTTGCTTGAACTGCCCCATTGCTGTGATTTTGCTTGCTGCTTAAGTCTTCTTGTGTAAAGAATGAAATCTATATCTCTTGATCCCTGTGCTGCATACATTTTCTTCTATCAGTGTGCATTTGCTGCTTAGTTTTGTTGGACCACACAGCTTCACTGAGGAATTCAGTGGCTTTTCTTTGGGTGGTCCTCTTCCTCACGGCCTGAAGCAGGACTCCTTGTCTCACTCCTCAAAAGAAAGGCAGTTTTTCCTTAACAGAATTAATACTGATTTATTTTTAGCAGGCTGGAAAGGCATTAGGCATTAAGCACTAAGCAGGGCCCTGAAGCATTTCTGCAGGGACATACAGGACAATGATTCACTTTCTGCAACTGCTGAGGCTGTCAGTAGCAGGGTCAGCTGTGGTTGTGCATTGACTTGTCCTTTCATGGCACTCCTAATCTCAATAGGTGGGATAAAATATGAATATAATTTGCCACGTAAAGTTTCCAAGAATATCACTCTTTCTGCATAAAAAAAAAAAAAAAAAGGCAAGCATTTTCTTGACTCATAGTGCTGCTTGGGCAGAGAAAAGTGGCTGAGAGACCACAATATAAAGTTTGTTACTTGAAAGCTTCTGCAAAAGTTTCTAAGTCATATAACATAATAATCTCTGTGGGTTTTAATTAAATCTACTGAGCAGGATTGTTCTGCCAAAAAGGTACCTTTTAACTGTGTATATTCTCCCTTGAGAATAGCTGTGCAGGGCTGTAATGTCTGTCATCAGCCAATTGTTTTAATTATACCCAGTTTTAATTATATTGGCTTTACAACTACATGGCTTTTGTGTTTCTGTTGTAATAGGAGCATGAATCACACTCTGCATCAGGGAGACAGACAGATCCTTGTTTCTTTTGTCTTGAAGAAGCAATAAAACGTGTAGACAGGCACAGAAACACAATTCGTCCTCCCACTTCCCTTTGATTCCCAGCAAATGAGTAAAGCATAGCTCAGTGCTCTGAGAAATAATTGTAAACAAGCAAATAAGAAGTATCTGTACACATTTATTTAGCTATACTGTGGGAGAAGAGAGAGACAGATGAGGTTATTGCTGCAAGATCCTATCTCAATACTCCCAAACTGAAGGTTTATCTCCACAGGTTTTGGATTTGTGACTGAATCAACTCCTGTAAGAGTTGCTATGGATCCAGGACAGCCAAAATTACTCCAAGGGTGATTCAGAATCTATTGGCAAGAAAAGAAGTTAATATTGTTTTCTCCCCTTGGTAGTTCATAACTCCTGCCCTCTGAGGAAAAAGAAAAAGTGCACAAGAGACACTACTGTGCCTGGCAAAGGAATATATTTACAAATTATCGGGGATTATTACCTTTTTCCCCAGACCAGAGGAATACAGCCTGTAATATCTCTAAACATGTGCTTGCTCAGCCAAAACACAACAAAGCACCTTTAGAAACTGGGCATTTAATTGAGCCCCAGAGGGGTCCCTGTGGCTTTGGTGACAGCAGAGTTGTAAGGTGCTACTGTGCATAAAACACACCGAGGGGTTTCCATGACAGAACATCAGAACACTGATTTAGAAGCTGCAGGAGACATCTTTCCTGCTGTGAAAGGCAAGCTAAAAATGTGGTTTATTCTTGTTTTGAGAGATATTCCCGCTTCTCTCGTCCCTCCTTTCTTCACTGCATTTAGGGCTGGAGAAGCTGAAGCTCTTCTTCAAGAGCCTGTGACGAGCTCTGGTGCTTTGCACTTTTGTTCCAGCAGTTCTCCACACCTTTCCTCCTCTGTTTTCCATGTCTCATTTCCGTCCTCCTTCCCACACCATCATCAGTGGAAAAGGAAACTTTTGGGTTTGTTTTGTGGGTTTTTTAAATTAAGAGGCATAGCTCCCTCCTTGCACAGCACACGTGCACACCAGCTCCTCTCCTGCTTCAGCAGCGAGGCAGTTGTTAAACTTTTTCTGCACTGACTGCATTGCCTGGATTTATAATTCCTAGCTGGATTTATAATTGGTGCTGGATTTATAATTCCTAGCTCTTCTGTCTGGGGACATTATTGAACAGCTTCAACAAAGAGGGTGAAAACACTACCCAAAACTGTGTGAGACTTTGTAAAAGACAATAGGATTATAACTTCAGCCTCACTCACTGCTTTGACAGCTCTCTGCCATGCTAGGGCTGGAGGCAGTGGCAGAAGGAGAAGTTTTGCTGGTAGTCAGCAGGGAGGATGCAGTTGTGGAAAGCAGGTGTTTTTGGCAAGTGACCACAGTTTACTCACACAGAACACACTTTCATCACAGTTTCACTGGAACAAAAGCTTCTCCTGTTTCTGTCTCAGCTGGCGTAAAAGCCTGCTCTCAATTCTTGTAGTTATTTGCAATATTAGGACTGGGTAAGGCACCACCACTAGAATATTATCTCAGCTCTGATGGGGTTGAGACTTAGCAGTGCCATATTCCAGTGATAGGTAGGACAGTACCATAATTTCCTCCTTTTTCCATGGCCTGGTCTTTTTCCATCCAGCTCAGCTACATTTTTACACCTGCTTCTCTTTCCAATAACTGGATCAATATCATGAACAATATCATGTAACCTTCTAAACTGCATTCACTTTTATAGGGAGGAATTTTACAAAGACGTATCTAAACATGTAGGCTTATTTTGCAGAAAGAAAATATCTTTGACATTTTTGTTGTAGAATTTGTAGGCAGAAAATGACTGTAGAGGTGACCCAGTCTCTGAGACAGGAGCTAGCTTTACTCCTGGGCCCTTTCAATTCCAAAAGGGAAGTATATCTGCTTAGTTTAAGTAAAAAGTTCTCCACTGAGGGGAAAAGAAATTCTCTGTGGTTCAGAGGTAACCTTCATAGGTTTTGCCTGTGGAAATACTCTGAAAGTAGAGCACATATCTTGTGCCATGGCAGAGCGGTACAAGCTGGAGGTACCCTGCTTCTGTTGGGACTCTGCCCTCCCCTGGAACAGAGAGGGTGTGTGGAACCATCAAATAAAAAAGATTGAAAAATTGAGATCCTATCCAAGAATCATGGATCCTAGAGCAAAGCACAGGCCTGTGACTCACTGTGAATCCAAAAATCAGGGTAGAATGTGTGTCTGCCCCATCTTTGGAATTGTCCAAGGCCAGGCTGGACAGGGCTTGGAGCAACCTGGGAGAGTGGAAGGCGTCCCTGCCCATGGCAGGGCTGGGACTGGATGGGCTTTAAGGTGCCTTCCAACCCAATCCATTCCATGGCTCTGTGATTCTGTGCGCCATCTCCTGCCTGCTCCCATTGCTGTCACCACCAGTCCCTGGTTGACAGGTCTATGGATAGACCTGCTGACAAATACAGGCAGAGAAGGTAATACTGATTTGCAGCAACTTATTGTATTTTTTTTCTCTAAATTAAGTTTGTCTGACAAGTAGGTAGACAAAAAGGTTGATGACACTTTAGGTCGTATTTGAAGAAAAAAGTGAGATCCACATTTTTGCTTTATATTTCTGTGCTTTATTATCAAAGTTGTACTTCCACTTTCCCACAAGGTTTTCAGTGGAAGCTTAAGGTGGCATTTTTAATTTGCTGAAAGCCTGAATGATTAGGCTGCAACTAAGGAGTAAATTAAATCATGGCCTTGCAGCCAAAGCTAGTGCAGGATCTTAAAAAAAAAAAAAATAATTAAAATCTCAGTGCTTGCAGGCAAAAGAAAAGTAAATAAAACAAACAAAACAAAGGGAGACTTGTTTTTTTGTTTTCATTGGAGCCATTTTCTCAGACTGAGGCAGAAACGAACTGCATTTTGTTTTTGATGTAGAAGCAATTGGCTGTACTTTTGAGTTAGAGAGCTTTTTCTCCTGGAAAACTGCTGCAGGATATTTGGCTTGAACAGGTGGCAAAATACCACATGGAATGTGCATGCTCTGCCTGGTTTTATTTTAAAGGAATCTTCTCTTTTTTAAATTTTTTAATAAGGATTTTATTTTGTTCTCCTAAGGTTTTAATGCAACAGTTTTTATTCTTCATGAGACTTGGGCATCTTTTGTGACTGTGCTATAAAAATACTTGAAACAGAATAAATTATCAAATAAGGATGACTTAAGAGTTAACATCAGCCCCTGTGTGTCAGTGAAGTTTTTGTCCATTAAAACACAAAGAAAAATTGAATGCATTTGTCTCAAAGGAAAAGACAAAATATTGATCAACCTTTGATTTATTGCAATTGATCTTTTACAACACAACAATCTAAGAAGGCTTCTGAGACATCCTCCAAATTCTAGATGTTCCAGGGCTCAAAACAGACCATAAACAGGTGACTGAAAATCCTTTAACAGTTGAAAAAAATTAAGGAAAAAAAAAAAAAAATCAGACCATTAGCATGTTTCCAAAATAAAAATTTCTTTCACATGGTGAGATCATTGTGAAGATTACAATAACTGTCATTGCAAAAAGCAACTATCTTCATTCTTGACTCAGAAAGCAATTTAAAAAACCTTTTAAAGTTGTTGTATCATTAAAAAATGAAATTAAAAAACACAACTGCGATAATAATGATTGACTATTGATTGAATGTGGGAATATTTGACTAATACAATATTTGAAATGTGACAGCTGAGTTTTGTCTCCCCATGCTCTCAGGGCTTCCAGTGCCCAGAAAAACTGCTGGCCACTCACCTTAACCTTCTACCCCACCCTGGGGGACCCCAAAATCTCCACATACACCTGGAATACACCAACCCCCTTCCCAAACCCCTCTCCCAGCCTCTCCTGTCCCCAAGACCTTCTCCCACTCTGAGCCACACCAAAAGAATTCAAATCCCTCCCACCACACTGAGGGACCCTACTCCCCCAGATAAGCCCCAATGGCATGACACCCTCCTTGAAAATTACCTGCATACCAACTTTACCCACAAATATGCATCCACTACACAAGAAAAGCCAGAATTTGAGGGGGGAAATGAAAAAAAAAAAAAAAAAAAAAAAAAAAAAAGGTTAACAACCTTTGTGCTTATTTTTGGAGCTTTTCTTTCAGAAGAATTCCAAGGGCTTTTTGCTGTCTCCAAGTTGTTGCGAAAATACCTGGGAATTCTGCCAGGTCCTCCCGTATTTCTGGGAATTTTGTATCCCACAGCCAAGGTTTTGTTGTTATTTTTGAGGCAAGAATTCAGAGATTTGGGGACTTCCCAACGCAGGGTGGGAGACACAGGATATGCTGCTCCCATGGAGGTAAATGAGAAGGAATTGGGAGTCCCCACCCCACAGTCTGGGTGGTCAAGGATCCAAGTGGGAATGGGGCAGAAAGAGGAAAAAGGGGTGGGGAGGGAGAGGGGGGCAATTCAGCATGGAGGGGGGAGACTGGGGAGGGAGGGACTCATTGTGGAGCACAGTGCCCCAAACACTGGGGTGACAATGCCCTGAAATCTGGCGTTACAATATCTCAGATCTGGGGGTCATATTGCCCCATGCTTTTTGGTCTCATTGTCCCAAACTTTGGGGTCACACTGCGTCCCATTTTGGGGTCAAAACATCCCAAAGCTGTGGGCCAAAATGCACCACACCTACAGGTCATCACATCCTACGTTTTGGGGTTCAGGTGCCCCTCACATGGGGATCACAGTGCCTCACATTTATGGGTAATAGCGCCCCATATTTTTTGTCACATCATCCCCCATTTTGGGGTCACATTGCCCCACTCTTTGGGGTTGCAATGGCCCTCACTTGGAGGTCACAATGCCACAATCTTAAAGACTACACTGTCTCACACTTTTGGGGAAAAATACCACACATTTTGGGGTAAGAATGGCCCATAGTTCAGGGTAACAGTACCCTATGCTTGGGTTAATGTTCCCACCCTTAGTGTGCAGCGCCACACATTCTTGAGTCACATTGTCCCACACTCTGCTGTCAAGACACCTCACACTTTGTGGGTCACATTTTGCCACATTTTGGGGTCACAATTCCCTGCATTTTGGGGTAAAACCACTTCACACTTGGGGATCACATTGCCCCACACTTGGGTGCCACAGTGTTTTACTCTTTGGAGTCACAACGATCCACATATAGGCATTGTTTTGCCATGCATTTGTGGGTCACGGTACCCCACATTTTGAACATACCACATGATTTAGGGTCAAATTGCCCCCACAATTTGGGGTCATAGTGCCTCACTCTTTGAAGTCACATTGCATCACACTTTGGGGCCAAACATACCACACCTAGGGGTCACAGTGCTACACACTTTTAGGTCAAATTGCCCCACAATTTGCAGTCAAAACACCCCATGCTTGGGGTTGTAATGTGCCACACTTGGGGGCCATGGTGCTACAAAATTAGGGGTCACAGTGTCCTGAACTTTGGGGTCAGAATGCCCCATACTTTGGGCCTGCAGTGCCCCACATAAGGGTCCCAATGCCCCACATTTGTGGGTTATGTTGACCCACATTGAGAGATAAAATATCACTACCGATTGGGATGATGACATCCCAGTTTTCAAACTTAGCAAATAAATCCCAAATTCACACCCCAAAAAAGCCTTTATAAGCGTTTATTGACTATTGTATCAAAACCAGCCCTTGGCAATATAATTTCTATATGGGAAAAAACATGGGGAATTGGATCTTTTTTATCTGAATTTGATATGTTTCTAGGTTCCAGGGCGTGGATGGGACATCAGGGCATTAGGATCCATACAGATTTAATCCATTTGAGAAAAATCCAGGAAATTGTCATGGATTTGAGGCAAAATCCATAATTTTCCCAAATTTGGGTAAGTTTGAGGTGGATCCACCTATGGGATGGGATAGATAGGAGCATCAACTTCCTGGCGGGTCTGATGGGAGATGTGGCTGGAAGAGAAAGAAATACATAATTTTGGGCAGAAATGGTGTAGTTTTGGCAAAAATGGGGAAGTATTATACAAAACGGATTATTAATGTGCAAATAATAGGTCTTTTTATGCAAAAGTGGGTCAGCATTATGTGTAATGGTCTGAATCCAGGGAAAGTGGCTAATTTTGAGGGGGAAATGGTATTTACTATGCAAAATGGCTTGTTGGGAAAAATATCTCATTACTGGGCAAACAAAAGGCTCTTTATAATGCAAGATGGCTCATTTTTTGGCAAAGGAGTTGCTTACCCGTATTGTTCCCACAGGATCCTGCCTCAGTCGCTGCGGATGAAACCAAAGAAACTGGAAAAGTCCTTCCAGGATCTGCCCAGTCCCTCCCCCAATGGCATTATTGCCAAATATCTGAGTGGGAAAACATAATTTTCTTGGAGTTTGGGGTAAATAAATTACTGAGGAATTACTCACCATCCAGTAAAATCCCGGGATTTCCACATGTCCACCACTTCTCCAACACTCTCGGCATCACGTCCATCTGGAAGCTTCAGGTCATCTCTGGGGTTTCCGTTGAAATTTCCACAGGGGGCACAGAGACGGGAGGCCAGGCCTGAGGTCACGGTGATGGTCGCCTCCCCATCCCGGCTGATGGTGATGGACATCCCAGAGCGGTGGGTGATGGTGACATTCTCAGGGGACGATGCCACAAAGATGGAGTCAGAGACAGTGGTGGGGGGTGGGGTGAAGAGGCCATTGACCTGGGAAAATTACAGGGAATGATGAAAAACATGACAGAAAATCAGTTTGTTCTTGGGCAAAAGGCTCTAACTCGGCTAGAGCTAAAATCACTCTTTTTTTTTTTTGCAAAAATGGCTCATTATTGGGCAAAATCACTCTACATCAGACAAAGTAGCTCACTACCAGGCAAAATCTATGGAGATTTTTGCCTCAATCTCTATAGATTGACCCAAACCACCCAAAACTCCCTCACCTGCTCCACTCACCCACACCTCCATGTTGCCGTTGACACTGACAACGCCCTCGCGCACAAAGACGATGGCAGCCGTGGCTGCGGGGACATTCGTGTCACGACAGTCACTGACCTCCAGCACCACCTTGAACCAGTCTGGTGCCTCCTCATCGCAGAGGGCTGACACCTTGTAGGTGCCACTGGCCAACAGGGGCCCGGTGACACCATCGAAGGTGGTCATGGTGGCTCCAGGCTTGACCCGGCAGAGGCCATCTCTCCTGGCACACGCCTGTGCCCCGTCACGGGTGATGCACACCTGGTCCTGGGGACACTGTGTGTCCCGGCACACCAGTCCCCGTGATGGATGACAATGACATTCCTTGGAGCAGTTGTTGAAGGTGACAATCTCACCTGCCTGGAACAGGAAATCTCACAGGTTAAGCACAATGTCCCAGATTTTTGGGGAATTTCCTGAATTCCAAAGGGGGAAATCCTAGAGAGTGAGAAATTCAGGTGGATTTGGGGAACTTTGGGCAGCTCAACCAGTTAATGATAACCTTTCCCCTGCTAATCACAAATTTTTTGTGTTATTTGTCCTTTTTTCTCATTAATTATTCCTTCATTTTTCCTGGCTACTCTATGCCAGTTGTTGGAGTTTTTTCCCCAACAATTGTCCTTTTTGCTGTTAATTGTCCTTTTTTCACCCCAAACCCCCTGGAACTTTCTAGATGGGGCAGCTCAACCCCCAACCTGATTCCCAGAAAACCAACCCCACCAGTCCCCAGCCTCAGGTGTCACCTGTCCTTGTCACCTGACCTTGAGGTAGCGTCCCCTGTGGAGGCAGCCGCAGCGCTCCGGTGACACGCAGGTGTCCCCATCAAAGACGAACCCTTCGTCACACTGACACCCCTCAAAGCACCCCCAGCTGCAACGGGCGGGGCCGACAAGGGCAGCACAGGTGAGATCACAGGTGCGGGTGCAGAGCTCATAGTGGCTGTTTGGGGGGCAGGACAAGGCTGGGGAAAAAGGAAAAAACACCATTGTTGGGACAATTCCAAATTGTGCAGGGTTTTGGTCAAAATTTGAAGGTTTTCAGGAAAAAAATAGTTTGGTTAATTTGACAGAGTCTTTTTCAAAATGGAAATGCAGCATTTCCTAGTTTTGGCATTTCCATCAAAACTGGGATTTTTTTCATATCAAAATTGGTGGGTTTTTTGGTTTTGGTTTTTTTTTGTGGTTTTTTTTGTGGGTTTGTTTTTTTTTTTTTTTTTTTTTGTTTTGTTTTGCTTTGTTTGTTCTTTTTTTTTTTTAAATTTGAGGGCATCTTTCCAAAATGGTGTTATTTCTCCATATTGGAGTGTTTTCAGTAAAATGTTCTTAATTTTACCAAAATGGCCAGCTACTTCAAAAATTTGGGATTTCAGCTTTTTTCCTGAATTGGAAAGGTTTTAGCAAAATTGGAAGGTTTTCTGCAAAATATTTTTTTCCAAACAGAAGGGGTTTTTTTCAAAATTAGAGGAAAGAAGTTCAAAACTGGAGAGAATTTTTCAAAATTAGTTAACTTTTAAAAATGGTGAATATTTTTTTCAGATTTTGTTGTCTTTCTCATAATTGAAACGTTTTAATCAAATTTGACAGAGAATTTCCAAATTTTAAAGGAATTTTTGCATAAAGGGAGGATTTTTTTTTCAAAAGAGAAGAGAATATTTCTAAAATCTCAGAGAATACTTCCAAAAATAGAAGGGATTTTTGAAATTTGATTTTTTTTTCACTTTTAAAGTTTTTTTAATATTGGAGAATATTTTCTAAAACGTAAAAGAATTTTTGAAAAATGTGAAGATCTCTTTGAAACACAGGGGAACTTTTTCAAAATTTGAGGCAACATTTTCCAAAATGAGGAAAACTTTCCCCAGCTGAAGGAAATTCTTTCCAAAACTATTTTTACAAAACTTGAGGAATTTTAGTGGTTTTTTTGGGTTTTTTTTGGTTTTTTTTTTTTTTTTTTTTTTTTTTTTTTTTTTTTTTTTTCCCCAGGAGAAAATGTAGCTTTTGAGGAAAAAAGGACCTGAAGTGGCAAGATTGTTCCTGACTTACGGCAGAAGTCTTTTGTCCTCCACGCTCCGACTGTAGCACCAGCGGCTTGGCAAGCAGCGGCGTACGCTTGCAGCGCGTGGCACAAGGCAGCGCGATCCCCGCTGGCGGCACAGACATCATGGACGCAGTGGGTGAAATATTCCACGGGGCTAACACGTGGGTGGCACCCCCGGAATGGCCCTTCCGCATCACGGATGATCCCACAGGATCCGTTCCTGCCGTATGTCGCCTCTTTGGCAACATCACACCTGCTGCACACACCGTCATCACAGCCATCACTGCACGCTTTGTCCTTCTCTGGAACCTTCCAGGAGGTGACAAATTCCTGGGTGGTTTTCGCCAGTGCCCCGTTGGGCAGCCGGAAGTCATCACTGGGGTCCCCATCATAGTCGCCACCCAAGCCGCAGAGCCGGCCGCGGTAGACATCTGGGACAGTGATGAGGAGGAAGGTGGCTGTGTTATAGAGGATGCGGATTCCTGCGGCAGTGTGAAGGATGATGTTATTCCCCTCTTGGCCAATGCGGAGGTTCTTGTCCTCTGTCACCAGTGGGAGGGTGTAGCGCTCCAAGTCCACCTGGAATAGGGATACGATGATGTGTGATATTTTAGAATAGTCACTAGACCTTATTCCACTGAGACAATGGAAGGAAACACCCACCCTCTTTTTAATCATGGTGTCACCATAGGAATCACTGGATCCTCTCCACAATTGACATTGTACCCATGGATGGACACCTCCACCCTCTTCATCACCACCACATCACTGTGGGGGTCTCCAGACTTACCATCACCTCCCACCTCTGTCCCCGCTCCATGGTGACGGTGTACCCATGTATGGATATCACGACCCTCTTCATCAGCACCGGGTCACTGTGGCTGCCTGCCTCATGCTCCACCAACACTGTGAAGTTGACCAACCGTTGTGCTGGCTCGCACACCCGCGCCAGGATGTAGGTGCAGGATCCCGGGATATTGAAGGTGCGTCCATCAAAGGTGACATAGTGGGGATCTCCTGACACAACCAACCGGCCATAACCAGTGGGGTGACATCCCAGCACGCCATCTTCCACCCGGCACTCCTCGTGAGCACCACAGAATGCCTCCTGGCAGGTCACTGTGCCGTTGGTGCCACAGCGGCAGCGTTCCCGGCATGAGGGGTAGAACTCCGTATCCTTTTGGTAGTAATGACCAAGGTACTCACAGCCACACTCAGAATGGGGAACACAGTCGGAGCCACTGAGGACGTAACCGTTGTCGCAGAAACAGCCCTCGGAGCAGGGAGATGCGGGACAGGAGGTGGGGACAGAAGGAGTTTGGCAGGTGGGCTGGCAAGGGCTCCCACAGAGCTCATAGTGGGAGTGAGGGGGGCAGGAAAGAGCTGAGAAAAAAAAAAACAAACAAAATAGGGAGTGAAGGGAGTATCCGAAGAGGAGGGGAGACCCTCAATGAGGAAGGAAGGAAGAAAGGAGGCAGGAAGTGAGGGAACAAAGAGGGAAGGAGGGTCCCATTTACCCCCCTCCCACCCACACTCACCGCAGAACTCTGCCGTCCTCCACGTCTCCACAACTACCCCGTGACTCTGGCATGCAGTGACATAAGCAGAGACACCCTGACACACAGTGTCACGGTGTCCCTTATAGTGACAGGCATCGAAAGCACAGTCCTGCAGGAACGGCTCTGGGTTGATGACACGGTGACACTCCTGGAAGGGTCCCCCTGCTCGGGCAATCACCCCACAGTACCTGTCCCCACGGTATGGCTGCACCTTCACCGCATCACACACTGGGCACTCTGCGCCACAACCAGCTGAGCACCCGGGGACATCCCCCACTTTCCAGCTGTCACCCAGCTGGGTCTCATGGGAGGCGCGGTGGCCAGCAGGGGTGACAAAGTCGTCATCGGGGTCACCATTGGCATTGCCGCAGAGACCACAGACGGCACCAGAGTAGGTGGTGGGGAGGATGACACGGGCATAGCTGTACCAGTCAAAGGTGACAGTGACACCGAAGTCAGTGGTGACAAAGCCATGGACGCCACGGTAGAACACAGAAAAGTGGGGGTGGGTGAAGGGAAGGGACACAAAGGCACCATCCACCTGCAGGAAAGGGAGTGAGACAAAGTGGAGACAGAAGAAAACAGGTTTGAAATCACAGTTTGATCGTTTTATTTTATTTTGGTTTTGTATTTTTATTTATATTATAATTTTATTTTAATTTATATTATATTTTTAATTATATTTTCTCTTTTTACATTATTTCTTATTGACTTCTTACTGGCTTTCATTTTTTATCTTTATGCTTTTTATTCTTATTTACTTTTTTGGGTATTTTTATTTGAATTATTTTTATATTTTAATTTGGTTTTAATGTTTTATATATTTAATGTAATTTAAGGTAAAAATTGGGGAAAAATAGGAATTTGGTAGAAAAAAGGAATTTGCAACAAAATGTTGGATTTAGAAGGGAAAGGAGGAGTTGTTGGGAAAAACGGGAAAGCATGGGACACAAAATGGAATTTTAGGAAAAACAGGTGATTTGGGGAAACTAGGAGGATTGAGAATATAGGATTTTTAAGAGAAATAGGTGATTTTGGGGGGAAAAGTAGTATTTGAGAGATAGAAAGGGGACTTGAGTAAAAAGAAGGGTATTTGATCAGAAAAAGAGGAGAATTTGCAGACAAAGAGGCATTTTAGGGGAGGAAATGAAACTTTTTGGTGAAAAGGGGATTTTGCAGGTAAAAAGAACAATTTTGAGGGCAAACTGGGGAATTTTTTGGGGAAAGAGGAAGTTAGGGGAAAATTAAGAGCAATTTGGAGGAAAAGGAGGAAGTCAAAGGGTGAAAAGGGATACTTGGTGAAAAAAACATATTTGGGGAGATAAAGAGGATTTGAGGGATAAGAGGAGGATTTTGGTGAAAAAAATGGGGAATCTGGGAGAAAATGGAGAATGCCAAATTAGAATTTGGCATTAAAGAAGAGTAGTTTGGGGGGGAAAAGGAAGACTGGGGAGCGAGGGGGAAGGTAATTACAATGGAAAAAAAAGGGGAATATGTGGTAATTTGTGGATGAAAGGGATTCCTTGAGGGGTTGCCCACCTTGACCTTGCGTGGGTGTTCCTGGCTCATGCTGATGACACTCCCATAGACCTCCAGGTTGACGGTCTTAGTGAAGGACACAGCACGGCTGCCGCGGTGGTTGTTTTCCACGGTGACATTGAAGGGGACCAGAGTGGGCTTGGGGGTGCAGAGTGCAGCAAACTGGTAGATGCAGGAGCCTTGGAAGTCAAACCTCACCCCATCAAAGGTGGTGTAGTGCGGGTCACCCGTCCCGATGCAGGTGTAGTGCTTGTTGGGCGTACACCTGGCGATGCCATTAAGCACGACACACTTCTCATGGGATCTACATCCCCCTGCCTTACAAGTCACTGTCCCTGAAGCCTCACAACGGCACCGCTTCTTGCAGCTCCCGTCTTCCCAAAATTCCTCATGGAGCTTGTAGGAGTGATTGTTGTGGAAACAAGCAGAGATGGTGGTGCTGGGGTTGTTGGTTGCCTTGATGCCTACAAGGGATTTAAGAGTCTGTGAGATGTCATACAGGGATGGTCATCAGGAAAGCCCCAGTGGAATTCCATATGTTGTGGACACCTCAAGTCAAATCAGGAGGACTTAGAAGTATTTTACGGAGAACCAACCAATGCAAGTCTTCCCTGTAATGGAGGTGTTGATTACATTGACACATAAACCAAACTAGAGTTCAAGATATACCCCACAGGGACAAACCTCAGGAAGAATCTTAGTACAGTTCCTTGGGTTTTGGGCAGCTGCAGTGAGATCAGGTAGATTTTGGAGTAATTTCTTCCCCATTGGTTTTGTTCATGCCTGTAAGGGTTGTGGAGTCAATGAGACACCAAGCAGGGATGGCCTTCAGGAAAATGCTGGTATAATTCCGTGTGTTATGGACACCTGGGGTCAGATTAGGTGGGTAGGTGGGTTTTGGGATGAAAGGACACATTGATTGTGCTGATGTCTACAACCATTACTCTAGGCTAATACCCACAGCTGAGTTCTCACATGCATGCTCTTCTCCCTTCCCCAACATCCGCACAGACCCCCACATGAACTCACCACACCCCTCCATGCCCTGTGCAGTCTCCTGGTCTCCACAATCTTCCTGGCATGAAGGATCTCTCCAGCTTTCTGCCCAGTCCTCACCACCTTCACCAGGAATACCATTGGGAATCATGGCTTCATCATCTGTATCCTCATTGAAGTTGCCACAGAGGCCACAGGTGCCCCCAAAGTAGCTGCTGGGCATAGCCACCATGATAACCTGGTCCTCATCATAGGTCACCTGCAGCCCAAAATCCGTCTGGAGGATGGTACGACCCTCATTTTGGAAAATCTGGACTTTTCCGTCTTCCAGGATGGCTGGAAGGTTGGTGGGTTTGTTGTTAACCTTGTGAGGCGGGAAAATGTGGAGGAGGGTTAAACCTAAACATGTGGTTCCCACCCCCACAAAAAGCACATATGTACAGAGGGAGAAATGATATTATGAATAATCAATTTTCATTATCAATCAGAATTTTTGCCCTACTTCATAGAGATTCACACCAAGAAAAGCTCAAGTTCCAAATCTCTAAATAATTTTCTACATCTTCTGAGCTAATCTTACTTGTATGGAGACCAGGACTGGAAAAAAACACATTCCACATGGAAATTTGTTTGGAATGGAAAAAATTCCCCAAATTCCACAGGTCTGTGGTTCTGCTTATTTTCTAATGTGAACATCAATATTTCAATGATTTATCCTCTCACACTTTTTTGGACATTTTTCCTTGTTTTTTGAAGGTCAAACTCACCCAGAAATTTTAATCCACTTGGAAGAAATGGTTTTATTGGAATGATGGGTCTGAAACTCACCTGGACGAGCTTGTCCTCACCGGCATGGATGGAGACATTGTAGGCGTAGATGTAGACATTGGCCAATGGCTTCTTGGTGTGATCCCGGCTCCGCTGCTCCTCCACGGTGAAGGGCTCCAGGGTGGGGTCAGCCCCACAGTACCTGGCCAGGGTGTACCTGCAGCCACCACGGGGGGACACGGAGGCCCCATCAAAGGTGTGGTACTGCAGGGATGGGGAGCCTGTGCAGGTGCCCAGGTAGTCGTGGCGGCAGATGGGCATGCCCTTGTCCAGGTGACAGCTCTCCTTAGCGTGGCACTGCACCTGCTGGCACGGATCTGTGGGTTTATTAGTGACAGAGGATTAAATTCTATTAATTGATTGAATTATTGGTATGTCTAAGTATAGATTTGTTTTATATTTTGCATGTTTTTATACCTGATTTGTAATGACATGTAAGTTTTTCTATATTATTTATAAATATCTCTATATTATGCCTATTTTCTTTATATATGAATTATTTATCCACATAATGTTTATGTATTTCCATCATACAGAATTATTAAAAAAATAATAAAAGTATCTGATTTTAAGTAATGGATAAATATAAATTTGTCACAGACATGTTATCTCATATATGTATATTGTATTTGTCTCTAGACTTCAATATTTATTATTTATTGTATATTTCTATTTATAGATAGGGATTTTTATGTATTATTTATGTATTTCTCCATTGATTCTTATTTGTTTATTTAGTATACTACATATAGGTTTTTTACTGTTATTATTATATATTTGTGTATTAGAATTTTTTATAAATATTGCTATTATAATATTGTATATTATAATGTAATGCTATATATTATTATAATAAAATAATATTATTATGTAATGCTATTATTTTGATTTACTAGATATTTGTCATTTCCATTATTACATGTAATTAAATATAAGTATCTGTTATTGACATCTATATAATTCTATATATTTTATTTATATCAAAGTCCACCTCCACTCACCACTGTCGCAAGCTCCCTCTGCTCCATAGCGCTTCCCCTGTCCCATCCCAACGTTCCACACCCCAAATGCTGCTCTCTCATGCTCCACACGATGGATTCCAAATCCGCTTCCCAAATTTATCCCAACCCAGGAATATTCTGTCCCAGCGATCTGCTCCCATGCCACACTCCCTAATGGCCTCTTGTTCAGCAGTATTCCAGAAGTTTCCGCTGTCTTGGCCACTAGGAGGATGCGGTTGTCATATCCCTCCAGCGCAACGACACTGTAGGAGTTGCAGTAACTGGTTATGTCTGAGATGCTGACAAAAAAGGGCTCAAAGGTTACTGCACCGCTGTTCTCACCACTGCCCAACAGAAAAACCTGGACACCAGCTTCAGAAGTGAGGAACAAGCCCTGCGGGGATTGGGTGCCATAGAGCAGTGAGTGGTTGGGATTTATCTCTCGCGTGGTCTTGGTGACTTCACCATGACCTGTGACACGCGTTGGTTGGGCAGCGGTGATGTAGATGAGGTTGGATTGTCCCTGGAATGGCACTGGTGGCACAAGGAAGGATTTTCCCCACTGGGCAATAGGGTGGAGCTGTTCCACCACATGATCGCAGCGGCTCAACCTGCCCACACAGGTGTGACCGCTGAAGACAGCCACTGGTCTCTCTGCCACCACCTGTGTTCCAGAAAGATCAGCCGCGCTCTGGATCTGTGCTGCTTGGAACGGCTCCAGTGGGATGGTAAGGGTGGAGCCGCGTCGATGCAGCTGTCCACGGAAGGTGATATCAGCATTGAGGTGAATGTTGACTGTAGTGGGTTGATCCCAAGCAGCCACCACAAACTGGGCATTGCGGGTGGGGCCAGGATTGGGGGTGACCACATGGTATTCCGTCCCCCACCTGTGGACCGGAATAATGACGGCGGAATCAGCTGCTGTGGGTTTGTCGTTCACCATCACTGCAGTGACAGCAGCAGTGGTCTTCACCACCACAGCGTTTTCAAAAATTTGGCTTCCCACCATCTCGGCTTGGGGTGGGATCTTCACCAGGACTGGTTGGTTGGCAGCTGCCTGCACTGTCATCCGCAATCCAGGTCTCTTCATGGAGATGGTGGCAGTGGTGGATGGGGAGGGGCCAGTGAGGAGGAGGAGGCGGAAGTCGCTGCGAAGGGTGCGCTGGTTACCATTCTGCAGAAAGGCCACCAGGAACTCGTCACCCAGGTGAGGTGGTGACATCTCAGAGGTGATGCTAGGGGCATGGAGGAGAGCTGGGGGGAGGAAGAAGAGGGGTGGGTAATCTGATAGATTATTGATTTGGTGGATTATTAAATTGACGGATTACAGATTTGATGGAGAGAGATTTGATTGGTTAGATGGATAATTAGTTTGATGGACAGTTGATTTAACGGATCACTGATTGCTGGATTATTGGTTTGGTGTACTACAGATTTGATAACTTGATCAATTTGGTAAATTATTGATTAATGGATTATTAATTTAATGGGTTAATGATTAGATAAATTATTGGTTTGATCAACTTTCAATCTGATAGACTTTTGATTTCATTTGCTGGACCATTGATTTGGTGAAATATTGATTTGATGAAACATTGATTTAATGGATTTTTGAGCCAATTGACTTAGTCAATTGAATTAGTCAATGGATTAATAAACTGGTGGACTTTTTATTGGGCAGACTGTTGATTTGATGAAGTGCTAATTTCATGGGTAATTTGTTTTAATTTGACAGTTTATTGAGTTTATGGACTATGGATATGATAGGATATTGTTTTGGAGAAAAAATTTAAATTAACCTTCATCTGACGGATTATAGGACTTGATTGATATTATGAACTATTAATTTGTTAGATCACTGTTTTAATGGAGTGGTAATTTGATCATTGATTTGATTAATTTTTCATACACTCATTCCCCAGTTAGGAGAGTAAACTCCAGTTGGGAGAGTAAACTCTGAAAAAAAATTTAACGAATTAGGTTAATCTGGATCATCATTAACAAGAACAAACTGTTTGAACAATCATGATTTGAGATGAAATCCCAATTAATTCCCTGGGAAAAAGATGGAGATTTTAGGCTGGGGAATCCTTCTTCTGGGCTGCATAACCCTTATTTTGAGGAAATTAATTATTTCAGGAGAATTTTATAGCTTTTGGGGCATCTCCCCAACCTGTTTCAACTTACCCCAGAACATAACATTCCAGAACCATCTCAGCACATCTGCTTTTCCCAGGCTGTGATCCATGTTGCTCTGGGTGCAAAAGGTGAAAAAAACAATAAAATTCTCATATTTTTTGAAATTTCACTAGAATTTTCCCAAAACTCACCATTTCTTGATATAAAACTCACACAAATACCCAAAATCTGTGTGTTTCAGACTTGCACTCATCCCAAAAAAAGTGTTTTACTGGATTTGTCCCCAAAATCTGTTCTTCTCATTCAAGCTATCCTCAAATTCACTACTTAAATTGCATTTACTAAAAAATGTGAATTTTATTCCACCTGGTAAAAAATTGACTTTTGGGGGGGCATTTCCACGTCTTTTCCCACCATCCCAGGTACCTTTGAATATCTTTTCCCCTTTCCTCTTTTTTTTCTTTCCCCTTTACCTCCCTTTTCCTTTTTCGTATTCCTATTTTTTTTGTAATTTTATTTTTCCCCATTCTTTCTTTTGCTTCATTTTTCCATTTTCTCCTCTTTCCCCCAAATCCCATTTTTCTACCCAAATCCCCTTTTGGGTCTTCTATTTCTTTATCTTTTTTCCCTTTGCTATCCCCTTTCCCCTTTGTTACTCCTTTTTTCCACTTTTTAAATTTCCTTACCCTTTTATCCTTTCCTCTCCCTTTTCCCGTTTTCCCCTCCACTTCCTTAATTTTCCTTTTCTTCTCCCTTCCTTCTTTCCTTTTCCTATCCCTTTTTCTATTGCCTCACTCTTTTCCCTTTTTTCCTGCTTATTCTCCCTTTCCCATATTTTTCCCTACTTTCCTATCTTCTTTCCCTGGTTTTCCTTCCCTCCCCTTTTCCCCTTTTTCTATCTTTTTTCCCTTTTTCCCCTTATCCCACTCTTCCCCACATTTTTTTTCTTTTCCTCTCTTCTTTCCCCAATTTCCCTTTCCCCCCTCTTTTTCCTTTCCTACTCCTTTTTCCTTTTACTTCTCTCTTCCTTTCCTTCCTTTTCCCTCTCTTTTGTTCTCTTCCAAACCCTTATCCTGCCCTTTTCTTCCTCAAATTCCTTCATAAATCTTCCAATCCCACTGCTCCCAGGACCAGTCCCAGGGCTGGGGTTGTAAGGTAAGGGAGGGTGGAGGTGGGGAAAGGGGGGAACTTGAGGAGTCTTCAGATGGATTTTCCCACTTCAGGGAAAATCCTTCCTGCCAAAAAAATAAACATAGTTATTAGATCTACATTTGCCCTTACCTGCCTTCGGCCCTGTTTGATCCCCAGCTTAGCTCCGTATCCCCAAAGTGCTCCGTTTTATCCCCAAATCTGTGAAGAAAACACAATCCCAGGACAGTAGATCTGGCTCCTCCCTCAATTATTTTTTAATTTTGGCAGAAAAAGGGGAAGGAAAATGACTAATCCAGGCACTCTCAGGGGACCACCCCACCCAATGACGTGAGATAATTTTTGGCCAGAAAAGGTGAAAACAGAGAGAAAAACAGGGGGTTTTTGTTAAAACTGATGTCAAAATTTGGCATTACCAGATATCAAGGGTTTTTTTTCCCCAAAGTGGTTTAAATTATTCCACAATGACAAGGAGATGATGGAGCAAAAATAGTGTATTTTTTTGAGAAATAGAGGGTGTGATTTGGGTAAAAAAAGAGGGGGAAAGGGAAAAAAAGGAAGGGGAGGAAGGGATGGAGTAAAAAAAAAAAACAACAGCATTTTGTGGGTTGAGGAATTGATGGGATCACTAGGCCCAGGCCCATGGCATGAGCTGCACCAAGGGGAAGTGCCAGGTCCTGCCAGGTCCAGAACCTCTGCAGTTCCAGGCTGGGGCACAATGGTTGGGAAGCTGCTTGTTACGAAAGGCCCTGGGGGTGCTCATGACAGCAGCAAAACCTGAGCCAGGTGCCCAGGTGACCAAGAAGGACAATGACCTCTGGGTTGTGCCAGTCCGGGTGTGGCAGCAGGAGCAGGATAGTGACTGCCCCCTCTGCTGGGCACTGCTGAGACCACACCTCAAATCTTTGGGACAGTTTTGGGTCCTTCATGGCAAAAAAGACATTGAGGGGCTGGAGGATGTCCAGAGAAGGGAACAGAGCTGGGGAAGGGTCTGGAGAATCAGGAGCAGCTGAGGGAGCTTAGTGGGGCTCAGCCTGGGGAAAAGGTATCTTGGGGTGACTTTATCACTTTCTACAGTTACCTGGAAGAGAGGTTGTTGCCAGGTGGGAGTGAATCTTCTCTGCCCGGCAACAAGCAACAGGACAAAAGGAAATGGTCTCAACCTGTGCCAGGGGAGGCGCAGGCTGGACATCTGGAGGAATTCCTTCACAAAAAGGATGATTGGGCATTGGAACAGTCTGCTCAGGGAGGTGGTGTAATCACATCCCTGGAGTGTTGAAGAAACATGTGGACATGGCACTCAGTGCCATGGTCTGCTTGGCATGGGGTGCTCAGTCAAAGGTTGGATTTGAGGATCTTGGAGCTCTCTTCCAGCCTTAATGATCCCGTGGTTCTATGAGTAGGAGTCAAGGGTGGGGAGGGATGAAGTTGTGTCTTGTAGGTTTTGTGTGTCTTGTGATGTCCAAGGGTGTTGTAGGGGCAGCATTTTGGGGGTGTGTGCCAAGCTGTTTGTTGTGGGTTGTGTCTCCTGTGTACGTGGCTGTCATGTGACTTCATATTGTGCAAGACCCCAGAAATTACCACCCAAAAAGGTAAAACTGGATTAATTCTGTCACATTTCACCCCAAAACCCCTCAGATCCCTTGCAATTGTGGGAACAGTGAGGGTGATGGTGATGTAAGTGTGATGATATCACCATGGGTGCCATGAAAATGACAAGGGCATGGACACTGCAATGTCTTAGCTGAAATTTTATTGCTCTTCTAGAAGTTGGCATGATCTTGACTTGCACAGTGACTTCATCGGTGATAACAGAGGCAGTGGTGATGTTCCTCTGTCCCACTCCCGTCAGTTCACCTAGAGGAGATATCAACAGCCCAGGAAAACGAGCCACTTTCCAACCAAATCCCCAATACCACCCAAAAATATTCCCCTCAGAAATCCAAATTTTCCTCACAAATTCCCACCTTTCCCCAACAAACTTCCAATTGTTCCCCAAATGCCCAATATTCTCCAGTTCCTAATGCCCCTAAATTCTCAATATTCCAACCAAGATTCCCATGGTTCCCCTGAGATTCCTAATTTTCCACAACAAATCCTGTCTCCCCCTAAATTCACAGTGGTCTTCCCACAGTGACAAATTATTGCCCTGAATCCCCACTTTCCCCCCCTCATTCCTGAGTTTACCCTCCAAATCCCCACTTTTCCTCAAAATTCCCAATTTTCTCCTCCAACTTACAACCAGCAGTTTTTGTCCAGCTGGGGAGGATCCACACCTGTCACCTGGAAGTCATCCACCCTAAAGACCCAGCGTCCTGGGACCTTGACGTTGGAGGTAGTGGTGATGTTGATGATGGCATCGGTTTGGGATCCAGGAATGTTGTAGAAGTTGGTGTCATCACCGCTATTGAATCCCGCCTGGAAAATTGGGGGGGAGTCTACAAGGGCTGACCCCCCAAAGGGGTAGTGGGCCCCTAAAATTATTTTAGGATGCGAACATAGTTGGTGTCACCCAGAAATTATATGAACCAATCCAAGGCCATCACTATCATGATCAACTCCAGAAGGAGGGTAGAAAACCTCCTGTCTTCACTATCATCATCATCATCATCATCACTATCATCATCATCACTATCATCACTATCACCTCCAACATTTGGACTGGGCCAATCCCTGACCTTCATTATCATCATCCTCAGAACAGGGAGTAGGACAATCTCCTCCTCCTCCTCTACCCTCCCCACTTACATGTGCGGGGGTCCCCCCAAGCCCTGTTTCAGCATCCCCATCACTCGCTGCCCCTGTGGTCCACTGGATGTCCCCATAGTTGAGGATGATGTAGAACATCTTGGAGTCAGTGGTCAGCACAGCCTGAAAGGTGTTGCCCTATGGAGAAAGGTCACAGAGGTCAAGATGAGTCATGAAGGTCAGGGATGGGTTCTGGAGGTCAAAGATAGGTCGGTTAGCAAGGCCACCAAATGGGTCAACGGGAGCCAATGAGTCACCTTCATGCCCCCTGGATCATGGCCCTCACCTTTTCAGAGGTGGAGCCGTAGTAGGCCACATGGTCCCAGGTGGCCAGCAAGGCCCAGGTGGCAGTGAAGGGGCTTTTGGGGAAGTACTGGGTTATGTGCTGGCTGATGTCCTCCAGCAGCGCTGGGTCAGTGGTCTGGCGGTAGAAGATGTCCCCACACAGCACATTGTCCACATCTGCCCAGAAGGGAGTCACGAAAGGGCGTCCGTCCGCCAGAGGGAAGGGGTCAGGGGTGTATTGTCTGACGGGCTTGTCAAAGGAGATCACCCCATTGTTGTTCACCTGGAGGTGACACCAGGAGCGGGTGGGAGCAACACCTTGAGTTGGGTTATGGGATCTTCAAGATGGGCCCTACAAGCATGTCAAGAACCACCACCCATAGGGAACCCCAACACCACTGCCCACAGGACTCCTCCAAGACCCACCAACCATAGCAACCCTCACCCACAGGACTCCCCAGCACCCAAAGAACTCCTCAAGATCCATCAACCTCCCAAGACACACCACCCACAGGACATCCCCCCCCCCCCACCGCAAATATCAGATCCATGGAGCCCCCTAACAGCAACCACGCCCAGGACCCTCCCAAGGCCCAGCACCCAGAGGACCCCACAACACCCCCCAATCCCCTTGAGACCTTCCTATGAAGGACACTTACAAAATCTGCCACCCATGTTATCCCACAATGCCCACCAACACACCTCAAGATCCACCCTGTGGGGGACCACCCAAAACCAACCAACTGCCCCAAGACCCCCCAGCCATGAAGGACCACACCATCACCCACCATCCTCAGGACTTCCCAAACCCCTCCAAATCACCCCCTCTCCAATACCACCAGCCCCCTCAAGATCCTCCACCCATCTGAAGATGTTTCAGTGTCCAAGGATAAAAGCCACTATGAATTCAAGAAGGGTTGATTTTCAAGACACGCACACACACACACTCACACTCACACTCACCCACATACCAGTGAAAAATTAAGTAGAAATGGGGAGGAAATTCAGAAAAACTGAGGAAATTAACAAAAAAAATAGAATTTGGGGTGACCTACAAACACAGTTTGGTAGGTTTTGCCATAGAAGGTGAAGGGAACTGAGAGGGTGATTGCCTCGGATGCTCCATCATCAAGTTTGGGGTTGGTTTTATCACCCTGGTCCAGTCCATAGGGATAGAGCAGGGATCCTGTGGGAAAATCAGGATTTGGGAACTGCCCCCAAATTCCCCCCAATTACATGGATTTTGGGTTGTAACCCACCAAATTTGGTGTTCCCATGGTCTTGGTTACCTAGAAATGGATGTCTCTTCTCCTGGGTTTTCATGGTTAAACTGGGGTGAAAGGGAATGACCCCAGTGGAATTACATGGGGAATACAGAGATTTTGGGAGAATAGAGGGAAAATAGTATAATGTGCTTGGGAGAAAGCTAATTTAGGTGAAAATAATGTTTTTTCAGGACAAAGCCCCCAAAATTCACCTTTTTCTGATGAGGTTTTGGTGTCCACCATGGCACCTGGAGAAGAAATAGGAGGGAAAATGAGTTGATCAATCATTTTTCCAGCAGGGATGAAAATGACAACACTTTTCAGAAACAAATATTTACCTAAAAGCAGGAGGAAGAAAACACTAGAGGGTGACATCCTCAACCCTAAAATAGCTGTAAAAAACCCTGGAAAACATAAAAAACCTATAAATACATCTAAACAAGCAAACTAACAACCCTCCCCACAAGAGATGATGCAGTAAAATGATGTTCCAGAGGCAAAAAAATTTCATACTAAAACACCAAACACACACTTTGTCCAGGAATTTTGTGTGGAGGGCTTTGTGTATGTGTGGTATTTTAACAATTTTTGGAAAGAATTGAAGTACTTGAAAAGTTGGTTTTTTGATTTAATTATAGTACATTTTTAAGTGTAATTTAATTTAATTCAGGATATTTAAAAATTTTATTTAATTTATAACTTTTAATTTACTACGATTCAAGTTTAATGGAAGTTTTTATATGAATGAACATTATTTAATTTAATTTCAATTTTTAATTCTAAATGCATAGCCTTTTTATTTAATGGAGTTCTTAGGTTAATGCTATTTTCATTTATCCTCTATTTATTTAACTTTTATTTAATTTTTATTTAATTGAATCTTCAGGTTTTTGCCATTTGTGTGAATGAAGACATTTCTCCCCTTCTGTGCCCAAATTCAGGATTTTTTTGCCTTTTTTCTGAATAAAATGAGGATTATTTCAATTTCTTAATGCATTTTTAAGTGATTTAAAGGCACAATGCATGAAAAACCAGGACTTTAAAGAGACAATAATAAAAATTACCTCACCTGGATTTCAATGAAGTGAAGAACTGCAGCCTGAAGATGAGCTCAAACACCCTCAAATGCTGGCTTTTGCCTCGTCCTGCTCTTTTTTTTTTATCAAAACAAAAAAATACTGAACATGTAATTTGCCAACTTTCCACCCATCCAATCTCTCTGAGCTCTCCCAGGATTCTTTAAAAAAAAGGAAATTGAATCACATGTTGAGGATTTTATCACGTGTTGGGGATTTGGAGCTCCTCCAGATGTATATTTTTAAACAGAGATAAGACTTTTTTGGAATAATTTTTGGGTTCTGGAGACATCTCCGGATCTCTCCTCACCCTATGTGAAGTTTTGCCCCTTTCCAAGCTTTTAATTTTCATCCTGTGATTTTTTTTAAACAAAAAAGTATTTAAAAATAATTTTTATTTATAGATCTTTTATCTTTTTTTTTTCTTTTTTCTTTTTTTTTTTATCATGAGCAAGAAAATAGATTATCTCTGTTTATTTGGGATTTTGAGGACTCTTTTTTGTTATTGTGAGGCTAAGAATAATCTTTATCAGGCACTTTGGCCTTTCCCGGAAGAAAGAAAAAGTCCTTATGTGCAGGAATTCAAATTTTTGGAGGAAAAAAAAACCCCTTTAAATTACCAAAATTTTTAGTGTGGTTTCTTTTTTTTTTCTTCTAAAAAGAAGTTAGTATCTTTGTTTTTAGGGATTTTTTAAAGGGAAAAAACCATTTTATTCTCTTTATTTTAAGGGAAAAAAATCTTGTTCCTTATTTACCTGGCAGTTTAAAAGTATATTTGTGGGAAAATTCTTTATTATTGCTCTCCTTTTCTTTTCTTCTTATTTTTCTAAAGGAAAACACCTTCATTTGTTTGTACTTTAAGAAACTTCATTTCCCCAGTTCCAGATGGGTTTTTTTCAAGCTCTTTAAAGTTGTTTGTATTTTTTTTTTTTTTCTTGTCCAGAAGTTGGGCTTGAACTTCCCCAGAATCCTCAGCTGGGACTTCTCTCATTAATTTTGCAAAAAAACCAGACAGATTTGGCTTTGTTTCCCTGGAGACAGTGAGAAGGGCAAGGATTCTGAAGAACTCACTGGATTTTTGGAGGACAGTCAGCTGGGGTGACCCTGTGCATTCCCCTCACCCACACCTCTTGCGGGACCTCATCAGTGGCAAGATCCACCCGCCCACTTCCAAATTCTCCAGAATTTTGGGGTCAGTTTCTCTACCCACCCTCCTCCAGCCAGATGTGATGAAGAGTTTGTGATGAACTGGTCAGAGTTCAATGCTCGCCCCAAGTCCCCAGCCTCACCCAGTCCTTGCCCTGCAAATGTCCCCAGGACAGTTTTGCAAGAAATAAAATCCTGTGTGATTTTGCTGGAGAGAGCCAATTACATTGGTAAAACTCTGCCAGGTCCTTGCAGGGACAGGCAGCAGAATTCCAAGGAAAGGTTAATGCAGGCAGTCACTTGGTGTCACCACTTTCAGTGTCTGGTGACAAGTGATGTGAAAACCAGACGGTTTGGAATTTCTTCCTCTTTGTATCTTAGTGCATCATGGAGAGGTTTGTTTGGTTTGGGGCTGGTTTGTTCTGTTTTCCTCCCTGATTTAAGACTTTATCAAAACACATGGCTTTTATGTGCACTGCTAATGCTGGGAGGAACTGCAAAATTGTGCTTGCTAGGAATCTTGCTAAATGCTGGTTTTAAAGCTTGTTTGCATTAGTATCATCTTCTCTGGGGACTTGAATCATGGATCATACCCACTCTGACTAGTGTTAAATACTGGTTTTTCTTTTCTCTAGATTGGACCAAACCTTCAGTTCAGGTAAGAGATTTACATATGTAGTTTTAATTAAAATAACTGTTTTCTTCTGAAATTCAGTTGCTTCTTTCTATCCACTGTAAGAAACCACCTTGCTGGCCTCCTAGCCACAGGTGCCTACAAAAGGCACAGTCTGGAGGGTCATGTCTTTCAAAGACACCCAAAATTCCAGATTGCTGAGTATTCAACTTTTAGCTCCTGAAGAAGGCTGAGTCAAATGGCACAAATTTTGTCTGCTTGGAAAACTGTATGTTTAAACACCGGAAAGCAGGGGTTTGGATTCCCATTAGTTTTAAACCTCGGCCTCAGAACACGCTGCTGTGAATATTTGTTGCTGTGTTTGCCCATGGAGATGTTGCTGTTGTAATTTCATACAACTGGAACTGGCAAAAGCTACAAAAGAGAAAGAGAACACCCTTCCCTGCCTCTTGCCTCTGGTACTGATCACAGAACACTGGATTTTAGCCTCACTCCCTTCTGTCTCAACAGCTTTGACCCTAAACACAGTAAATTCTTTATTTTTCTGGTTAGAGGGAGGAAGTTGACACGCCAGGCACATTTTTGTTCTGGAACATTCATTCCACAGCATTCCAACAGGGTAGCCTCTGTCACCTTCCCCCAAAGCCTCTGGAAAGCACTGTGCACAGGGCAGTGATGCAGGACATGGTGAAAGGACTGATCTGATCTGATCTGATCTGATCTGATCTGATCTGATCTGATCTGATCTGATGAAGCAGCTCCTGTGTTTCCTTTCCTGCCACGCTAATGATCTCTGCAAGCAGCTGGAAAAAGTGCAGCCTGAAGGATCGTCTGTCCTGCCCAAGGGCAGCCTAGGTCCAGAGAGGAAAGCAGGTTTTCATCAGGGTCCCCAGAGTGTGGCAAGGACAGCGAGACCCCGTTCCGTGTGATGATGCCATCAGTCACCCTGCAGACACTGCCAGGTCACCGGGCTGCACACTGCGTGCTGCTTCTCTCCGTTCCACTCCTGCAGGAAACCTGCTGGGGATGCCAGCAGCCTTTCTAAGGAGACTCTGCAAGCCTCAGTGATGCAGCACAGCTCCCACTCGCTGCTCTGCAGCAACAGGAGGTCAGGGATGGTTTAGTGCTGCACTGAGTTTATTATTAATATCCATCAGTGCAGGTTTGTAGTGAAAGTTCCTGTATCTGCTCTCTACTCGTGTCTCTGTTTGCTTTTAAATCCCTTTGCTTAGATTTCTTGTGCTCCCTAATTAGTATAGAGAGAAACAGACACTGGGAACACCTCCCTGGTTGACACTTGGGTTGTATTTATCATTAGTTGCATTAAATCTTTTTGCAATGAGACTTCGGAAAGAGAAAGAAATGCAAAGACACACACAGAAAAGCTCATTTACAGCTTTTCAATAAAAATCTGAACACACATTATTAAATTTTAATTCAACTGGCTCATCACACTTTAGAAATTTTGCTTTGTTTTTTGAAACTGAAATTGATGTAATTTAGAATAACTCAGTTTATTTTAACATTTATTTGATTTCAAAGCTTTAAGATTTTAAACTACAGTTTTCTTGGCAAAAAAAAAAACCCAAACAAAAAACAAACACCAAAAAACCCCCGCAAAAACAAAACACACAAAAAAACCTCCAAAAAACCCAAAACAAACAAACAAACAAACAAAAACCAACAACCCCCCCAAAAAAAACCAACAACAACAAAAAAAGAAACCCAAAAACCTCCCAACTCTGAAGAATTAGGAAAGGGTTTTAAATGGTCCAAAAACATCTTAGTCAGAACTCATTTCTACATCACCTGAAACAGATGGAAGGCTTTGACCACATCCTGATATTGACAGTAGCTCCACTTTCCCATGCATGTGTGGCTTTACATGCAATCACTTCAGTCCTGGATCTGCAAACCAGTCATGAATCAAAGCTGGTCTATCAACAGAACATAACATTTTAGGATAAAATTTTGAGTATTTACCAGACACTTATCTGTGACTGAATTATATTTATATTAGGGTGCATCTGTGCATCTGTGCATCTGTGCATCTGTGCATCGTGGTGTGAATTAACAGTCTGCCAAGATGACAGCTGTATCATGCTCTGGAAAGTGGACCAGCACAGCATCAGAAAGGAATTTTATTTGTTGCCAGCAGTTTCCAGCTACAGTCAAGACTAAGAAGCTCAAATTACACAGCTAACTTATTCTGAGAAGCTATTTATTTTGACCAGACTGTAGCTTCCTTTTGTGATGACATTGAACACAATGTACTCAGGCTTTCTACAACCCAGGAAAGAATAAGAGCAGACAGGTAAAGAAGATTTTATCAAAAAAATCATGTTGACCATTGACCATTTAAGACTCACAGTGGGTTAGAAATAACATTTTTTCAGAAGAACTAACTCTTTTTTTCTTTTTTTTTTTTTTACTCTGAGCGTTGGTGATATCTGGTTGAAAAAATTTTGCCTTGGAAAATTTTGTGGGCGAGGACTTCAGTGTTCCACAAAACAGATAGGGAAGATAATGGATGTTGTACATCTTCCTTCCTCTTTTTGCTTCCTGACAGGCAATCAGATCTGCTTAACTGTGACTCACACAACCCTCTTGTTGCTGCTTTATGCATTAATTGTGCTACTGGTTTACTTCTTACAGCCTGTCAGCAGGCTTTGAATTGGGACTGAGGTTTAATTGGACCTGTGTGAAATTAAGAGGGACAAGCAGATTCACCCTTTTTTTGTGAGAGAGGGACTCTACATAGCTGCCATGGTGTCTGGCTACTAAGATCTCCAATTCAATCAAACATGATATTCAATAATTTAGGACTTAGAAAGCCAGATTTCACAAGTTTGTGCAGAGGTTTTATAGGATCTTGAAGAGTACATCTTGTGTGAGTAGTTTTGGCCTTGAGCTTCTTTTCTGACTGTCTAGCCCTAACACAAATGGTCTAATTCTCTTGTGGAGAAATGGCTCCATTCTCTGTACGCAGCTCATGAAAATGAGAAGAGAAGAGAAGAGAAGAGAAGAGAAGAGAAGAGAAGAGAAGAGAAGAGAAGAGAAGAGAAGAGAAGAGAAGAGAAGAGAAGAGAAGAGAAGAGAAGAGAAGAGAAGAGAAGAGAAGAGAAGAGAAGAGAAAAAAAGAGTTAAAAATTTGTGCAATCTTGAGTGACAAGAACACCTATGACAATGATTAAGTGCCACCTTAAAGGTATGCTCTCCTGTCAGAACCAGACTCTCCCTATCCTGCTGTGGCAGTAATTTGGTTACAAAAGCAGGCATGTCTTTGTCCTCTATGAAATGTTAAAGACCAGCTCTAATTTTAACATCAACACGACAGATCATCTCATGTATATTTTATAATAAGTCCTTTTACATCTGGTGTCTTCCTTTACTCTTACTGACAGATTCCCATGTTCAACACAGTGTTCAGCTTTGACTCATGACATGGTAAAATGCTTGCAGAAGTGTACTGCTGTCTTCTACCCTTTGCCTTCCCCAGGTGATTACTGTCTCCTTATTTTGAATTTCCTTGAAAGTTCAGGTGCCCAGAAACTCCTGGGGTCAGCTAACTCTCAGAGTGACTTCCCATACTGACAGAAGCAGTCTGTCTGTGTATGGCTGAGCCAAAGTGAGCAAAGGTGAGTCAAAGGTGTAGAGAGAGATCTCCCTGAGGCTTTACAATTCTGAGAAAAATTTAAAAAACACTGCTCAGAACATCTGTGCCATCCATGACTGTTAAATAAAAGGAAAAAGTAATGCTCCTGCATTGCGCTGAGGTGGAGATTTCTTTCTGACAACTCATATGGGGCTGTGTTTCAGATCTGGGACCAAAAGAGCATGGACAACACACAGGTGATTTATTACTGCTGAACAGTGTTTGCACAGCATCTACACCTCCTTTGGTTCTCTGTGCTCTCTCAGGGAGCATGTGGGATTTGGAAAAGTGATGGGATTTGGCACAGTGGAGACTCAAAGTGACTCAAAGCAGTATCCTGTACCATCCAGGACCATGCTCAGAGGTAAAACTGCAGGAGGTGGAGAGGAGCTCTTTCCAAAGCAGCCACTTCATGGAGACTTGTCTGGACTGCAGTTTGCTGGTGGGAGGTGGGTGGGTGAATGACTTGACTTTTTACTTTTCTTTTTACTTTTTTATTCCCTCCTCATTTATTAGAATGATTTTTATCTGAACCCATAAGATTCTCATGCTTTTACCCTTCTGATTCTCTTCCCCAACCCTCTGGCAGAGACAGAGCAAGCCAATGACTGTTTGCCCTATGAGGAACTTACCCAAATGAAACAGAACAAAGAAAGACTTTCTTTCATTAAAAAGGCTGAGGGAAATAAAAGGCCAACAGAGGGACACTGGAGTGAGTACAGAAACATTTCTCTGCTGTGCTTGATGTTGGTAGCTGCCTCAGAAACTTTTTGAATTGGCCTTCTGTAGTTTTGGGCAACAGACTTTTGGCCTGATTGTAACACCACTGTTCCAGTCTTGACAAGCAATATAGCCAGGAATTTATCTGTAATTGCTGACTTTATATAGGCAGTGTAGTACTCTCCAATTATCTGTGTTTTGGGAATTACGGATATGGTTTAGGTCAAGCCAAAATTATGCTGACAGAACTAACACAAGGGTGTATGTACATTAGCACACACATTAAAACAAAAGGAGCAGATCTGCACAACAAAACATTCAGGGCTGATGTTCACCTCCCACAGACTCAGGGTGCTCTATGTAGATCAAACCTACGCTGGTGCTGTGGACTGAAAGGCTGCAGGAGGTGAAGCATTTTAGGAGACCCTCTGGATGTCAGGGTCTGGTTAAATCATTTCCAGAAATAAAGCCCATCATCATTGTCTGAAAAGGCTCTATGAAATCAAGGAATGTGTCATACAAGGATATGACGGGGAAATTGACTCTTGAGCCCAGCTGAAGTAATACACCTGTGTTATCCATAAGGAGATATGCAGTTACAGAAATTATGTCACTTTCTTCTGAAGCAACAAGTAATACTGATTCTTTTCACTCAAATTTTAATTAAGGCTCACAAAATGTAAGCTGTAGTGTATTGTAACTGATTTTAAGAATTCATGAGGATCTACAGTAAGGGATAGCAGCTTTTTTGTCTGCGGTGAGACCTGTGGTCTCTGCGCAGGTCCTGCCTTCCTGCCACCTGATATTTGGGAGACATTGCTTTCAAGAGGCCTAAAAAGGCTGGCAGGTTTGCCAAACTTATTTGTGTTTCTCTGCTGCTACATTTTTGTTGTGCTCCTGTTGAGGGAAGGGCTGCTGGAAAGCAATGAACTGATTCTGCATCCAGGGGAGGGTGCTGCAGGGCAGAACACAGCGGGTCTGACCACAGTTTCCAGAGTGACTGCTGGAAGAGATTTCCTGGTGATCCAGCTGGACAGTGTTCTCCTAAGCAAACAGTAGGATTCAGCTGGGAACATCCAGTCCAAAGTCACTGAGCCATACTTCAGCCAGATGAAATGTTTGTGATCACTGGGAGCTGCTGGCAGAACACATAGTGTACTGAGATTACTATCCTGAAAAACTAGGGAGTACACAGGAATTTTTTTATTTGCCCCCTTTTTTTTTTTTTTCAGTTACTTGTGTACAATGTGTGAGAAAGAATTTAAATAAAGAACTTGTGCTTATGCCTCCTTGGCTTTTTCTCCGTTAAATCTATCCATTTCCAGCTGCTGGGGAATGTGAGGCAGTGGCAGAGAGCAGGGCCTTGTCCTGGACCTCTCTGGTTGTCACAGGTAAGGGAATTCAGTCATCAAGTTCCTCTTACAGTGTCATCAATACAATGATGAAAACAGACCTTTTGGTCAGTAAAATAACATTTTTATAGACTTTGGGCCAGAGAAATGATTTCTTTTTAACTTCTCTGCAAGAAGAGGCAGGTTTTCACTATGACTTACAACATGACAAAGCAACCAGAGGTAGAGAAACCTCAGAGTGTCTGGAAGTGGCACCAGACTAAATGTGGGTGTCCACCTAGGACTTGCAGATATCCCTGAAGATCCTACAGAGATCCCAGTCCTAAAACATGCAACTTCTGCAGGGTGGAATATCCCACCCTCCTGTGAAGGCAGCAGGGTCTTGCACAGTCAGAGCCAGCCTCAGCACCTGCTGATGTCTGCATATTTTCAGTGTGACTCCTCTAATAAGTATTAATTATTTCTGTATATAGTTCCTTCAGTACTTACTACAGAGTTATTCCATTTTACGCATGGCAGAGGAGGTTAATGACCTGGAATTTCACAAGCACTGTATCATAATTATGTCAGTCATTAAGCCTCTTTGAAATATGGGAGAGGCAGAAGCTCGTCTCGCTGTTCTCTCATGCTCCAAGCTGCCTTGTACATTTTCACATTCGCTGAACTCAGGAGAGGCAAAGGATGTGAAACCCCATGTAGAAATGAGGCTGGCAGATCAGTGGTGTGTTTCATCTAATCTCTTGCCTTTGAAATTACCTACATTTGTAGGGAGAATTATTGTGATGTCTGAAGAGTGGCCTGGCTGGCGAGTGAGGACCTGATGGCTCTGTTCTCTCTGGTCAGTGGCTGGCTTCACACCTGTGGATCTGCCACTTCAGCCTTTTGTGTCTTTATTTTTTCTGCCGTGTACCTTCCTCAATGACTGCAATTGAGTGAATTTCAGCACAGAGCTGTAGGATCAGGGCAACGAGCTCCTGCTTTGCTGCTCTTGTACCAAAAATCCTTGCACAGACAGAGGCCATGAGTTAGTGACCACTTAGAGTGTTTCTGGTAGTGCAAAACGTTGTGGTGTGGATGATAAATAATGATAAATCCATCATTTCAGCTTCATTTTAACTCTACTAAATACATAGGTAAGTTTTCCCTGAATTTTATGTCCAGTGGTTCAGATTCAGCTGGGAACAGTTTACTGTTCAGATTACTTCCTCAGCCACAAAAATGGAAAGCTGCTGAGGAATCAGCAGGGTGGGTTTCACACTTTTGCCAGCCTGCTAAAGATTTCAGGCTTATCACAATTTTTAGTTTTGAAATACCAATTTTAAAAAAAACCCAAAACATAAAAAACATAAATCTTCCTTTCAATTTTTAAATTTCAGAAGCCTAAAGAGGAAAATCTTGAAAATATGTATTGTTTGCCAACAAGTGTAAGGACATTTAAGTGGAAAATAATCGTGATTGATATTTAAAGAAACCAAACTTGTTCATTTATTTTTAACATTCTGTAGTTTATTTCTTTTTAATTAAGTTTTTAGTAAGAATTCTGTTTCCTCAGTAGCTTTCAGTTTCTGTGGTTGACAAACATAAACCACATTGTTGTAGATTAAGAACTGAAATATTTTTTACAATAGTAAATAAATTTACTATTCTATATTAACAGATAATACTAAATAAAGTGCCTTATTTACTATAGCTATTATTTATACAATTATTTAAATAAATATTCAGTTTTTCATTTTAAGCACACATTTATTTGATCAGTGGGCTTGCCTGACATTTTCACTCTATTCAAAAATAATTTTTATAACTACACAAAATTGATCAGCATTTTCAGAAAATTTTGGGATAAAACCTCAAAGTTCACTTATGTGAAGGAGAATGAAGGAAAAAAGGGTTTTTTGGAGAGAAGTTATGAAAGAAAAGCTAGAGAACAGAATGCATTCTTAAGCAACAAGGATGAAACACTGACAATGATACTATTGAAAGATTCCTGCTAACAAGACCACTCCCACTCCACCAACACGTGTTTTTTCCACAATATGTTTTACGTGGCTTCTGGGTATTCCCATTGGTTGTAGATATCATTAGGAAAAGAAAAAAGCCACAAATAAAGAAAACTATTTTGAAGAGGTTTTGGTTTTTTTTCCAAATGTTACTGATTTATGCTTTCATGTATAAATTTTTATTTCATATCTTGACTTTTTTAATGCTGTATCACAGGCTAGCTGCTGGTTTTCTTAGAAAAACATTGATTTTGAGACAAAAGCTCAAAATTGTCAGAAAAACGTGGTAACTTGCCTGCTTTTCCCATTGTGGTTCCTTTCCCAAACAATTACACACTTTGTGGTTTTATGCTGATTTGGAAAAAGGAAAAAAAAAAAGAAGAAGAAGCAGCTTGGAGATAATTCCCATAACACTCTTTATCTTCATCACCTTTACCCATTAGTGTTTGCAAAGAGTTCCGTGACTGAATTTCTATGCACTCAAATGCTTGGTTAAAAATCTCTGCTGGTATGAACAATAACCAAAACCAAAACCAAAACCAAAACCAAAACCAAACCAAACCAAACTAACAAAACAAAAGAGAAGTTTCCATTTTTATTGTCAAGTATTGTTAATGTTTAGCTTTAACTATATTAATCTGGAAGTTATGTGGCAAGGGCATAATGGTGTCACAATGAGACCAGATAAATACACTGAGTAATACTTCAATGATCCTCTGACACATTTGATGATGTTTAGGGTTGGTTAAGTCTTGGGTGTTTTTTCTGTTTTTATACAAACTGTTTAGGAAATTCCATTAAGGAGAAAAATAGAATTATCTGCTCTGAAATGTCAACTTTTCCTTTGGTGAAAATCCTATCTTGGGGGTACTCCAGCTCCTGTTTCACATGCCTTAGGACTCCTGCAGAATTATGAAATATTCTTTTCCATTTTCCCTTAGTAATCAATCATAGCAAGTATGTGCCACTACACTGGTATCGGTATTTATGCTGCGTCTAAATCTGCAAAAACACAGTGGTAAATCACATCTTCTTTATGTGCTATAATAGTGATGTAATCTCGCTACTTAAATTTCACTCCCCTGAAACATCCCTGCCTTAGGTTGTTCCCTGAGCTGGGTAATAAGCAAAAGTGGGGCCTTCTGTAAAGTAATTGATTAATTAACACAGTCAGAAATCTGCACCTTTCATAATGAATCAATTCTTTGAATGGGATATGCCCTGTGCTTGTGAAATTTTACACTTCAAGCAGTTAGCCAATACTAATGAGAATGAGTAGTGTGGTGTTTTGCTATTCTTCATAATTCTTATATTTTTATTATCTACACATTTTTCAGCTACATCTGATGGTGCATGAATGAGGCCAAAAGTTGGTTTTTTGACAGTTTTATTCTTTCTTTCCGCAGTTTCTCTATTTCTAGCTAGTCCTCTAAGGTAGTTTAATCTGTGGTTTTCTTCTGCTTTTATAGACATAATGCTGAATCAATCTTATAATGGAATGAAACGCCCAGAATATGTTTTTTCCACAAATTAACAGAGTGCTCAGGATTTTTGAGTACTTTCCTGATGAACAATGTAGCTGATTTGACAGTAAAACTCCAACTATGGCGTGCCTTGACCAGAAAGCAAAAAATCTAAGCTCTTCTAGAAATATTACAGTGGTGTTTCTTCTCCAAGATTTTGTTTTTTGTTTTTGGTTTTTTTTTCAGAACTATGAGCAGGTTTTATTTTGCAAGAGGGAAGTAACCCTGGAATTTCTGACAAAAATTTCTTACAACTCCATTTTTTTATGGATAGCTGAGTGTTTCAGACCCATTAGAGGAAAATCTGCTGCTTCTCTCTAAAGAAGAAATTCTTTACTTGGGCTGTGAAATTAGGAATTCAGCTACTTGAGGGCATGGGTCTGCAATTTGCAATTAATAACTTTTTGATGAGTCATGATTGGTTTCATTTTATGCTTATAAAAATATGTGAGCTTTCAAAGATATTTTAACCTTCATTTTTCTTTTGGTGTATAGCTGTGTCTGAAGTTTATTGGTAAAGCTGTAACTGTAAATATTTGGCAACTGGCAATTTGCATTGCGTAAGTTAATTACTTTCACTGTGTTATTTACACTCAGTAATGAGATACTTTTGAAAACTAATTAGATGTCCTTGCTTAGTTGCAAAAATCTTTTAAAAGCATTTATAATTCAATGTTCACCGCTTCTCCTGTGTCATCCAGTATCAAAGAGGAGCCAAATCACCTATTTCTGTCCCTTGTAGTTGAAACAGGACTATTTCCACTTTCTGTTTGGACTGGTTGTATTACCCAGCTTCAGGCATGTTGTTTATCTTCACTTTCATTTGGTGACACTAAAGAGGTTTCTGCTAAAGGAAATTGCAGAACAAAAGGCATATTCACTTGTTTTTCTTCATTCACCAGTACCAGGCAAGCCACAATTCCTGCACACAGCAGCTAGGTTGCAAATGCAGCTTAGTCTGGTTTCAGAGAGCAGAAGGAATGACCTCTAGTGCACTGTGTAATTACCCTCATTTACTTCCATTCCTTCATTAAACTGGTGTAATTTCTCATAGCTTTTGCCTCGTGGAAAAACATTTTTCTGCTCAATATCATAAGAGGAAGAGTAATTTACTTTCTGTACATATTTTGGTGACAGGCACACTATAAATATTGGGATTTCTTCTTAGACTTGATAACTTCACATGCTTTTGATGCCAAAGTCATTCTGCTGGATGTTTAATTAAAGGACATCAAGGAGGGTTATTTACATCTAATTCTGTAGTTAGCATTTGGCCTTCTCAGTTTTATGCCAGACTTACAATACAACATCCACGCTGTCTGGCATTAGATTAGCTTGTAAATAATTTATGTAATTAATTTACTTTATAAGCCTCCTGTTTCATTTATGATTTTGTTCTCAACCAAGATGGTGAAATCTAGATGCACTGGCAAAGGGCTGAGCAAAAATAAATACTTTGGAATTTGTATCAGTGCCCCAAGATGGGTGTGACAGGTGACATCTTGTCTGATGCTTCATTAAAGCTTAACTGCTTGCAAAGAAAGTGCTCACCATCATTACAAAAATTACTTCTAGGCTTGAACAATTAATATTCCTTAGAAAATCTTACAGGATATGTTCCTAGACTTAATGACCCTGGGACCTGAGCTGGCATGGTCAGTCCTACGTTGCCAAGTTCCCTGGGCCTCCCAAAGTCTCACACCTCTGGTCTAATGAGAAATTGTGTCAGGGCCATCACAGGCTGCTCCAGCAGAAAACAGAAAGTTAGACACAGTCGAGAGAAAGTTCAGGGAAATAACTCATCCAATACAATGGCAAAAAAAATTGCCAACCCTGTAATTTTTTTGTTTTTCCCACTATTTAAATAGTGACATCCATGAGAGCTTGTTGGTCTGTCTGTCCTTTCCTTCATACAAAGGCTGGTGGGTTTTTTGTTTATCAGGCATGGCTATTTTCAACCACTGTCATGACAAGTCTTTTTTTCCTTTGCTCGTTGAGTGCAGGGCAGCATCCAGACTTTGAAAGGACAGCAAAAGAGAATTTTTGGATAAAGTTCTGAGGGCAGGTTCAGCCTTTTTATAGCAAATCTTCCAGTCTCACTCTTGTTTCCAGCTGTTTTGTGGCTCATCCTGCTGAAAATATATTTTGGGCTTCATTGTCCAGTGGAAAGGACAGTTTATGTGCAGAAGGGGTGCACAGGATGACGGAGATAGTAAACAAATCCCTTGTTTCAAAGGGATTTCCAAGTATGTTCTGATTGTGTGGAGGTACCTATAAACTCAGAGTATTTATTCTCCTGGAAGAACTCTAAACTGGTAAATCCTGTATCTCTGCTCCAGATGCCTCCCCAGCCTGTCCAGCATTGGCTTCCATGGTGGTTGAATCCAGCTCCAGTGCATCAGTCCTTTAGGGAAAAGGCTCAGTGGAAACAAACATCTCAAACCCCCCTGCTTGATGTGCAGCCCTCCTCTTGAAATCCTCTACAGATTTTGTCTGTGAATGTCAGAAGAAGACCAGGGGAGGGAGGAAACCTGGGCATGAGGTGCCAGCAAACAGCAGTGTTTTCACATTGCTGCAAAGGGAAGTCTCTCTACAATATCCACAGTGAATAACTGCAATATCAGTAAATAACTGCCTCATTTTATGGCCGTGGCTCAAGCAGCATGGCTCATGGAACTCTGAACAACAGAGGGAAATAGTAAAAATAATGATCACTTAGTCAGAAAACAGCAAGTTGGTTGAGTTGCCAAGTGATTGAGGTGTTTGTATTGGGAGGAAATAGTGAGTTTTAAGTTTCTCAGTGGATTCAGAATACAGTTGTAGCATATGTCTAAAACGGCAAACAAAAGACTGAAGAAACCTGCCCTGTGGCTGGGCATTTTTTTCCAATACGGCAGAACTAGGTCAGAAACTCTGGGATGGATGGATGGATGGATGGAGTTATAACTGCTGCTTTTCACTAACTTTACTGAGAATATTCTCTAAAGCATTGGTTCCACAGGATTCAAATGCTGAGCCAGTTAAATTTATTTAATATATTGCATGAACATTATGCACTGATTTAGACAGGGAAAGATGAAATTGACTGACCTAATATTCTAAACATTAAACCACTGGAGTCGTGTAGAAAAGAGTGTGCTCCTTGATCCTCAATTCACAGGTTTATTTATGTCTTCATTATTTTAGTGAAGCAATGGCTTGTGGTGTAAAACACATTTTGCAGAGTCCCATGATGAGACAATAGAGCAGGACTGATAACACAAGGGGCACCACACAATCCAAGCAGCAGTGCTGCCCTGGACGGGCAAACCCCTGGAAATTATTTTGGGTGGGAATTAGAGATAGCTTCTCTGCCCAGCTGCCATTGGCCCTCACGAGCAAATACCCAACATGAGCCAGTGACTTTAAAGATCTGATTCTTGCAGCAGGCTTCCACAGCACTGATCTCTGATGTTCAATAGCAGAGGCTTGGATAACTGGCTGCCTGGAAAATCAGCAGGCCAAGCAAACTGAGGAGCAGAAAGGATGACACAAACTGAATTTCCAGAGAGGTCCAGGTGCCATTCAGTGAAGAGCAACAAGATGCTCAGTAAGAGAGACTGAACAGCAAAGTAAGGAAATAAGAGGCTGCTGTTGGAAGATCCTTTTGTGAGGAAGGAGCTTCTGCCTCCTGTAAATGAGAAGTGTATGTTCTGATGATAAAAAGGTGAGTCCAAAGTGGAAAGTTGCCAGCTGAATTAAATAAGGTTTTTTTGACAAAGCCAAAGTGGAGTATTTCAACTCAAGTAATGTCATGTATTGTGAGTTGTATTTTGAGCAAGTATTACTGAGTTTAGATTCAGAATGTGTCACTGTCTCAAGCAAGAGCTTTTACTCCTCCCAGCATGTTGCTGCAAGGACTCTCTTTCCACCAATCAACATCTTTTGAGTTAAGCTAATGGACGGACAGGAATTCAGAAATATTTCTGACAAACTCTTGCTTTTTAAAGACTGGTTTTTCAATTGAAAAATATGATGGTATTGCAGGTGTTTTCTAAGCAAAATGTAGATTTAAAGTAAATATATGTTTCTGAATCTGTTTGAAAAATATCTCTCTTCTTGTTCCTGTTCTGCAGTGTAAATATTGGTGGAAAATTAAAAAAATCAGTACTTAGCTGTTTCTGTGAAGAATTTTTTCCTAAGGGATGCAGAAGGAAATACTTTCTGCTCAACTAAATATGTGAAGTTTGAACATATACAAAAAATGACCAAATTATTCCTGAGAGGTACTTATTTGTTTTATGAAGGGAATCAATTTCTGTAATGTGTTGACAGCAGCTTATTGCTTGTTAATATATTTAAAAGGCACTTGAGAGACAATTGGCTGCATTGACTGCAAAAGAAAAATTTATTACCTGTAGCACAATATGGGGAGGATTGTAGATTGTCCAAGTATTGGTTACTTTGAATGGACTCACGCTCAGTCTTTTTAAACTGTTACTAATGGAAATTTAGATTGCAGCTGCGTGAAATTAATCTATTGGACTTCTTTTTAAATTAATCTATTGGCCTTCTTTGTGCAACGTACAAGCTCTGTGCTAATTGGGTAATGGTTTCTCGTTACAACTCAGTCTGCACCAGGGATATTCAGGAAATAGACAAAATGGGCTGTCAGACAGGAAGAATTGGGCTATTGTAACTACAACAAAAAAAAAATCCCCAATCCAACAACAAAATTTTGCCATGCCCAAGCACCCAACACTTACTGGGTTGCAGGGGCTGCAGCCAAACTGGGGCCCCACAGACTGGCATCCCCCCTAGAACATCCCTGTCCTGCACGAAATGTCCCCACAGAGTCCTGGCCTGCCGTGGTGTCACAGCTTTTTCAGCATTAAGGTGAGATGTCCGCAGGGATGGCCCCACAGCAGCTGAAGCTGTAGCCAGCTGAGGGGTGTCTGTCCATCCCCAGCGTCCATGCCCTTTCCAGAGCCACCCCTGGCACTGGGTCTGGCGCTGCTGATCTCCACCTGGGGGAGGTACCAGTCAAAGAAGACACAAAGTGCCTGAGCTCCTCCATGCTGCAGCTCCAGGGGGTGAGAAGCCCACGGCTTCCTTTGGTGCAAAGCCACTCAGCCAGGCCACACCAGCCAGAAGCACAAATCTTCATGCATTTGCATCTTTCAGTCTGTTTTCCTTTAGGAATTCTTAATTCTATAAATCTCCCTCTTTGGATGGTTATGAACATAATTCTTCCTTTAGTCTTTCAAATTCTGCTGAGCAGACAGAGCTTTTTTTCACCCTCTTGTTTCTTCTTCCTACCCCCATCCCCACTTGCTTTTCTTCATTATTGTCATTTAAGACAAGATTAATGATACTGGTGGGCCTGGAGTATTCTTGAAATAAATGGCTTCTTTTATTGTCCCATTCTAGGCATCATTTTGGATTTTAATCACTTTGATTTTGCCTCTCAGCCCCTTTGACAATAGCATCCCTCCTGGATATATAGAGTCTGTGAGATTTGTGTGAAGCTGCAAGTCAGTTCAGTGCTGTTTACCACTACTCATCAATAAAATAAAAAATAAATTTAAAAATCACCCGATAAATATTTTTCTGCCGCTGTGATAAATGCTCAGTAGCTTCTCTGTACAAAATCAGACTCACTGTGAATGCCAAGAATTAATTTTTTTAAAGGTGAGAAAGATTCTGCTTGTGCAGGAAGGTTGGATTAGATGACCTCCAGTGGTTTCTATCAACCTTGCCCATTTTGTGTGGTTTCATTAAAAGGAAAGTTGGGACATCATAATTTTAGAACTTTAGGGGGAAAAACCTGGGTAAAATTTTTCAGAAAAGTTAACAGAGAAAGAGCCAGGGTTATTCCTGGGCATGGCACCATTTGAAAATTGGGTTTTGGTGTGTTTTTTCATTTTTCTTTTTTCTGTACTTTTCCTTTTCAAACAGGAATAAAATCAAGGCCCATAAAATTCTTTTCAGACAAAAAAAAAATTAAATAAATTAAGGACATTAAATTGAAACACAGAGGGACACACACCACTTTAATACATAAAAAGTGTTCTAAAGATTATCTGAGTGAAATCTGATGAAGCGCAACATTAGGAAATTATAGGTTCATGGGTTTGCCTTTATCTATTCTGAGTTCACCACTGAGTAACAGAAATGAGAATCCAGATTCCTCTCACCGAGGCCAGGCTTTTCCACAGAGCAGACTTCTTTCTTTCCTTTCCAGCATGACAGAATTCTTTAGTTAAATTTCATGTTGCCCAAATCCTCTTATCATCTCCAATTAGGGTTTACGCTTCATCAGCACTTCGCCTGGCTGGAGGCCAGCATTTCAGGAAGAGATGGATCTTTCAGTACCTTCTACACCTCAGATCACCTTGCTCTCTACCACTCTGCCTTTTGAATAGAGGACATCCTAACTGATGACATTTTAGCCACAAAGTCTGGAGATCAGATGTTCCTGCTGATACCAGCCTTTTTATCTGTTTTGGATGTGGCAAGACATGGAGACACAGACAAAAAATCAGGATCCTAATTTTAAAAATGGGCTTTGTGCCAGGAGTGCAGTAACAGGAGAACGTTGTTACTGTTGAGAAAAGGAGAACAGGTGGTTGTTCTTCTTAATCACTTTGATGAAACAGACAAAATTTGTTGAAGAAGAGGAGGAAGAAGAAGAGGAAAGGGAAGAGGAAGATGAAGAGAAAGAGGAGGAAGAAGTAGAAGAGGAAGAGGAGAAAGAGGAAGCAGACGAGGAAGAGGAAGAGGAAAAAGCAGCAGTTGAAGAGGAAGAGAAGGAAGAAGAGGTAGAAGGAGGGAGGGAGGGAGGGAGGGAGGGAGGGAGGGAGGGAGGGAGGGAGGGAGGGAGGGAGGGAGGGAGGGAGGGAGGGAGGGAGGGAGGGAGGGAGGGAGTCCATCTGACTTTCTATGTTGTCTTCACTTTCCTTGTTCATTGTCATGAAGTGCAAGTCACCTCTTGGTGTCTCACAGGTCTGCTGCAGCTGGTGGTGCACCAAATCCTGGTGTCAAAATCCTCAAAGCTTCAAAAGCCACCAAAAGCCTCTCCTCATACTCATGTGATGTCAAGAGCTAGGTGTACTTCACCTTGCTCATCCAAAATGGATAAAAAAACTATGACTGTACTTTCAGTTATTAATCACATGGTAGAAGGGATAGCAGGTATAACTTCTAACATCTTTTTTTATTTTCTGTGATATAAATCTGGTAGGACTCTCACAAATGAATCAAAAGAAGTCCTGTGTCTGTTTCTCTATGATCTGCTGAAGGAATGCTGGCTGCCATTCCCTGACAAAAAGAACAATAATTTAGAAAGAGACTGAAAACATTATATAAAGGAATTGAGAAATAATGGAAGACAGGAAATCTTCTCTAGCAGTAACAAGGTTTTCACATCATGGGCCCTGTGCTGTCAGACCCTATAAACCCATTAGAACCAACAGGCACAGCTGTCACTTCTGGTCCCTTCTTCTCTCTGTGAAGATGGAAGGGAAGGCATGCTGAAGAAAAATAAGAACCAGGTCCCACATGGCTATTGGGAAGCAGCAAACTCATCAAGCATGAGCTCAGTCAGGGAATTTTATTGGTAACAGGAGCTCCACAGGCACTGTGGGTACCAGCAAGAAGGATACACACCTCCCTCTGAAGGGGCTGGTGAGTGAATGACCTGAGTAGGGACACAGCTTGCTCTGAGATGCAATCTCCCTTCCCTGCTGGTAGATGTATAAATGGCAGTGTCAGGGGAGCCCCATGAAGGCAGAACTCACTGCTAAGAGGATCATCTGAGATGAGATGTGTCTGTGCGTGTTTCTCTGTGACAGCTGCCACCTTGGCTGATGCTCTGAGGGGTCAAAGGAGACACCTCTGCTACTCAGGCTAAATAAAGACATAAACACAGAGCTCCCAAGGTCTCAGCCGGGGAATCAAAGAGTCCTGCTGGGAGCCCAGCAGTCACTTGTCATCTGTGGAGTGGGTTTGTCATACGCACTGCTGGGAAAGAAATCTGTCAGAGACTTGTATATCAACAACACCACTTCAGCCAGCCTCTCCTGCGGCCATTCTCTTTGGGATTTATTGGTGCAGCAAGACCTTGTATCACAGGTGGTGTATTTTACAACCCTTTTGGAAGTCCTGTGTGTATCAAGGGAAAAATCTGGATTTAGGGATATACCTGTATTAGTTTTGAACACCACTATGAAGGAAGGAGGCGGGAAAAAAATTAAGCCAACAGAAAAATAAGGATTAGGGAAGAGCGCAAATGTGAATATTGATCAAGACAAACACTCATGCAGGACAAGTCTGGTGTAGGTGAAGTATTCGCCCAGGTGTAGAATCTATTTCTAACTCGTTTATTACTGCATGTTGCTTTGACTGGAGTATGAGTTTCACGTATCTGGCAGACATACTGAAACCAATTGCCTGATTTTGCTGATACATCTATGTACTTGTCTGCAGCTAAGAGAATGAAGACTGACAGGTGATATTCTCATGGTCCGATTATTTTCAACATCCCAAAATGGAAATAAATCCTGTATGTATCCCATAACCCACAGAGCTGACCACCATCCAAGGAAGATGTCCCATCCCGTATTCTTTGCTCTGTTGCCCTGTTGTGCAGGTGCACAGTTCAGTTCCTTCTGGGTTTTGTTTTCAAGGAAATCTCTTTCATAGTGGGCGTGGCAAGATGGTCTGGGGATCACATTTAATTTGGATTTCCTGCTATCCATGCCAGTTCAGCCTGGCTGAAATGCATTAGCAGCACTTCCATTCCTCCTAGGGCTACTTCATAGACTCTCAGAGAGAAAATGATCTGTGCATCACACGAGTCCATAATAATCACTGCCAAGTACCTCTGAGGGGGACAGTCCCACCCAAGGATCTCTTTTTGCTGGTGTCTCTTTGTAAAAATGTGCAGAACAGGTGCAGCAATACAGATTCACAACCTGCCTCAATGTTTAAGTGAAGGCAACTCATTCCATGTGTTTTCTCATATGCTTTGTGTGTAAAATGTTAGTTGCAATGTCATTCAGACTTCCTGAACAGACCAGCTAACAAAAATGGTCTCTGTCATAATACTGCTGGAAAAAATATTCCAAATTTACTGCTTCCTATGAGTTTAGTTCATGTTCAGGAAATTAAGTTAGAAACCTGGCTATTTTGCATCTATAGAGTATTGTAAACAACAAATTCACTTTTAATAAATAATAACCACAGTCAGGCTGAGAAAATAGAAGACTGGATTCTGAGCTAACATAATTCACAGCAGATATATGGAAATTGAACTCTGTGGGTTTACATCAGCTAATGGGTCTGACCCAGGATTTATGTAATACAGTTACATAAATCTCTTAACTGAGGACATTTTGTAGAAATTCACCAATTCACCAACTAGTGTACCAACTCAAAGAGCAATTAAATGTCTGACAGCCTCACAGAGACTTTCTCAGATGTTTCTTTAGCTGCAAAACAATGCCACTTTTTTTGCAAAATAGACCCACAAATACCCATTCCACTTGTAATTGAGCCTGCTGTGCTCAGGAGAGAACAATCACCAGACAGCTCCTCACTGCAGACAAAAATATGACAAATGGTCAGTCTCATAACACCAGACCTGTCTAGACTGAGCAAAATTACATGGACCAAAAAGCAGCAAAAAATGTCAAGGTTATCAAACTCCCTTCATGCCCTGTTGCTTAATCCCACAGTGCAAACACACTCACAAATGAATTTGTGCTCATTTCAGCAGCCTGATTTACTCTTCAGTGCAGCTTAACAGTAATACATAGATAGCATCAACAAGATAAAAATAGAGAAAAACATAACTCCCACACCAACCAAACCAACTCCTCTTTTATAACTTAAGAGAATTGCTGACACAAACCCAGGCCTTTCAGAGGAGGTGGTACATTCATCAGGGTTAAACTCAGGCTGCACTCTGAGCATGTGGCAGATAGAAACAGGTTTTTATGAGCTCCTAGTTGTTACTTCTGCAATTCTTAGATATTGTCTTTACCTAAGTGACTTATGTCTCGCCATTTTTTTCCCTCAAATTTGAAAAAATATCAGTTGACCAAACAGTCTTTTACAGCACACCCCTTCCTCTAACACACAGTTTCAGTTCATCTCTGCAGTTATGCTGTTTTTCCTATAATTTGACCTTGAAGCTTTATTCTCTGGCAGACGGCATCCACTATCTCCTGAATTGGTTGCATTAGGCTTCTCGTTCCTACACTCCTACATTGAAGCAGGAACTCCCAAGCACCCAGGAAGGATCAGGTGGAGAGGAAGGAGCATCACCTGTGCCTGTAAGGAGAGGTATTGTCACCTCCATAGCCTCTGGCTGGTGGAGGACTGGACTAAGGTTGAGGGAGCAGGAACAAGAAAAACCATTTCTCCATGATGTGCACTGACTACCCAGACCCTGAAGTAGACTCGCTGAGTGGCTCTGAAGGGCTTTAAATTGCTTCTGGAAATGGAAACAAATTTTTTACAACTCAATTTTTTTTCAAGCAGAAAACAAGAATTTTTTTCTTTCCTGCTTAATGCAGATCTCATAAACGAGGAAAAAAGTTCTTCAGGAAAAAGACTTACTGAAAATTCCAGTGAGTGGTCAGAACTATTAAGATCAGTTTTACTTTGAGGATTTTCTCATTCCTCTTCACTAGGGGTACTGAAATAGGTCCAGGCGCATCACAAAGTCTCACTGATGCTGCTCTTACCAGCTCTGACTAATTATTAGGATAATCTACTGTAAATATAAAAAAACATAAAGGTCAGAATTAAGGAATAGATCCTTGGGAGCCTGGCCCTGTTGACTCCAATGCTATGGAAAGGCTGAAATATCACAGGATTCCGTCGCATCTCCTCCTCCAGGAATGTTTCTTTGCCTCTGATGTGTCAGACTGTCTGCTGCTGATCTTTTGTTAGTGCCACAAAGTTCCCATTACACCTCTGCTCTTTCACACGTGATGGACCATGACGCTTCCACAGCAATTCATTCTGTCCTGAGATGCCAGTCAATGCTTGGTTTAATAAACAAAAAGTTTGACTGAGCCCTGATTCAGTAATAATTCAACGTCCAAAGAAAAACAGCTTCTCAAAAAAAAAAAAAAAATCCCCTCTGTTCAGCAGACTGTTATTTTCAGACTAAACAGCAACAGAGCAGGTTGTTCTAGGCTCTTGCTTCACATATGATATAGATGCTGGCTGTTCTTCAGCATTTAATGATCCCATGCTACATATGAAGAAATACAAATAGTAAGTAAAGGCAGGTGCATTTTATTTGGCAGTTAAAAGATGCTCACCATTTAAAAGTGAATATAGTACAAGTTATCCGTGCAATAAAGTGAATTTATTGAGCAGAAAATGGTTTGCTTTATACAGTAAATCATTTTATGTATTACAACATTTTTTTTCCTTCCAGCACCAAGTTGAGCTATCCCACACTGAATACAATTAAATATGAATTGTGCCTGGAAGGACACCAGTTCTATCTACTTTTTCAAATATACAGGAGACAAATATTCAAGTCTCTGCTCTCATCTACATGTGGTGTATAATACATATAATTCTGATTCATTCCTATGAGAAATGCATCCACTTAACCAATGCTCCTCCTACAGTTTCAGCTGCACAACTCGTTTCAGTTCCCAAAATTCAGATTATCTCCCCACTACATATGGTGACTGTGCTTTTATAAAGCTTTCCCAGTGACCAATGAGGACCAACATTTTTGCACTTATTTGAAGACCCACATGCTGCTAACATTGACCTGGATTAAGTGATATACCAGTTTCTACTATTATTGAATCTGTGCGCCCTCTCATCATGTAGTAAATGTTCCACAGCTGTCACTGGTCTTTGCCAGATATCTCACATTGTGAATAAAGTATCAGGCCAGACAGTTCTTGACAGTGTAAGCTTTTAGAATAAAACCAAAAAATAAAAAAACAGACAAAAAACTATCCCAAAATCTACAGCACAGCTTTGTTTAAGCCACATATGCAGTCTTTTTTAAAAGAAAAATGCATAAAAGTACCTCTTATGTTTGTTGAAAAGTAAGATTCATTCATTGCATACAGATATTAATTTCAATAATTTTTCAGCTTTTGTTTTATTTCCTGGATGTGCAGAGATAGAAGAAAAAACAACAGAACAGAACAAATCTCAAACCCCCTCCCCCAAAACTCTGCAGGATTTTGATTTGAATTTTCTTTTTTAAAAAAACATTGAAACCATGTTGGGTCAATTTGAAATATTTGAAGTGTCAGGCTTTTAAAGCTAAGTTACATTATTAATCAACAAACAGAATTTGAGAAATTAAAAAAAAAAATTAATAAGAAAAAACCTATCCGCAAATAATTCATAAGTTGCAATAACATGCCCTAGGCTACTGAGAAGAAACCTACAAACAGAAAAACTTCTTTGAGAAAAAAGAAAAAAAGATCACTTAGAGAGCAGATTTTTTTCACTGTGAGTTATTTAAGAATGAGAGAAAGCAGTTTGACATTTGTTTAAAATTGGACTTTTCCAATTTCATAAAATTTCAAGGTCAGTACTTTTTTTAAAAAATCTTCATTTCTTAAATCCATGTTTTATTGTTGGAACATTTTCTCATAGCTAATAAAATTTCAGGCTTTTAATCCTCCTGGACATTTAAACTTTTAGTTACTCTCATCTTTCTATCTATGCTTTGGAACTCTCATTTCTGTGCTTTTCTAAGCAAGATGCAGATAAAGAAAAAAAATAAATAAAAGCAAATGGAGATATTGGTAGTTTAAAATATATTTTGTTATGGGTTTATCTTGCCTGTTTACTTTTAAGGCAGATTTTAAATGAATCATTCAAGCACTATCTTTATCCAGTATTTTCCAAGCTTTCAACTTCAACAGTAAAGATTTCTCAGGATTTTTTTCTCAGGATTTTCTTCAGCTTGGATATTTCTCAGCTAGGATGCAATGGTTAGTTTAATTAAATTCTTCATTCTGTTCATTTCTGTTTTACCACATGATTTTTTTTTTTTAATCTGTGGTCAACTCTAAACCACAAATAATTCAATTACAATTTGAGGGATTCTTCCTTTTTACGGAAGAAGACAAATAAAGGACATGGCCAGAAGAACTATGAAAATTCCTCGGACAGGTATTACACTGAAATTTAGGGTGCTACAGTTTCACTAACAACTTTTTTTTTTCGATATCTTTTAAAGCAGGTATCTAAATGTCCCCAAGAGTAATCCTCTGTCTGCCAGAAGAGATTAATTCTCTCGTGATGCTTGGAGCAAGTTGTATTGACACAGGAGCCTTTGAAAAGTTTCCTTCTTCATTCCCTCCTCCTAGGGAAAATTTCCTTGATAAAAGATTACCTGACTGCAATGTCTGACCAAAAATATTTTTCAATAGGCATATTTCAAAATAAATATTTCAACCCCTCACTCCCCAAGATGAAGAAATATATTTTTATTTCACAAGGACTGGACATTATAATAACTTATTTTATTCAAAATTTTCTTATCTGACTTACCAGAAGTAACTTATTAGTCCTGGGTATCTAAATATGAGAGTTTCTACCAGGTGCTGTATTTTCCTCTCATTAAATTAGGCCACACTTCTGAAAAATAAGGTCACTTCCACACCTCGAAAGCCAGATTTTCAGAGGTAAATATTCTGATGGTCACTTGCTGACCTCTAGTTGGAAAACTTGTCTGCAAACTGGGAGGCTCAGTGGCCAAAATCCCCAAAACTGCCCATGGGTTCCGATGTTTCTGTGCCAAATTTCAGCCAACAAAACCCTAAAATAAAATAAAAAAATCTTACCACATGGAAATTACTTTTGGCGATTTCTAGAAATCTCAGCTGATATTCTCATTCATCCAATGCCATTATTAATGTCTCTGCTGGAAATGAGACTGGGCTGCACAATTTTGGGTCCAAAGATGCTGGAAAATCAGGTGTTCTCTCACAGTCACAGACACAGCTTGAAGAGTGACACATGAGATGAACAGCAAAATCCACACAGGGCCTCTATGAATGAATGGGAATAGACTCTGTGGAAGTGTGGGCACTTCCTAGAATGTCCCAGAAATAGTGAAATCACATTTTTCAAGCATGGCATGTGGGTAGTACACTCAATTTTTAATTTTTTTTCTATATGTCTGAGTCAGATGCCAGTTTAAGCTGAAAAGTGTTTTCCTAAAATTTGAATTCCTCTGAGAAACAATGGGAAAATGGACATGATGTTTTTCTAGGGTTTGTTTGAATATCTCTAAGGGAAATGTGAGCTTGGAGGAAATCAGGGCTATGCTCTTTCCAGGAAATGGTGTTAATCTGAGACAACAAACTCGTCAATGAAGCTCACAAATTATTTTGCACATGAAAATGGAGATTAGCAGAATCAGAACAAAATGTACATTTTTAACATTACAAATACATACTCAAGCCAAGAGTTACGAAGCTGGAAGTGTCCAGCCAAATGTGCTGTTTTCTGAAAGTACTCTTCTGACCCAGAGAGAACTCTGGGATTCCCTGCAGCTGACACAGCTATGAATCTGAAATTGCCAGATTTAGGAACTGCAGAAATTGAGCTAGGAAGGCTTACACACAACATCTCATGGGTATTGCCCTCCCAGTTGTTCAGCATTGGAATTTAAAAAGATCCAGCTAGCTGCAATTAGCTTCGAGTTCGTCCCTCCTACCATCTGGAAGTGCCTCTCTCAAGTGTTTTGCAGGAGAATTTTGCTAAATAATGGATCAGGTGAACCAGATAAATTTTGTGATTTTAAATCTCATACACCCTGTATCCAAACTGACCCAAAATCATTAAAAATTTTAAAAAACAAAAGGAAAGAAAAAAGTTGTACATGACCATACGCACGAGGCTTCAGGATGGAGTGCTTTCTGTGACTGGGCTGCTATTTCACTCTGGTTTTGGTGGTTTATTCCATTATGTGCCTCCAGTAAGGACTTGAGACTGAAACACGTAGCACAGGTTTGCATTTTTTGTGGGGCTGCATATGCCTGAGCTATCAATAAATTCAGATACATGGTTAATAACAAAAAGAAAATTAGTACTTGTGCTCAAAAATGGCAAGACTTACATAAATGTTTAAGTTCTAAAGAAACAGATTTGAAAGTTCTGAGTGCCATAAAATTCAGATTTTTGTAGACTCCTGGACCATTAGCAAATATAAATATTAACCTTTAGTGAGTATGTGATATCACTCTGGAAACAAGCACCTAATCAGTGAGTGTGCTTTTCCTCAAGAGAACAAAAGAATTTTACATTGTAAATGGTACCACAAAAAGATGTGATATAACATTACCAAGATTACTAATTTAAGTCACAGGTGGTCTGAAAAAAATATGTTGTCTCAAACCTATTGTTTCCCCCTCCCCATACTTATCTCCAGATAGTTTGGAAGGAAAATAACAAAATAACCCACAATAACTAAAGAAATTCATGCCGCACCTAACATTTTGGGATTTGGTATTGCTAACTCTGTTTGAAATAAGATTCAATGCTTTCTAAATAAAAATTATATTGTGACATAAATTTTTGTTGAATTAAAAATTGTTTGGTTTATTGTTTTGGCTTTAGGCATTTACGGCTGAAACACCAGAAGTTTAAATTGGAGAAAGACTTTATGTTCTCCTTGCACTGAACTCCACAAAAACTCATTAAGTTCCCCTCAATCCTTTCCAGCAGTTTCAGAAATAAAAGAGCTTTTCACAGGGTGACTTCCACTTTATTCTTCATAGTTAAAGTGACCATAAAGTCACATCCACACGCTAAAAACACCTTCACAGTTGTCTTCATATAGCAAGTCTTCTCACATGGTTTTTAAGGTATGTTACTAAGATCCCTAATTAACTAAATTTAAATGTTCAAAAATGTCCTGGTTCTTTATTCCTCGTCTTTCAACAATACCTGAGGAAAATGCTGAAAAAATTTCATGTGGACAACTAGCATTTCTCTGATCACTCCCTGTAGGTTGCTGTTGCAAACAGCAAGTTTTGCTGGGTGAAGCCCAATGCAGTCTCCAGCTCTCCAATATCTCCTTTATTATAGAAGATGCTGCAGAAAAAATGGAAAATTGCCACCTTGCAAGTTATGGTGTTTGTCTCTTCATATACATCCACCAGTGAAATAATTTAAATTGGTGTTGCTTTTAAAATGAATGTTAGGCACAAAGGCTGAAAGAATTATTATTTCATTAGTGAGAACAGCATCTGGAATACCCAACACCAGAACTCGTTCCCCTGCTCTCCAATAGCTGAAAACAGAAATGGTCTAATATTATGCACAGCCTCCTGCATGTTTTACTATAAATTCAGGTGAATCACACATGCCAATCTGGCCTATATTCATGATGTGAAAAGCTCATGTGAATTTCTCCTGTGTCTCTCCCAGTTCAGAGCAAATCTCTTCCACCAGGAGAGCCAGGACTCTTCCTTCTTCCTGATTTCTCTTGTCTCTTTCTTGAGCATTTGTGTACAAAAGGAACTAAACCTCAGACAGGGTAGGGCTGAACAGTCTTGTTTATAATTTAAAGCTAGTAGAATTAGAGGAATTGAAAATGAAAAGACAACACTGACATGAGAAGTCAGACTGCTCATCTCTTGTAAAAAGTAGGACCTTGCAGCAGATGTAAATAGAAATAAAAAGAACAAGTGTTCTCATTACATAGCGATGTGCAAATTTTCAGGCACTTTGAAGGCAAAGAATAATGCAATGACACTGGTGTGAACCCCTCTAAATATTTAGCAGTGGTCATTTAAAACTCCAGTGATAGTGCAGAAACGTTTTTGGGGTTTTTTTCTGAAGAAAAGGAGAAAGCAATTTTTGGATCAATTTTTTCCAATTTTCAAATTTGAATAAGTATCAGGTCAAAATCATCCATGAAGGAAGTTACTTAAAATCCCAATATCTTGATCCTAATGGAAACATTTACAAAACTGCAGCACCTTTTGGACTAGAGGTTTGGGATGGAAATGAAGCTGCTTTAATTTCATGTACCCATTTCCCATTAAAAGTATTTACCACATATGCTGTAGAAAATAACCAGATATGAAAATTTTACATTTGAAGGATTATCCTGTGTCAACAATGAGATTCTCTATGAGGAATAAATCAGATGTAAAACTGTTTACATTATTTCCAGAAAACAACAATGCAAATTTCAGAGTAACACACTTCCTCAGATTTCAGTCTCTCTGCTGAAGACTTACCCCAAAATCTGCTGGAGCCTTTGAAGAAATTGTGGGGTTTAATGCATATTGCTGAGTTCTGGCAGTGATGTGTGTATTCCAGTGCGGTGCTGGGGAACAGTTCAGAAGTTTTTCTTCTTTTCTTTCTTTGAGTAATACCTGTATTGAGTTTGCATAACCTGGTTTTGGTAGCAGGGGGCTATGGGCGTGGCATTTGTGAGAAAGTGCGAGAAGCTGCAGGAAAAGCTCCCTCAGCCATGGAAGAGCTTCTGGAAAAGATTATAGTCTGTTGCTCTCTGTTAGTTAGAATTGTTATGGTTCAACTTGGAACTGAAGAGGAACAAATTTTCAGGGATTATCTAACTTCAAATTTATTTTGTTCTAACTCAGAAGGAAAACAAAGAGGAGGTACACTGCTGGTGTCAAGTTCTTCTTACAATTAGCGTAATAGTAATTATTAATTTGGGGGAAGCAACAAGAGCAGTGCAGCGAGCACTTGACAAAATGCAAGTTAGGACCCAGCCCAAACAATCCCAGACTTGATGCAGTTTCACAGTTTGGTTTTACCCAGAAGTTTGTGCTGTTTTCTTTTCCTAGGAACGCCCCCACCTCCCTGCTGAAGATCAGAAGAATGAGTCCAGGAGTGGGGCAGCTGCCAGCAGTTTTAAATCGAGATGTGATGATAATTTTTCACTTAGGCTCTGTCACCTCTGGGACAGGTACAAGAAATTTTATCTTTCTTTTAATAGTAAGTCTGTAGAGAACAAATTTTTCTCTTTTCTTTTAATAGAGTGGACACGGTGCTGTCAACTACAGTTAACACGGTGTTGTGGGGAGTCAATGAAATTTTTAATTGCCACTGTAATTGCTTGTATTGATAATTCACTAATGTCTCTGACTTGTCTGTATTCACATCACAAGTGACATGTTGGGAGACCAAGTATTAGTCAAAGAACTTTATTTTTAAACAACGAAAAGTGGTATAAGAAAACTCCTATGGATATGTAATTTTTCTCAAAAAAACCTCAGACATATTTGAAATCATGTTAACCTTCCCAGCTCTGCCTTGGGAGGTTTTAGAAGTGATCTAGCTACATTTTTCAAATTTCATAATAAGGAACTAAAGAATTGTAACAGAAAACAAAAAATGTCCAATGAGGAGTGGTTCTCTTCACCTTCCTCAACTCCTTTTTGCCTGCAATGCTGTCACCGCAGCAGCAGTGCCATCACAGCAATGAGTCTGAGAGGTGGCAGCTCTCTGGCCCACACAGTGCTGCTGGCAGAGCCGGCTGCTGCCTACTCAAGGCTCAGGCAGGCCCCTGAGCTGCCGAGCTGCACGGCCAGAGCCATCTCGATGCTGCAGTGCAAGCCAGAGGCGCCGCTCAGCTGGAAGCTGCAGGACTTGCTGGAGGGCAGCGCCGTGAGCTGGCAGTGGCGGGACTGCGGCAGAAGCAGCCAGGCCGCCAGCACCAACATCTGCACCCAGCAGGTGACTTTCTGCAGGTCCAAATAGGAGCCCGTGCAGAGGGTGTCCAGCAGGTACCACTCCTGATCCGTGGGCAGCTGGCCACCAGTGGCGTGCAGGAAGCACGTGTGCCCCAGCAGCTGCTCCCCGGAGCACAGGCACTCCAGCGCCACACGGATGCGCCTGGCTGGCGGCCACTTGGTGCTCTCCAGGCTGAAGGAGTGGCCGGGGGGTGGCCGCAGGATGACCAGCGTGTGGTAGGTGCTGCTGCTCTCCTGGACGCTGCAGGCTGCAGGGCTGGCGTCCGTCCCGGCAGCTGGGTGCAGCTCCGGCATGAAGCTCCTCCGGGAGAGCACTCGGCAGACACCGAGGAGCTCGTCCACCAGCTCCTGCAGCACCTTCGTGCTGGGCAGGCCCTGCTGCAGAATGACAGAATCACAGAACAGCTGGGCTTGGGAGTCACCTTTAAGGACTGTCCAGGGTGACCCCACAGCAATGAGCAGGGACATTCCCATGAGATCAGGTTGCTCACAGCCCGCTCCACCCTTAACCTGGATGTGCCCATTGGTGACGGGCTGGGCACAGCCAAAAGTCTGCACTCTTGTCCTTATGCTCACTGACCTTCTCCTGGCTGCTGGATCCCTCCTGCCTCCTCCTACTGGCAGAGCCACGCTTCCATCTCATGACCAGCCAAAAGGCCAGAGAGAGCAGAACAGCCTCGGTGAGCCAAGGCAGCCACAGCAGCTGCTGAGCAGAACAGAGCAGGGTTTCCATGATGGACTTGTTGTCATCAATCTCCTGCAGGAGCCGAGTAATTTCCTGAAGTAGATACTCCTCACGCTCCTGCATCCGTTCAGCTTCACTCTTTTCAGTTTCTGGATTCCCTTTCTGCCCAGCCTTGGTGAGCCAAGGCAGCCACAGCAGCTGCTGTGCAGAACAGAGCAGGCTTTCCATGATGGACTTGTTGTTATCAACCTCCTGCAGGAGCCGAGTCATTTCCTGATGCAGATATTCCTCCCGTTCCAGCATCCGTTTAACATCATCCTTTTTGATTTGTAGATTCAACTTCAGCCCAGTGTGGGTGGCTAACAGGGCCAAAACAAAGGCCAGTGTTGGAGACATGGCCTGGTGGGAGAAAGGGGGCTCAGCATGTCTGGCTAGGAGGGACCAGGGGGGCTGGTGGCAGCTGCAATGTCCCCAGAGTCTCTCTTGGCACCTGCCATGGTGAGAGCCCCAAGCCCCACTTCCCTCAGCCCTGAGGACAGTGCCCTGCCCTGAGGGTCCCAGCTCTCACTCTGGCTTTAAATCTCCAGGGCATCTTTCCCAGCCCCCATCCAGCCCAGCATTTCCCCTGCATGTGCACTCACTGCCTGCCAGAATCCAACTGCCTGGAGCTGCTCCTGGACACAGATGCCTGCATGACCTCTCCTCTGTGATGTCACAGCCAGCAGAACCATGTCACTGAGCTGCCAAGCTGGCCGTGCCCCTGCTCACAGCTCCCACTGTGACCCATGCCCTGGCATGTCCCAGCCCCCAGAGCCACACCTGCCAGGCCACGAGCCCCAGCCTTGGTCCCCACTGCTGGCCTCAGAGGCTCCTGGCCATCCTCACCCTGAGTGCAAAGCCAGCCCCAGGAGCCCCCCAGGGCGTGCTGGATCCAGGCTGAGACACCCTCAAGCCATCACTGAAAGGGACATGGATGGGGACTGCAGCTGGATCTTCCAGTGCTCACCACCCCTGACTGTGCTCCAGGTGAACCCAAACCTCAGCTGCTGCACCTTGAGCGCATTGACCCTTCTTGCCCATCCTGGAACGTGATGTTCCCACATTATACTCAAGGCCTTTGCAGAAAGTGACCGGCTCCTGGCTGATCCGCTACCCTGGCCTTACTTTATGTTTCACAAGAATGAACATAACCACTACACTTGTTATGGTTTGAATTTATTTTATTGATTTCTTGTAAGTGGTTCATTCTGTTGTACCCCCATGTTCTCCCCGAGTTGACTTATCCCTGTTTTTCCCACCCTCAAACCTGTTCCCCATATCCAGCCCCTTATTCCTGAAACTTCTCTGCCACTTAAACCTCAAGCCAATCCCTAACTTCAACACCCCTTTGGAATTCCCCTACTCCTCGAAGCCCCATTGGCCCATGTGATCCATTCTCTCTACCCTCCTACCTCAATTGGCCCCAAACACTTGATGTAATCCCTCACTCCTCCCCTGAAGATTTCCTATTGGTTAGCTATTTGTATCCACCCCCTGACTTGTATCTGCTCAAAACCCTTTGCAGAACACAACCAGTGGCTAGTTTGGTCTTCCTCCCTTCACTGGGGATGAATTGTTGTTCATTGTAAATGCTGAAGATGGAAAGCCTCCTCCTTTCTCCTGTGCCTGGTCCCGGTTGTGGCTTGCATCTGGCACCTTAGAGCAAGTGACTGTAAAGGTTCTGTCTCTGGTAAATCCCCATACTGAGGCAGTTCCCCACTCCTGGCATGGTGTTGGAGTTCTAAGAGCTAGCCCAGGCAGTCAGTAAATACACACATGAGAATCCCAGCACACATTTGCTTCTCAAGAGCTCTTGGGCAAAAAAATCTCCACCAATCACTATTTTGTGCACAGGGAAGGAGGTGATGACAAGCATAAGGCACAGGCATGGCTCTGACATGAGAGCTCCTGAGCCATAGGATTCCATGCATGGCTGTTCTCAGCTGTTTTGCTCATATTTTATAGCCTATTCAGGACAGGGGTTGTTGCTGACAGAGTAGGAAATACAAAGCACAACAGAAGACCTTGGAGATGGCTCAATAGAAAATGCCAGCAGCAGCGCCCGGAGCCCGGAGCTGCTCACTGCCACCACAGGGCTCAGTGCCCTGCTGCTTTGTGTCTGATCTCCACATTCTTAGCAGCACTGAAAGAAGAGATGAAACAAAGAGCCATTTTCTGTCCTGCCTGCAAACTCTTCTCCTTCAGTGCCACTGCCAGAGAGAGATCATCCCTCTGTCAGCTTGGCTATGTGCCTGCTGCATTCTTGTCCCTGTCCTTTCCATCAGCACGCTCTGTCCCACATCATCAACAGAGAGAGCTGTGTTAGAAGAGCAGAGATTGCATTTTCTTGGCATTTATAATAGACACAAGAAACATGAGTCACAACAACTACTTGGACGTGATAGAAGATACTAGATTCATAAGCAACTCAAGGAAAAAAATACTGCTGAGATCTAAATTTTTAATCAAATGCATTGACAAATATGAATTTTAACTGGAGCATATTTTAGGTCTAGACATTTTTTTCATTTAAAATGAAGAACAGAGGGTTCATTGCTGTTACTAAGTTATGTTTGCAATCAGCCTAATAGTAGTTAACTGAGTTAAAACTAATTATCAGTCTCAAGTGTTATAAGAATTGTGTCTTAGAGTAGGGAGTGGATAAATCTTACTTGCAGAACATGAGAAGGAATCCATACATTGTAAAAACAATTCTAGCTCTGCACACGCAACTTCTCAGTTAAGTTTTCATAGCCAGCAGATGTATTAGCAGTCTATGCAACAGCTCTGTTGTTGAGGTGCGTTTAGTTATATTGGTCCATTCCTGTATCCCCTATTTTCTGCTAATGGTTCTGCCCAGACTCCCTCTCTCTCTCCCTCCTGGATCGCCCTGTCAGTTATACTTTTCCCCTCCCTTTCCATACATTGTGTCTCTCCAAACCCCTCCCTGGTTGCCTGTCCGTCACTCGGTGCCCACACCTTTCTATCCAGAACCTTCTACCCTGGGCATTGAGTGATTGGATCAGGGGCCAGGGCTCCACCCCCAGTTAACCCCAGTTGGATACCCAAGCTGTTTGTTATCTGTTCTCCCCTCCCATCAAAAGTTTTGATTGGACCTCACCCTCATGTTATAAGGCCCTGCCGGGCATGTTTTCCCTTGGTCCACGACCGGCGACCTTTCCTGAATAAAGACCCCTGTTCTCCGTGCTGTCGTGGCCCTGTCTTTTCGCCTCTTGCGGGTTGCAGCTTCGCTCCTCTCCATCACTCTGTGGATCCTCGCATCTAAAGGCGAAAGCCTTAGGCGCTCTCTCAGGGAAGCCCTCCAGTGAGAGAGTGCCCCCCAGTGCTGCCGGCGGTGCTGGCCGCAGCTTGCCGGGTCATCCAGAGACTATAGAGGTCAGCCGCCGCCACTGCAGTTTGGCGCCCAACGTGAGGCAGTCCGAGAAGACCACCGGACCCCACAGACGAGGATCCCAGAGCCATCGGGCTCAACCCGCTGGTGTCTGGATTGTTCCCAAATGGCCGTCAAGCTACCCCACAGTGAACAGACCCACTTTGGTGGGTGGCGCTCCCCGGGGACCGGGACCGGCAGCTCCTTGCACCCAGGAGTCGGTCCCTCCGCAGGAGCCGTCTTCCCCGGATTTTCGTTGGACCCCCGGTGACCTGTAAGTCCTTTTTCCCTTCCTTCCCTTTTTCCGCCCCACCTTTTTAAACTCCGCCGGTTTCGCCCGGCTTTCCGGTTTCGCCCGGATTTTTCTCTTTTCTCTTTCCGCTGGCCAGCAACTTGCCGGCATAGTCCGGCGGTGGGGTTGCACCGGGAGTCCACCCTTTTTACTTTCTGTTTCGCATTTTCCGGGGTTGGTGGGTTTAAGCCTTTTTAACATCTGAATATGGGTGCCCACCTGTCAAAGGCTCAGAAAAGATATTTCAGTTTAATTTCGGGTATCCTTTTTAGTGGGGGTTTTGAGAAAATTAAGAAAAAAGAAGTTCGAAAATTGGTCATATGGCTGGCTGCCCAGTTCCCGGAGATCTCTCCCGAACAAATTAATAATTGGCGTTTTTGGGACCAAATTTGTGTCAAATTAGAAGAATTGGCGAGAGCAGGAGACTCCTCACTGTCAAGAATTGCGTTCTGGGCCTCTCAAATTAGGGGAGTTTTAAAGTCCCAGAGGGAACTGAGGAGGCAGTCATCGGACCAAAGTTTAGTCCCCGGTTTTCCCTGTTCCTCTTGCCCTACACCTTCTCCCTCTCCCGCTACCCCTAAATCCAGGATCCTGAAGGGAGCAGCCCGCAACAGCACCGCGCGGAGCCTTTGTCACCGCTCCGGCTCTCTTCGGGAATCCCGATCCCCCCTCCCGAGGAGTCCTGGCCAGACTCCCCGGGACTCTCCCTGTCCCCCTTCGTACCCAGTTAATGCTATTCCTAGTTCTAAAAAGTCTGTTCGTTTTAGTATTTCCCCTCCTTCCCCTCCTTCTCCTTCGTCCACCCTGCTTTTCCAAAATGGCTCCCACATTCCCCAAAATGGCGGCCGTCACATGGCGGTTCCCGCCAAGAACCCTTCTTCTACCCACAATCCTTTTGTTTCCCGCTTCAACCCCTTCCGTAATTCTAGTTCCTCCTTAGACTCCTCCTCTTCCTCCCTTGTGTTTCCACACACTGCTCCTCCCTTCCCTCCTCCAGAAACTCCTCCCATTCCGGCATCGGCTCCTCCCGCATACCACACCCTGCAGGCGGAGACGAAGTCTCCACCCGTCTCCGCCCCCATCCCTGGCCCCTCCCCTTCCTCCCTTGGTTCCGGTTCCCACAGCCTACCTTCCGGTTCCCACGCTCCATCTGGGACTGGGGGGGGGGGGCTGAGGGCCGGGACCCGGGGCCGCTGCCTACCATCTCCGCGGCTCCGGTCGCTTACCATCCTGGGTGGGGAGGGAGGGCCCAGCCCCAGTGGACCCCATTCCCACACCACGTAATAAAGGAGCTGTGTAAGGCCCAAAAGGATTACTCACGTGAAAGCGAGTATTTCCGGGGTATCCTGAGGGCCACACTCTCCGAGACGGTGGTCACCCCTGCAGATATGCGGCGGTTGTTCTCATGTCTTTTAAATCCCACCGAGTTTTATTTGTGGGAATCCAATTGGCGTAAAGAAATAGTAAAAATTTTGCCCGCTTTATGGGAAAACACGGCAACCGCTACAGATCTGCAGGGAGGCATGTTATCTACAGACCACCTGTGTGGGACAGGGACCTGGGAGGATGGGCAGACCCAGGCGTGGTATGTCCCAGTGGAGGCCCTGAGGGAGGGAGCAAGGGCGGCAGAGCGGGCCTTTAACACCCTACGGTCCCCTGCCACCCCACTTACATCTTATACAAGAGTAACACAGCACCCTAATGAGCCTTTCCTGAGTTTTGTCGAGTGACTCCGCAAGGCCATTGATGCGCAGGTGCAGAGTGAAAACACCAGGGTGGAGATCCTGACAGAGATGGCAGCCACCAATGCTAATCCATCGTGCAAAGCCACCATCCTCAGCCTGCCGCTGGATCCTCCACCAACTCTGCACCAGATGGTGGACGTCTGTATGCGCAAGGTCAACGTCATCGTGGAGGAGCTCGACCAAAGGACCAGAACTCCAGCTCCGGCTCGTAGGGTAGCTGTGATGGAAGCAGAGACCAACACTGCAGATGCCGCTCCCTCATCCTTCACACCAGTCACCCCGAGGATGCCGCCCCGGACTCCTGCACCATGCCACCTGTGCGTGAAGTCCGGGCATTGGATGCCGGACTGTCCTCTGAGGCGGGAGTTTTATGGCTTCCGGAGGAAACATCAGCCTCAGAGGACACCTCAACCACCGGCAAAAAACTAGTCACCAAGCGCGCCTCCTCCCCGCGCGAAAATAAAAATAGGGCAGGTTTCGGTTTACCATCACGCGGGGGAAAAGGAGAGGAGGGAAACCTCCAACAGAGCCTGCCTGTTGCCACGACTTCACTTACTTTACCGGACATGACTTCTAATGAATCTACCTCTTGCCTTTTCCAGGCGGTGCCACGGCCAGTCCTCACTACCACCTCGAGGACGGTACCCTTTCGGCTGCAGTTTACGGAGCCACTTCATCTCAGCAATTCTGACATCCAGTTGGTCTCCGTCAGCCTGGAGTGCCCAGGTACTTGGCATCGGACCAAGGGTAGATTCGTCATCGTTGGAGATTCCAAATTTACACCACCTGACATTCACATCGTCCCGGGTCTTTTATCATCAGACCCGGGGGAATTTGCCATTACCATGTATTGTGCCAGCCCTCCCACCTTTCTGCCTCGGGACCAGGTTGTGGCGCAAGCCCTTCCTGTCCCTGAGTTGACCTGGGACCCAAAGCTGCCGACCCCTCACACATTCACACATCTCCCGTCGGTAGCCTGGACCCAGGTTGTGGGCCGAGAAAGACCTAAAATTACATGTAGCCTACAGAAAGGTGGGGACCAGAAGTTCCTTCAAGGGCTTCTGGACACTGGGGCAGATGTCACGGTCATTCCCTCTCGGGAGTGGCCGTCGCATTGGGAGCTGCAAAACGTCGGTGAACAGATCCAGGGTGTAGGAGGGATCCAATTGGCAAAACAGTTGAAGAGCGTTGTACAAATTAAGGGGCCGGACGGACAATTGGCTTCTGTGCGTCCGTTCGTTTTAGATTATACGGAGCCCCTGTGGGGAAGGGACCTGCTGGCCCAATGGGGAGCCCGAATTGACCTGCCAACGGCTCCCCAGGTTTTTAGGGCAGCGGTCACTGGAGAGCGCCCTACCCAGAAGCTGAACTGGCTGACAGATACACCAGTATGGGTAGAACAGTGTCTGCTTTCAAAACTAAAACTGAAGGCGCTTGAGGAGCTCGTGGAGGAGCAGCTGCGGAAAGGCAACCTGGTGGAGACCACTTCACCGTGGAACTCCCCAGTGTTTGTCATCAAAAAACCCAACAAAGATAAGTGGCGGCTCCTTCATGACCTCTGGCAAATAAATAATGTCATCGAAGATATGGGTCCCCTCCAACCAGGGATGCCCTCCCCAACAATGCTCCCCCAAAACTGGAATTTGGCTGTAATCGATATAAAAGATTGCTTTTTCCAAATTCCTCTGCATCCGGACGATGCCCCGTGTTTTGCTTTCTCGGTGACTACCATCAACCGAGAAGCTCCCAGGAAGAGGTACCACTGGCGAGTTCTTCCACAAGGAATTAAAAACAGTCCTGTTATTTGCCAGTGGTACATCTCTTCCCTGCTATCACCACTAAGGGCGAAGGCACCAGACTCTATCATCTTGCACTACATGGATGACATCTTGGTTTGCTCTCCAACTGATGACGTACTTGCCCACAGTCTTGACCTTACAACCGCTGTGTTGGTTGCTGCAGGGTTTGAGTTGCAGCAGGAGAAAATTCAGAGGATGCCACCTTGGAAGTATCTGGGTCTTCAAATTGGCAAAAGAACCATCATTCCTCAAAAAATTTCAATTCGCAATTCAATCCGGACACTTTCTGATGCCCAGCAGCTGTGTGGGTCTTTGAATTGGGTGAGGCCTTGGCTAGGCATCCCCACCGAAGACCTAGCCCCCCTTTTCAATTTATTGAAAGGGGGAGAGGAGCTTAGTTCTCCTAGGTCCCTCACCCAAGAGGCACAGGCTGCGCTGGAAAAAATCCAAAAGTCCATCTCAGAAAGGCAGGCCCATCGTTACCAGCCGGGCCTGCCCTTCAAATTCATCATACTCGGAAAATTGCCACACTTCCATGGAATGATTTTTCAGTGGGAAGACAAAAAGGAGAACACCGAGAAGGACCAAGGGGCTAGGGACCCCGTCTTAATCATAGAGTGGGTGTTCCTTAGTCACCAAAGGTCCAAGAGAATGACAAAGCCACAAGAGCTGTTGGCGGAACTGATTCGCAAGGCTCGCCTTCAGATCAGGGAGCTGGCAGGTGTGGACTTTGCATGCATCCACGTTCCACTTAAATTGGAATCGGGCCACTTCACAAAAGCTATGTTAGAACACCTTCTCCAAGAGAACGAGGCCCTGCAGTTCACTCTGGACAACTACACCGGCCAAATTTCTATCCATCGGCCGGCCCATAAAATTTTTAATCAGGAGGTTCAATTTAAATTATCTCTTAAACTGGTTCAGAGTCGTACTCCTCTGAAAGCCTTGACAGTTTTCACCGACGCATCCGGCGCATCCCACAAGTCAGTTATCACTTGGAAGGATCCGCAGACTCAGCGGTGGGAGGCAGACATCAAAGAGGTGGAAGGGTCACCTCAGGTTGCTGAGTTGGATGATGTCGTCAGGGCTTTCGAGAAGTTCCCTGGACCATTTAACCTTGTCACGGATTCAGCATATGTTGCAGGTGTAGTTGCCCGTTCTGAGAATGCGATTCTGCAGGAGGTATCTAACATAGCCCTTTATCGCTTGCTCTCAAAATAAGTAAACTTAGTTTCCCACCGAGAGCAACCGTTTTACGTGATGCATGTCCAGTCTCACGCTAACCTGCCGGGGTTCATTGCAGAGGGGAACAGGAGAGCTGATGCCCTTGCTGCCCCTGTGCAGATGGCCCCGCTCCCAGACGTGTTCCGCCAGGCTAAGATCAGCCACCAGCTCTACCATCAGAATGCGCCGGGTCTGGTCCGGCAGTTCCACCTTAGCCGCGACCAGGCCAAGGCCATTGTGGCCACATGCCCCCACTGCCAATCATTCCAGCTCCCCTCTGTCAACGCGGGAGCCAACCCTCGGGGGTTGGCAAGTTGTGAGGTGTGGCAGTCAGACGTCACTCATATTTCCGAGTTTGGCAAGTTAAACTTTGTACGTGTATCAGTGGTTACTTTCTCCGGCGCTGTCTTTGCCTCAGCCCAAACAGGGGAGAAAGCAAAGGACACTCAGAAACATCTACTTTTGGCCTTCTCCACGCTGGGCATCCCAAAAATGTTAAAAACAGATAATGGCCCAGCATACAAATCCAGGGAGCTGCGCAACTTCCTGCAGCAATGGGGAATAGAGCACAAGACCGGCATCCCCTATTCCCCAACGGGTCAAGCTGTTGTGGAGCGGACCCATCAGAGCCTCAAAAGGGTCCTTCAACAACAACGAGAGGCAATGGAGTCTCCCCAGGTCCGTCTTGCCAAGGCCCTTTTTACTATCAACTTTTTAAACTGCTCATTCGAGAATTTAAGTTCTCCAATCGTGCGGCACTTCGGGCAGCACCAACAACTGCAGCCAAAGGAGAGACCTCCAGTTCTCATTAAGGACCCTGAGACCTGGAGGACGGAGGGACCCTTCAATCTTATCACTTGGGGGAGGGGATACGCTTGCGTGTCCACTCCCTCAGGTCCAAAATGGGTCCCTTCGAAATGGGTCAGGCCGTTCACCGCCCCCCGTCCATGTCCAGTCAAAAAAGTGGCACAGGTCGAAGAGGCCTGTTGGAGGAGGAGGAAAAAACCCTTTGAGGGAGATTTTGACATCCTCCCTGGGCAGAACCATCTCTTATGATTTATTCTAACGATCCTCTGTTCTGTTTTCCTTAGCCCGAAAAAGCCCGAGAATGCCCGTCCCCAAGATCACCATCATATGGATCATCCTCTGGAGCTTCCCTACGATAGCGAGCCCGTGGATTGTCCCCCAACCGAAACAGAATGTTTGGAAGATACTCGCCGGCGCCCTCGGCCAAGACAATATATGCCTCACCACCGCATCGGCAGCAGACCCCTTGTCGACCTGCCTTGTGGGGATCCCGTCTCCTCCAGATGAGTTCTCTGATCCTCTTTATTCTTCCCTTGAGCCCCTTACCCAAAATAAAATCTTCCGTCCCTCTGGCCCCAACCCCAATATAATCTGGAGGAGACTAATGTCCAAATTGAACATAAGAAAATCTGGACCCACAGAATTCAAGTTACTTGGCTCCGCATCAGCCCAATTATGCGTTGAGTTCTTCCCGTTCCCTGGCCGCAATGAAAAATCCTTCACTCCCATCATTCAATCAAATCAGTATTATGCAGCGGGGAATTGGTGTTCCTCCCTCTCACATATCACCACTTCCCTAACCCCAGAGGACCGACCCAGATCCCTTCCTAAGGGTGTGTTTTTTATTTGCGGAGACCGGGCATGGGCAGGCATCCCCTCTCGTCTTATAGGAGGCCCATGTACTTTCGGCCGGCTGACGCTGTTTGCGCCTAACAACTCCCAAATTAAAAATGGGAAGGAAAGAATAGTTGCACCCAATTCGGCCCGCATAACAAGAGATCTAAAAGAATTAGATGAGCAGTGCAACTCCGAAATTGTACATTGGTCAAAACCAGAAGGTGTCGCATCGTTTTCCTACCTTGGGTGGCCGTTGCGAAGTCTCTAGGTGAATTGGCCCACCTAGAGTGTTGGGTCGTCAAACAAGCGAATTTGACATCAGCCGCGTTAAGTGACCTCCCCTATCCGACGAGGAAATTACGAGGCAGGCGACTCTTCAGAACAGGGCAGCAATAGACTTTCTATTGCTGCTCCACGACCATCGCTGTGGAGAGTTTGAGGGGCTCTGCTGCCTCAATCTATCATCGAAGGCCAAGGACGCCAGAAGCTCAATAGATAAAATGAAGAGGATGATCGAGGACATTAAAAAAGGAACATCGGACTGGTTGGGGGACCTCTTTGCGGGATGGGGACTCTCGGGCTGGGTATCTTCCATTTTAAAGACTGTTGTTTTAGTTCTTTTCATTCTGTTAATTATTTTAATTGCCGTTTCCGTTATATGGAGAATTTTGAAGAGACTTGTTTTTAGTTTAATCCCTTCTGTAGAGGTCGACCAAGTGGTGGTCGCAGAAGGAGCCCTAGACGAGAGTCAAGAAGAAGAAGAAGAACAGCAGATGGAAGACCACCGTTGGTCGGAAAACCTCTCAGAGGACAGTTTTTAAGTTACCCCTCTCCCCTCTTTCTTTTTCTTTTAAACAAAAAAGGGGGAGATGTTGGGGTGCGTTTAGTTATATTGGTCCATTCCTGTATCCCCTATTTTCTGCTAATGGTTCTGCCCAGACTCCCTCTCTCTCTCTCCCTCCTGGATCGCCCTGTCAGTTATACTTTTCCCCTCCCTTTCCATACATTGTGTCTCTCCAAACCCCTCCCTGGTTGCCTGTCCGTCACTCGGTGCCCACACCTTTCTATCCAGAACCTTCTACCCTGGGCATTGAGTGATTGGATCAGGGGCCAGGGCTCCACCCCCAGTTAACCCCAGTTGGATACCCGAGCTGTTTGTTATCTGTTCTCCCCTCCCATCAAAAGTTTTGATTGGACCTCACCCTCATGTTATAAGGCCCTGCCGGGCATGTTTTCCCTTGGTCCACGACCGGCGACCTTTCCTGAATAAAGACCCCTGTTCTCCGTGCTGTCGTGGCCCTGTCTTTTCGCCTCTTGCGGGTTGCAGCTTCGCTCCTCTCCATCGCTCTGTGGATCCTCGCATCTAAAGGCGAAAGCCTTAGGCGCTCTCTCAGGGAAGCCCTCCAGTGAGAGAGTGCCCCCCAGTGCTGCCGGCGGTGCTGGCTGCAGCTTGCCGGGTCATCCAGAGACTTTAGAGGTCAGCTGCCGCCGCTGCACTCTGCCTAGCAGCAGTCAGAAATACTGCACTGCACTGTTGGGCATTCTTAGAAACTGAACAGCTAAATACGACAGCAAAGTCGCCATAAAATTATAAAGGAACACAACAGGTTTGCAAGAACGTGAGAGGATTAAACCATCGCGATTTAATCTTACTTTAAAAAGTAAACCAAGAAAATCAGAACTTGTTATATTTATAAAGTTATTCCATGTCAAAGAAAGAAATTATACAAGTGTCTGACATTTTTAAAACTCGTAAAGGAACTGTGTAAAATATGTGCTGTATTGCAAACAAAAGGACCAGCAAAATACTTGTAAGCTTCAGGAAAAAGAAAATAAAGAACTTCCCCATATGATGTAATTCAACTGTGAAATGCTAGCACTTCGCTAATGGTGTTAGTTCCAAGAGCATTCACAAGAATCTTCTGTGGGAATGATTCAGTTTGACTGCCTGTGGTAGTTGTTTCACAGAATCTCCAGATTAAGAAGCCAATAGACTGCAGGAATATTGTGTATCTGTTGTGCAGACTTGCCATCAGAAAAACTTCTCCATGTCAACATTGCCCAGATTTTTGGTCAGGCAGGTGGACACTTCTCAGTCTTTTCAGTCTCTCATTCTGTCTTTTGGTCTGTGTAGGGTGCCCAGTACTGCAGGGCAAAGACTCAAGAAGCAAGGAATAATGGAAATTTCATGTAACTCACAGATTGTGAGATGAGCATTGAGGTCACAATGTTCGCACAATGGGATGATCTCACTGGATGATTGTGATGTCACCAGTGGATGCATTGTGACTTCAAGACCCCCACTGTTTGTACTGGGGCAAGTGTGGGCTCAGAGTGGCTTTTTTTCTGGGCTCATGGAGAGCTGCTCGTGGTGCTCGCTGAGCTCTGCCTGCTGTGCCAAGCAGCTGTGGCCATGGAGACCCTGTCCAGAGCTTTGCCCGAAGCCACCAACCAGACAGCAACAAGCCACCGCTCCATGGACACCACAGGGCACCCTCAGCCTACGCCCATGGCGGGTTTCCTGTCCAGGGTGTGGGTGCAGCTTGTCGGTGGACTGAGTCCCGTGTGGGCCCAGCTGCGGCAGAGACTGGCAGGAGCGTGGCGGGGCCGGCAGCGGCGGACAGAGGCTGCGGAGAGCAGCAGCCCGGCCGGGCCCGCTGCGGAACAGCAGGGAGCTCCCGGGCAGCCCTCGACCGTGTCTGTGCTCACAGGGCAGGAGCAGAATCTGGAGCAGAGCCAGGAACAGAGCCAGGAGGTGGCCATTGCGGCAGCTCGCCCTGCCCAGGGCCCCGGCCCCAGCCCCGGCCCCAGCCCCGGCCCCGGTCCCAGCCCCTCCCCGACCATCCGCGGCAGGAGCCGCTCGCCTCCAATGCTCCCCTGCTTCCGAAAGAGGAGGGCCCCCACCCTCCAGCACGTCCTGGAGCTCCAAAGGAGGAGGAACCGCCGGCGCTCCAAACGGCGGCGCAGATGGCGTGGGTTCAGGAGACGGAAATAAATTTCTATTTCTCTGCTAGAGAAATTTTGGTGTCTGCTTTCTCTCCTGTCTCAGACTGGTGCTTCTCCCTGACTCTCATCATCGGCCAAGGGCCCCAGAGTCCTTTCCAGGGCTGCAGGAAAAGCTCCCTCAGTCACTGTTCTGGTGCACCAGTTTAGTTGTCTTGCACTGAGTGATCGGGAATTTGCACAGAATACTTTCATATTGCGCTGCATAGCTTATGTTATATCACGTGGTTTGTTACCCCGTTTCCCCATCACATGGTCTTTCCCTCTCCTGTCCTGGTACCACCTGGTGGTCTCTCCTCTGGGTTACCCTTCCCCTCACCACTCCTCACTGGTGTCCCATTGGCTGTGGACCTCTCCCCTCTGTCCCATCCCAGGGGGTATAAAAGCTCCCTGCTGCCAGGGAAAGCCCTCTTTTCTCCCATGGGTTTGTCTGCCTGATGTGTGTCTTGGAATAAGGACAACGTTTTCCCACGTGGAGGAGAGCGCCTCTCTAATCTTTTACCATTGTCTATGAAGTATTGTGTGGGCAAGCGTCTGTAGCTAGCCGAAGCGGACTCTAACAGGCCAGGAAACACGCTTCTTCAAGTCATGACCATCAAACAGCTTCTGGAAGAGGTCTGGGATGATGCTTCCAGAAGAGTCAGGAGTGAAAGACTGGTCAGACGTGTGTGAGTGTGAGACTGGAAGGGATTGTTAGCCTGGAATGTTCCAGGGGTGTGTGTGTGAGGAAAAGGGGCAGCTTGGGCCTCATCTTTTTTGGCATTTGTGAGAAATGATCCTCCCGTCTTAAAAAAACAAAAAAAACACAACAAAACAAAACAAAACACAAAAAAAAAACCCACCAAAAAACTAACCTACAACAAGGAACAAAAATAAGATAAAAGGGTGCTTAACTAGATCCAGAGGCACACTGCACACACCCACAACAATCCTTAATAGATAAGACTATTGCCACACTAATCACCTGGCAAGCCAACAACCCCCAACACTCACGCACATGGCACTTTTCCAACCCAGCTCCTCCTTTGTCCCACCTCTCACTTTGGCTTTCCCAATGGTCGGAGATCAACTTTCAACATTACAAAAGTCATCTATAAAAACTCCCAACGTCAGCAGAACTTCTTTAACATTATACATTTAAGGTTCACGAGAGCCAGTGTCACACTATCTGTTTATTACAGTTCCACATGGTATGGAGTTTGATTCCACTCAGCAGTTAAGTCATTGAGTATTGAGTGGACTGCTAAGAAAAGGCTTCAGGAAGGAGCACCCTGAGCCTGAAGAGCCTGTTGCCAGGTAGAGATTATCTCATACTGCTGGAAAGTGTCAGGGGTGTGCCTGGGTTGTGCTAAGGGCTGTATTTCTAAAATAACTGAATTCACTGAACCATGCAGCAACTTGCTTTGACTCTGATGGAACTTTCTCACAGAACTTGTTTTGTATACAATTTTGTTTGAAGAAATGAAACACTGGGGCAGTTGTTGAGCTATCCTTATGTCCCACAGTAAATAAATAAAAATCCGTCTGTTTTATGAGACCAGATTGTATAAAAAGGCAGATGAGGCAAATTATGAGGGGGTTCAAACTCAAATATTCTTGAAGCCATAAGCCTGCAGTCTGTCTCCTTTCACATGGGAAGAAATTAAAGAGAAAGCAAACCAACTACTGCTTGGGAGAAAGTTTGTCTTATTTGTGGCTGCACAAAGCAGCTCAGCTGCCTGGTGTGCCTAGCCCATGCATCAGCTGCTGAAGCATGAATTTGTTTCACTCCTCAAATGAAGCCAAAATCACTTTGGGAAAGCGGTGAACCCACACACATTTATGGTGTCAAACATGTTTTATATTCATGTCTGTTGGTGGAACTTGTGCTGCCTGGTTGGGCAGCACATGCTTGGGTAAAGTTGATTCTGTTTCTGGTTTGACAAAGTTCTTTCTAGGGGAATTTTTTTTTCCTTCTTAAATTGTTTTCAGTTGCCATTTTTACTTTACTTCTGATGTTGTTTGGTGAACAGTATCTCCAGGCTGCGGAATTCCCCCCCTCTCTGGGGCACCCATGGGTCCCCCTTGTCCATGCTCCCAGTATCTCCAGGCTGTGAAATTCCCTCTCTGGGGCCATGTTTCAGGGTCCCAGGAGTCCCTCCTATCCGAACACCTCTCCGCAGGCTGTCGAGGGTCCCCCAGCTCGGGTATCACAACTCTCTCCTCTCCCAACTGCAGCCCCACTGGTAACGGCGATCCCCAGGTGGCTCCAGACAGACAATGCAGCGCCTGACCCAGGCACACCAATCCCCACCACGGGGGGACCCCAGATCCCAGCACCCACTGCCGGGGCTCTGCTGGCAGCCAGCACGGGGACCCAGACACAATTCTGCTGTCTCATTGCTGCTGAAGGCCCAGGCTGCCTGTTTCACTTTCGTCAGAATATTATCTACCAAATTTACCATGTCGAAGGAAAGAGAATAAAGGTAACACAATCAAATAAACATAAAAACACTTAATTTATTTTTTTTTTTTTTTTTTTTTTTTTTTTTTTTGCAAAAGAAAATGAGGCAATATCATTCATTGGAAATAATAATTCTGTTTTATTCCATACTTTGTATAATTCCCCATTGCAAGCAACTGTGCTTCATTTGCTCTAGGAAATTACAGCAGAACCACAGTCCAGCAATAAGGGCGCTTTCTTGAAGGCATATGGCTATCAGTCCTCATGGTGGGCATGCAGAATGGGGAGGAGGAGGAGGAGGAGAACGAAACTTGTGATGAACTTTATGACAGTCAACACCAGAATGACCTGCCCAGGTGTTGTTGTGGTGGTAGCAAATTGAGAATCATTTAATGAGGAAAGCTAAAGCTAGTCAAAGCATTTCAGCTAAATGCAGTTTACACAAAAGGATGATAAATAAAAAACAAAGATCACGATCCTTCTGCTTAATTTTTTTTCACCTGACATTTCCTTAGGGAAATCTTTGGAAATATTTCAGGATAATGAATCCAGAGTAATTCAAGATAGTTCCTGTGACTGGGGGACTCTGCTGAAATCTTTGGCAAGAAAAATGTATGCATCCTTCTGGTAGATGGAATAAAAATAAATACTAAAACCCAGCTGGTAAGGCCAGGGTGTTTTTTTCTGGCAGTTCTGTGAAGCAGAGTCTAACTGGCTCATCCCAGGCAGGATTTTCACTCAGTGGATCACAGGTCCCTGCAGAAGTGTCCATGAGGGCAGCTCCTTGGAGTCCCATGTGCTCAGTGGGCATCCATCCAGTCAGTCAGTGGAGAATGTGGGATGACTCGCAGGAGCAGATGAAGGTGTCTGTTTTGGGATGAAATTAAACCTTCCTGCAGCTTCCTTGCCTGTTGTCGGGGTTGTGGGTGGCTCTACCAGTCTGTCCAGGGAGACTCCCCGGCTGCAAGGAGCTGCCCTAAATTCCTTTGTGGAGGGGGCAGTCAGAAGCTTTGCTGAGCAGAGGCTGCCCAGCAAGTGCAGTGTGACTGCAGGATGCAGCAGAAGCAAGGCAGAAGAAGAGGAGGCAACCTGGGCACGAGTTGATTGAACAGCAGCAATGTTCAGCACTCACTGCCTCAATCCCGTAATTCAGGGATTCAACCTGTGTCAGAGACAAGAAAGCCCCTAATCAGCCCTGTCTTGGTACTGGGAGGCTTCTCACAGCCCTTGTGGGACCTTGCCAGAAGTGGAGGCTGGACCTTCACAGAGTAGGAAGAAACTTTACCCTGAGAAATTTAAAACTGTGTTCAAATAAAGAGGGAAGCCTATAGGAATCACCTCTACCAAGCCCCCTGAGATTTTTGTTAAAGCTGTATTCATGGTTATAGCTAAATGGCACGGGGCTAATAGCGCCTCACACTTTACAATTCCGTTAGAGACTTCATGTTAATCTAAGTGCTTTTTATTGCCTGCACTGATACAGAAATAAAGCAATTCAAATGCATCACAAAGACATGATTTCCTTCTTTTCCTCATGTGATAGTTGAGGATCTGAGACACAAATGTGGCAAGGTAGAAGAACTGTGATGGGAAAAAAAAAGAGAAGACTTCTCTTACGTCTCTTCTGTCCATTTGCACAAAAAAAACCCTGTAGTTTTTGAGGTTTCCTGCAAATATACTTCTATTCTTCTTAAGTATAGAAGACTAAGCATATTTAAGGGTCTTTTTTAGATAATAGATTTAAAATTAATTAATGCAGTGTACCTTTAATCAAGTCTTCTTGGAAAGCTTTAATTTAACTGGAAAGGTCTGTTGGATTTGTTGTAGGTTTTTAATTAAGCATTTATTTCTAATGTCTTTAATAGTTGAGAATATTTCCCACAAAATAATTAGATCTTGAGCAGTCTTTGGCTCTGGAGGTTTGTCTCAACTCACAGGACATGAATATTAAATTACTTCACAGAATATCCACAAGGTTGATGTTTCAATTACATCTCAGAGATGTTTTAATGAAAATTTAAAAATGCCTTCCACTAAATTTCTTAAATTCATAAATCATTATTAAACGTTCATAAGCACTGAGCTGAGAGGAGAAAACATAGTTCCTATGTTTTCACTGCATCTTATTCCCTGAAAAGAAATAAGAAAAGCAGAGAAGCACAGACCAGCCTGCACCTCCTAAAAATCAAGTGTGTTCTGCACATGCTGACTTCTAGAGCTGGGATACTGCTAAATATTAAAAGTTTAATCACAAAGAATGTTTTTAACATCAGATACCTTTTGTAAAAAAAAAATAAAATTAAAAAAAAGAGTCTCATAGTCTGATGAGTGTGTTATCCTTTAGAACACACAGTAAACAGGTTTCAGCATATATGAGAGACAGAGAGAAAGGGCTGTAAATTTTCATTGCGATTCCTCACTACAAATTCCTTTTTTGTTGTTTGTTTGCTTGTTTGTTTGAATTTTAATACTTCACTGGACAACACCAAACCTGTTGTATCTGCTTTGTCGGCAGGGAGATGAAGAAGCAGATGGAGTGGTTTGTCTGTGTTGAACCATTGCTGCAGAGCCTCTGATCTAAGTCACAGTGACAAGCAAACCACCAGATGAAAGGAAAGGCAGCCTGATACACAGACTCACAGAGATGTAAATCAGCCTCTTGCAAGACTTCAGCTGAAATATTAGGGAAAAAACCCCAGGTGAAGCCATTAATATAATAAATGTTGTGCTGCAGAGCTCAGCAACAGGAGCAGCCCTCCACAGTAGGGCTCGCCACCTCTGCAGAGGGTGATTTGCTCTGTGCTTGACTTTCACCATCTGGCAGGGGCAGCACTTTGAGGCACAGTTCTCCATCCTGCATGTTAGAGAGACCTTTGGTTCAGGGGCTTCAGTTTACAGGAGTCTTTGCTAAATAACATTTCATGGATAAGGATAATTAATTCTTCTGATGGCAACCACTAGTGATGGCCCACTGAGATTCAAGCAGAAAAAAACCCAGAATCACTGCTTTCATGTCATTGATGTCTGCTGTTTAATTTTAAATGCACTCCTCTGTTTGTAATAAACCTGACAGATTTCCCAAGGTGAGCACTCAGTGCTGCCTTCTCCCAGTCAAGTCACTTATTGATGAGTGAGTTTCTCTTACAAGGGCTCTCGTGTGCTTGCTGCTTACCCCTGCTGCCATGTCCCTGACAAACCAGGCTACAGCTCTTCTTCCATTAACTTTCAGGAAAAAAAAAATTACATACAGAAAGAGCAATTTTTGTTTAATTATAACTTTGGGAGTACTTTTTCACCATTCGTACCATGGTTTATTGTAGCCATACTTCACTGTTACTGACCAGAAGCAAAATTCCTAGAAAACTTGACATGCTGCAATTCCCTGCAATGGCTGGAAGCTCTGCAATGTATGATTTTTTTTTTTTTTTAATATGCAAAAAAGGCACTTTTTTTGCAATGCAAATACAGAGATGTCCCACATCCTTGCAGCAAATTATCAACGGCTAAACACTGTGGTTATGAATAATTCCAGCTTGCCCTTGCCCTGGTATTTCTTACTTCTAGAACAAATTTGGAACAAATATGGAACAAATTTTCCCTTATAAATTCAGTCATATTTATTGGTAAACCTCTGTCCCCTTTGAAAGTGGCATCTTAAGCATTTGATTCTCTCAGCGAATGGTGAATAACCTTTTTTTTTTTTTTTTTAAAGCACAAGTACCCTGTTTCACTGAATCAATACACATAAGAGCTGTTTCTGTTCCTGTGTTTTGATGGAGGTTTATGTCCCATATTTAATGACTATCATTGATGAGAACTGCAGACAGAGCAAGAAAATCTGCTGTCCAAAAATAAAAGATAAAGGGGAAATAATACTTTTCTTGGACATGCTGTGCATCTTCAGAATTCAATACTGGACAGAACAGTGAAAAAGAGGAGAGGAGAAAAGAAGAAAAAGGATTATTATATATTTTGTATATTTTCACTACTTTATTTAGCTTATGGCTAGGTAGCAGAAAAACACAGACTAAAACACTATTCATTTTCCCATCCTGGAAGAGTTTTTTTCCTTTCCTCTGGAAACAGAGGTTATATTGGATAGCTGTGTTTCGTTTCTTACAGTGTACTTTATTTTTATTTGTGAAAAGCACAGGGAACTGCTGCAGGTAGCTTGTCAGGGATGCTGAGAGTAGGAACAGGGAAACCATACAGCTGACAAGTGGAAATGCACGGGCTGTGACTGTGTGGGGTTTTTGTATCAGGTGCACTAGTTTGCAGCATGGAAGTTACCCAATAAAAGCGCTGAATCCTCCTAAAAACAGGGAAAATTTTGTTCCTCCTCTGTGTCGTTCTCCTAGTAAACAGTATGGAGTACTGCTGTATTGCAGTGGTATGGTCAGAGCTATTTAAATTTAGTGTAAAGGCTTCTTATGAAGTCAAAGGGGTAGCTCTAGGATAAGATTATACTGTTAATTCTAATTGTCTTCTAAAGAATTTTGCATTGTTTATAGGTACTAGAGAACATTAGCACACCAGGCACCTAAAATTTGTAAAGTCAAACAGCATAGACCATGTTCCATATCCTTGTGTTTCTGCATGTGCAGGTTTTCTGCCTGTGATAGTATGTGACATGAAAAAGATGATTTCTGTTTTGTTTGTATCAAATTGAGGTTGTGGGGTACCAGTGCCTGAACAGGTCTCATAAATATTGCAATTTCATATGTTGTTAATAATAAAAATAAAATAATTTTAAAAAACCCAAAAACCAAAAAACATATGTAACAGGGTCTCCAAACCCATGTTGTTGAAATAAAATAGGATGAGGTTTATCTTGAGCCATTTCCTTAACTGTTTGACAGCACCTGCTTGGAGATTTAAAACTGGAATTACGACTTAGGTAACAGATCAGCCTGTTAGTGGAATTGTTCCTGGAAATTCAGCTCTGACAAATCGTGTGAGCTCTTCATGGTGTGCGGTGAAGCAGCAGTGATCCAGCAGAAGGTCATCAAGCTTGAATTGATTGTGAGTCTAGAAACTTCATGCCAGGGTTTTTGATAATCATTTTGTTCTCCGAGGTTTTCTGCTGTTATCAATGGCTATCAAGTAATACCAGATGATATTGGGAATAACATTTTGTTATGTTTATTGATTACATAGATGCTGTGATTGAGTGTACCTTCAGTGCTTATAGTGGAAGGTATCCTTACTGTGCAGGACCATGTGTAAGCACATTTTATCTCACACATTCTGATTGTTAGGACAGGAAAGATGTGATCAGAAGCGTGGGGTCTGGGTGAGGCAGTGCTGTTGCCAGCAAATTTTCTACTCTGCCTGGAGATTTGAGCTCAGTCCTCCACCCTTAATTCACTCTCCGAAGAAGGGCTCAAAGGGCTGGCTGTGCATGTGTGACAAAACTGCATGAAAAATCTACTTGTACATAAGAGGCTGCATCAGCTTAGCTGTAAAAGGGAACAGTTTGGGCCTCCTTATTCTATTTTCCCTCTCTCTTTTGGTCTTGTGTACCCCAACTCTGGATCATCCACATGGCAGGACCAATATGGGATTTATGATCTGGTGAAATTCTCAGTTCACTCTCTTCTCTGCATTTATTTCTCTCCTCCCTCACTCTGCCTGGGCACAGCACAGCTGTCCTGTTTTCTCTTCCATACTCAGTCCTGAAGTTTGCTGTGGGTGTGGGGAGCTTGTGGATGTGTGTTGTGGCATGTGAGGCAGTGTGTCACGTGGGAAGGAGAGATGTCCTGACCCTTGGTGTTGGATTTCTCTGTCAGCACCCCAGGAAAGGTGAGACCTTGTGCCCCACCAGTCTGTCAGTGCCCCATTACAGGGACCCTTCACTGGACAGCCCTGCTGGATTGGAGGGACTTTGATTGACTTCCTCAGGGACACACCCCAGCAGCACTGAGGGGTCTCCCCACTTTGTTCCAGTCTGTTCCCTACGGCCGGCGCTGCCAGTGCCCAAAGGGTCCCACGGACAGTTTATGGAATAAGAGTCTCTATTAACACAAAACTGTGACAGCCCAGGGTTTGAGGAGCATCACTGGCAGTATCTGACTGCAAAAACATGATCAAAGCACAGACACAGGAGCTCTAAACCCCAATAAATGTGTTCAGCACACACAGAGTTCTCACCCGACAGGTGCCCTACAGCGGAGAAGGCAGGTTCAGCCTATTGACTGATCCCAGCAGTTACAATGCAATCTTCCTAAATTTCCCCATTCTTGACTCGTTTTTATGCTATAAATTCATATTTAGTGGAGTTGGGTGGCTCAGGTCATACATGCCCTTGTTACTGATGGTGTAAATTTCTCTCACCTGGCTCACAGTCGATAACCACAGAGCAGGTGCCCAGTGAGGGGTGGTCAGACCCTGGGGCAGGTAACACTGGATGGAGAGGTGTGTTAATATCACAGTTAGGTTATTGTGAACCCAGTTCATCCAAGGAGAGCAACTCCACCCCAGCTGGTGGCTCAGCAGCAGGACATGTCCTCCTCTCTGCCCTGGCTGGCAGGTGCTGTGGGTTCATCAGCTGCAGAGAGCCATCGAGTTCCTCTCCCTATGAGGATTCCTGCAGAGCCCGGCCACCCACCCTCCGTTCCATCCCCCTTTGCAGGTGCTGTGGGTGCAGATTTTGGGTGTGGGATGGGTCTCAAGCGTTCCAACCATATTCCTTCCAGGGACAGCAGCTGGATTTTACCCTATAATTTCTGCACTGTCACAGCTTCTGTTAGGATATAACTTCTCAGTTTCCTCTGATTTTACCCCTCAGCCACCTTTCCACAGCAAATACGTCTGAAAATTCTTCTGAGGAGTTGAGAGCTGATGGAAATGCACTGTGCAAAACCAAGGGCTTGTTAACCAACAAAGTCAAAAGAGTGGGCTGGCTGCTGAAATTAAGGTGACTGTAAAATACAACACAAGGGTTCCCTGACAAGTGTCGGGGGTCTTTGTGTTCAGCCTGATGAGAATTTATGATGAACATCATGCCCCATTGCAGTGGGTAACACCTTCCCAGTGTTGGACTGGATTGATGCCTTAAGTTTTAGCTTTCTTATTTTTCAGTTTCTGTGTTGCCTAGGTGTGTAGCTCTGAGCTTCATATAAAGTGTTAGCAAGTTCTTTTCACAGGGTAGGTAGACAAAACAATCCTTTTCAAGCTTGAGACTAATTGTTACCAGCTTCAGGCCCAAAAAGCATGAACAGTGGGGAACTGAAGAGAGCAAACAAGGAGGATGGAACTTAAACCTAAAGCTGTAGTTGGACAATTAACCCCAATATGCAAATAGACCAAAACTTTATAAAAGTGTGAAACCTTATGACCATTTTATGACCATTTTGGGTCCATCTTGGCTGTAGCGCTAGCTGGGCTCTTGTGCTGCCCCAGGTGCCTCCACTGAAGCCTTTTAATAAATACCTACTTTGTTCTTTAACTCTGTCTAGCCTCTGATCTAGGTCAGCCTCTCAAGGCATCAAGGTGATCCTTAAATGTCCCTTGCAGCCCAAAGCTTTATGTGGTTCTGTGACTTTATGAGCTAGATATGTGCACAGAAAGTGGAAAGAACGAGTTAAAACTCAGCAAGTCAAAAGTGTTCACACTCTTAAGACATTCTTCCCATTTTTCCATCCTTTATTTCTGCTACCACTGTTCTCCACCCTCTCCACATAGAAAAAAGTCAAAACTGTGGTATGTTTTATAGAGAAAATGCAATGAGGATTTAAATTCTGCACAATTTGGGTATTTTATTTTCAGTTTAACTGAAAAGAGATATGTACAGTAACATAGAAATGTGTGTTTTAAGATCATGCTGTGCACATACGGTCATGTATTAAGCTACAGAAATGCATTTTATACACATGAACTACATGTTAAATTTCTACTAGGGTGTGAAAGGATGAAAATCTTGCCTGCTCTTTGTTCTGGGGGTCCTTAAGGTCATGGGGGTTCTTCCACAAGGCGTATTCGAGTTGTTGTATTCTATTGCTGTGCTCGCCTGCCAGGGCTACAGATTTAGCAAATCTTTCACTCCTAATGAAAGCATTTCTCTTCACAGGAGCTGTCAGACATAAACTACACTTAAGTGTGTGGGGCAGACCAAAAATAAAAACAAAACTTTAAAAAGCAGCTCAGAAATGCAGTAAAATTAGAAAAGGCAATCTGCTTGGCAGAGCTGCATCTTGCCTAGTTTTTGTGTCCTATTTTAACATTTTGACATGCCACCCCAGGCACCCTGATTTATCTGAAACAAATCAGTACGTCTTTGCTAGTTCCCTATTTCCCTGCCAAAACATAGGAAAAAAACAAAGATCAAGTGCGTGCACTTAGCTCAGCTATTGTTTGTCTCAACGGTGTTCTTTTTGTTTCCGTTAGTCTTTCAGAAAACATTCTTTATTCAGGAAAAAAAAAAAAAGAATCCTTAGACAATAGTTCACTATGTTTTTCAGCTTTCCAAATATCTTTTCAGTTATATTGTGTGGAGACTTCCAACTGTGTGTGTTCATGCAAGGTGTTATCAGAAAGGTGTACTACGATTATTTTTATTAATCATTCTATTTAAAAGAAATGAAAATTTCTCTATACAAGCATGTCTTTTTTCCCCCATCCCTCCCACTCGTTTGACATTTTGTAAAAATGTTTTTGCAGTTACCCAGGATTGCAGATTTTATGTAGCACAGCTGCTAAATATCAAGGGGCAGATGAAGTCATGTTGATCTAATGAGGATGGTGCTGCAAAGGCTACAACAGAAAAGCTTGCAAAGTAATAAAGCCCCTAATTATCAGTCCCTCCAAAACACATTGTTAAAAGTTTTCTTCCAATATTTTGTGTTTTTACAAAACTAACCTCAAAGAAAAAGCTTCTCCTACTTATCCCTCCTGGTGACTAATTTTGAAATGCATAACTTAGCAGACTCTGCCTCAAATGGCAAACTAAATTAAGACTCTGACTCAGGAAAGCAAATTTGCATATGTTTAATACTATAGAAAAGAGAAAACTGTTTAGTCTTGTGGGTTCAATTGAGTGGATGGAATCAGGAGAAGAAATTAATTTGTAGCTGAAGTTTTTTAATTTGCAGTAGTTTGAAATTCTGGTTTAGAAGCTCCTGAGGGTGAACAAGTTCGGGACAATTTTTTTTTCCAAAACAAAGCAGCCTGTCCAACTGTAAATAAGGGGGAACAACCCCAAACAAATTAAATGCGTTTTCTCTTGCCAATTATTGTGCAATTTTTAATGTTGTTTACATGTACACTCAATTTTAATAACATCCTTTGAGTCCCTATTATTAAAGACCATTAACTTTTCAGAATCCCATGAATGACGTTGGTTCTACACTCCACTCCATCAGGATAACAGATACTTTAATTCCATATATGTGTTAAATAAGAAATGAAGAGAAGACTTGGCATGATCTAGTTATGCTCGTTTTATATCACTCCTTTTTTTTTTTTTTCCCTCCCTTAATGACTTAGATAATTTTTCTGTCCACTATCATGGGTTTCTTAGGCAATACAGCATTAAGCTGAAGTTTGTTGGTGGCTGAACAGAGAAAGCTGAAGTGTAATCCTGGTGATAGATAAGAGACAGAGAAGCAACTTAGAAAAATATAATCTTATTTTCATTATGTGGCAGTGAAATTTATACTGAAGACTTTTAATAAAACTTCATTTAAGTCAAAACAGTCACCAGGGACAATTAGCAGAGCAAGTCAGAGGGGAAATTAGTTGCAGAAATGCTTAGGGAGGGAAAAGAAAAGGATGTGGGAGTTAAAAATGTGGAAATCCCATTCATTAGCATCTAAGCAAACTTACAGTATTTAGAGATTTGACATAAATACATGGAAGAGGATTTCAACCCCAACTGTCCCACCTCACCAACTTTCATGTTGCTGCCTAAATTTGCTTCCCATTCTTTTCTCATGTGTTCAAAGAAGCACAAACCCTCTTGCAGAGATGACTTTCCATAAAAAATAGATTATCAAGGCAGGAACAGGTGGCTGTTGGTAATTATTGATGTGAAGTAAATAAGAGGTACAACACATCAGGATTAACATTGAAAAATTCAGTTTCTTGGCAACTGAGCATAAGAAGCAGTTAGTGGAGTTCAATGGCACAACAACAAAAAGGCAGGGGACTGGGAAGCAGTGACACAATAATATAAGGTAGAAGCAACAAGAACAAGAAAATTAAGATAAGCTGGGGACAGTTATAATAGTAGGAGTGGTTCAGAATTGTGTGTTTGTGGCAGCTAGTGTGTGCTGTTACCTTCTTTCTCAGCAGCATCAGCAGTACCACTGCTTCATTCTGTGGATTGCCAAAAATACACCAAGTCATAATTCTTGCTGTCATTCTGGGGTAGAAATTAGGGAAGTCCTTGAAACAAGTAGAAGCTGCCATTATCAGTGAAATTCTAAAATAAATTTGCTGCCATGGTATTCATACTTCCTGAAAGCTTTTTCATAGTGGTGGGAAGGTAAAGGCACTGATTGGTCTTCCTAGGAAGAAAGGATTAGATGCACTTTTTAAAAAACATGCGAAAAAGCAGTTGTAAACCACATCAAATGTCGTGCTGAAACAGATCTGTGGTGCAGGGAGAGAGGGAGGTCTTTGGCCAGTCAAGGTTGGCCAAGATGGGTGTTGGAATTGGGAATTCTCAGACACCTTCCTGGCTCTGCAGTAGCAGTAACATGTAGCAGTCACTCAGTGAATGCTGCTGTTGCGAACATATGCATAAAAAGCCCATAAATTTGTTGTAGCTCATTTCCCAGGAGAGGCAAAATAATTTCATGGAGTTTGTTATTATGTGCAAATATATTATTTTTTTCCAGAGTTGGTGTGAGTTAGTGACTGAGTAGCAAAGCAAACTTGAAATTCCTTTATGAATCCCACAAGCCAGGCTTTTCATTTTTCCTTAAAGGCAGGGTAGCCAAATGAAACACTGGAATGTACTCAGTGTAAGCAAGTGTCAGAGGGTAACAAGAAATACATTTCTCCCTAAGGTTG